>NC_141674.1:5382500-6002500 GCF_028749965.1 Puma concolor | reverse complement strand
AAAAAAAAAGGTAGTTATTTATTTTCTTTTATAGTTTTAGCTCCCAAGTGTGGCTCTCTGGGCACTAAAGTTTAATTTTGCCTCTGTATGTCTTTTAAGTCTAATTACAGTCTTTAGATTTCCTCCTCATCATCCCTTTATTTTCGTAACACTTTATTTATTGACAAATCCAAGTCATTTGGCCTAGAGATTTCCCCACAGTCTGGATGGTATCGATTGCACAGTGCCGTTAAAGATGTGCCTCTGTCCTCCGTGTTTCCTACGCAGTGGTAGCTGGATCCAGAGGTCTGGTCAGACTTGGGGCTGATTCAGTTGGGCAGGTTTATAGATGGTGTAATGCTTCCACCAGTTACACATTACATCTGGTTTTTGTTCATTTTGGTTCTGTTACCTATATCTGGTAGTTCCCCAGGAGCTGCAAAATTGTGAGATTCTGATTTTATCATTTTGTTTTCATTTGTTAGCTAGAACATAATTGTATATGGCAGTGCTTCCTGGCGTCTATTCGGTTGCCCAGTTGTGCGGTTTATATCAGAAAGGCGAGATAAGGGCTTGATATTTTTCTTTACCCAATTTTCAAATAATGCGTTAGGTATCCTTAAGCCTTTTTTTTTTTTTTAATGTTTATTTTTTGAGAGAGAGAGACAGAGAGAGTGGTGGAGGAGCAGAGAGAGGGGGGCACAGAGGATCCCAAGCGAGCTCTGCACTGACAGCAGTGAGCCTGATGTGGGGCTCAAAGTCACAAACCACGAGATGATGACCCCACCTGAAGCTAGATGCCCAACCACTGAGCCGCCCAGGCGCCCCGCCTTCAACCTGTTTTGGCCGGTTTCAGATCATTGCAGTTCCTGATCCTTGCTGAGGCCCGATTCCTCCATCCTGGCTACTGGGAGCCTCCTGCAGTGGCTTCTGAGTGCCTTTGGTACGACCCCCCTGGCCTGCTCGTGTCCTGGTGTCTGTGTGTCTAGGTGCTCTGTCCTTGTCTTGTACGGTTTCCACAGCAGATCCGGGGTCAGCATTTCTTGTAGAACCCAAGGAGTGTCTTTTCATGAGAAGTGATTTTTAAGAGCATAGTCTGGGCCATTTAGGTCTCATTGTTACCAGGTTGGTCATTATTTCTGGATATTTTGATTTATGTATTTGAAAATTTCTAAAACTTCAGTGGACAGACTGGGAAATATCCATTATGTCTCATAAATCATACAATATTTTAATGATAGAGTTTTTATTTAGCCTCATCTTTATTCCATCTGTATCTGCTTTCTTTCATACAGAGGTGCCCGATTCTCAGGGACACAGAATCTCCCACAATTGTTTTATCTCACCTTACACCTACAGTAGTCTCAGAGTGACAGTATTTTTTTTTTTTAATGTTTATTTTTATTTTTGAGAGAGAGAGAGAGAGCGCGCAAGCCAGGGAGGGGCAGAGAGAGAGGGAGACACAGAATCTGAAGCCAGCACCAGGCTCTAAGCTGTCAGCACAGAGCCCGACGCTGGGCTTGAGCTCATGAACCGTGAGATCATGACCTGAGCTGAAGTCTGACACTTAATTGACTGAGCCACCCAGGCGCCCCTCAGAGTGACAGTATTAATACTGCCACCACCAGTTATGGTAACTGAAAAAGAGTTTTTTAAAACAACCTTGCACTCTCCTTATGAGATTTGGATTCTGTTGTTTCATTTTCATTTCTTAGCCATAATAATTTTATATGTTCTTTCCCAATGTTTTTATTAAATAGTTTTTTTCATGTTTATTTACCTTTGAGACAGAGAGAGTGCGTGCGCTCGCATGTGCGGAGTGGGGGGAGGGGCAGAGAGAGGAGAGCACAGAGGATCCTAAGTGGGCTCTGTGCTGTCAGTGGAGAGCCTGATGAGGGGCTCGAACTCATGAACCATGAGGTCATGACCTGAGCTGAAGTTGGACGCTCTGCCACCTGAGCTCCACCCCCGTCCCCACCCCATCCCCGACCATGTTTTAAATGATGGTACTTTGTCTACATTTTCCAAGTGTCTGTGTATATTTAATCTCCACCATTAGTCCTGCTCTAGATGTCTCTCTAGTCATGTTAGTTTTCTGAGTTTGTTTTCTAGTAGAGTCCTTAGAAAGGGCTTATAGGAACACTATTTCCTGACCTCTTCAATGCTTCGAACAGATTGATTGTGCTCTTATACGTGAAGGTCAGATTTGCTGGCTCATGTTTCCTTTTTTAAATTGGGGTGTAGTTGGCACACACCATTAGTTTCAGGTATCAACACGATTCAGTATTGGTATGTGGTGCAGAATCATCAGCGTAGTAAATCTGTACCCATCACCACACGCAGTTACGGAATCTGTTTTTCTCGTGATGAGAACTTACTCTTTTAGCAGCTTCCAGATTTTCACCATGCTATGGTTAACTATAGCTGCCACATCATGTTTTCGCCTCTTGAGTTCCTTAAATATCATTGCTGTCAAAGTATTGATAATCTAATTGTCTTTCTCATCACTCACATACCCTTTTTGCCTAGATGGTGGAAGAATTTTTTGTTTCATTTAAAATCCAGTAATTTCAGTGTACAATATGTCTTCATGTTGGTTTTCTGGACCAGTGTGCTCTTGAAGTAGGAAGTTTCAAATCTTTTAATTCAGGAGAATGTTTTTTGGATTATAGTTTTTAGTATTTGTTCTTATACTGAAATTCGGTTTTCTTTTTCAGAAGCTCCTGTATCTGTATGCTCGTTGTTCCTTGCCTGTCTTTAGTATTTGTTACTTTCTCCCGAATACATTTTAGAGTTTTTCTTTCTCTTTTTCTTTTTTTCTTTTTTTACTTCTGAAAGTCTTCTTTTCACTCTATCCTAAGGCATTGGTGGCTATGTCTGTTCACTCATATTTCCCTTTTGTCTTAGCCTTCATTTTTTACATAACATGTCTAACATTTTGTTTCTGTATCTTCGTGGTTCTGATTGAAGTTGCTCCATAATATCTTGATTATTTTTTAAATCTTTATTGATTTATTTTGTGAGAGAGAGAGGGAGAGGGCACACGCTAGTGCAAGTGGGGAAGGGGCAGAGAGCGAGGGAGAGACAGAATCCCAGCAGGCTCTGTGCTGTCAGCTCACGAACCATGAGATCAAGACCTGAGACGAAATCAAGAGTTGGACACTTAACTGACTGAGCCACCCAGGTGCCCCTCTTGTTTACTGGTACCTTTTATCTTGCTTTGAAACCGCACGTTACGCTTTTGGTGGGTGTACTATGCCGTGCACGTGTGCACATTTTTTCCTGTGCTTTCATTGACTGTGGGGATGCTATTCAGCTCCGTCTTTTTTTCTTAGTAACATTGTATGAAGTTAAGCCTCAGTACTTTTCCTTTGTTTATTTTTATGAAGAGTTAATTGTCACGAGTTTTCCGAAGGAGGTGAGGCTCGATGGAATTTCTTTTAACTTCACAGAACTGCTTCTTCTGTTGTCCCAAAGTGGTAATATATGGCGACTTGCATTCTGTGATTTTTCTGACTTTTGTTGCATTTCACTTTCATTTAGCTCTTCTTTTCCCTTTGCTCTCTTGCTTCTGTTCTGCTCAATTTGTGATTGTTCCATTCCCTGTAGCTTCTGTTATGGCTCCTTGTCTTGGAAGGGAGCTATGGTGAGTTTTTCTGAGTTCGTAAGTGGTTAGCCTTCTTCGCCTTCTCTGGCCTCTTTGTACTAACTTGCTGCCCATGTAGTCAGAACCCTTGTGGCCTCCAGTGCTGTTACCACATTGGTCTACCTTATTGCCTTTTAGCTGTTTCGAAATCTTCCTAATGTTAGGTATGCCAGATACCCCGTTCCTTCTGGGTTTCTTTCTCTCCCACAGATGCTGATCACCTCAGGTCTTAGGGCTGTTGGTGGTTTATGCCCCCTGGTTTGTGAAGATACCTTGTTTCCTCATTTTGTTGTGTTATCACTGGGAGTTTGATTTGACTCTCTAGTTGATCTGATTCTACGTGGGGATCTAGGAAGATTTATAAACGATGCTGCCATTCTCCCAGAATTCCTGGTGTGTTAGTTACTGAAATGATTTTCTGCTAAGCCCCAGGACCACAAACTCATGAATTCTTAAATTGTGACCTGCTGTTTGTCATGACTACCACTGTTCTTGTATAAACCTTGAGGGAGGGATAGGTACAGAAGATAAGACCCTATAAAACTGGTTCAGCACATGTCAGAGGCACAGACACTCAGTTTTCTTCTGAAAAATATTTTAGGCCAGTTTCAGACATACAAGAGGCATTCCTCGTCCTGCTTTTCTAAATAGGTAACCAAGTTGGCCTGTAAAGTCTCAACTATCACGGTCGATGGTGAGAATATGCTGTCTCCAAACCTTCCTCCCCCATAGTATATGTTTCAGAGCTTCAAGTTTTCCCTATTGGTGTGTTCCTTACACAATAACCCTGAAACATGTTAATGTTCAGCCAAGGGAACAACCATTGGTTGTGGAGTTGGAGATTCGTGGAAATGTTTTGTTTTGTATGATTACTTCTGATATATATATTTATCTGATGTAATGTATCAGCAAATTATTATAGCTGAAATTTTATGTTTTGCAGACATAAACATTAGCCATTACAAATGTCGCAACAGGTTGGTGTATATGCACACATAATAAATAAGTATACTTATGAACTATAATTGCATAATTCAAATGGGAAAAGTCTCAAAATGTGTAACCATTAGGTCAATATTACTATTTTATGTAAAAATAAAGTATGCTAATAAGAGGAAATGATAACTTTCCAGTACATTTCTTAAATGCAAATTTAAATGAATCCACATAGATACTGTCAAGCTATTATCAGTAGGAGAAGTAAGGTCTTTTCAACAGCTAGGCTGGAACAGCTGGATGTTCATATGGCAGAAATAAAAGACAGCGCACAACCTACCTTACGCCTTACCCAAGAATTAGAGATGGATCATTGACCCAAATGTAAGGTAAAAATTATAAAGCTTCAAGAAGAAAATAGGAGAGTGTCTTTATAGTCTTTTTTTTTTTTTTTTTTTTTTAATTCTTAACGTTTATTTTTTATTGAGAGACAGAACATGATCTGGGGAGGAGCAGAGAGAGAGACACAGAATCTGAAGCAGTATAGTCTTTTTTTTTTTTTTTTTAACGTTTATTTATTTTTGAGACAGAGAGAGACAGAGCATGAACGGGGGAGGGGCAGAGAGAGAGGGAGACACAGAATCAGAAGCAGGCTCCAGGCTCTGAGCCATCAGCCCAGAGCCCGACGCGGGGCTCGAACTCACGGACCGCGAGATCGTGACCTGAGCTGAAGTCGGACGCTTAACCGACTGAGCCACCCAGGCGCCCCTGAAGCAGTATAGTCTTGATGTAGACAAAGGTTTGTTACAGAGGAGATAGAAAGTACAACCATAAAAGAAAGAAAAAAAAAATGGAATTAATCAAAACACATTGTTGAGAATGTTTATAGGGATGCCTCAGACCGCAAGAAAATGTTTATACCACATATCCAAGAAAGGGATTGAATTCAGAATACATTTTGAAACTCAAAAAAAATCTGCAACTCAATAATAAGACCACTCAGTTTTGTTTTTTTTTTTTAAATGGTTAAAGACTTGAATAGGGATAATTTATAAAAGAAGGTATACAATGGTGGGTAAGCCTGTGAAAAGGTGCTCAGTGTCATTAGTTACCAGGAAAACACAAAGGATCCTACAGTAAACACCACTACCTACATACTAGGATGGCTAATTGGAAAAGACCCGTAACCCTGATTGTTGGCAAGGATGCCTACTCTGGCAAGGAGCTGACGTATTTTGCTGCTGGCACTGAAAATGGTAAAACCACATGAATAATTTCACAGTTTCTTAAAAAGTTAAATATGTATATCCTAGTCTCTATGATAGAAATCAGAATAGTGGTTCCTTCTACAGATGGGGTAGAGATTGAGTTGGGAAAATGCTCGAGAGAACTTTCTACATTGGTAGAAATGTTTTGGGTTAGAGTTATAAGGGAGTGTATATATATATTTTTATAAAAACTAATTGAACGATGTGCCTAAAATATCTGTTTCCCTGTCTGTAAATTATATGTCAATTTTTAAAATCCAACACAGATTTAAAAACATTTTATACAGTTAGGAAGTGTAAATCTTTTAATGCTGTTTTACAACATTACAGTTTTGAGGTTTAATCCAAATTTTATTTGCATTTGCAATACATTAGAGTAGAACTTAAATCAAAGGTTTCATATTTGGTTTTGCTCACTGGTATCTAGCTGGTTTCACTGTAGTGCATGAGATGAGTTCCAAAGTAAATGGACCAGTTAATGTGGTAAATATAATTAAAAGCTGTTTGGTTATGATGTGAACTGTTTGAATCACCTCAGTTATTGCACATCAATTTTTTTCTGATGTTTAGGATATCTCATACGAGTTTGTAGTAATTAGCCTACTATTACTTCCCACACAGGGCTATTCACATACGGCCCTTTGATGGATGTGTAGATGAACTTCAAAGGGAAGATCTTGCCAGGTTACTCGACATTATCTATAATGTTAATTTTTGAAGTGTCCTTCCATTTTACTGTTTATATTTGGTTAGTTTTTAGCCTCTTTCAACTTGTTGTATTATAGTCAGCTTCTAGAAGATGCTAACTCCTACAGATACAACCTAGTTTGAATTCCTCTAGGCCTTATTTTTCATATCACTGTGGCCAGATTTTTAAGAGACAGTTAATTTCTGCTGTGTAAGGAGCTTCCATTTGGGTGAGATTTGAATATAACACGGTAATTTTTATGAACCCTTCATTAAATCTGATTCTTCATACTTTTTCTTTAAATATGTTTCTCCTTTCTTGCATTAATTCTGGCAATTTCATATCTGTATGGTATAAAAGGTATATTAAGGTGTAGATTACGCTTTGAGATATCATGGTTGGATTAACTGGAAGTATACTAAAATTCCATTTATAACACTTTCGGGGAAAGGAGACCAAGAACACAATTTATGTTCTGCTTATAATGAAAAACTGTGGTTATTATTTCTTTGCTTCTATTGTGTAATGTAGGCACAATAATGAATTTTTGCACAATAGGTGAATCTGGATTTTGGGGTATCATAGACTGAGAGAGTCCTACATAATGGACACAAATGGAAAACCTAAAAATATTTTTCCTTAGAGACTACGATTTATTTTAAGTTATTGTTTATTTAAAACTAGCTTTGTTGGAGCCAGCGCATGTTTAATAAACTACCTCGGCTTAACCTAACCTTAGTATAATTTGCTTAGAGGGTTAAGACCTCAGGTTGATAGAGTAACACTAGAAGATTCTTTCTCCCTATTCATGTGTTAGTAACAGACATGGATGGGTGGATGGGCGAGGAATCTTTCCTTGGTGCGTAGGAGCATCATATTATTCACTGAGCTTAGGCCAGGTGAAGGTTTTCATATTTTGTATTTTAAGTTGTCTTTTTAGTCTAGGGAAACTTAAAGTTTTGTTGCTTGGGGTAGTTAAATCCTATTTTTGTGTTTTCATTGTCATCATTCAGTCACTCATTCATTCCTATTAGTTGAAGGTCTATGAGCAAGGCATTGTTTTAGCTCCCAGGGATAGCAGGGAACAAAACTGATGATATTGCTGCCCTTGTAGGTCTTAGGTTCTCTTGGGGTGCTGGGTAGGGATGCAGACAATAAACAGATATTACAGTAGTGGCTCTTACACTGGGAACCTCTCGATGTTCAGACACTTTCCGCAGTAGTTTGCATGGCGTGTACATTTTTTTTGAGAGAGAGAGGTCTCAGCAAAGATTAGGAACCATTGTTCTAGAGCCTGATTTAAGGTGTGTTACCTCGTATTGATTTCTATATAAATGCAAAGAGGCAGTAGCCTGTATAATTTCCCGAGGCAGTTGACTTGGCTGTCTCCTCTTCTGTATGATCAGATTAAATTTTCTTGGGGGTTGTTTCATTTTATGTCCCAGTAATTATTTACTGCCAATTAGAACTCTGACAGTTTCTCTTGTTAGCCTATCTGACAAAACATTGGGAGAGCTAGAAAATGATTTCCTGCAGTTCCCTCTATAGTGATTTCCTCCCTCAAATGACAGAATATGGTAATATTGCTAATAGGTAAGTGGTGGCTGTATTATGTGTTAATTGCCAAGAGTCAGCTACTAATGTTTTCTTTTGACAGTAAAAGCTTTTCTGAACTCAGAAGATGAGGAAAGTTATCTTGATCCTTGTTTTGAAGATCATCATTGGTGCTGGAGCTTGAGTGTGTAATTGCACAGATCTGGAATTTAGCTCACACTCATCTTGGTGACTCTACGTGAATAACAGAGTGACACAGGGGAGCATAGCTTTGTGCTTAGCTTTGTGGCTAAGCTTTGGGGCTCCAGGCAGACTTCAGGAAAGGTTTCTTTGTTCTTAAAAACTGGGAAATTAATAGATCTTCTGGCCAGGAGGGGTCCCTAATTTCTGTGGGACACTGGCCAAAAACAAGGACTCCGTAGGTATTAATATAACTTTGCTTCTTTGTTAGTAGCCTTGACAAAAGCTCTCTCTCTCTCTTTTTTTAATGTGTATTTATTTTTCATATAAAGGATCTTTTACTATTTTGTATTTTAACACAAGGGGCAGATGTTTCCAGCTCTGAGCTGGGCTTTGCAACATGTCCTGCCTTTTGAATGTTTCTTTCAACTTGGGTAGCTCTCTTTGTTAAAAGGCCAAACCCCTTAGTGAGATGTTCTGGGAAAGAGGACCCCTTGATATTTGAAAGGTGAGAAATCCATTTAAGCCATGTGATGGCTTCCGACAGCCCCACTGCTGGGTTCTGCTTGTTTTAACGTTAAGTGATAGATGCTTTTGCTGGTTGTGTTGAGTAATTGGATGTGAACTATATAAGTGACATTTCATGGCAGACGTTGAGGGCACTGTGGATGGCACCCGATTTCAGTGTTGGTGTGTTTTGGTTTAAAGGTAGAAACGCTAATGGGATTTAATTATCAGAGCATATATTCAAAGATTAGTTCAAAGCATTTGTAATACCCTTAGTGTTAGGTAACTGTTTGGTGTTGTGCATGGCAGTGAGTGTGTGTGATTTATAATGCCAGTGTGTGCAGTGCAGCGATAGAAATGCTAATAAGGCTGTGTGTAAAGAGGACTGCCATCAATACTTTGTCAGCAGCTTGCTGCCAAGTAGGCTTCTTGGAAAGACATGATCTGTAATCAAAGAGGAGTTTGTGGAAATAGCAAACATAGACAAAAAAAAATGTTATGATAAAAAATAGTGCTCATTGCTTTTTTTCAGGGGAGGTTTCAGTTACCTCTTATTAACAACATCCTTCTTCCCTGTTTATGTGTGTATACAGCCTCGGTGGTTTATCACAGGATGAATAGGAGTTGGTAGTTCTCCGTTTCATTTCAGGGCTGGTTTTATAACCAGCATTGAGTGGAACATCTCATATTCAATTGGAGACTCTTTAGATTTTATATTTAAAGGCTCCCTGTCTCTTTAAATTCAGCAACAATGTGACCTTTTTTGAGGCGAGGCGCCCAGTGTAAGTTTGGTATGGTATGCATGGAGGGCAGAGGAGTCTTCTACAAGCAGTTGAGAACATGTATGACTGCTTTATATTTATTTGCCTTAACATTCTTAGAATTCTTAGGTGTAAAAGATTGGGCCCCTGACGATTGGCATGAACAGCTGTAATTAACTAGGCTTATTCCTGTTCATTTAATTCTCTAGCAGTCTGGTGGGTGCATGTTCCAGCTCCATTTGTCTGTCATCCAGGGAAGGCTAGCAACATGAAAAAGAGAGCCCCAGAAACACGCCAGGGTGGATAGAGGGGAGAGAGGGTGCGGGCACGGAGAAAGGAAGAGAGAAAGGCCTGGGACATAAACAAAATAATCTATGACTTAAGAAAACAACAAGTTGTGTCTGAATAGGCAGTACGTTTACATGATTCAGAAATAAAAAAGTATTTAAAGGTGTCCTGAAAAGTCTGTCTCCTGTCCTTGGGCTTTTATTTGCCCAAGTTCTTTTTCTTCACTCCTCACCCCATGCAGATAATCCTTGTTATTATATTCCATATGTATTCTTCCCAGGGACCTCTGTGCATGTGTAAGCAAATATAATAGCTATCAGATTTTGCACACTGTTCTGTAGCTTGCTCTTAAGAATCTATGTTGAAGATCTTAAGAATGTATGTTGGAGATCTTTCCATATCACTACATAGAAAATATTCTCCCTTCCCTGCTCCCTTTATGTATATATATGTATGTATGATACTCCATTGTGTGGATGTTTCATAATTTACTTCGCTGGTCCCTTTAATGAGGATTAGTGGACATTATTTATGTTAAATAAACTTGGTTGTTCATGTTATTTTGTGTGTATGCAAGTTTATGTTTAAATTACAATCAGTAGTATTTCTGGGGAAATGGGAATATGTAATTTTGATACGTATTGCTCAGTTGCCCTCCTTAAGGGTTGTACCGGTATGTGTATTTGTGTAAGAAGTACATGAGAATCTGTTTCCCCACAGTCTTGTCAGCAGAGTGTCATCAACTTAGATATTTGCCAATTTGAGCAATATATTCTCAGTGTAACTTGAATTTGTATTTTTCTTTGTCCTGTTATCTTGGAATTTATCTTGGTGTAAGGTGTAAGGTACGGATGCAACTTAACTTTTTTCCAGATGACATCCCACCTTACCTCAGTAAGATTATTAATCAGCTCATCTTTCTCTACTATCTTGAAATGCCATCTTTGTCATAGACTGAGTTCCTGAAAGTAATCCGTAACTGCCTGACCATGGCATATGCGTTATTCTTTACAGTTGCATATGCCCTTTCATTCTTACATAGCACACCCAGCTTGAAGTCTAATGATTTGTCAGAATGTTTGAAGTGACTGTGATTATGTACCTTTAAATTGGAACTAAAATTTGTTTCCTCAAGCTTTTATCTGACCATCCCCAATCCTACAGAAAAGTTGCAAGTACAGAACCCCCCCCCTCTTTGTTCTTGAGTCATTTGAGAATGTCATCAAATTATGCCCCTACGAACCCCTGATACTTGAGGGTGTATTTCTTGCAAAGAAGGGTGTTTCGTTATGTAACCCACGATTCAACAATCAGATGTCAAAATTAGCATTGGTATATTGTTACTCAAACCCTATCCATGTTTAGGTAGTTGTTCATTTTGTGTTATATTTAGTTGTCATGTTTCTTGACTTGACCTTTTTCAAGATTTACAGGCTGTTTATTTTGCAGAATGTCCCTCAGTTTGCATTTGTATGGTATTCCATTGTTACTAGATTTAGGTTAGGGACTATCTCATTGCAGGTATTATTTGCTTTCTGTTTGTTGCATTATTAGTGTTTACTTTGATCACTTGATTAAAATTGATGAAGGGCCCCTCTACTGTAAAGTTAGTTTTTTATCCTTTGTAATTAGTATTTTGTGGAAGGGTGCTTTTGTGACTATAAAAATATCCTGTTCCTCAGTAATTGTTCATTTTATTCGTTTATATAGATCAGCATGAGTGTGTGGTTTCCGGTTTCATTTGGTCGGTTACAGTCCATTATTATCATTATATATTTTGAAATTGTTTCAGATTTAGCCAGTGGGAGCCTTTTTTTAAAGTCTACTTATTATATATCTTTCACATGTCCCTATCATTCTTTGAGCACTTTCTTACTTTCTGGCATAACAAATTGTTCCAGACTCCTCCTCTAGAGGCAGCCGTTGCGACCAATTTCTAGTATCTTTCCCGAAATGTTCTACATTTACGTGTGTGTTTGTGTGTTCATCTTAGTTTTTGTGAATTCGATTTTAATTTTTTTAATGTCAAGGTTCCCATTTAAGTCTAATATATATACATGAGAGAATAAAAATTACAATTGTACAGTTCAGTGAATTATACATAGTAATATATGTATAGTAACCGGTACTCATATCAAGAGATAAAATGCTGGAGTGCCTGGATGGCTCAGTTGGTTAAGTGTCTGACTCTTGATTTCGGCTCAGGTCACCATCTCACAGTTCATGGGTTCAAGCCCCGCAGTTGGGCTCTGTGGTGACAGTGTTGTAACCTGCTTGGGATTCTCTCTCTCTCTCTCTCTCTCTCTCTCTCTCTCTGCCCCACTCCTGCTCGCTCGTTCTCTCTCTCTGTCTCAAAAATAAACATTTGAAAACACAAATTAAAAAAAAAAAAATGCCATAAGCACTTCCAGAAACCACCCTCATGCCCTCTCCCAGACACTAACCTCATGATAGCCACTGCTGTGAGCTCTAACACCATAGATTAGTTCCGCCTGCCTTTGAACTTCATATTTGTATACAGAGGGTATTATGTGATACATATTTATCTGTGTCTAGTTTCTTTGGCCCAGCATATTGCTTGTGAAATGCATCCATGTTTTCATATGTTTAGGTAGTTTATTTTCAGTGCTATGTAATGCATTGTATAAATATACTGCAGTTGAACCTAAACTGTTAATGAATATTTGGACAATTAGATTTTAACACATCTTCTTCAGTGATTGAGCAAATAAGTAGATCAGAAATCCACTAAGAATATAGAAGATTGAATAATACAATTTAAAAATATGAGCTAATCATCATATATAGAACACTATACCCAGTGACTGAAGAATACACATTCTTTTCAGGTGCACATGGGAATTTTATCAGAAATGATGGTGTTAGATCTTAAAGCAGATCTTAATGCATTTCAGAGGATTGAAATCATAGAAGACATGTTCTTTGACCACAGTAAGATTAACCTAGGATTCAAAACCAAAGTGATTACCTGTAAAATCCACAAATATATGGAATATAGTGATACATTTCTAAGGCTCAAATAAGAAATCACAGTGGAAATTAGAAAATATTTTGCTTGAACAGTTATTGAAATTATGACCTACCACAATTATAGCATATAGCTAAAGCTTTACATATGTATAGGAAAGTAAGAAAGACCGAATAAAATCAATGGTCTCTAAGTATCTAGATTAAGAAATTTTAAAAGAATTTAAGATTAAACCCAAGGAAGAGATTAATGAAGATATATTTGCAAATTACTGAATTAATAAAGAAATATGCACTCAAGGATAATCAGTATCAAAAGTTGCTCCTTTGAAATGACTAATAAAACTGTTAAATTCCTGTAAAGAAGATCAAGGAAAATGACAGCAAGTTACCAACATGAAGAATAAAATTAGGACAACACTACAGATCCTATAGGCATTAATGAGATATCAGAAGGATATTATGAATAGCACTATGCTAGTTTGAACATTTAGCTGTGGTGCTGAACATTCAGAGTAATTTAGATAATTCGAGTTGAAAAGTTTCAGGAGCACCTGGCTTGCTCAGTTGGTAGAGAGTATGTGACTATTGACCTTGGGGTCCTGAGTTTCATCCCTACCTTGGGGGTGACGTTTACTTTTAAGAATTTCGTGTGCCTTAGACAGCTTGCACAAACACGAAAAGGAGTTGTCTATATCAGCAGGAAAATTTATGAACAAATTCTCATGTTGTACATACAGGTAATATGTATCATTTAAAACGAATGGACTGGGGCGTGGGTGACTGATGCAAGCTTAATGCTGAGTAAACAGATTGCAGAGGAAAATGAGTTGGGTACATAAGTCTATTATTTTTATACCTTTCTGCCTGTGAAGTGTTTCATAATAAATTCTTTCACAGGAAAATAATAAAGAAGATAGAAGAGCCTTTGGGAGTTTTTGTGAACAGAGCTTAGCTGTAGCTGAGAGACAGAGGCATGCACACTTAGGGTTCTGTGTTGTTCCTGGGGCTGGAGAAAGTATATGGATTTGTCAAGGTGATTTAGATTCTTCTCTGTCTTTATGAAACAGTCAAGCGACAGGACACGTTTTCTTGCCATCCCCAGGTGCCTTTGAGAAGGCTGCTAGTTTTAAGGAAAATAATACCCAAGGAGACTAAGCATAATATTCAAACATTACTTGCCTGCAGGTATATGGTTACTAAGTGGCAGATTTCACTGCTTATGGCCTTGTTTGAAACACTTAAGGATTCTTTGGCCTTTGGCCTAGTTTTGAGTGGTGGAGGGGTTGGCAGTGAGGCCCTCCAGTGAATGCACTGTAAGCTCTCTCGGGTCCGGGACTTTGTCTGGTCCTCTCTCGTGAATCCTCAGTGTCTGTCTCTTTGACAAGGTCTGCTACTTCATAGAAACTCGTTAAACGTCGTTCCATGATTTGAGGAAAGTATACTGTGAAATTAATTTGAAATTATTATTTTCATTTATTTTTGTAACTGTTACTACAACTGTGTTATCTATATCCTGGAAATTTTAGGAGATCAGCTCAGAGTCTCAGCCCAGAAGTTTTATCTAGCACATTATTTGATTTTAAAGAGCGTGGGATTGTTGTCCGTGGTGGTCTTTAATTAGCAGCAGCTAGGAGAAGGTGTCCGCCGACTCCCGAGCTGTTCTTCTCACATTCGTTCCTGTGAGTTAAAATGGAGGAAGGAATTTCGGTTAGGATGTTTCTCTTCTAGCATTCACCGGCACAGAAGCTTTTTCAGCATAGCCGATTCATCAATTCTTAAAGAAGGTACTCTTCTTGTGGTAATGGAAACATTCCCTATCTTGATTGTTGTGGTGGTTACACAACACTTGTCAAACAAACTGAAACGGTAAATACGTTAATTTTATTGTGTGTAAATCAGGCCTCAGTAAAGCTAATTTAGAAAAAACGATGAACCAAAAACAAAACAGTAAAGCAAAACCCAAAAAAGATGGAGGATGAAAGATTTTAAAGAAAAAGGTCTTAGTTCAAAAGATATTCACATTTATATACGTTGCATTGGTGCTTGAACATGATGGGGAATCTTTTTCAAAGAAATTAACCTATTTTAAAATGAACCGTGACTCTCTGGTCTGTGTTCTTTGATTTTTTTTCCCCCTCTTTCTTGTTTTATTTATTTTTTTTTTGAGCAGCATTTCCCCAGCTCAGCTCACACTTGACTGAATACACTGATCGATTATCTGGGGATTAACTAAGCTTTCTCATTTCCTGCTTTCCATTTCTCGTCTCCAGCAGGCCAGTGGGCCTTTGTTGTCTGGCATGTGGACTGAGATAAGCTATCAGGGCATGTTTGTATTAGAAAAATGGTTGTAGATGGAACAGTTATAAATAGACTAACAGGTATTAAAGGTTACAGTCTTTGTTTTGGTTTAAGTCAAAAAGGGAGAAGAATAAATAAGATATTTAAGACAAGACAGACTAGTTCACATAAAATGAGATAGAAAAACAAATTCTCAAGGCTCCTACTGAATTTTCCTTTTTTTTTTTTTAACCGAACTGTTTGAATTTGTTTATTGGCAAGTTGAAAATGTTTGCCAGCTATAATTGGGTTCCTATTATTAATATAGCAGGCTGACTTTATTTACATCACTAATGATTTCTTTTTTTTTTAATTTTTTTTATTTTTATTTTTATTTTTTAACATTTATTTATCTTTGAGATAGAGAGAGAGACGGAGCACGAATGGGGGAGGGTCAGAGAGAGGGAGACACAGAATCCGAAACAGGCTCCAGGCCCTGAGCTGTCAGCACAGAGCCCGATGCGGGGCTCGAACTCACGGACCGCGAGATCATGACCTGAGCCGAAGTTGGCCGCCCAACCGACTGAGCCACCCAGGCGCCCCCATCACTAATGATTTCTAAGCCTATATTAGTACTCCTTGAAAGTACTAATAATTAATTCTAAAACTCTTTGTGTTGCTAAAAGGTATTTTATTTTACTGTGTTACCAGCTCTGTAGTTTTGCACTTGAGTGCAGAAAGCAGTGGTACAAAAAGATTACCTAGAGAGAGAGGACTACTGCTGGATGCACATAAAATAAGTATGTCCGTCCGTCTTTATAAAAGCTAGTGCTTCGGTATAGTGTTGTAAGCTAAAAGTCTTTTACTTTCCTTTTCTTAAAAGTTCCTGTTGTTTCCTGTTGCTAGTTTTCCCAGGAAGCAGTACTGCTTGAAATGGCCACACTTGCCTAGACTCGCAGATTGCCACAGGAAGTCATCCAGCCTTTATCTTCTGCGTGCATGCTTCCAGCTCTTAATAGGTGCACCATTTTTTCCAAGTACACTTTTTGTTTTATTTTCTTTTTTTAGTGTAGATCTATATATTTTTGTTTGAATCAAGCTTTAAATATTTCTCGACAGAATGAGTTCAAATTTTAGAAAGAAAAACAGTTTTAACTAAAACGAGAGGCTTCTTATCTAGATTTCCTTTCCTTTAACAAGAGTTTAGCTTCTGCCCACTAGCGGAAAGTCGGATCGTATAAATAACAGTATAGGCTTCTATTTTTTAATAGCATCTTACTCCTAAGTGAATGTGTGCTTTCACATTTCCAGGCATGGTTCTGTTTGGGAAGCATGCTCGCTTACACGGTGTGAACGGGCAGGGTCCAAGGGGGAGGACCTCTGGGACCGTTCCTGTAGCACATTCCCTTCGTCCCATAGGGCAACTGTTCTGAGGTCTGGCCCATGGGTGTGCAGACTGTTTTCAGAATTACACTAAGACATCATTTGCCTTTTTCATTCTCCTTTCACGAGTGTACAGTGGAGTTTTACAAGGGTTAAATGACGTGTAATAACTCAATAGGTTGATGGTAGCATCTGATACGAAGAGTCTGTTTCCTTAAGCCATACATAAGAGATCTGTTGAAATGTAAGTCTTACTTGCTTCCTAAAGTTTTTGTTTGTTTTAAGATTTTTAGTTGGTTGGCCCAGTCGGTTGAGCTGGTGTCTGACTCTGATTTTGGCTCAGGTCATGATCTCACAGTTTGTGGGATCGAGCCCCGTGTTGGGCTCCATGCTGACAGTGTGAATGAAGTGTGTTTGGGATTTTCTCTCTCTCTCTCTCTCTCTCTCTCCCCCCCTCTCTCTCTGTGTCCCTCCTCCACTCACTCTGTTTCTGTCTCTCTCAAAATAAATAAGCTTAATAAAAAATAAAAATTTTTGTTTGTTATAATTATTTATGTTAGTGTTAATAATGTTATTATTATTACTGCTAAAAGAATTAGTAAAAAAATACCTCAAAATTTTTTATTTTTTTATTTTTTTATTTTTTTCAACATTTTTAAATTTATTTTTGGGACAGAGAGAGATGGAGCATGAATGGGGGAGGGGCAGAGAGAGAGAGGAAGACACAGAATTGGAAACAGGCTCCAGGCTCCGAGCCATCAGCCCAGAGCCTGACGCGGGGCTCGAACTCACGGACCGCGAGATCGTGACCTGGCTGAAGTCGGACGCTTAACCGACTGCGCCACCCAGGCGCCCCAAAATTTTTTATTTTTATTTTCCAATATAGTAAGTACTGATAAGACATAGTCCACATAAGTAAAAGTTCTTTGAACTTCTCAATAATTTTGAAGAGAGTAGGGAATCCTGAGTCTAACAAGTTTGAGAACCACTTTTATAAAGCATTTATCGACTCATCTTTTCAAGATATTTCAGCATCACTTTTTTTTTTAGACAGTTTCTTTAAAGCTTATTTATTTTGAGAGAGAGAGAGAGCGAGCGAGCGAGTGCTTGCAAGCAGGGGAGGGGCAGAGAGAGAATCTCAAACAGGCTCTGCACTGTTAGCACAGAGCCCAATGTGGGGCTTGATCTCAAAAAAAAGGGAGATCATGACCTGAACCAAAATCAAGCGTTGGACACTTACCTGACTGGGCCACCCAGGCGCCCCTCAGCATCAGTTTTTAATAGCAAAGTCTGTGTGATGTGTCTTTAATCGTAAGTTAGTAGTTTTTATTTTAAGAAATAATGTGATTGGGGCGCCTGGGTGACTCAGTCGGTTGAGTGTCCGACTTCGGCTCAGGTCATGATCTCACGGTCCGTGAGTTTGAGCCCTGCGTCGGGCTCTGTGCTGACAGCTCGGAGCCTGGAGCCTGCTTCAGATTCTGTGTCTCCCTCTCTCTCTGACCCTCCCCCATTCATGCTCTGTCTCTCTCTGTCTCAAAAATAAACAAACATTAAAAAAAAAAAAATTAAAAAAAAAAAGAAATAATGTGATCATTTCAGTTTCATTTGTGAAACTTCTAGAGAATTTTGGAAGCCTGTAGCCCAGGCTTTTCCCCTTCTTTCTTTAACTCCTTTCTCACCACTACACCATCTGACCCTGTTGCTGGCTTGTGGTACAGCTCCCTGACTTTTCTAGCGAGGTCACCTAGAAGTGAGTAAAATCCCAGGATGCAGAATCGACGCGGCTGTTGCCACCATCACCAGGCACCGACCAGAGTACTGCAAAGATGTCCAACTTTGTACTATTTGAGCCTGAGTTTTTCAAAAAGGAAATTCACTGGACTGTTTAATTCCATTCGGTATGGATTAATGGCAGTTTGGCAATTTCTTGTGGTGCAGTCTGTTTTCCCTCCCTTATGGGGGAAATATTTGGATCCAGATAGAAAATTTGTGGTTGTAAGTTTATTTGATATAACCATAGCTGCTGGGAAAAGAGTGCTGGCTTTTAGGAAGGAATTTATTTTGGGTCTGGACAGCAAAACATTGGGGATCCGAGTACAGAGTCCTGATTTATCTGTGGTATGTCATCTTCCAAACTTCGCCTGTCAACCCAAACTTGAGACCTTTTCGGTCCTGAATCTGACACTTAGTGTTTTTGTCAGGATAATGTATGGGATACATGCAGTAAATTACAGGAATGCCCTTTAGCTTGGTGTGTCTGTGCTGATGTGTGAAGTCCGCCTTTAAGTATAGCTTATTCATGTATATGTGACATGAACTTGTTATTTAGGTTAAGAGTTTAGCTGGTGACCCCGCCTCCTGTCTTAGGAGTTTTCCCAAGGCTGCACTTGTGCTCAGTTTTGGTCTCTCCATGGCTAACAAAGGAATTTGCTGTCTGAACTTGTTACTTTTCCTGCATCGTGTGATCCTCGGCAGAAAATGCCTTAATAAGCTCGGATTTTATAGTTGGTGGTTGAGAAGATTTCATTTTCGTGTACATTTTGGTCCTGCCAAAATACTGACTGACTTTTGTCCACATTGAACTGTAAAAATAACCAAATGACAGCAATTTGTTTAATAAACAAGGTATCATCAAGAAACAGTGATTTTTGAAAATGACTTGTGATCAGCAGAGCCTGGGTTTCAGCACATTTTTAGCTGCATCATCTTTCCGGACGTTTGTATGTAACCAGGTATTTGCACAGCTTGGTTGTAAACACTGTGTCTGTGCTCCCAGGTTCCACCTTCTTGCTTCACCTGATTCATCTGATCGAAGGTGACTTCAGTCCTCTTACAGGATCCACATGCTGATGCAATCTCTTGAAAACAGTGTTTCGAATTGAGTGTCACAGGTTTGGAAAATATGCTTGTAACCTTGATTCTGGTGCCTGCAGCCAGTTAGCACCTTAGTCCAATGGATATGCTTGTTTCTCGGTTTCATTTATTGGTGCATTTATCCTTAAAGAAAGAATTCATTATGCTAGTTTTGAGTAGACCCCTGATAGTTCCAAGTTCTGTCCATTTGGAAATGCCAATAAATGATAAGTAGCCACTTGTATTCGGGTTCTCCAGAGAAACAGAACCAATAGGAGAGATACGTAGAGAGTACATGTCCCATGGGAATTGTCTCACAAGATTATGGAGACAGAGAAGTCCCATAATTTGCTCTCTGCAAGATGGCGAGCTAGGAAAGCAGGTGGCCGACTTTGTCCAGGTCCACGGGCCTGGTAACAGTGGAGCTAGTGGTGTAACTCCCTCCTTTGAGGCTGAAGGCCTGAGAACCAGGGGCCACTGGTATAAGTCCTGGAATTCGAAGGCCTAAGATCCAGGAGCTCTGATGTCTGATGGTAGGAAAAGAGAGTTCTGTGTTTCACCGTCGCCTTTTTGTTCCATTTAGCCCCAAAGAGATTGGGTAAAGCCTGCCCACCTGGGGGAAGTCAGATCTGTTTACTCAGCCTACTGAATAATCTCTTCTAGAAACAACCTCATGGATATACAGAGATGTTTTACCAGCTATTTGCGCATCCCTTAGCGCAGTCCAGTTGACACACAAAATTTTAACCAGGACTCCGCTAAACAGGACTATGAAACTCAAGTGGCATGGCTACCAGAAGGGACATGTGCTCAGTCCTTAAGGGTGGAGGATGTAGAACGCGACTCCAGGTTTGGGTCCTTCAGCCTCAGCCCACCTGAGCACTTAAATACATCGGAGGGTGGATACGTTGTTTACTCAAGGGCAATAAGATATTTACTTGCCCTTAGGCCACTCTCTCAAAAAAAGGAAGCACAGTGTTTAATGTCTTACTACATTTGGGAGATATGTGTATGACAGTCTGAAGAGGAGATACTCAGAGCTCTTTCTTCTCTTTTGAGAACAAGACTCTGGAGTCTGTGTTTTTGCTTTCTCGCCTGGTACCCATGGCAGAGCAGAACTCTGAGACGGCTGGACCTTGATGGCCAAGCCTTCCTTGGTGGCCCTTGTTACGTTTTTCTTTGACTCTTTCTTTCATTGCATTTTGAGCTGTGATGGCTATAAGCCATTTTGATAGAAGGATAGAAAATGTTATCTCCCTAGTGCCTCATGGTAGCAGAGCAGTACCTTGAAATATTACAAGATCTTTCCTATGTGATTTCATATTGATTGATCTCAGTTCCGGTGTTTATCTACAAAGTTGATGTGATCCTCTGATATGGAAAACTTATCTTTAGATTGGATTCTTCTGTGCATATACCTGGATTGATCTTTGGCCTTGGAGAAGAATAGTAAGCTCTGACCGTGCTGTCCCTTCTTCCCTCCCTCAGAGTCAGGAATGATTCGAGCCTCGTAAGACTGTGTCCCCAAGGTCTTTTGAGGGTACTGTGTCCAACAGGCAACTCCTTGTGGGTGGAGGGGGACTCGGCAGGATGGAGGTGCCACTTTAAACTGACCGTGTGGCAGGCTGGAAGGCAGGCCATTTTGTCTGGCGGACCATGGCCCCTCACGCTGCAGGCCTTGTGTCCTCACACCAGTTGTTTTTGCAGATACATCTGAATTATACAGTAAACCTGTGGTATTCCTATCACTCTTACCCTTACTATCACCATGTTGTGGAAATGCGTGAAAAGTTTCTTTAAAAGGTATTTTCTTAAGCTATCTAGTATACAGATATTAGCCATTGCTACTTCCAAGATTTGTGGAAAATCCTGATTGGACATTTTGGCTTTAGAAAACAAGAATTTTGGTTTGATTTCATCTGACTCTGAATCTAGATCTTTTGTTACTTGAAATTTCAAGCTCTCAAGAACAAAGCAGTTAAAAATTTGAAGGAAATTCCCCAATTATTACCTCTAGCGAATTATTTTGACTTTGCAAAGTTGCTTATTTGATGGTATTAATCTTTATATCTTGGTTCATTGTCTTTGGCCTCTGTCACATGGCCGATCGTGGTGGAGGGACTAGCAGGGCTTGTTTGGAGGGCTTTGGGAGCCCTGGCGGTATCTGCTGGGAGCTTGTGAGGGACTGATGGGGCAGAGTTCTTTCCTGTGTAATGCAGGTGAATTTAAAATTGTTGTTGTTCCCATCTTGGGTTGGGGGCCTGCTCATATTGTATACAAGATTCCTCACACCCGTCCTGTTGGTCATTTATGAACTCCGACCACTCCCTCCACCCCCACCCCCACTCCTTTTATTTTTTTCATATTGTGTTAAAATGTTTTTTTCCAGTGATACCACGACTGGTCCTAGGAAAGACTCAGAGTGGCTGTTTAATCAATGAAAGTATTGCATTAATAACCATGAAAGATCTCTAGGAATGGAAATTTACTTCTGGGCCTTGGATCTTGCATTTATATGAGATGGTCGAATTGTGTGCTGCCCATAAAATGAACCAGTGTCCCTTCAACAGCAGCCTCCTGTTTGCCTTCCCTTCCCCCTAGACCCCCCCCCCCCCCCGCCTTTGCCAGCCGTCTCATTCTGAGTGTTTTACTTCAGTTCTGACTTTGTAGTTCATTAACCCTCAGTCCGTTGTCTGACATTCGTAGCTCTAGAAAGGCCCCTGTTCTGCTCCCAAACACCCACGAGGCTGTTGGTCTTTTTTCCAAACCCAGGTGGGGATGGGTTTTGTCCTCAGTTAAACTATTTCCTTAAATTTACATACATCCGTCCCTTCAGAGAAATCCAGGCCAGTGATGTGGAAGAATCCATAATTTAACCCAGAATCAGCTACTCTCCTCGTGTGCACAGTCCCTCCTTGAAACCTCACTGTGAGCATGTTGGGTGCGCTGCTCCTGGGTGGTATTTTTTCCTTAGGGCTGGTACTTCCTATAACCTGCAGTCAGGCAGGCAGGCAGGCAAATCTCACTCTAAAGATAAAATGGTGGGAAATAATTTACTTCCCAGTGAGCTCTTCTCTGCATTCAGAAATACACCCCAGGGTGCCTTCACAGGGGCACCAAAATCTCCCCACATCCCTCTTTACTCAGCATTCTGTGTAAAATGTGTCATTTATAACCACTTTGACCTTTGTGGAATTGTACAATTATATCACTAGTTGGTAATGAGGCCTATTTGTTAGAAATACTTGATATGCCTCTCAGATTGTTGCAAAAGTAGAGATTCTTCCCTCCTAATTTGCCACATGATTTATTTTTGTATTGCTATTACTAGCTTAATTTTGAATCTGAGAAAAACAACATATATAAGTGACCTCTTATAGCTTGACTCCTATCTTCATCTGTAAAACACTGGTAGTAACACCCAACGTTTGTTATTTTTTATTTTTTCCAAGTTTATTTTTGAGAGAGAGTGTCAGCACAGAGCCTGACGCAGGGCTCAATCTCACAAACCGTGAGATCGCGACCTGAGCGGAAGCCAAGAGTCGGATGCTTCGCCCATGGAGCTCCCTGGGAGCCCCCCGCCCAACATTTATTGAGAGCCAGTCCTGCTCCTCTTGCCCGTTTGTTTGCTCCTCACAGCCGGGTGCGGTGTACCGGTGGTGGAGTTTCCCATCGTGTCCCGTGTCCTGTGCCACAGAATTGAGGCTTGGAGAGGTCATTTGCCCAAGTAAGTTGCGAGCCCTGATTCAGACCTCGGTGATTCGGGCTAAATCAGACGATCTCTAAGTTGACTTTTGCTTTTAGTTTTCTGTGATTCTGAGCAGAAGTCTTTTTCTAGTGAACGGTGGGAAGAACGTGCAGATTTCCCATGGTTAATGTTTGAGCCGCACGCACCTGTGTGTGTGAGTGGCATTGGGAGCACTGACTGGTCGAAGGGGTGCGCTCCGTTCCCTTTTGCTGTTCCTCAGTGCTCAGTCACTTCTGGAGAAGATGGCATTTTAATTTGTAAAAACCTCTTTAGTAGGGTACTGTTAGTGGATGCCATTATGTTGATGTAGAGAAGACAGGAGGGACTCTCCCAATGCGGCTTATTTATCTACTGGTTTTGTCTGGGGACAAAACCTAGATGTAAGTGTATAAAATGGAATGCGACCCTAGAAATCATCTCATTCCCTCCCCTCACTTGTCAGATGCCAGGTGACTCGCTAAGGTTGCCCCCAGCTGACTAAGTGATTGCAGACAGGACTAGAAGGCTCGATTACTTAATTTTAGTCTAGTACCCTCTGAAACGACATACTGCTTCCCTCTGGATGTTTGATTGTTAACTTTCCGGCCTATTTAGGACGATTATGTCTATTAGAGCTACTTACATTTGTTCAGACCTTTTGTTAACTGTGAATCTACCTTTTGTTGTGTTGTATCCAGAATTAAGATTCGGAGGCCTTTTTTTTTTTTTTTTGACACAATGCTGCCACTCCCTGGTTATTAGATAGTACTGCATTATGAAATCCAGCAGGGTTTCGGCTGCCTTTGTAAGGTCTCTTATTAGGAGTCGTAAATCTAGGCACAAATATACCAGAGCAGTAAGACAGAGAGAGAGAGAGAGACAGAGAGAGACAGAGAGAGAGAGAGAGAGAGAGAGAGAGTGTGTGTGCGTGTGCGCGTGTGTGTATGTATGTGCGTGCGTGCGTGTGGCCATTAAGTGTGCCAGGGTCAGAATTTAATATAGATATTATACCTCGAAAGGTCCCCAGAATCACTGGCTTGGTGTTCTGAAAAATAGACATTGTATGATTGCCAGTTCTGGTACCTTTGAAAGCTTACTTCGGGTGCCCTTCTGGTTTTCAGACATCTCAGATGTGTTAAAGAAATGCGTAGAAGCATAGATTTCAGAACATAGTTGCTCAGACTGCCGGTAGATCTGAATTCCTTTGAGCCCCGTTAAGTAGTTCATTACTGTGAGCATTGAGGCATCCCTTAGTAGCTCAAGGACTGGAGAGCACTGTCATCTGGTGAAGGAAACCACATTCTGGTGAAGAAATAGCTCCTACGGTTCTCAGCAGAGTTCTTGAAATCTTTCTGTGAAGCTCTGGTGAGCATCAGCTACCAACAGAAACCGTTGCTCTCTTGAGCGCCTACTCAGTTCCAGCGCGTTTCCGTTCCTCTCATTCTTTCGATAGTCCGTTGGGTAGGTTTCAGTGTTCCCGTTTTGCAGAAAAGGGGAGACTCAGAATATGATTAACACGCCCAGAGTCATATAGCTAGGAACTGGTGGAGATGCAGTTTGAACCCAATGGTGACAGGTTCGTATTTACTGTGTTCGTATTTACATTCCATGTTCCCCACCTGGTAGTGCTTAAACCGGGGTTGTTTTGGTCATCGTTCCAGTTTAACTTTCCATAAAAAGGACACTCTTAGACCATTGGTTTTCCACTGGGGGGTAATATTGTCCCCTCAGGGGACATTTGGCAACGTGTGGAGACATTTTTTTGCTCATTACGATGAGGGGGAGGGGGTGCCACTGGCATTTAGTGTTTGGAGGCCAGGGGCGCCGCTCAGTATCCGGCAGTGTGCAGGACAGGCACCCATGCCAGACTTCCCTGGACCAAATGTCAGGAATGCTGAGGGTGAGAACCCCTGCATTAGGCAGTGCATTACCCCGAGTTTATCCTTGAGTAGCTGCAGACAGGCTCCACCCCTCCCCTGCTTCGTCTCTTTCTGTGAAGATGCCCTCATCCTGGCCCTGCTGTTTATGGCTGGGCCCCGGGAGGAAACTGGTCTCCTGGCTGCTCTCTCGTGACCTGGTGTGTTGTCCCTCACTGCCTGTGTGCTTGGTCAGCAAGGCAGATAGAGGACCTCGCTTGTCCAGAGAGAAACCCACTTAAAGGCCACGTTGAAGTCAGAATCCGAGTTCCCTCAGGACCATGCAGGAGGTTCTCCTGTGCTGCGTGCATGTGGGCCGTGGGGGTGCATCCTGTACTTGTTCTGTCTTGTCTCTGGCTTGGTGTCTTCCCCAGATCTCCTCCTTTGCCTGGAAAGAATCCATTGAGGTCTTTCCCACTGTTCCCCCAGGTCAGATGTTACCTCCTCCACAATCCTCCGCAGGGAGTAATTGCTCTTGAGGATAAACTCGTGTATGTAACATTTACTCTTTTTATGCAACATACTGATTCGTCCTCATTTTCCCACCTTTCGTATAAACAGTATAGAATGTAAAAGTGAAAAATGGATAAAAACTGAAAAGTACCCATTATGTAGGGTTATTCTTTCTATACAGTCTCTTTTTTTCAAATCAGTAGTGATGCCCTATTTTTGTAGGCCTATTTGACACAGTTAATTATACAGTACGGATCTTGGTGTTTATGATACTTACTTTGGAATAGTGCTTCTTCGCATTCAAGTTCATCAAGACTTTGACAGTGCTTTTCTTTCTGGTCATTTAAATAGCTTTAGTATTTTTCAGTAAAGGTTTTTTGTTGTTTTTGTTGTTGTTTTGCCTTTCTGGCCATTTAGTGAAGACTATATACATACCTCTTATTTAAGCAGAAAGCAGCTTGCTTCATTAAAGAGGCTCCTTTGACATATTTTAGGACTTAGTCATCTCCTTCATAAACATGAAGCATGTCTCAAATTTTAGCTCTCTTTCATTTCTGACTCACCTGCTGACTTGTGATGGGAAGGTAGACGTTGCTAAGGGGAATGATACAGCAGCATTTATCTTGGGGAGGTCTCTTAAGCCCCCACCTGGGTTAGGAATTACTTTATGAGGCCATGGGAAGCCTTGGTGCACTGCCATGTTCAGAGGTCTCACGACCAAGGTGTACCAAGACAGTCTCCCTCAGGCCGTGGCCCCATAGCCTTCAAATAGAAGGGCAGTGTTTCATCCTTTATGCTTTGAATGGAAGCATAACCAGGAACAAAGTTGACTTCTGGGCTAACATGTTTCAGTGTCCCACGAACATTTAGGGGCCCCTGATCATCATAGAACTCATTATTATTCACAAATATTTATGTCCAAGTTCTGTTCTCTGGAAATTGGAAGACAATTAAGGTAGGGTCCCTGCTCCATGGACTCCTGGTACCTTCACCACCACCCATAGTTTGCTGTATTAGTTTGCCTTGTATCAATAACGTGGATGGGGATGTAATTAGTCTGGGTGATTGGCACACCTTGGAGACATGACTTTGTGCCAGGCCTTGCACGGTAAGGTTTTTCTAACTTACTGCCTTTAAAGGCCTTGACACTGTGCTAATGCAGTTTATAAATACTTACCAAAATGTTGAAGAATTAAGATAGAAGAAAGATGTATTCGTGTAGTTTTGTATAGTTAATGCTAAATAAAACTATACTATTCATTGAATTAATCAAGCTGGGGGGAGATTTATAGGTTCAAGTTTGGTCTCCTTTGGTTTCCTGGATTAAGGTTTTGAGCAGTAGGGTCAGAGGGATGCTAAGGCTGGGATTAAAAATAAGTTTGACCTTATCATTGACTTCTGTATTTTTGTGGCCCTGTGGTAATTGTGAGTCTCCCTCTCTGCCTCTCCACCTGTTTACAGGGGCTTTTGATCATGGGTATGGTATACAGCTGTGGGCACCCGAAATCCTGTTCCTAATGCTGTTAGATTTTCCTTTTCAGAGTAAGAGGGACCATCTACTCATGAACGTCAAATGGTACTACCGTCAGTCTGAAGTTCCAGATTCTGTGTACCAGCATTTGGTTCAGGATCGGCATAACGAAAATGGTAAATAAGTCCTTCTGGTTTGATTCTTACGTTTTCTAGCTTTGGACAAGGTTATTTCTTAAAACATTCATTAAATGGAGATAACCACTATGAAAAACTTTCTCTAAAAAAGCTTTTCATAACTGAGAGCATTACCGGAATGTTTATTTATTTATTTAGTTAGTTTTGCTGAGTTCGTTCATTATTTTTGCCTTAAAAAAACCCCCAAACAACCAGAGAGATGTGCCAATAACATCTTCCCCTTAAACTTGGACTAGAGATAGCTCTTCTTTGGAAATAACAGTAATTCCATTTCTAAAATTCCTTTTTCTCCCCTAATGATGAGCTAATAATACCGAAAACATCATGATTCCGTTTTATTTCTTTTCTCCTTTTCAATAATCTCTATGATTGAACTTCTCTGCATCCAGGGCTGTGAACTTCAGTTTTGAAAGCATAGCTTTCCTGAAGGGTTTGCAATTTAGTTTGCGTCTTAACTTTCAGAATAATCAGGAAGGTAGTTCAGAGATTCTTAGTTTTTCTTGCTCTGGCATTGTAGTTTCTACCCAGTAACTTTGTTGACATGTGAGATGTGCACATAAAATGTGTATTGCGTTTGTTCAGATGTGTATAAACATGCATTTTTACTGATCTTTCAAGTGTTGGGCCTCACGCTTAACTGATCCACATTTGTCACCCTTACTCATATGAGTTAGAATTTGTCACTCCCCACTTTCAGATGAGGAAATCGAGGCACATGAGATGCTCGAGGAGTTGCCAAGGCGACATGTCTTCTCAGCGGGCCTGGCCAGGCTGGGATCCAGCTGCCTCTACTCTTCCTTCCCACTCGTCCGCACTGCTTCTGAGTCAACAAAGCATAGCCAGACAGTTTTGAGGAATGATGCTCTTTCGTAACTCATTAGGCTTTTCTTCTTTGAAAACTATAAGCATTTCTGTTAAGGCAGTTAAATTATGGTTCCTGGTTAAAAATAGTAACTTGGTTATTTTTTTCTACAGAAACAGTGCAATTTCACTCCATCCTGGAATATTTAGCAATAAGAAATTAAACAGGATCGTTAATTATGTCAGTAATTTACACGTTTGCTAAAATGTGATCATTGTTTCTTCTGTTTTTTTCTTTGTTTTTTCATTAATTGCTCAATGCATTTCAGCAAACTGTGGGGATTTAATAAGGGTGTAAAACACATCCAGCAAGATACTTGTTTCCTGTTATGCCTGCCATACATTATTCCTCCTGACCAGACCTGGTTATTTATTGTACTTTCTTTAGTGGGAGGTGAACCTGAAAGAAAAATCTAGCAAAAATTTTCCTAAATGTTTTGGGAGGCTCAATTTTAATATCCTCTCAATTAATTTTTTTGACAGACTCTGGAAGAGAACTTGTCATTACAGACCCGGTCATCAAGAACCGAGAGCTCTTCATTTCTGACTACGTCGACACGTATCATGCTGCTGCCCTCAGGTGAGCGCCAGAGACATGGTCTTTGCTGTGAAGGAGCGGCCGTCGAGCATGGCGGGTCGAGCAGCCTAAGCCATCCGGGTCTCTTTTGATAATCATGATGTTTATCAGACTACTCTTGTGTCTCAGTACAAGTTAGTACACCACCACTCACTCCAGTGTTAACTTTGTGGGTGATCGGGATTTCAGAGGTTACCTGTACCTTCACTAATCTGTGTGGGAGAAAAGAAACCAATATAAGAAAAAAACTTTTTACGCCCTCTCTGTAGTTTTGTATCTTTGTGTCCTTGCTAGTATGCTGGTATTGAAAATTAGTATCCTGGCACTGGTTGCTGAAGTTCTTAGGGTGACGTGTTACGATGGTCTGCAGATTATTTTCTCAAGAATCAGTTACTTCCACTAGAAAAGGTGGAGAGATGGGTGAAACAAATATGGCAGCATGGCTTGAGAGTCTAAGCAAGGTTTATAGGAAGTTTTAGCAACCTGTTTATTCTTTGAATTTTTTGTATGTATGAAAAATTTCCTACCAGAAAGCTTGGCGTTAGGGAGAATATATTGAAGATTTTATTCTGAGGAAGGAGGTAACATTGCAGATAGTCTTAGGTAATTATGCCAAAGAGTGACCATAAGCCCCTACTTTGCACTTTCTGGCGTTTTCTGTCCCTTTCAGGAAAAGGTGATATATGCGTGCGTACACACACACACACACACACACACACACATCTTCATCCTGGTATATTTCGCATGTATGTGGAAGACTGTGGGCTTCTTAAGTAGTAGAGGAAGTAAGACAAGTAATAGTTTTGTAATTCTTTCCCAACCAGAAAGAATAAAGTGGTGAAAGACTACTTTCTTTGTTAAAAATAGAAAAAAAAAGTCATAGGGATTTACTTGCTTTTAACTGAGCTATAATGAGATCCAATAATTTCTCCATTATGTTGCTCAAATGGCGTTCAGTGAAACCATCTGGAGTCTCCTGTGCAAAGCTATATAGCTAAAGCCAGTTATTTCAAGGCGAATTAGTAGCAACTTTTAGGGCAGGTTTGGGTCATTGTTTTGGGCCAGAATATCTTTCCTATGATCTCCTTTGCAGCTACTCAGCTCAGCCATTGTAGGGCAAAAGTCATAGGCAACAAGTAAATAAATG
This sequence comes from Puma concolor, assembly GCF_028749965.1. NCBI lineage: Eukaryota > Metazoa > Chordata > Mammalia > Carnivora > Felidae > Puma > Puma concolor. The sequence goes on along the minus strand of NC_141674.1, from coordinate 5,972,840 downwards.
AGGTGCTGTGCACCAGTAACTATGGACGCTGACATTTGAATTTCATTTAATTTCCACGTCAGGAGATATTATTCTTCTTTTGATTTCTTTTTTAGCCATTTAAAAATGTAAAAGCTATTGTTTGTTCTGCAACTGTATAAAAAACGGGCATTGGGCCAGATTGGCCAATCCCTGCTCTAGGGGAAGGAGCGAATATGGTTAGATTTGGCTTTTTACAAGACTTTAGATACATTTAGAGAATTTCCCTGGTGTTTTATCAACGTCTTCCAAAGTTCCCAGAAGCCTTTTGTGTCTTTGTGGCAGTGACTTTGCAGTCTTAAACTCGAACACTGAATGAAGCAAGTTAATGGAAGTTTGGATAGATGGATGGAACCATTAAATTGTTAGTGAAGACAAGTGGCTTGATCTTGAAATACTTTCTTATCTTGATATATATGCTTCTCCCCTCCTATTTTCATCTTGTGTCATTGGTTGAGGTAAATGATTTTAAAAAACGTAGAGTTAAAGTTAAATAAAGATGTGACAGGGCGACTGGGTGGCTCAGTCAGTTGAGTGTCTGACTCCGGGTCAGGTCATGATTTCCCGGCTTGTGAGTTTGAGCCCCACCCTGGGTTCTGTGCTGACAGCTTGGAGCCTGGAGCCTGGAGCCTGGACATGCTTAAGATTCTGTGTCTCCCTCTCTCTCTGCCCCCTCCCCTGCTCACGCTCTTTCTCTCTCAAAAATAAACAAACATTAATAAATAAATATGTGAGACACATAACAGTGGTTATTCAATGTGTTTTGATAGATTTACTTGAAATGAACATATTTGAATATTAGCGGCTATTCAGATTTGTGGAATCATTTTATACTGTTTTACCCTTTTTAGAAGAACCAGTTGTCACACGTAATTCCACCTGGACCTAGTAAACCTACTTTTACTGGGTTTCCAGTCATATACTTTCTGGAGATATGTAATTGTGTAGTCACTGCCCCTTCCCTGGCCACCAAAGGGCTGGAATGCTACTGGTAATTCCTTATCTTCTTTTCACTGTGTATGTGACCAGAACCCTTATGGACTAGTCTTTTCTTCCTGTGGTATTTTCTTTGAAGTGGTCATTAAGTGGTTCCATTCTAGCTGTCGTCTCAAATTTGATTTTGTTAGCTTCAAATAGAACCTCTGTGTATAACCTGACAATTGGATTTTTTTCCCCAAAGATTGCGGATCGTAGTGGTCACACAGTTATTGAATGATCTGGCCTAGTAGGTGCTTAGTAAATACTTGTGGCTGGCTTGATGTTTGTCTGCATCTGTATTGCAGACAAACTACATTTGTCTGACATTTGAGCTCATCTGTATGGTTCTTACTGTTACTACTTAGTAATCTGGCCAGGCTCTCAGCAACAGAGCGCTTCCTGTAAGATCTTCTCCCATAAAAGCAGATTTCTCCCCCAGGAATCTTTATTGTTCTCTTTCATTTTAACAAAACTAGATTAATTTTAAAATACAGTGTGGGCTGGGGAGATTAACCTTTAGTTTTTTCTTCCACTTATTTCCTGCCCATTTATCCACAGGAAGAATTTTTCTTCCTCTATAGATATAAAGCAGTTCTGCCAAAAATAAATTCAGCTTTGGGGGGCCTGCGTGGCTTAGTCGGTTAAGCATCTGACTTTGCTCAGGTCATGATCTCACCACTTGTGAGTTTGAGCCCTGCATCAGGCTCTATGCTAACAGTTCAGAGCCTGGAGCCTGCTTTGGATTCTGTGTGTCCTTCTCTCTCTGTCCTTCCTCTGCTCACACTCTGTCTCTCTTTCTCTCAAAAATAAATAAACATTTGGAAAAATAAAAAATAAATTCAGTTTTGAAAGAGACAAAATAGTCCGTAGGCACGTGAAAAAGGGTCAGATGAATGTAGTGGCAAACATGGAAGAGAAAAAAAAGAAAGAAAAAGACTGATAGCGTTAGTGCTTAGCACCCTTCTTGTCAAAGATCATAGTGCTCAGCTCGGTGGGTTCCTGGGACCCGTAATTCTGAGGCGGCTCCTGCCATGGCATTCCCTAAGGAGGAGAGTGCTGCAGTGCTTTCTCTCTTTCAAGCTGGTGTGAGGGTCAGGTGATAAAGGGGGAGGGAGCGCTTTGTCCTCTAGCCCTCAAGAATCAGAAGGGAGACAGAATGCCTCTGCAGCCTGTTTTCTGTAAGCTGAGTATTTCCTTCCCCAAACGAAATTCACTCCCAGAGGGACTGTGGGACCATTCGTTACGGAGACCTGTGTTGAGGTCCAGCACTGCTGCTTGGCTGCTGTGTTTTAAGTCTTGCCTTGGCTGTCCCTCATCCCTGCCTTTCAAGCTAAGTTTATCCGGCTGTTTGTTTTCTTTTCATTACATTTATCAGTAGCCATATGGTGCAGTTAGTATCTTGAGAGAAGTAGTTTTGAGTTCTCCCCAGTAGCTAAGTATTTTGGGCCCATGCTGGTATAATAGAAAAAACACCAGACTACAACGAGAAGGCTGCAGTTTGAATCCTGGCTCTGCCACATAGTTTTTTCACCGAGGTCAAGTTTGTTAAACTTTTGAGGCATCCTTTTGACAAGCTTACGCAAGGCCACGTGATTAAGTGACAGCACCCTGAAGCAAACACACATATTTTGGTCCTACATCCAGTCAGATAATGGATGTGAAAGGGTCTCTCAGAGTGCCTCACACTCAGTAGCATGGGGAGTGCTTACACGGTCATTGAATCTGAATTGGGTTCTTTTTTTTTTTTTTTTTTTTTTTTTTTTTTAATGCTTATTTATTTGAGAGAGAGAGGGAGGGAGAGAGAAACCGAAGGAGGCTCCAGGCTCTGAGCTATCAGCACAGAGCCCGACACGGGGCTCGAACTCACAAGCCATGAGATCATGACCTGAGCTGAAGTTGGATGCTTGAGCGACTGAGCTACCCAGGTGCCCCTGAATTGGGTTCTTAAAGCAAAAAAGGAAGAAAAGAAAAAATGCAATTAAACGTAGTTCTGTACCAAGTTATTGATGGTACGATTATTCAGCATCCATTTATTTTACTTTTCTGTGGCCTCTTGGCTGGATTGATTGGCTATTCCGATTACTTCGGGTACGGGAGGGAGAGTTGAGCTCCAGGAGCCACCTTTAGACGCTCCGAGAATGAGCAGATAAACCTGCTCTGAGAACAAGCAGATAAATTTTATGACGCTAAATAAAAATTATAGCTTGCAGTTTGTTTGCTATGTTACTTCTTTTTCACCCTAAGGATCATGTTTTATTGATGATCAAAGAAAGGATCTAGAGAGATTGCTTTGTGATTGGATTGTGAGCATGTGACCTGGGCAGCATTTTCAGGTTTACTGTGTACCTGTAACTGTGAATTCCCAAATATCGTAAATGTCTCAACGACTGAAGGGCTGTTTCCCAACTTCCTGATTATCTGCCTCTTACTTCAAGGAATCGCTTGGGGAAAAACATGTCCTCAGGTAGGGCAGGTGCCAAGCTGTCATCTTGGCTAGGAATTTGTCTTCTAGGAATATGTTTTAGAGTGAGTTTTCTGGAGCCTTTCCCAGCCAGAAAACCCTAGCCTCGCTCTGCAGGGCTTCTAATCTTCCCCTTTTCATCCTGAATTAATTGATCTCTTCACTTTGTTCTGGGCAGCTAGGGTTGTACATGCAGTGATTGATGCAGACTGAGTGCATCTCCACGCAGTTCCCCAGCCATTTTTGGCACTGACACAACTCCTTTAGCTCCTGTGGGTCCCCTGATGAGTGTCCGGACGCCTCAGAGCATTTAGTTTTACAGTTCCAGGGTTCATTTCCTGGCTTTGATCAACTGTTGTTTTAATATGTAAAATAACTTCGACCTACAGCATTTTTATTGTTTTGTCCATATGTGCTTAAGTACTTCATTAGACACCATAGCTGGATGGTCCTTTCCTTCCTTCCTCCCTCCCTCCCACCCTCCCTCCCTCCCTCCCTCCCTTCCTTCCTTCCTTCCTTCCTTCCTTCCTTCCTTCCTTCCTTCCTTCCTTCCTTCCTTCCGGCGCTGCTAGCTGGGCAAGGGCTCTGAGGTGCTGGGAACACCCAGCTGAACAATATACTCTGTGCCCTTGGATACTCCTCAATCTTTTAAAAATTCTTTATCTGGAGCTGCTTTTAGATGCACAGAAAAGTTGTGAGTACCGCGTTTCCATCCCTCCCTCCCCCAGTCTTCCTCAGTGTTAACATCTGACAGAACCCCTGTGTGGTTATCAGATCCAGGAAATTAGGAAATTAGCATTAGTACAATACAGTTGAACTGAAGACCCTGTTTGAATTTCACTAATGTCTTAATTCAAACTTCTGTAACAAAATAGCACAGACTGGGTGGCTTAGAAGCAACAGAAATTTATTTCTGACAGCTCCAGAGGCTGTTGGTCTGAGATCAGAGTGCCAGCCTGTTCTGCTGAGATCCTTCTGGTTTGCACACTGCCGACTTCTTGTATCCGTCACATGGCCCAGAGCAGAGAGGGAAGGCAGGTTTCCTGTCTGACAGCACAGGGTTTATTTTATTGTATCTCTTTTTGTACCTTCTTTCTTCAAAAGCGAAAAACTCTGCTCTCATTGTCGAAATATATTTACTTATTTTTATTCACTTCAGGAATACACATAGTTTTAGAATTTGTAACCCATGTCCCTGTGAGAAACAGATTTACTGACTAAATTTTTGTCTTTAGCCATGTAATCTATAGGCAAGACCCTGTCTTCCAAAGTTGTTTAGGTCAGTTCTGCTCTTGGTTACCTCTGTAAGTGGCCGTGATCTCTCTTTGTACTACGGTTAAGTTCACTGTTAGACTTTGCGCTCCACTTTTGGTCCCTCCTGGTCGGTAGGGACTCTTGTTAATTTTTGGATGTGTGAGGGCATGCGGACTATGGCTGTGGTTCTGACGGTCATGGCTGCAGACAGATATGTGGTTTTCAATTCTCTTACATGCTCCCATCCCCATTTCTTTCCTTCCCGCCTGCTGTCTGTAACTGCTCGCTTTACTTCTTAGTTTTTCCTTCCTGCGCTTTTTCATTTCAAATGAGCAAATACATAGCTGTTTTGTTATAGCCTCTTCTGTCTTGTATGAAGAGTAGCATGCCATAGCTACTCTTCTGCGTTTGCTGTTTTTACTTAACGTTATGCCTTAGAAACCGCTCCGTATCCGCTGATGGAGGTCTCCGTCATTCCCTCTCGCATGGAGCTCTGCTGTGTGGGCTTTGAAGGTGTTTCTGGGATGTTCCAGTCATAAATGACGCTGCAGCCGGTGTCCTTGTGCATGTGTATTTCCTCATTGTCAGATGTGAATCTTCGGGGCGGATTCATCGAAGAGAGATTTCTGGGTTCAAAGGCTTATGTGTAGGTGGTTTTCCTCCAGAAAGCAAATACCACTTTGCATGCCCTCTGTGTCCCCAGCAGCATGTGCTGTCCTATTTCGTTTTAGTTGTGCCAGTCTGATAGGTGAGAAATAGGGTCTCGGTATTGTTTTACTTTATTTTGCTAACAGTGAATGAGTGTGAGCATTTTTTCATATATTTAAAGGATATTTGTGTGTGTGTGTGTGTGTGTGTGTGTGAGAGAGAGAGAGAGAGAGAGAGAGAGAGAGTTATCTGTTCATGTCATTTCCTTTGGGTTTTGTTTTGTTTTATTTTGTTTGTTTGTGTGTTTGCTGTTTGGTCTCTTGTCTCTAAAAGCTCTTTAGCGTTTTCTGTTGTGTGTGTCGCAAATGTTTTCTCCCACTTGCTGGTTTTCTTTTATGGTTTTAAAAAAATTCTGCAAAACTTACTGTTATCCAGTCAGAGTTGTCAGTGTTTTTCATTCATTCCCTGAGGACGGAGTCGTGGCTAGAAGCCTCTCCCTGTACCTGACCTACTGAGGCCTTGTGCCCAGCTGTCCCGGCACCGGGTATTAACGAGCCTCTCTCACGCTCCCAGCTCTCTCAGCACGTGGACTGCCAAGTCTGTTTCTCCTCAGTGGCTCGAGATGCCACGTTTGTCGTGTCTCATTTTCCTTGTGTGTCCTAGACTCGTTAGTCCGTTGTCTTGTCTGTCTGGGTGCCGCTGCCGCGCTCTTTTAGCTGTGGAGGCGTCTTAGTATTTTTTGCTGTGCCACTGATAATTTCCGCTTTTCTCAGTTATCTGTTTTTCCTGTGCATCTTCCTAGCAACCTGTTTCAGTCCCTTAAATAGCTTGTTGATATTTGTATTAGGATAGCATTGAATTGATAGATCAATTCTGTGGAGAAATGCCATGTTGAGTTCTTACATCCGAGAACAGGGGACGTTTTTCCATTTGTTCATGTTTACTTTGGTGTCTCTCGGGAGCGTTTAAGAAGAATTTTCCGCATAGAGATGTTCCCATTCTTGTCACGTTTATTTCTGTGTATTTAATCTCATAGGCATATATAGAAACGGCTATACCCTAATAATAGAGAATATGCTTTTTTCAAAAGTGTTGATTTCTTTATTTAGAGAGCACGTGTGTGAGTAGGGGAGGGATGCGGAGAGGGGGAGAGTGAGAGAGAATGAACCCCAAGCAGGCTCTGCACCTTCGGTGCGGAGCCCAAAGTGGTGCTTGATCTCACGAACCATGAGATCATGACCTGAGCAGAGATCAAGGGTCGGATGCTTAGCCGACTGAGCCACCCAGGTGCCCCGAGAATATGCATTCTTTCTTTGTACCTTGGCATATTCTCAAAAATTGATTGTATGTTAGATCATAAAGAAAACATTCATGTGAGTAAAAGGCAGTAAAAGCAGAGTTTAAAAACAAAAACCAGAAAGGGCAGAATTTCACTTGGAAATATAAAACTTCTGTTTCCTCACTACAGAGAACAAACTGGTGCTCACCAGAAGGGAGGGGGCTGCAGGATGGGGGAAACAGGTGATGGGGATCAAGAGGGTGCTTGTCCTGGTGAGCACTGAGCAGTGAATACGATTGTTGAATCACTATACTCTGTTCCTGAAACTAATATAACATCGTATGTTAACTATACTGGAATTAAAATACAAAGCTTAAAGAAAATAAAACTTTAAACAACCTCTGAGCAGAAGAGGAAATAAACGCTGAAATTGCAGAAATTTTTAAAAACAACAGGAAAAATACTATGTACTAACATCTGTGGCATGCATTTAAAGCGCTGATCAAAGGAAAACTGGTGATACTAAACACATCAACTGCAATGAAAAAATGAAATTGAACGATTAAGTTCCCAGCTTAAATGATAAAAAGAGCAACAGATCAATCAAAATGCAATGACGTGGAGCTCAACGTATGTAGAAGAAACGCTTAAGACCACCGCGTGTAAGAGCGGACAGGCAGAGGGGTCCGCGTGGAGGTAATGGAAGTGGTTACACTTCGAGCAACTCTTGGGGAGACCGTGGAGTGATATTCTCAAAGCACCGTAAACGAATCAAGAGGAATCCTATAAAATGTCACATAACCTATAGGAAGGCAAGAGAAACAGAATGAAACACGGAAAAGAAACTTTGGAAAAATTCTGTACCTGTCATGAGTCAAATGGCTTACAGCTGACAAGACACTGACTCTGTCTCAAAATCTTTCTTTTCCTTTGTTTTCAGGCAAGGGTCACAATAAAAGCTGTAGGCAGACCTGCGGCCATAAGCCTTCTGTACGTGTCTGTGTCCCTCTTTCCGGGCTTCTCTGACGTTTGCGTGGCCCTGGGGATATACAGAGACTTCCCCGGTTATGAATAGTTTTGATGGAATGAATTTCTGGGCCATGTTTCCATTTGTAGTCTCTCCTTGTGTAAGGCGGCTCTCTTCTCCTTCATCCCCTTCCGATGCCCTCCTCCCACCAGCCGGAGCATTTGTCAGGCCGCGCGGTGCCCAGGGTGGAACTGTGCGGCCACCACCCCAAGGACTACCGGAACGATTATCCTACAGGAAGCCTTTGTTACTGATGAATGAGAGGCCCCGGGAATAGGGGGCTTCCCAGTCTGTAGTCATGTTTCTGTTAATAATGAAGCATCACATTAGAAGTAGGGTGTATAGGACTTTGGAGGCTCTGAATCCGATATTTTGGTAAGCTGGTAGTGATGGCGACTTCCTCTTAACAGTCTCTCCGGCTTCATTCCACAAACACTGTCAAATAACGTACCGCTTTTGAGAGAGAAAAAGAGCAAGATGAAAAGAGTGCTCTGGAGAAAAAAAATACTGAATGCTTAAAATGCTACTCTCTCTCTCTCTCTCTCTCTCTCTCTCTCTCGCACACACACTTCAAAACGTAACCTCCCCGCTTCGGCAAGAGGCAACAGGAAAAATATTTCAAAATGGAGGCCAACCAAGGTGGGCTTACCTGCTCTGTCTTCGGCTCTGCTCAGTACCGGCTGGCTCGTTAGCCGCCGAGAGCAGCAGCTGTAATCAGCCGTGGCTCCGTGCTACTGACTCTTGATGTTTTATTTTACCCTAATACTTCAAAAATGTTTATACGGTAAAGTACACATTTTAAGTTTACATCTTTATAAGTTTTGATAAATGTGTTTGACCCTTAACAAGGCAGGGAATATTCCCACCAGCGCAGAAAGTTCCCTTAAGCTACTCTCCTCTCAAAGCCTCCCACCCCGAAGCAACCACTATTCTGATTTCTCTCACCATAGATGAATCTTGCCTGTTCTAGAAATTCATTCATATAAACGGAATCATACGGTCTGAGCTTTCTGTATCCCTGGCTTCTTTTACTCAGAATTTAATGTTTGAGACTTTTTCTCATGAGGTCCTATGTACCAGTACTTCTTTCCTTTGTATTGTTGGATAGTATTTCATCTTACAAATATACAATGATTTGGGGCGCCTGGGTGGCTCAGTCGGTTGGACGGCCGACTACAGCTCAGGTCATGATCTCACGGTCTGGGTTGGAGCCCCACGTCAGGCTCTGTCCTGAGCGCTCAGAGCCTGGAGCCTGCTTCTGATTCTGTGCCTCCCTCTCTCTCTGCCCCTTCCCTGCTTGCTCTCTGTCTTTCTCTCTCTCGAAAATAATAAACAATAAAAAAAATTAAAAAAAACCACAAATATACAATGATTTGTTACCCACTTCCTTATTGATGGACATTTGGGTTGTTTCTAGGCTAGTGTGAATAAAAGCTGTTATGAACAACAACAAAAAAGTACAGAGAAGGAAACAAAAATAAAAAAGAAATTAATGAGGAATAAAACAGTAAAACTAATGAGATCCTTAAAAAATTTTAATATCTCGTTAAAAGTGACATTATGACCAACTGGGATTTATTCCAGGAATGCAAGGTAGGTTCACTATTAGAGACTCTGCTAATATCATACACCATATTATTAAATCTAAGGGGGGAACCTCCATATTTCCAAAGCAATGATTATTTCTGAAGTTAGTATCATATTTAATAGTAATACCTGAAAGACCTTTCCATTGAGATCAGGTTCAAGGCGAGGGTGCCTGTTTCCATTACTTTCCACAATGTGTGAGAGGTTCAGTATTAGTTTTAAGAAAGGATAGAAAAGAAGTAAAACTGTGTTTATTTGCAAATAACAGATAACATACCTGGAAAGCCTTAGAGAACCAATGATTAAACTGTATCAAATAATAAAGAATGCAGTTCAGTAGTGGGATATGAAATTGATATATAAAAACCAGTACCTTTCACGCAGTCACATAGAAGAGGACATACCAGTGAGTGACCTCATTCATTACAGTTACATGCTTATTTGTCAGATGATGTGCTTCTGTTCCTGCTGCTTCAGGCTTTTCCGAAACCATTTGTGCTGCTGTCCCCATGGAACATTTGGCAGTGTCTTTAGAAACTCTTAATTGTCACAGTGTGGTTTGGGGGTGCGATGGGGTAGAAGTCAGGGATACTGCTAAGTACAGGACAGTCCCTGACAACAAAGAACTATGCAGTCTAAAATGTCAATAGTGAGATTGCGAAACTCTTTCCTAAAGAAAGCATACTTGATTTCCGATGTCTGTGTTTAGAATTGCGGGTTGGCGGTGTTTTTATAGGTTCAATGAATACATCAATTAATTAAGTTGAAGGGTAGACTTGAATGTGAATAATAATGAAGAATAGTGAAAGAGGAATCACTTTCCTTTAGTTAGGGACAGTGATGGAAATAACTTATTTTGTGTAGCACTGAATAGCGTATAAAGTTTCATAGACTCCTTGTTTGATCTCCTCAATAGGGATTAGTATAATAGGTGTTCCTATCCCTGTTTAACTGATGAAGGAACTAGCCTATTTTTTCTAGGTGTCAGGGACTAAATCATGTCAGATAGATGGGTAGTTAGTTTCAGAGTGAGTGCATTGTTTGTTCATCTGTAAAAGTGATCTTTGCTGCTTTTTCTTTTCTGGAAGGTCGTTTTAGTTCTAGCTACACACTAGAGGGAAAAGTCCTGGGTATACAAAGTTGATTCCTAGTCCATATTCCTAGTGTAGCTTGTTACTTACAAATAATTGCTTCCCATGGAACTTTCCGCGGTGATGGAGATATCATATAAATGTGTTCATTATGGTAGCCACTAGCCTCATGTGATTATTTAAATTTACATTAGTTGAGATTAAATAAAATTTTAAATCCTGTTCTCTTCAGTTGGACTAGCCTAGCCACATCTCAAGTGCTCAAGAGCTGTGTATTATGTTACCGGTAGTTCTCAAAGAAATGTCAATAAATCTCAAGCACTTTTGTTAAATTGTTAAAATGGAGGTTGTTTGAGGCCCATCTTAGTGTCTGCCTATCACTGAGGTTTTGGTCACAGTCACTTAAGCTCTATTGGAAAGGAGGACATTGTTTTTCAAGTCCTTGGTGGGAAGCGAATGAATGTCATCTCCAGGTTGCTGTTCCTCGGCTAGCTTCTTTCTCTAACACTTTGGCCATTAGCTGGTGTGTATTTGTTAACGCACCAACTTACGGAGTCCTTATGAGAATGGAATACCTACCTGGTCAAGTGGTAGGAGTTCATAGCCCCGGAAGCATATGCACGTGCTGTTGATTCTCCGGTTCCATCTACTGTAATCGCAGCCCTTGGCTTCCACTTGATGTTAAAGTTCCCTTCTGTGACCACGAAGGGAGTTGCTGAAAACCCCCCTGCCTCCTTGGGAACGCTGGAAATTCTCCCAACGTGTGTGTGCGCGTGCGCGCATTTAAGGAGTTTGGTGGTATTACAGAGTTTTCAGCTACATTTTTGGTTTTAAATTGTGTTGGTAGATGAACCTGGAAACCTTAATGCTGTCTATTTGCAATATTTTTGTGGGAAAGTGTTTTTCCAACCTACGATCTTTGAATGTTATCTGAGAATTTGGGAAGTGTGTGTTTTTATGTATTAAAGCCCATCTGTATACTTAAAAAATTAAAGTCTCTCCGTTTTAATTTGCAAGTCAGTTTATTTCTTGAACATTTAAAGAGAAGAAAAATATTTGACAGCTATACATTTTGCTTATAGCAAAGTAGCAGGAAGAAAAGTCCCATTTTTACGGTTTAGAAAGGCTTTAGGTGGTTTTTTTGGTAAAGTAATTTAACTATGGTTTATTTTTCCTGTTGTGTCTAGTTTCATATCCTTTTATCATGGTCCCACCCTCAATTTACCTTTATGGTTTAGTTGATTTTACTCCATGGCTAAGATGCTGAGGTACAAGCAGTGAAATTGTGAAGTCGGTTGAAGCAGTCCTGATACACACACAAAAAATATTGGACGTTTTCTGAATTGATAAATACGGAGTCTGTAGCCATAGTCTACGTGTTTTTAGAGTAATGTGGATTTAGTTGCGTCTTCCCCTGCCTCTTTCCCTCCAATAGTGTTTTGGTTTGCAAAGCAGTTGAGGGTAATACTAATAATGTATTTTTTACATTTGTTTGTTTTCAGAGGGAAGTGTAACATCTCCCATTTTTCTGACATATTTGCTGCTAGAGAGTTTAAAGCTCGAGTGGATTCATTTTTCTACATATTAGGCTACAACCCTGAGACCAGGTAAGTGAGTCACTTGGACCCACTCAGTGAGAACTTCGCGTCTCTATGTGCGTGCGCGTGCGTGTGTTTGCACATTTGGGCATGTGCCAGTAAGATGAGAAAAAACAGCTTCAAAACCCAAAGTGAACCTCTCTGGAAGGAGTTCTAATTAACGTCATCGGTGTCTAAAGTGGCTTATTGTTTGCTCTTGATTTTATTAAGAAGAAAAGGAAAAGTGAGAAAATTTGGGTGTAGAGAGGCAAGGTAAAGATGTGTGTTTAGCTGATCTGTGTTTTGAACTTACTGTGAATTGGCAGATTATTTCCCTAATGCACATTGTGTCAAACCTTTCGTGGTACCATACTGAACACACACTAGGATGTTACGTGTGCTGGTTAGTCATTTGTTTTACTCATTTAATAAAACCCCAGGAACACTCACAGAAATATCTTTAGTAAGACAACTGGTATGAGAGGGATACATTCAGTTCTCAACCGTGTTGGTAAGATCTACGTAACAGGGAGAGTTATGACTTTTAAAATGAGAAACAATAGAATCAAAATTTAATAGAAAAAATTCCTAGTGTCTGTAATAGATTATAGTTTAACTTAGCACATGGAAGAAGTTATTTAAGAGCATATGCATTCATTTTTATCCTGTATCAATCATGCAACTACAGGAACTACAGATTTAAAAAGTACAGGAATGTTAGCAGATGATCAGGTTGTCAGTGCTTGGGACATCTGAGACATAATCTCTAGATACGCGAATTTAGAAAGAAATAAAAGCTGCTTGGCTGAAGGAAGTTAGTGGAAGAACTACTTGCAGGGTAATTACAATGTAGGTATTTTTTATTTTTAGTGAAAAACTTTTCCTAGAGGATGCTGAGAAATTATATGTAAAAATTAGAAGGTTACTGTTTAGACAGTCAGTCTAGGATTAACGAAAGGCCACGTGTTCTTTGTTGTCATTATAAGAAGCTGTGTAAAGCTCTAGTGAGGCATATGTGTTCGCGTCTGTCTCTTTGTATTTTGTAGACGAGAGCTACAGGGGTGATAGTGTACTGAATGGTCACCTTTTTTATTTACCTTTATGTTCTTTAGAAAACAGTAAATTTGAGCTTTTATTTTCTTTTTCAAAAGTATGCCCTGTTCCAGTGACAGAGAAGCTGATCCGTGATACTATTTTAAAGCATCCTGTATTTCAGAATGTTTATTTTTACATATGCATTTATTTTTTTTAATTTTTTTTTAACATTTATTTATTTTTGAGGTAGAGACAGAGTGTGAGCAGGGAAGGGGCAGAGAGAGAGGGAGACACAGAATCTGAAGCAGGCTCGAGGCTCCGTGCTGTCAGCACAGAGCCCGACGTGGCTCTCACAAACTGTAAGAACTCACAAACTGTAAGATCGTGACCTGAACTGAAGTTGGACGCCCAACCTACCGAGCCACCCAGGTGCCCCTAAATATGCATTTATTGACTGCCTGATCATTCCTTGGATTTCTGTCTAGATACAAAGGAGTCCATAATTTCAGTGATGCCACATTTATTTAACTGTTTGGTGGGTAGTTGTCATATGGCACGAGCTAGATTGTATCACTGAATTGACTAAATAGCTTTTGTGTTTTAAATGATTAGCTCTTGGGTTCGTAACAACCAAGTTTATTTTTTACTAGTTTTGGTTATATGTCTGTTTTTACTGAGTGCTTATTAAAAGTGATATTATGTAATTTAACTGTGTAAGTTAGAGACTCACACAAGTTCTGGTCTCATTTTTCATTGGGTGTTGCTGGCAGTCATTCAGAGGGATTCTTCCCATCGGTTGGGTTTTAAAATCTGGCGGAGGTATGCCCTAGACGGATGTTTCTCTCTCGTCTGAAAACCCAGTTCAAGGACGTGCCCATGGCGGTGCATTAGCAGGGTCTGCGTCCTGGGTCACTTCTTTTACCGCTTTGACTTCCTGGCTGCCATTTGTTCATTTCTGTGCTTGTGTGCTCCTTGTCCAGCTTGTGCTTGATGTGTTGTAGGTTTTTGAGGGGAGGTGGATGAATTAATTGAAGTGAAAAAATACTTGAATTTCTATTTATAAGTAAAGATGGTAGCAGATCTCACACTCCTCACGAAGGGAGTGTAAGGATTTGCCCTAGCTCCCCGGGTTCCCCCTGAATTCCACTTGATGCTTCTGAGGGGCTGGCCGTGCAGTTCCCTGCTCGCGTGGTCACAGAGGGTGTACTTGAAAAGGAGTGTAGAAAACTCTGTTTTGATGGGATTACTTTGTTGAATACGTGTATGTGACGGTGGGAGGCAGACTTTTCTATACTCTTTGGTTCATTGCCTTTAAAGTTCGGGGAGGGTGGATTTCTTGGTAATTAGCATGGAATTTTTATTATTTTGAAATTCTGTGTTTAATTCTGACATCCTCACTCAATTCTGAAATCTGAAAGCTCTGAAAATCAAAAAATGTTTATGCTAAGTTTGGTGCGGAAGCTCATTGGATGGTCATACTTGGCCTGAACTGAGATGAGGCTATTTATATTGAGTTAGTTCACTTTGTGTGTTTGTACAACTTTTACTGCAAAAGTACCAACGTGATAGAATAGGGGATCATTGCTCAAACACTGCGGGGTGTTACATAGTATATGGTATATTTGTTATAGTACCTTTCTAAATCCAACAAATTCTGAGTTCTGAAAATCCTCTGACCCTTAGGATCTTTGGTAAGGGATGGTGATACTGTATTCTTGTTAGCCATGGCATTAAAGGAACAAAACTTACTTGAGCAAAAAAATTGGGGACAGATGTTGCCAGTGTTAAGTAGGGTGCAAGCTTGCAAGGGTCTGACTACTGAGAGGCCTGAAGTTTGAACCAGTAGGTAGTCAGGCTTGGCTTCTGGAGCCTGTGGTGACATTTCTGTGCTCAAGCAGTGTGTGCTTGTGCTCTGCGAACAAGATTCACCCAAATTTGCTTCTGCAGTCCGCATATTCTGCAACATAATATCATTATTTCTCATTTTGTTTGAAGGTTCTAATCCAAAATCTGATTAGAAAATAGTTAATATATTAATTTCAGCTCAAAAGTCTTAATACACAAAGCCAGTTAGACCTTACAGGCGTTTGCACAAAATAGCAGTATTCTTGGCATGAACTAAAGTAGTTGGTCTTGACTTATTAAAAGAGATGATTATAATCTGTGGTCATAGGGACATGGCTCCATTCATCCGTTTACTGTCCTTAGTTGCATTTTTATTTACCCAGTATCTCGTAGCCATCCAATCTGACGACTTGATCTTTTGTTAAGACCGACTCCCCTCTTGGACCCAGGCAGCCTGTGTTTTGATCCTGTCCTGCCCCTTTTTCTCTGTGTCCAGGGGTAAGGTTTGTACTTCCTGGGCTTTGTTTTTACTTCATTAAAATGGGGGTGGTAAAAGCTACCCTTTAGGTTGCTTTAGTAAACTGTCAGGTTTTTTTGTTGCTTCTTGGGAATTGCAAAAATAATTACAAATTTTCTTTTTAAGACAAGGTTGAAAAATATCAGAGGTTTTTTTTTTTTTTTTTTAACCCCATACAATGTTAAATCCAAAAGTGAAACATAAACTACTTCCTAAGACGTCTTGATTCTACCAAGTAGACCATTAACCATCTGGTTGATCGTACTCCCATATGGAAGTCTGAACACTGGGGATTTTTGACTCTGCGTAGAACGTTGATTATAAAATTCTTCTTGAAAATATACAACAGTTGCTAAAAATGAAAGATAATTTCTTCATTGACTCTAGTGAAACTGACACAATAAGCATAGTGAATATCTGCAAATAGTATTAAATGTGAGATAATACATTCAATGGTCAGAAAATTTCAGTGCAGAATCTGAGAGAACCAGAATTGGAAAAAAAAATTTTTTTATTAAGAAAAATATTTGAGTTTTTTTAAAAAGATTTTATTTTTAAGTAATCTGTACACCCAATGTGGGGCTTGAACTTACAACCTTGAAATCAAGAGTCTCACAGTCCACTGACTGAGCCAGGTAGGCACCCAAGAGCTTCTTATAGTAAATGAACCTGTCCCCCTATATAACGTTCAGGTTTTATTGCATTTTGGGGTGTCCTTTTCCCCATACTACCATCTTCTCACCTCTGCAGCTTCAGCCTGTTGCTCAATGCCTTTTTCTTTTTTTTCTTTTAAACTGTACACTCTGGCCTTTTCTGGGCATACCTTTCATTGGTTGGAAAACTTCTAAACTTCCTGCCTCAGGCCAGTGAGTTAGGCGGGGCAGGGAGTAATGGTGGAATCTCAGTAAGAACAAAAGATTCAGTAGGGTCCATTCGAGAGGAGATGCCTTTATCTTTAAATTATGAAGCATGAATTTTCCCAGGAACCAGTCCATTTGTTTCCCCTTGCTAATAAGTAAGTGTTCTTTACGTCACTAAAGAACATTTAGGGAGAGTGGAGAAAACATATCAAGTGTAGCATGTTGTATTGATGGTCACTGATCTGTTACCCTCCCCCTCATACTGCCTTAGAAAAGTATCCTTGGTCTCTTTAGAGACTTGCACTGTGGCATGAAACATCTGATTGTAGTTGTGCTCTTTGCTTTGTGATAAAGGAGTCTTCTCTTGCTATTCAGATGGAAAACAAATTGAGGGCTCAGATCTGATCCAGGGGAGAATGTCTATGAACAGCCACCTGTGCCCTCTTCGCTTTTTTTCTTTTCTTTTTCTTTTTTTTGCCAAAAAGTTTTTAAAGCAGTGTTGAAGCTTAAGGATTATTACCATTATATTTAGCAGCAATCATAAACTGAGACACTTGCAAGGACTTCTCTTTAATCTCTTTCCAACAGACAGTGGCAATAATGTTACCAATAATAGCTACAGTTAGTGAGTGCCACTGTGCCCAGCAGTGCTCTGAGTGTTTTGCTTGCATAACTTACTGCACTTTGTTATGAAGCAGTCTCTGCCTTCAGAAGAGTTGCAAGTATAGTAGAAAACCTTAGTTTCTAACAACCATTTGAAAGTATGACATCACCATGAGGCCGTATCACACTCTAATACTTGGTGTATTTCTTATGAGCAAGGGCATTTTCTTATACAACCACAATACAGTCCCCCACCTCAAGAAATTAACACTGAAATATTACCATGGAATCCACAGACCCCAGTCAAGTTTTAGCAGTTTGCTTAGTAAAGACCTTTATGAAAAAGGATCCAGTTCAGCATGATGGATTTTGTTGTCTTACAACTGGTTCGTCTGTGTGGAGTAGTTTCTCAGTCTTTTCTCTTACTTCATGACCTTAGTACTTTGAGACTATAGGGTATTTTGTAGACTGTTCCTCAGTTTACATGGATGCTTTTTCCTTATTAGATTTAGAGCCTGTATCTTTGACACGGATAGCACAGAAGTCATGTGTCCTTGGTTTTTACTTCTTGTCACGTAGTATATAATTTTAGTTTGTCTCCTTGCAGGGAGTGTTCACGTTGATCACTTGAATAAGGTGCCAGGCTTTGTAATTGTAAAATTTCTCTTTTTCCGTTTATAATTAATGACTATTTTGTGGGAGGTTGCTTTGAGATTGAATAGATAGCCTCTTCCTCATGAAACTTTCAGTTTTTCAGTTTATTAATTTATTTGCACTAGGTTGATTAATCGCTTCCTATTTTTTTAATTTTTATTTATTTTGAGAGGGGGAGTGAGCATGAACAGGGAAGGGTCGGAGAGAGAATCCTAAGCAGGCTCTGCATTGTCAGCCCAGAGCCTCACAAACTGGGAAATCATGACCTGAGCTGAAATCAAGAGTCAGATGCTTAACCGACTGAGGCCCCCCCCCCCCCCCCCCCCCCCCCCGTGCCCCTTTGGCTTCCTGTTTTATTCAGTTGTTGATAATCTGTTACTATGATTCATTTTTAGGGCAAATTGTTGCAGATTATGGAGGGCGATACTTAGAAACCAACCAACCAAGAATGCTACTTAGGGGTGGTCTTTACTTTGTGTCACTGAGGAGAAGGCCACGGGGTGGGAGGGCATGGAGAGACTGAGATGGAGACTCTGTACTTTCACGTCTGTATTTCTGGACTTCAGTGTGTGTGTGTATCCATGCTCTCATACCAGGTTCTCCAAACCTAATCCCAATACCACAGGGGTCCTGCTAGCTTTTTCCTTATTTCTAATTCTCATCTTTAACAGTGAGAAACCTTGTTTCGGGTTCCTGAGTATCTTTACTTCAGTTTCCTATCACTGACTCTGCTCTCTCCCTCACATGGGTGAGTTTTGACATGCTCGGCTGTATCTTTAGTAGATTTAGCATTTGATATTTCTTAGCATGACCTCAAGGAACCAAATTTGTAACATTTTCTTTTTAGAGTCTGTGGGATAATGCTCACTCTGTACTCGATTGTTTAATCCCCATAAAAGTTCAGTGCGGCTGACATTACCTTTATTTGACAAATGAGAAAATTGGTACGATATTAAATATCTGCCTAAGGCATGCAGTTAGTAAACAGGAAACACCGAGCCTCTTTGACTCCAAAGCCTGTGCTCTCATCATAGATTGATTCATATGCAACCTAATTTTCTTCTGGCTTTGTTGAAAGATAGCTTTAAGCTTTCCTAATGAAGAAAAATATATGTACTTGCTAGAGAATAACTTGACAAATAAAAAGTTAAAGAAGCAAACTGAAATAATACATAATTCTTTAATTCATGTTTGTGTTTTTTCTTTCACTGTACATCTGTGTGCATGTTTATACATGTATGAATATTTTAAGATTATAAATAAAATACTGTTTACATAAATATACATATAATCATGTATTCCTTTATTCATTTTTTTAATTGTGAACATAGTACCATGTCAGTAAACATTTGTAATGAGCACCATATCTACCATCATGTGGATGTGTCATAATTTATCTATTCCCATATTGTTGAACATTTATGGTTTTTCCAGTATTTAATTATCCTAAATTACATTGTGGCCATCTTTTTTCCGACATAAATCTTTTTTTTTTTTTAATGTTTTTATAAACTTTTGAGGCGGAGAGAGACAGAGCATGAGCAGGGGAGGGGCAAAGAGAGAGGGAGACACAGAATCTGAAGCAGGCTCCGGGCTCTGAGCGGTCAGCACAGAGCCCGACGTGGGGCTCGAACTCACAGACCGTGAGATCATGACCTGAGCTGAAGTTGGACGCTTAACCGACTGAGTCACCCAGGCGCCCCTGACATAAATCTTTATACTGAAACCGAAAAGTAACAATCTGGATCTCCTTTATTTCAGTTAATTTGGATTTCAGACATTTTGGGATCTAGTTCTGTCTTGGGTTGTCTTTTCTATTCATCACAGCTCATGGTCTTTGTATAGCTTTTGAGGACAAGAAGCTGGAACTAGGTGTAAATATTTTCTTGTTCACTTTTCCTCTGTTATCGTAGTTGAACTCTGAAGACGTTTATGCCAGATGCCAGATGGCAAATGTTGGGCACAATTGAGAGTACATGTATAGTTGGAAACACAGCCCCACTGAGGATAAATGGGACCGTAGAATAGGACAAAAAAATCAGATTTGATCATTTTAAAAACCCCTTGCCAGTAAATATCTACCAATGTTGAATAAAATACAACAGAACGTTTGGGGTGCCTGGGTGGCTCAGTCGTTGAGTGTCAGACTTCAGCTCAGGTCACGATCTTGTGGCTGGTGAGTTTGAGCCCCGTGTCAGGCTCCTTGCTGACAGCTCAGAGCTTGGAGCCTACTTTGGATTCTCTGTCTCCTTCTTTCTCTCAATGCCTCCCCACCCTGCTTGCTCGCTCTCTCTCTCTCTCTCTCTCTCTCTCTCTCAAACATTAATTTTTTAAATAGATAAAATACAACAGGACTTTAAAATGCAGAGATGTGCCTGGAGGAGTTAGGAGAAACTGAAAAGTAAAGCAGTAAGCTGATTCTTCAGCAGCCTACAGTGAGAGGAGGTTGGGTCAGTGTCTCCTTAATAAGGGGTCTTGTCTTTAACACCCAGCAGGTATAGGAGATGGAGCCTTATTCTCTAGGGACTAGGGAGTTGGAACTGAGAGCCCTCTACCAGGTTAGGGCCATCAAAGGTCTGTTCTTCAGTGAAAGGATGAATGAGGTCATGTATCTGGAATTAGAGGGACGTGATCGAGAAACCTGTTTGAGACTGGGACTCTAAACACAGAGAAGAAAAAGAGGAGTAGAGGGAGAATTTCCCTCCTAAGTCCTAACTTTGGGCCTTTCCTCCATGACAGTTAGGGCATGAATTTACATTCTTGAAAAGTATGAGAACTCTAGGATGAGAAGATAATATAAAAAATGGTCTTGGGGCACCTGGGCGGCTCAGTCAGTTAGGTGTCCGACTTCAGCTCAGGTCATGATCTCATGGTCTGTGAGTTCGAGCCCCATGTTGGGCTCTGTGCTGACAGCTCAGAGTCTGGAGCCTGCTTCGGATCTGTGTCTCCCTCTCTCTCCACCCCTCTCCCACTCGCTTGTGCACACACATGCACGGTGTCTCTCTCTCTCTCTCTCTCTCTCTCTCTCTCTCTTGCAAAAATAGACATTAAAAAGTGGTCTTGAGGGGCATCTGGGTGGCTCAGTTACTTGAGTGTCTGGCTCTTGATTACATCTCAGGTCATGATCCCGGGGTCATGGGATCAAGCCCTGCATGGGGCTCTGCGCTGAGTATGGAACCTACTTGAGATTCTCTCTCTCTAACCATGCCCCTCTTCCCTACTTGCATTCTCTTTTCTCTCTCCCTCCCTCCTTCCCCCCCCAATAAAAATTAAAAAATAAAACAAATAAAAGGTATTGTGAAAAAAAAAGTGGTCTTCGGCCATTGAGCTTTGAAGGACACCTGAGAGAAGTATCTGTGAAATTTTTTTCTTTCAAGAACTTGTAGGATATCTACAGATAAAATATCTTTGAATGCCCAACACACTGTTAAAAAATTACAAAATGTTGGAAGAAACCAGGTGCCATCAACTTGAGTCAGATAAAACAAATAGATACACATACCTGAGAACTTCAACTCTAGAGCTATCAGAGAGAGACTGTATGACAAAGTTAAACAAAGTAGAACCTGTATTTCCCTCTCACATAAGCAGAGTTTGAGAAGAAGCAATCGTAGGCTGATCAGGGGCTCTCCAACCAACCCATCAGGGACCTATCCTTAACTTCAGCTTTTACCTCGTGCTCAAGATGCTGATGGAATGGTTGCCATGACATCCACATTTCAAGCTGGAAGAAAGAGGAAGTGGGTAAAAAATGCATGCTTCCTTCCTTATTTAAAGGCAATTTCATTATTTGCACAGGACACTTCCTTCTCTTCTCACTAGACCAAAATGGGGAAAAAAACAAACAATCGACTCTGGCTTTACAGGTGAATTCTACCAGTGTTACAAGGGACAGAGAAAGATGACGTCGGTTCCTCAAGTCATGTTATGAAGCTAGTAAAGTCTTTATACCAAAACCAGATCAAAAAGTAAAATTTATAGGTCAGTTCTACCTATGAACATGCATGTAAGATGTTTAAATAAAATATTAGATAATGGAATCTGCAAAGCATTAAAAATCCCATTTGGGTGTATAGAACACAAGACAGTTGGAACAATAGTTTATCTGTTAATATAGCTTACCACTTTAACATGACGAAGAAGAAATACACCCTCATCTTGATGTTGGAAAAGCATTTGACAGAAGTCAACAGCTAGTCAATATTGAGGGAAGGGACTCTTACCAAAGTAACAGCAGAATGAAACTTCCTTGTTGTGACAGATCCCTTCACCAAAAACTTAAAACAAGCACCATACTTAAAGGTAGAGTGTTGGAAATACCCCTCTAAGATCGGACAGTAAAAGAATAAAAGGAGTCCCAGGTCTGTGAAGACGTGAAAATGTGTCAGGATTGAGGATGAAGAAGTGAACCTTTAGTACGGCATAGTTATTTTTGCCACGAGCGTCTGAGAAAGCACGTATACTGGTCAGATAAACCAGCATGCTCACTGGATACTAGAGCATTATGTGTGACAGCTCCATTTCCAAACGCTACGGACAATTAGAGAATACAGTTTAAACACACTGTTTCTAAACACTTCCCTCCTCTTGATGTGAAGTTAGCACTAATTAAAAGTCAAATAGAATATATTTTTTTCCCAGCAAGTGTTTTTCTCTAGAGGTGCCCAAATGTTAAGTTTTCA
This sequence comes from Puma concolor, assembly GCF_028749965.1. Taxonomy (NCBI): domain Eukaryota; kingdom Metazoa; phylum Chordata; class Mammalia; order Carnivora; family Felidae; genus Puma; species Puma concolor. The sequence goes on along the minus strand of NC_141674.1, from coordinate 5,950,724 downwards.
TTGCTGTTTTTGCTTTACAATTTGTGGTTAGTAAATAAAACATTTTAAACATTTTTGCAGTTTGAGTGAGTAGAAAACTCTTTAAAATAGAACCTCAGAAAGTTCCATGTTATAACTCCTACTTTACATGTGATGAACATAAATTTTCTGCTCACTAAAAGCTATTGCGGTGGACAAAGTGGGTTTTCAGTCCGTTTTTATGTGATAAACCTTTTTAATTTTAGACAGAATCCATTAATATGGAATATTCATTTCACCCACTCAGCTCCCTTTTAACCTATTCATAAATGTGAATTCTTCACCTCTTGTTCACTAGGGATTAATTGGAGGGATTAATTAGGGATTGTCTCTGAGATCCGGAGACAGTGTGCGTGTAGCCGGGATCACAGGACTTGCGGGAGGACCTCGCGGGAGGCCACGGAAGGAGGCGCTGGGGCAGCCCACGTGAGTGGTGTGTGCGAATGCCTGCAGCCGGCCCGGTAGCAGGTTCGGGAAACGTGGCAGGAATGAGGTTTGGGCAGGTAGGCGGCAGCTGTAGGCAGACGTCGAGTGGGTAAGACAACCGCGGAGAAAACAAGGGGCAGGTTTGAGGGGCTTGGAAGTGCCGAGTAGAGTTACAGGGTGTCCTCCTGCAAGACAGGGCTCGGGGGCAACAGGGCCGTTTCTAGAATTGCGGTGTATGCTAAAGTGGCACATTGGCTTACTTAATTACCGACCAGTAGTCGTCAGGGCTCCTCGATTTCCTCTGAGGATGAAGAGAACCGATCTCATATTCTGAGGTTGGATTGAACTCGAAGCTGGGTGTTAAGTGATTCAGGCCGGGAATGAGAGCACTGTGGAAGCAGGTGGCCCAGCAGGTCACTCGTTGCCACTGATGTGTCCAGTCTCCGGATGCCATGAGGACTGATGATTGAAGACTCGTACAAGTAGTTTTTGTTACATGTATGTCTCGCCTGTCAATATTTTCTATATGTAACTCACTGGGTCTGATGTCAGTACATGTAACTCTCTAGGTCTTTCACGCAGATCACGTGTTAACCTTTTGCAATACTTGCTTTATTGTTTTATTCTTACTGATTTTATTTTATGTGTTATTTATCTTTTTAACTTTATTACAGATTTGCCTTCTTATTTTTTGTGTTTGCTGTGTTATTCTCTGTATTAACCATCTTTGCTTCATTGTTCTGTTTTCCTTCCCTGAGCTATTTAGGAATGAACTGTAGCATCAAGCTTCTTTCCCCCTAAATGTCTCAATGTGTATTTCTCAGGAACAAGGACATTCTCTTACATAACCATGGTGGGCTTAGCAAAATCAGGAAAGGTGACATTGATATAATACCGTTTAATCTAATATTGTCCACGTTTAAATTTTGCTAGTTTTTCTCATATTGGCCTTCACAGTAATGTCCCCCCCCCCCCCCCCCGTGATCGTGCACTGGCATTTCGTTGTTTTATCTCTTCAGTATTCCTTGCCTCTCTTTGTTTTCATAACATGTTTCTTAGCCTCGTTTTGTTTTGTTCTGTCTTGTCATCGCATTAACATTTTTGAGGAGTTAGAAGCTCGTTTTGTTGAATTCTTCAGTTCAGGTTTGTTTGAGGTTGTTAGTGGTTAGACTTAGCTTTTGTAATTTTTGCCAGGGAGTTACTATAGAAGTGGTATTTTGCCCTTCTCGGTGTGTCAGATGTGGTTTTTGTTGTTGTTGTTGTTGTTGTTTTTGAGGTTTAGAATAAGAGACCTGGGTGGTTCCAGTAAAGATGATTTTGATGCCGTCCTTGCCCCCAAAGAGCTTAACATCTGTCAGGAGAGGTGAGGCACCCCAGGAAAAGGAGCAAGAGGAGGGTGGAGTTCTCTGAGGTTCCCCAGCTGCTCCCAGTAGGGAGGTCCCTCCAGAGAGGAGCTGCTGGGGATTGTGGGCGAGCGGGTGAAGTCTGCCTGCTACAGAGAAGACGGACAAGAGAACGGGAGAGAGGGCCCGAGGGGAGCCGGGACGGGGAGGAGGGTGTGCACAGGTGGTGTAAAGGGGACAGAGGGGAAGTGAACGTCGGCAAGGACAGCAAAGAGGATGCCGAGATAGGCCGGGGCCACCGCTGAGATCCGGTGTTTGGAGGAGAGGTCACGAAGTTTTGATGGCTCGCCCTTCGTGTCTGTCAGGGTATTTGGTGGGACCAGAATCATAGTTTGCGTTCCTTGACTTGGTGTCACAATAACATTCTTATGCTGTGTTTCACAGAATAGTTCCCGTGGTTTCTCAGAAGAATGGTGAATTTATTAAATTATTGTTTTATGTTGATTCCTGCAAGCACGCATTTTCCATGTGATTCGGTAGTTTTTTTGAAAAAAGCACTTTTGCAGGAAATGCTTCGGTGCTCGTATTCGTGCCATTTGACTTCTGGGTTCTAATTCAGTTGCTTTTGTTGCAGAGCGTCTTTTTCTTTAGACTGTTTCTAGCCACGCAGTTCTTTGTTTAATTTGAATTTTCTTTTAAATTTTATTTTTAAAGAGAGAGAGAGTGTGTGTGTGTGTGTGAGCGGGGGAAAGGGGTGGGGGGGGAGAGAGACAGAGAGAGAGAGAGAGAGAGAGAGAGAGAGAGAGAAGGTGGGAGAGGAAGACAAGAGAAGACAAGAGAAGAGAATCTTAAGCAGGCCCCGTGCTCAGCACAGAGCCCAGCACTGGGATCATGACCTGAGCCAAAATTGATTGTCAGATGCTCAACTGAATGAACCACCCAAGCGCCCACCAGTTGCACACTTTTGGGGACATGTTATTTTATATACCAATAGGGAAAGTGGTCTTCCAGACTGTAGATAACTTGCTTCAGGTGCTTGGTCAAAAGCAACACTTACTTAAGTGTATTTGGCATTTCTTGTGTAAATTACATTTTCAGCACAGTGAGAGGGTTTTGTTTTTTTTTTTTTATTTAATGTCAGTCTCAGAATATAAGTTTATTTGGTAGCAAAAACAGGGATACTAAAGAAATGGAATGGGTCCTCCATTTATTTTAGGAAACTTGAGGATGCTGAGTACTCTCTTAAGCGGGTTTTAATTTCTTCACATCCTGTTATATTTGTGGGAAGCACAGTTGGCACTGCTCTTTCCTACTCTTTCTGGACCTTTGTAGATTTTCGGGAGTTTCGTGGTCTTACTTTCCTTTTTTTTTTTAATCATAACTGAGTAATCATACATAGAATCATCTCTTAGTTTGCAAATGGACACTAAGCTTGCGTTTACCTCCAGAGCCAGAATATCTTACGTGGCTGACAGCCCAGTTTGCCTTTGTGCTGGAGGTGGAGGTTGTGGGGAGAGGGCACAAAACGTGTTTTTAAAGATTTTAACAGAAAATGTCTTGGCCGGTACTGTGGACGATACGGATACGTTGCTCAGTATGACAAGGATGGTGTGGCCTTGTTGACGTGGCTTGAGAAATCTTTTCTCATTAAATTGCAAATGAATTTAGCTTCATGGGCAATGCTGTAAACCATTGCCTAGAATTTTGAATCGGGAGACCTCCAGTGAGATTTTTAGACGCTCGGGTGTTTGTGGCCAGGTGTCCTTTGCCCTCTTGGTTTGAACTTTCCTACCCTTCTTAGTGTTACAAGTCCATTCTTCAAGCGAGACATGCCCGACTGGGTTCGTATCTCTTCAGGAAACGTTTTTATTTGTTATTTAGGCAGTTTTAGAGCGGCTCGTGGAAGGGAGATTAGGCTCTTTGCACAAAACGCAGCATGCTTCGGCTACCCCGCTTGCTCTCCTGTCTATGTGTTTGTAGCTGTGACGATACCCAGGACTCCACAGCTTTGCCAGGATCGTTTGTGCGGCCTTTTCCCAAACGTTTACAAAGTTTTCCCGACGAGATTCGTGGGGTGGTTTCCCTTCGGAAGCTACTGGCACGTTTAGAAGTGCACTGCGGTTTCTGGTCACTCGCCGTATATATGGTCATTCCTCTCCGTGGACCTTTTGATCTTGTTTCCTCTTGAAGACCCTGCTGTTAAAACCACGATTAAAAAGGAAAGCGAGGGCAGACAAAAGTTGCCGCCGCCTCGTCAGGGCAGGGCGGCTGCCTGAAGCCTGTGGACGGTGCGGCTCGCCGAGCTCCCCGGGGTTGGCCGTCTCGGATCCCCTTTCCGAGGCCCCGCTTCCCTGCACACTAGCTTGGTTTGCAGGGAGAAGCCGCAGTCTGTTGGCTGGGCTTTATTTACGGAAACAGCAGGGTTGAGATTGATTGCGTTGAGAGACAGTGTATGGATGAGGGAGGGTCACAGCACATGCTCAGTCCTGTCAGAGTGAGGGGGAAGTTTCTGCGTTCTGCGTGAAGGCTTAGGTCATAGCACAAGCTCAGTGAAAGCTCTGTGAGGTCTCTCAGACTGCATGTGCCTCCATTTTGAGTTGTTAGAGTAGAAAAGGGCAGAGTTTTGACAGTAAGTCGAGGTTCAGGGACACAGCTAGACTCACCAGAGCCTCTGTTAGTCATGGATGATCCATTCAGCCCCTGCAGGTAGGCTCTCTCCCTCTGGCCTCACCGGAACAGTGGTGGGTTTGGCTGCTCGTGCTGACTTCGGAAGATGTTTCTGAATCATTTCATCATTCACGGTGCATGTTCCCGAGAGCCTCCCGTTCGGCCCTGGCTGGCCACGTAGGTGGTGTCGCGAGGCCCGAAATCAGCGCTGAGAACGGGGTCTGCGCGGGGCTGCCCTCGGCAGATGGAGAACCTTGTGGGTCCTGCTGTCCCCGGGCTTCTCCCCTTCCCCGCCCCTCCCCTCTTCCTCTCGGGGTGTAGTTTCCACCCGAGTCCCGCACGGATGCCCGGCGCCGAGCCTGCTTGCCGTCGGGCACCTGCGGGGCAAACCCGCCCGCCGGCCGTTCCGTTGCCGTGTGGCGGGGAGGGAATGCCTGGGCCCAAGAGCAGCTCTGTTTGGATGTTTTAGGAAGGGTGGTAGGTGGGCAGCTATTGGTTGCTTTGAAGGTGGGTGGAACTTGTTTTCATTGAGAGCCTGTTTGCCAGAGCAAATTATATTTCTTGTGATCTGTTTCTGAAGTCTGGAAATGAAATAGTGTCTACGTTTTGACACACGCAGGAAGCAGTTGTGGATTACGGTCGCGACATTATCACCTTAAAATGGATTTTTTTTTAGACACGTTTTCTCTTGCTTCAAAAGGAAAGAACCCGTTCTTTTCAGAGCTTAGGGAAAATGTCTTGGAAATTCAAAAAAAAATTGTATGCGGTGACGTGTGTGAGAGAAGTTAAGATTCCAGGTATTGTGTTTATATTGATTTTGTTTGTTTCAGCAGAAGGTGGCATTTGTGGTGTATGTGCATTTTGGTGGGTGACGTGTGAATTCTGTAGGAGAAGAGTAAAAAGAGGAGTCGAGGAGAAGGTGGAGCACTGACCGGGCCAGTTTCTGTGCCCACCGCTCGATGGGCCCGACACGAGTCTTTTCTGGGAGGGAAGTTACGGTTTTTTTGTGTGTCCCGTGTGCGGCCAGGGCTCAGACAGACGCCTCTCCTCACGGTGAACGTAGGGAGCCGGTCACACTACTCAGATTTAGGAAAGTTGAATTCTTACCCAGATAGTACGTGAAGTTTGTGGGTGGTATTAGTTGTCCCTCTTTGGTTTGTCTCCCCTTTTTTCTTCAGATGAAAGTTGGAAAAAATTTTTGAAGTGACACTTAAGTTACTGTGCGTCTGTGAGGATGAATGGAGGAAGTACGCGGTAGGGAGGAACGGACAGCTGGAAGATGCCCATAGGATAGGGAAGCAATTCATGGGCCACTGATGACGCGGGGAGAGATTCCGAGCGTAAGCTGTGCGTCGTGCACTGTGAACGTGGAGCCGTGCGTACTCACCTCTAGTCGGAGGAGGCCCCTGATTTTGGTAGAAAGTTGTAAGGAAGGCTAGGGTGAATTCTAGCCACTGGCAATATTGCTCAAGTACGATCTGGCTTCCAGCAGGTTCAGTTTGGGGATTGTGATTAAGGGAATGAATTAATTGTACAGGGATAATTTGGAGTAGTGCATTTATCACTATTTTTGATCTTTTTTTCCTGTTGATACGAGGACTGTCTTCCCAGTGATCACATTTATTTGAACATTGCATTTGGGAATTTGGGGCAGTTTTTCCCCATACCACGTAGTGTTGCTTCTGGAACTTGTCTCATTTCACTCCATTCAGAATACTCTTCCTTTCTGCTTTTCTCTTGTAAGCCTAAAATTACCCTCTCTCCGGACAAGAAGATCTAGGCCCCGAGGCACTTAACACCCAAGACTCGTTTCAGAAAATCCTCATTTGAGTCAGGAGAATACTCGTCCGGAAAGCAGTTGTGGAACTGCCTTTCTGTTGTAGGGTCTCCAGGTCTTCAACTTTTTTATGTTTAGCAAATAAAGCGTGAATTGGAAGCTATGCTCAGGAATCAGCTCCGGTCAGGTTCCTCCTGTTGGCCCGGCCAGCCTGGCCTGGCCTAATACAAATGTGCACTCGTGAGCTCGTGTGTAGCCGCCTAGTCTGATGGCGAGGACTCGTAGTTACCACTGCTGTCCAGAGTCGGATTTTTGTGTTTCAGATCAGGCAAATAGGTCACAAGGGCTGTTCTTTGTGTCGTGTGCGTTTGTTCTGTGTTTTCCTGTCTTGGGAAAATAGAATGTTACTTGTTGACCAGCCATCCCCTGCTTTGGGGTTTCTGTGCTTGTCTGGTGGTGGTAGCACTGAAGGAACGGCACACGGAAGGTCATTCTCTTGGTTCCTGAAGTTGCCCAGGGCCCGCACAGCTTGGGCATCGGAAAGATTTTCATTTCGTTTTGGCCTCGGGCTCTCCTCCTGTTGTACTTCAGAGTAGCGGGAAATGTTGGTGAACATGGACAGCATATGTTTCCAACAGAACGTAAAAATAAAAGTTCATCAGAATATTGCCTTGTTTTTAGCTTTTCTTGTCATTTTATTAGAATCTTGAATCAGAGTCCAAGGTTGAGGCTTAAATCTAAAGTGTTCCTTCCTCTTTAAAAAAATGTTTTTAATGTTTATTTTTGAGAGAGAGACACAGACTGTGAGTGGGGGAGGGGCGGCGAGAGAGGGAGACACAGAACCCGAAGCAGCTCCAGGCTCCGAGCTGTCAGCACAGAGCCCAATGCGGGGCTCGAACTCACTAACTGTGAGATCATGACCTGAGCTGAAGTCAGCCGCTGAACCGACTGAGCCACCCGGGCGCCCCTAAAGCGTTCCCATAAAACAGACATTTTGCAGCGCCTGTGAATCTGCTGATAACATAGCTCCGTTTTTGACCACTTTCTAGATTCTTGTCTGGTGCGTTAGCTGTGGATGGGAAGACTCTGGTACACCTGAGACCTGATGTTCACCACGTCTGTGATTCTCCAGTTGTTCATTGTTCCTGATCCTTCTTCCTTCTGAATTCATTTTTCATTTTCCACTTTACTTTTTGGTCATTACTGAACTGAGCTGTCTTTCTGCCGGAGAGGCATTTATTCTAAAGCTATAAAAAAAAATGTCAGCCAGAATGAGAGAGAAAATAGAAAATACAGGCTTAAAGGGAGATTTGAAGTAATGAATTTCACGAATTTGTGTCCATTCACGAGTCTTCCCCACAAACTGATGATCCTCTGTATTGAGCAGTTTGTGATAGAGGAGAATACAGGTTCCTGCACATAATCTTTAAAAGCAGATCTGAAAAAAACTAATCTTTTCTGGTACACCTTTTGATACTTTGGGTCTAAGCTAAAACAGTTCATTTTAATTCAGTTGAGACAATTAGATGTTATTTCTGTCAGAGTTCTTTGACTTATACATTGTATACTTATACACTTATACAGTGACTGATTGTCTCTTGGGCGTGGGCTACATCTGTTCTTATAGCCTTAGTTCCTTTTGGAGAGCCTGCCAAATGGGCCTCCGATGTAAGTATGTTGAATAAATTAGTGGTGTTGATGGTAAGAGGAAAGAGTAGATTTGGAGCTAGATGGTATGGTTCAAATTCCACCCAATTAGTGACACTGGACGAGCTGTGACACTGGATGAGTTTATATACTCCTCTCAATTTCCGTGTTCTCATGGGTCGTATTTCCATATGACCGTATCTCCAATCAGATAAATATGATTTTTCACAGTTGTTGTAAAGATGGGGTGAAAACACTTATGAAAGTGCTCGGCACTCAGTTGCTCAGTGTGTTATTTTTATTAATTCCAAGGCCAAGTCTTCAATCTCATGTGGGTATGGTTATCTCAGCAACATCTATAGTTTTTGTCAGTCTCGTTAAGACAATGTCAAGTATTATGGTAATTAAATTAGTGATCAGTATACTTAACTGCCATTTACTGATCTCCTTTCTTCTCTTGCCCTTTGGGTGTTTTACATCGGAAGCTTTACTTCCATGCTGTGTAAAACGTTCAGTGTGTTTGGCATTAAACATTTTTCCTTTCTTACCTCTTCCTGGTGTGTGTGTGTGTGTGTGTGTGTGTGTGTGTGTGTGTGTGTGTGTGAGAGAGAGAGAGAGAGAGAGAGAATGCTGTGAAGGCTGCCTCCTCCCCCTCTTCCTCCCACCCCCATACTTACACCACCACATTGCATAGGGCAATGGTCATGTTTTTCATAGTATTTCCCAGAGACTTCCTAGTGGGAACAAAGAAAGGTTCACACATGCATTGAGGACATACTTACTTATAGTCCAGTCTCCCTCTTTTTCTGGGGATGCTATGTTTCTGTTTTTATAAAGTGTGATTTTAGTGTGCAGAAAGCCAGCAACATTTTTGGTCAGGAGATCGGCTTAATCTTCAAATATTGCTGCTTTATAAATTATTTCAATCACCGTGGGATTTAAAAAGTAAGTCTGTTTTCCAAAGCATCATTTTTGTGCATATAGCTTTGTGTTGGGCTGTGATGACCATTTTTGAAATGAGATCCTTTTTCATGTGCTTAAAAAAAATTTTTTTTTACCCATTTTTTCCACGATGTGTACTTTGTATAGAGGCCACATTTATTGTATCTTATTGTCAGCATGGAAATTCTTCTCATGCCTCAGCCAATGCCCAAATTCTTAGTTCTGGACTCTGACTTGTGTTTAGAGGGGACTCTGGAGAGGAGAGCTACTTCAGTGGCCTGGAATCCTCTCTGATTAACTCATTGTGGCCCCTCAAAAGGGCACCTTTGTCTCCTCAGGCCTTGGCTCCTTCTGTTAAGCTAGACGATTAGATCACATGGCCTCTAAGGAACTTTCCATCAGAGAAAATCTAAGATACTCTGATTTGAGATTTTGACCGGCTTCTATGTTGACCTTTGCATTTGTGTATGCAAATTGGAACATTAAGTCTTTCATTTGTTGATGGATTCTCCATCTCCATCTCTCTCTCTCTCTCTCTCTCTCTCTCTCTCTCTCTCTCTCTCTCGATAATTCAGTATTCATTCAAAATATTCTTCCCGCTGGGCAGGAGGGCTAGCCTTCTGTCGCACGTGACTTGGCTTAATTTTGCATCAAAGTGCTTAGCTGCTGTCTATGACTAAACGATAGTTGAGTTAAAATACTGGAGTCATTTATTCATTTAGAATATATTCAGTGAGTGCCAGTGGGCCCTGGGATATAATGGTGAGCTAAAAAACAGACTCAGTTCCCTACCTGCATGGAGCTTTCAGTCTAAGCACATTGAAAGAAATAATAACACAAAATGCATATAAAATTGTGCCTGTGATGAGGGCTAAAGAGAAGTAGGTGGTGCTCTGGGAACTCCTGGTAGAGAGTTCGCTCCTGTTGTCACCTGCCACCAGTACTTAGAGCTAATAATAGCAGTGGCCCCTGTGCAGCAGGACGATGCTGCTTCTCTCCGTAGATCATCTTTTATTTTTGTAGCAACCTTGCAAACTAGTCATCATGAACTTCATCTCACAGATGAGGAAACAGGCTCAGAGAGGTTGAATTGTGTCCTTAAGATCACGTTGAGGCTAATAAAACTTTGGTACTGAGATTTTAACCCGTCTTCCTTTGACTCTGAAGTCTGTGCTCATCCCCTGGCCCTGAGCATCTAGGGTTAGTGTATGTGTATGTGCCATCTCCTCCCTCCCAGTCGTGGGGAGCCACGGTCGTGGGGCATCTCAGGGTGTACAAAGCGCAGTGATCTTACTCAGATTTGGGGAGTTTCTTAAGACAAATGGGAGTATGTTCTGGAATAGCATACAAAATGTATATGGGTTTTTACGATACTATATCAGACTTTAAAGATATTTCAGACTTGTTAAAGACTGCTTTGGACGTAAGTGTTCATGCTGGAGAAATCTGAGAAACCCTGCATGCTATTCTAGTTTTCTTTCTTATCAGTCTGATTTTCACTCCTGCCCACAACCCTTCTTACAAAAAAAAGTGATTCTGATAAATTGCCTTTCGATTTTCCTAAAATTTGGTGTATTTGCTCTGGACCTACAGTCTGTTTCTGTGATCGCTTTCTGAATGAGCTAGTAAATAGAGTTTCTAGAGGCTTCTTTGTGTTGATGTCATGTCAGTCTTCCTGCTCAACTGAACACCTTATGGAAAAGATAAGAACGACCTCTTCTCTGAGCCTTGTGACCTGGAGGATAGGTACAGGAAGATCGCACAGTGATTTCATTCACACGTAACATTAGCCGCAGAGAAGGGGTCTGACTGGAGAGTTACACAGTCCCAGGCTTTGGGGAGTGGGCCGCAGGCCACACTGCTGTTCGTGCTGGGCTTGGATTGGGGACCAGGTCCGGGTTTATGATGGGAACTCATGCCGGCTCCCTGTAAAAGGCCTCTTTTCTGCCAGCTCATGTCTTCTCCCCTGGACCCTGTGCCCTTGTCCCTCTTCCTCCTCTGTGGACACAGTCAGGTAGAGATATTTGGGTGTCTTGAGTGAAGGTTCCTCCCCAGACCCTCGCCTCTCCCACCCTGCATCTGGCCAGCCGGCTTTCTCATCCCCTTGGCGTAGATGCTTCTCCCTTTTTGATATTCCGTTACAGGCTTCCTGCTCCTTTCTGTCCATTCCCTGTTTACTTCTTAGACTAAAATGTTTCCATGGTAACAGGTTACTTTTCAAAGGGAACATCTTGTCATTTTATTTAATCCACTGCAGCTGAAGAGGACTGAAATATTAAGTTGTAGTTGCCATGGATACTGCTTTGTTACATGGATTTCTTTTGTATCAGATTTCATATACAATGAATTTCGTTCTTTTTTTTAATACTCCAGGAATAAACACAGTGACTTGCCATTATTGTTGTAATTTGGCTTCTGAGACTATTTTCATAGTCCAAAGCAAAGATTTGTAGAATAATGGGGACCGAACCTCAACTGTTTGAAAAACATATAGTATTTACATTAGCCTCACAGAGAAATGCCTCCTTGCTGGTGAGGTTGGTGACATTTTTTTTTTTCTTTTCTTCTCTCTTCTCTCTTCTCTCTCTCTCTCTCTCTTTTTTTTTTTTTGTACTATGATTCAGTTAGGGATGTCTCACAAAGGATGAGCTCACATCAGAACCCTTAGTAAACACAGAGAAAAAAGAATTATGTGACTTGAGTTAATTCCTTGAATCTCCTTTCTTCGGTTACTTGTTCAGTTGTCTGCAGTACATCGGAGGGGAATCTATTAGTCATTTAGTCAGGCTTTCTTCTCTCCAGTCTGTTTGTAATACAGCATTCAGCCAAACCACCTCTTTTGACTTTTTAAAAACTTTTAATTTTTTAGTTTCGCAGGAAGATGTAAGAGATGTAAGATACCATAGACCCGCTCCGATGTACCTACCCCTTACTCCTTTCCCCCATCGCACAGCTTCAGAGCCTGGACAGGACGTTAGTACAGTGTGTGTATGGTCCGTGTACTTTATGTAACCACTGCATCACTGAGGTCTGTTTGTTACGGCAAAGACCTCCCGCTCTCTCGCCGCCCCATCCCCCCATTCCTAACACCTGGCAACCACTAATCTGTTCTCCATCTCTCTAATTTTGTTACTTTGACAGTGTTATGTAACTTGGCCTCATAATAGGTTTTCTCTTTTAACATGATTTCCAAACCAAACAAACTCTTTTGATAATTCTGTCTTGCTTTGGTGCTTGAAATGAAGATACGGAAAGGATAGAGGATAGGTAGGGCTTCTCGTACTGGTTCTATATGTAATTGTGTGATTTTGGTTTGGTAATTTAATCGCTCTGCATTATGGGAGCTCTGACTTTGGAGTCAACTAAACTTGAGTTTGAATCCTGGTTACAGTAATCTTGGGCACTTTCGTAACTCTCAGCTTCAGTTTCCTTCTCTGGACAGGTAATAATAATAGTACCTTCCTTACAGGGTCATCCTTAAGATTAGATAAGAAAATATAAAGAATTTGCTTAGCTTAGAATGCTTGGTACGGAGTAAATGTCCACTGTATATGTTTCTTTGTTAATATGACAATTAGTGCTGTCATTTTTATCTATAAAGTGGAGGTACTGCTTTATAGGGTTGTCCTGGGAATAATGAAATAATGTGTACCTGGCATAAACAGCACTTAGTAAGTGATAACTAGCATTGTTATTTTGCTGGTGTTGTCATACAACTGCAGGATATCTGAATTTAAGACAATGAATGTGAAAACCCTGAGGCAAAGATAAGGGTGTACCTAGATTTGTCCTGCATTATCCTGGGACATGACTTCCGTCTTTGGTCTCTTATTTCGTATGTAGTGTTCTTTATCTGAGACCATCCTTGTTTGTACACCATCCTTGGTCTGGATTTTCCTTCCTTAATTGGTGACCGTCCTGTTTTTGCCCAGACCTACTGTATTAATTAAGCAACGCCGTGCCTCAAACAGAAACCTCTTTAGTAGGTGTGTTATTTCAAACATAATATAGAACAAGATCTGAATTTCTGTGACTGTCACTATTAATGCTTTCATTAATATCAAAATATTAATTTAATGAATGAATACATAGAAATGAGACTGTAGAGCACCTAGAACAGATAGAAAGTACTCAAGTGTTGGCTATCATTGCCATTAATTGAAGGATAAATCTGGCATCTCATATTTTCCATCTAAATTGTGCATGACCTCACAAAAATCGGGTCTGGGTAGAAGGATCCATTAAAAGGCCAAGACAGACTAATGGATTTTTAACATAAAAGAGTTCAAGGCAAGGTAAGGTTTTAGATTCACATTGTGTAAAAACATTTAAGGAATGGTCACTTGTTGAGTTTTGGGGTAGTATAAAAAATAATATCCATAATTATCAAAAAGACTATTAAAATATCCTTCCCTTTTCCAACTATAATCTTTGTGAGGCCAGATTTTCTTGATATACTTTAACTAAGATAACATATTACAAAAGATTGAATGTAGAAGCAGACATAAAAATCCAGTGGACTTCTGTTAAGTGCTGAATTAGATTTGCAAAAAAAATGTAAAACAGTGCCTCTGTTTTTCTAAGTTTTTTGTTGTTGTTGTTTGTTTAGATCCATTTAATTTCTGGGGTGTCTGGATGGTTCAGTCGGTTAAGCATCTGACTTTGGCTCAGGTCATGATCTCACAGTTCACGAGTTTGAGCCCCACGTCGGGCTCTCACTGACAGCTCAGAGCCTGGAACCTGCTTCAGATTCTGTGTCTCCCTCACTCTCTGCCCCTCCGCCGCTTGCACTCTGTCTCTCCCTCTCTCAAAAATAAATAAACTTTAAAAAAATAAACAATTTTTTCATGAGAATAAGTTCTACATATTAATATGTGATGTGCTTATTGGTACATAAAATGTTTTTTTGAACTTTTTCAAAAATATAACTTCCTTGGAATGCTCAGTAATTTAAACACTGTGAAGAGTTTCTGAGACCAATAGTTTGGGAACTGCTGTGTTAAGAAGGAAAAGGAAGTATGTACTGGCCAGCATACGATTATTAAGAGTGTTTTTCACAAGCTGTTTGATACTGCATTTAGATAATAATTCCTGGTGATTTTTGTCAAGTTTTAGAGCTTAGGAGTCGAGAAATATCCATGCCACCAGGGAACTTTAAATTTGTCCTGAATGCATAATAATGCCAGGCAGGTAGTGTAGTAGATTTTGGGGGACCCACAAGATGAGCATCAGTTCCTCTACTCTAGAAGCTTACAGGCCCATAGTGGGTGGAGGGAAATGTCCAGATGAGCCACAGCAGAGTGTCGTCCTCTGACAGAAGGAGCACGCAGTCAGAAGGGAGGAGCAACGAGGCAGCGGGAGAGGAACGTGTCATTTAAGGTAGAGTTCGGATGCTGTCAGAAGAGGGGAGGACGGTGACTGCGCAGCGGATCGTGGATAGGCCTGGTACTGGCCGTTTCCCAGGAAGCCCCCTTCTGGTCTCTCACCTCCAGTTCATGTGCTGACGGTTTTTCTGTCACATGCATCCAGTTCTCTCTGATCGGGCATGTTGCTATCAGCCTCTTTTTATCTTGGGCCTAAAGAACATTTCTGCCATTTACTCTGTATTCAGGAGGTCCTGCAAACAGTAGGCTAAGGCCGTTGTTTGCTTACCTCAGATCCTCATCCTCCTCAAAAATAAGTTTGGTGTATCTCTTGCTATATGAAACCCCAGTATTTGAAAGTTGCGCACGGTTGGGGCACCTGCATGGCTCAGTCGGTTAAGCGTCCGACTTGGCTCCGTTTGTGGGTTCGAGCCCCACTTTGGGCTCTGTGCTGACAGCTCAGAGCCTGGAGCCTGCTTCGGATTCTGGGTCCCCCTCTCTGTCTGCCCCTCCCCCGACCCTTCAAAACTAAACAAACATTAAAAAAATTAAAAAAGAAAAGTTGCATCTGGTTGAGAAATAATTTTGTTGTAATAATTGATTTCTAATTTTAAAGGTCCTCTGTGTTATTTTGGGTTTTTTAAACTACTGACCTTGTCAGTGCCATTCATTGATAGAAACAAAAATGAGAGAAACAATTTCCATTTCAGGCTCTTAAGATCCTCAGTACCTTTGTCTTTTCTCTTGTATAATTATTAGTATTAATAATTATCAACCTATTTTGTACAAATCAATGGGATACAAGTAGTTGTATTCAATAAGGTATTTGAAGTGTTTGTTTTATTATTGTGGCACATTTTTGAGCTAATTTTGATAATACTGGCTGATGAAGGTATTAAAAGGAAAAAAAAAACCACACAAAGAAATAAAAAAAGGAAAAAATTAAATTAAAAACAACCCAGGAATGTTTGTCCTAGAATTGTCAAGGACTTAGCAGTGCGTGTGTAGCAGTGATGGGGAAATGCTTTCGTAGACACCCACTTGAGAACCTTGGCATGGCCTAGACCTTCTAGAAGAACCTGCAGGTTGAGCTGTGGCACAAGTTATTGGATGGGCTGTGGCCGAAACCTTCTCAGATGATGCATTTGGCTCCACCTGCTCGTAGGCAGGCGAGCGTTTGGAAAGTATCTAGAGGTAGAGGGAGAGAGCTTTTGGTAGCTAGTTTTGCTCGGAGCTGGTTGTGAGACAGAAAAGGACAAGCTGGAAGGGAAAGGGTTGGTAATGCTGACTGCTTGTTTTTCTTAAAGTACTCATGATTAAAGTAGCCTCCTGGCCTATGTGGTTCCTCTCATACCTCCTAAAACAGCGTGTTATTCCTACATGAACCTACTAGAATAGTCCATCTTTTGACTTGTTTTTCAACACACCACTCTCCTGGTGGGGAAACGAAGATGCCTTGTAGATCAAAACCAGCACTCAGTGCAGACTTTTTCCCCCACCTCGTCCCACTTCTGTAGAGAACCCCCCCCCCCCCCCCCCCCGCACTCGCCCTTGGGAAGTCCTCTGTTTTGCCCTGCTGTTGTGCTCCCTTCAGAGGTGAAGGGTTGGAAATTAACCACTTCCTGCACTGTCATCTCCTTGTGAAGCCTGCCTGGTGTGGATCACTTCCCTGGGCATTTTTGGACCCTGTTCCTCCTGAGATGATCTGTGACTGTAAATGTAGCGATTGGACCTGTTGTGGCTTTGTCGGGTGATGCCACCTCCCGGGTAGTTGGAGAGTAAGTGTCTTAAGAACTGGGCCACGTGTCTTCTTCCCTTGTGGTTTAGTCTCCTCCCTTCCTTTGTTGTTTCTATTGCCCGCTTTCCCGAAATAAGACTCTTCGTGAGAAAAATTGTTGGGTCAAAAGAAGAAAGCATCAGGCCTGAAGGAAGTAATCGTTTTCCACAATTCATGTTAACAACCTCAATGGGATGATGGGGGTGCCGGCTCTGCGGAGGACAGACCCGAGACCGGCAGCCTCTCTGCCCCTGTGCTGTTTGTACACTCGCAGCACAGCCGAGTCCACCGGTAGCCGTCGGCGGCTCTCCCTGTGGCACGGCCTTCTCCGTGGCTCTGCTGCAGACGCAAAGGTGGCCGCACAGCACGGCAGATTTGTCCCTGGGCACAGAAGGGGCGTCCTGAGGTAGCCCACAGTCCGACGTGACTCAGAGTTGACAGGAACCGGGAGCTGGGACTGCGCTTCTTCATCCGGCCTTGTGCCCCAGTGGGTGCCCTGTGCGAGCCTGGGACAGAAAGGCACTCAATCAGCATCTCGTGAAGGAGTGAGAGGGGAAGGCAGTCCACCCTTTGCGGGCGTTGTGGGGTGAAATGGGGAGATAGGAAAGGCTTCACAGAAATAGTGGCTTCTAAAAGGACCCTGGATGGTGAGAATTGAGAGCAAGGGAGGGTGAGCAGGTGCGGTGAGAATGACCTAGAAACGAAGTAAAGTCTTCCACCTCTTGGACCTGCTGGGCTCATTCCCACACATCTTTTCCATCTCTGCTTGTTCTGCTTTATTTAATGAGGCCTTTCCTGTCTGTGCTGTGTAAAGAACTGGGGAAATATTTCATCATTCACTGTCTGCTTGATTCTTTGGCCCTTACTATCACCTAACCTATTATTTGTTTCTTCATTTTATACCCAAGTGAGCATAGAAGTTCCAGTTAGGCAGGGACACTGTATTGTTCACTGCTTTATCCACAACATCTAGGCCAGTTCTGAGCATATAATAGGTACTTAATAAATATTTGCTGAATGGATGAGTGACCCAGTGTGTGTGCTAGGAACCATAGCTGTCTTGCTCATCTTTAAAACATTTTTTTAGTGTTTGTTTATTTTTGAGAGAGCATGAGTAGGGGAGGGGCAGAGCGGGGCGGGGGGGAGGGGGGGACACAGAATCCGAGGCAGCCTCCAGGCCCCGAGCTGTCAGCACAGAGCCCGATGTGGGTCTCGAACTCACAGATCATGAGATCGTGACCTGAGCCGAAGTCGGTCACTTAACCAACTGAGCCACCCGGCCCCCCCGTATCTTGTTTATCTTTTAATAAGGTTTACAGTAGGGCACGAGCAATGTTTTGAAAAGAAGAAACCTCTATTGGGGTTGTACCGTAGCAATGTACCTCCCTCTGAGGTGTGAAGGACCAATGGTATAGGTAGGTACTCAAGACGGGGAGTTGCAGTCAGGTATTTTTTTTAGAAGAAAGAGATTTTAGAGATGTGTATGGGCTTTGGGCGTGCACATGTGCAGGGCAACACTCGAAGTAGTGGGGAACTTAATTCTTCCTGTTTTATCCCTCATTTATTTCAAGTGAATTATTTTCCTTGAAAAAATTTGTGAATGTTTATGCCTGAACTATATGGTGCTAACCTAATCTGCTCTTTCCATGACAGGAGGCTGAACAGCACCCAGGGAGAAATTCGTGTTGGTCCTAGCCATCAGGTAAAGCAAATTTCAGTAGCTTCTCTGATGGAGTTTTATTTCTTATTATTCTGCTGGCCCTTGATTCTGTTGAGCAGCAACTTAGAATTGTTACGCTTAAGGGAATGTCATATAAATACAGAGATTTTTTTTTCTTTCTGATCGTCACGTACTTTTTAAAATCGTGGTAAGATACATATAATGTAAAATGTACCATTCTAAACATCTTTAAGTGTACATTTCAGTGCTGGTAAGTACAGTCATGTTGCTGTGCAGTCGTCACCACCATACCATCTACCCCCAGAACTTTCTCACCTTCCCAAACTGAGACTCTGTACCCATTAAACACTGACTCCCCATCTCCCTCCCCAAGCCCCTGGTAACCCCTGTCCTGCTTTCTGTCTCCACGAATTTGACTGCCCTAGGTTTCTCATATCCTTGGATTGCACAGTACTTGTCCTCCTGTCCGGCTTCTTTTACGTAACATAAGACCTTCAGGGTTCATTCACCCCTGTCATAGCACAAACCAGAACGTAATTTCCTTTTAAGGCTGAATCTTCATCATTTGTTTATACCGCCACATTTCGTTGATACATTCATTTATTGATGGACATTTGGTCCCTACATACTTTCATTTTAACTTTTTAATAACCCCTGTCCTTCACAAGAGTCCAGATGGTTAGGCTGTCTGTTTGTCAGCAGCTTGTTGTGTCAGGGCCTGTGTCCTATTTTGTTCAGTTTACTGAGACTCTTAGTGTCATGTTTGACATCAGTCTCTTTTTTCCTCCTTCCCCCACTTTGTAAGGACAGAGAGGTTTCAGTAGTCTGTTTACTTGTTCATTTTTCTGTCTGGACGTTGAGCATTTCTTATATGTCATTCATATTTCTAAGAATCTGTTTTAGCTCTGTAACGAGAAAGAAATGAAGAAGGGAGGGCATATTAAAGTCAAAGCACAGAAACAGGGGCATCTAATTTCTAGTGGACACTTCGCATCCCAGAACTAGGATTACAACTGAGACCGGAAAAAAAAGCTGCACGTGGTCACTCCCCTTATTGCCCGCCCTGTCCCCGCACAACCCTTTCCTTGCTGTGGCCCGTTGGGGCGTCTGCCTACCACTTCTCAACTGTGTTTTCTGTGCCTTCAGGCCTAGGAGTTCCAGTCTAATCGGGATCTAGTCCTTACCGGGTTCCCTCTGACTACACGTCCCTCCCTCTTTCTGCCCTCTTGCCACCATATTTTCCCACCCGTGTTTCTTCTTCCCCGTTGTGTTTCTAGTGTCTTGAGATCTTTGTACGAAAGCTTTATTTTACGATTTTTTGCCTTGCCATAACAGAAAGAGTGGTTTGTAAGTAAAAGATACTTAAATTCTTGCTTAGGTTTTTTTATACTTAGATTATGCTTGGATTTTTGTATACCTTCATTTATTTTGTACCAGATTTTAAATATCTTTATTAGGCTTTGTGGGTTTTTTTTCCCAACAAGACATGTTTTGGAACACCAAATATGAAAGGACTTTTTTTTTTTTAATAGGCAGTATTTTCCTTATTAAAATTTTAATTTCTTTTTAGGCACAACATTGACACATGTAAAAGTCAAGAAAGAATGGTACAATAAATCCCCTGATCCTTATTACTTCGTTTTCACACCTACCAAGTTAGGATCAAACTTGTTTCATTTATTCTCCTTACGTCCCTCCAACTATTGTTTTGAAATGATTCACAAATCTATCATTTTACTTGTAAATATCCCAAAGATAAGAGCCCTTTCCAAAAACCAAAATCACAGTATGTAGCACCTAATAAAAATTAGCAATTTCTTAAATACCCACCAGGACCGGATTTCCATAATTGTCTTTTTTTTTTTTTTTTTTTTTTTTTACGGTTCAAATTGGAATGTGAGTAAGAGCCATGCGTTGCAAGTGGTTGATAGGTCTCTTAAATCTCTTTTAATTCATCTGTTGTTCTTATTTTCCCCTTCTCTCAGTGTATGTATTGAAGAAGGTGAGTGTTTTGTCCAGTAGGGTGTCCCACAGTCTGGATTTGGCTGATTGCATCTTTATGTGTCATTAGACTTGTCCCGTGTCCTTGGCATATCTTGCAAATGAGTAGTTAAAATCTAGAAGTTTAATCCTATGCTCCTTTGGTCCTCTGCCTCTGGCGTGGGTGGTGCTGTGTCTGTCTACCAGGAGGTTATGCCTGTCCTTGTAAGGGTGATTTGCTGCCTTGGCTTGTTACTTAGATGTACCCTTCAAAATTGTGGTGTTCTAATCGTATCACTCCTTCATTTATTAGGTGAGTAAATGAAGCTTTCCCCTTACCAACTATTTGATTACCTGAATCACAGAGGAAAGGCAAGATAAATGTTCAATTCCTTCCTTCTGTTTACCAGTTTTCAAAAATACTGTTTCCCCCAACGTCTTCCAGTGGTCACCAGTGGATTTTAAATTATTTGTTATCTGCTAACCAGCTGTCCTTATTCTTTTTTTTCTTTTTAATTTTTATTTATTTTTGAGAGAGAGAGAGAGAGAGCAGAGCGCACACCCAGGAAGGGGGGGGGGGTGGCATGTGCAGAGAGAGAGGGGGACAGAGGATCTGAAGCAGGCTCTGCACTGACAGCAGCAAGCCCGGTGTGGGGCTCAAACTTACAAACCTTGAGATCGTGACCTGAGCCGAAGTCGGACGCATAACCGCCTGAACTACCCAGGCACCCCCGCATTGTCCTTATTCTTACTGATGATTAAATTATCCATCTGGGGCCAGTAGGGGCCTCTTCCTGCTAACTTCTGTGTCCTTTCGACTGGACGGACCTCGGTGGTCTTTGCAGGATTCCTTTAACTGGTATGGCATTTTAATGTCTCATCTTGTACAGTCCCTGCCCTAGATCTAGAATTAAATTTTTCTCATAGGAGCCCTTATTGTTTTACTGGGAAGTGACATTTTTTGACTGGGTACTGGGGTGTTCATTGTTACTGGGTTGGTTGGTTACTTGTTTCTAGGCCTTTTCAGGAAAAAGAAATATGCCTTTTTCTTATACATTTTTTAAAGATACATTGTAGATTCCTTTTGATATTTCTAATTCCAATTCAAATTTTTATCTGGATTTTATATTTAATCCTATCTTTCTTTCATTTGTCTGTATCTTTTCCCCATGTCTCAAATCCCATTTTCAAATGACACCAACATCATTATTCATTTGCTTTAATCCCATAATACATATATAATAGCACAAGATAATAACACACTGCTGCAAACAATATGATTATTGAAAACAGCTTGCAATTTAATTTTTTTTTTTTTTTTTTTTGGCGGGGGTGGTTTCTTAGTATATATCCCACTAGGGCTGTGTGGGCAAATTAATACTGTGTTTTAAAGTTGGTTGAAATAATTTCTAGAGAGGAATCAACTTACTGTGTAGTTAATGCATGTATTTTATTTTGCCTTATGGTTTTTAAGGGATTACTATTCTTTAAGTTTCATTTTGTTTTTATGTAGGGCTATTCACATGGCCCCACAGTCAAACATACAAAGGAAAAAGTATGTTCAAGAAAGTCGACTACATCTGTCCCCTCCACATGTTCCTTCTCTCCATGATGGACACTTGTTGCTTTTGTTTTTGTTAATTTAAGGTTTTGATTTTTCCTTCTTATTTTTATTCCCCGACCCTCTGTTCTTAGATAAATGGTAGCATAATACACAGGCTTCCGCCGACTTTCTATCTGTTAACAGTGTATCCTGCTGTTCCCTCCATGGCAGTATGTAGGCTCCTCCTCATTTCCTTCTACTGCCTCATGGAGCTCCATTGCGTGGATACAGCAGTTTATTCTTCCAGTTCCAGTCCCTATTGTTGGGCACTTAGGTTGCTTCCAGTCATGTGCTATTACAGGTAATGCTGCAGTGAATGGCCTGAGCATATAGATTTTTATGTTTTTGCCAACATATTTTTGGAATATATCCCCAGAAGGGGGGTTGGCTCCCTTGGAGGGCAAGTGCACCTGTAAGTGTGAAGACATTACAAAATGCCCTTCTATAGAGATTGTACCATTTTTGTATCTGTGCTGGCAACTCCTGCCTTGTATGTTGTCACACTTTGGGACTTATGTCGGTCTGATGGGTGGGAAATTCTTTTATCAGCAACTTTGACCATGTTTTCTTATCATTAAGAGCCATTTGCATTTCTTTTTCCGTAAGCTAACTAATTATATGTCCAGCCTCTTTTTCTCTTGGCGGGGAGGGGGGGAGGTTTGTCCCCCTGGGACAAACTGCCAGACCTGGGAGAGCTGCCACACCAGATACTGTATTTGGTCCTGGGAAACAGAGCTCAGTACAAATGTCAAAAAAGACCTTTGGGGGCACCTGGGTGGCTTAGTCAGTTAAGTGGCCAGCTCCTGATTTTGGCTCAGGTCATGGTCTCATGGTCTTGAGATTGACCTTCACGTTGGGTTCTGTGCAAAGCGTAGAGCCTGCTTAGGATTCTCTCTCTCCCTCTCTCTCTGCCCCTTTTCCGCTCATGCTCGCTCTTTCTCTCTCTCTCAAAGTAAATAAATTTTAGAAAAACTTGAAGAAAAAAAACCCTTTTGGTGTGAATATCTGTTGTGTGTCAAATTTTATTCCAGTATGGTCACTGTGTGTTAAGCAGAACTCATTGAGGCACCCAACTAAATGTTATAAAAGTCGGTACTAAATTAAAGAAGAGCATCCTTGTTTGGAGAAAGTCGGCACTTGATGCGCACTTAGAGGTACCAGAGGTAGCCTGTGAAGCAGACTGGCATCTAGAGCCCCATGATCTGCTCATGTCGTGTCTGCCACAAAATTGTTTTAAAAACGTGAATACAAGCTTTCGCATAAAAATTTCTGGACTTTGGAAAAAATCGGAGGTTATACAAGTACCGGTTCTCATTCCTGCCTGGCTGCTTTCTGTGCACAGGGCAGCACCGTCTCCATTTCTGCCTGGTTCCCTTGCCTCCTTAGCACCTGATACCTGCAAGCCCAGTACTGGAGCCACTGCCCCATGTGGCCGTGAGCACTTGAAGCGTGGCTAGTCCACATTGGGAGGTGGGGTTCAATGGGGATACTAGAGTGTTTTAAAATGAAATATGTGTCTCTCGTTCTCTTTCCGTTGGAGAGTGCTACCTTACAGCTGCTCCTTTCATTTTTTTTTTTTGCCTGGTTTCTTTAGCCACTGGAGCTTTTTAACAGCTGCTCTTGGTTTAAAATTTTAGGCTAGTACTTCCGTGTTCATCATTTAAGACGACCAGAACGTGCCTGTTTTGCAGGCAGTTGACTTCTTCTAGGCCTCTCATGGTTGTGGTAGTCCTCGTACCTACTGGCCCTGGCTGTGCCACAGCAGAGTGAGGATGAGAACATACTAGAGATATTTGGATCTCTAACCCACAGGTGACAAAGAGACTGGGTTGTTGAGCACTGTTGTTCAAATATTTAAAAATTTTTTTTTTTTGCTGAGGTACACTTTACGTGCAGTGAACTGCTGAGATCTTATGTGGACTATTGCGTCTGCTGTCACCCTTCCTGTCAAGGCTCAACAGTTGTGTTGTCTCAGAAAGTTCCTTCCTGCCCCTTCACAAGCAATCCCCTCCTCCTGAAGCTGCTACTGGCCTGATTTCTGTCACCACCATTTAGTCCAGCTTTGTTTTTAATGTTACTTCCAATTTTGTGCCTTTTTTTTTTACGTTTACCATGACTACAGGGTAGTTATTGAGTGTCTTGGAAGTAGCGTTAACTTAATGGGATGGTGCGTTTAAATTTTCAGCAAATATCCTTAGGTGAGGTTTCATCACTTGTAATGTCTCTTTGTAGATGTGTTACATTGGAAATGTGTGTGTTTTCCCCTTCTTTATCAGGGAACTATTATCTCCTGAGGGTTTGTGTTTTTTTCATTTCTTTTATGCACACGTGTCCATTTCTGTTTTATTCTTTGGATCATGCTGACACTGGTTTATTTTGATACTGTTTGCTTCTCCTTAAGTAGAGATTAAGCAGTCCATTGTGAGATCTTCTATGGTGAAATGATCCCGAAACGTGCTACAGGCTGGTTTCAGTGACTCACGGTTTTTGTTATTTCGGTACTGCCTAAAGAAAGAGGCTCAGTAAGCTATGGCATCTGTTCCCAGGGCCTGCCTGTTGAGACAGTTCTTTAAATGTGCCTTGATTGTGACTTTTCCATCCCTATCTTACAGGCCAAACTTCCCGATTTGCAACCGTTCCCTTCTCCAGATGGTGACACTGTGACCCAACATGAGGAACTGGTCTGGATGCCTGGAGTTAATGACTGTGACCTTCTTATGTACTTGAGGGCAGCAAGGTAATAGGAATCCTCCCCATCCTGCCCTGAGTTAGGCCATGTGAATTGATTTTTCTTACCAGAGAAAACGTTTGCCACAGTAAAGTCACTTGTTTCTTAATGTTTGCCCCACATCAGATGTTAGAACTCTTCAGAAGGGAAACACCGTAAGCCATACATGCGATTATCAGCACTTCTAAATACAGTTGAGTAGTTAGATCATTCGGCCCTTCTTAAAATCCCATTGTAGATTTCTCTACTTGAGGCTGCTCATTGATGCTTGACTTAAACTTGGTGTTTTTGTGGCTTACCTACATGAGAACTTACTAACTTACAAGTGCCTAAAATATAAAAGGTAAGTTTAAATCTATCCCTGCACATCATAGTGAGGGCAGAGAGCCTTCCTGCATCTGCGGTGGTTTCTGGGACTCCCCGCAGCATCAGCGGGGCATAAGCAAAGCACCAGAGCAGGCCGGGCAACTGCATTTAAGCCCTGTGCTCAGCTATGCTGTGTAGACACGAGGCTGCCTCAGTGCAGTTAGCGGCCTCTAAGAATTCCTTTCATCCCCCTCCCACTTTTAACTTGCCTAAAGTTAGTTGATGTGTAGCATGAAAGGAAATAAGCAAATTCAGAGGATTTAATTTTTTTTCAAAATATCTTTCTTTCAAAAATATAATCTTTATTTGAAAAGATTGTACTCTAGCCAAGTGTTTCTTTTAATGTTTATTTATTTATTTATTGAGAGAGCGAGAGAGAGGGAGAGAATCCTAAGCAGGCTCCACACTGTCAGTGCAGATCCCAACACGGGGCTCGAGCTCATGAACCGTGAGATCATGTGAGATCATGACCTGAACCAAAATCAGGAGTCAGATGCTTAACCGACTGAGCCAGCCACGCGCCCTTCTAGCCAACTGTTGTGGCAAATAGCTTTAGATTATTCATGCTCTAAACTGAAATCTGAGTCCTGGTAAAGTGTGGGAAGAAAGGGCACAATTAGACCAGAGTAAATGTAACATTTCCCTTTCTGTATGTGTGAAGGGGGTAGAGGTATTTTAAATTTTTTTTGGTGGGTGCCTGGGTGACTCAATTGGTTGAGTATCCGACTCTTAATTTTGGCTCAGGTCCTGATCCCGGAGTCATGGGATCAAGCCTTGCGTCGGGTTTTGCGCTGAGAGCAGAGTTTGCTTAAAATTCTCTGTCTGTACGCCGCTGGCACACTCTCTCTCCTGCTTGTTCTCTCTCTCTCTCCTCTCTCTCTCTCTCTCTCTCACCAAAAAAAAAAAAAAAAAAAAAAAAAAAAAAAAAAAAAAAATTAACAAGAGCAGAAACAGGACTGAGAACTCCGACCTATCATGCATATAGTAATGGAATTTGGTCTGAGCTGACTCTGAAACCTGAGGATTAACATTTCTGTGCTGATATTTTCCCTTTCTGTCCTCCAAGGAGCATGGCAGCATTCGCAGGGATGTGTGACGGAGGCTCCACGGAGGATGGCTGTGTTGCCGCATCTCGGGATGACACTACCCTCAATGCGCTGAACACAGTGAGTCTTTTGAAGTTGTCCCGGGTGGGAAGGGAGTTGCTTTTCCCTTGTGCTGGTTGTAGGGCATGTGTGATGAGCATGGAACCTGAATGAGCCTAGAATTTTAGGAGCGAGTACTGTGGCTTAGTGCTGGGATCGAAAGATGGGTTGCGGTCTCAGCACTGGGCTCCGTGACCT
Organism: Puma concolor; assembly: GCF_028749965.1. Lineage (NCBI taxonomy): Eukaryota > Metazoa > Chordata > Mammalia > Carnivora > Felidae > Puma > Puma concolor. Next base: position 5,925,063 of record NC_141674.1, on the reverse strand, counting down.
TGATCCGGTGATGGGGCGCCTCCAGGTTCGTTTCCTCTTCTGCGTCTCTACCCCAGGATCGTGTTGAGCCTCAAATGAGAGCCTGATGCTAGCAGTCGATCTTCCCTGAGATCCCACAAAGCCGACCACTGTGCACAGATGGTTTTATTTAATCCTCGCAATCTCCCTCTGGAGTAGGTTTTATCATTATCACCATTGTAGACATGAGCAAGTAAGTTTGGAGCGATCGAGTCACAAGCCAGGGTCACACACTCAAGATGCGAATCCAGAGGCCATACCTTTTGCCTTCTTCTCTGCCTCTTAGACCGTGAGTTCGAAAGTGCAGGGAGGGAACGGAGAAGAAGCCAGACTTCCTGGAGTGAATATGTTTTTTTATAGATATGCCTTTAAATATCTCACATGATTAAATATCTCACACGATTATACAACAGAATTGAGTTTTAAAAATAATAATCCTTAAAAAAATCTAAAGTAAAATATAACAAGTGAGCCTGACGGTACTGAGTTGGTGGCACGGCATCCTTCAGGATTACTCCTCTGCCCTGAGCTGCAACACACAGGCAGCAGCTCAGAAGAACGGAAGTCGAACTGCTGTGCATAGTATGATCACTGAAACCAGTTTCCCTGTTTGCCATTAGAATACATCCGATAGGGCTGTGTAGGAAAATTAATGTATTTTAAAGTGTCTTGAAATAATTCTTCCCTGTGTGGTAACTAATGTGAAATCATCAAATCTGATGGAGTAATAATGAAGTTTTATGCATTTGTGATGTATTAAAAAGGCTATGTATATTCACATAGGCTATTGAGCTCATAGGCTCAGCAACTCCTGATGATTAACTAAATGTAATTGAAGAACCTTTTTTGTTTTTCATTTTTCTTGAGAGGTTGCTATATTTGGAAGGGACGTTTGAGATCATCTGTTCCAGTCTCTAAATAGATAAGAATCTAAGGCTCAGAAAAGCCAGACGATTGTTGAATGCCAACAATCTGAAAAGTTCAGAATGGAGGTTAGAAAATAACCCAACTTAGTGAGCCTTCTACTCTGCAGCTCGCTTTCAGAGAAACATGCAGATACGGCTGATTTTTATTCCTGGGCCGGTTGCGTTTCTTGAGTATTATGCGGTACTAGTCTCCGACAGCGTCAGAGGTGAAGTGACCTTGTGGGATTGGGCCCTGCAATAGATGACAGAGCAGTTGTTTACCTACCCGTACGCTTATTTCTTTTCTCTCCTCACCTCTTTCACACTTGGGGTTTTTGCTTTTATCCGGAGTCTTTACTCTGAACGCATAGTGATAGAGCTAGAAGGGGCCTTTGCGGTTATTTTCTGGATGAGGAAAGGGAGACTCAGCTGAGTGCCACTGCAGACGGTGGCTGTGGTAGGAGTTGTGTTGTGAATGTCTGTGAATTCAGAATACCCTCAAGTGTGCATTTATTCAGAGTTACTCTTTGAGCTTGTTTTCTGTTGAGTTTTTTTAAAAATGTTTGTTTATTTTGAGAGAGAGCAGGAGAGGGGCAGAGAGAGAGGGAGAGAGAATCTCAAGCAGTCTCGGCACTGTCACCACAGAGCCTGATGCGGGGCTGAACCTCGCGAACCGTGAGATCATGACCCTGAGCCAAATTCAAGAGTCGATACTTAACCGACTGACTCTCCCGGGTTCCCCTCTGTGGAATCTTCTGCATCAAAGCTTTATGAAAAAAATTCCCCTTTCACAACTATGCCGCTCAGTTGAATTTTTAAATAATGAAGACGTTGCCACATTTAATAAAATGTCTGTTTTTGGCACTTTACCGAATCGATCGGATTTGTTCTTTTATTGCGACCCCTCTGAGGATTCGGTAAAACATACCTCTATACAGAAATAATTTGGGCTCTTTTTGCCCATGGTCCTTTGTAGCAAGTTCCTTCTGAAGTCTTCTTAAGCATTGCCAGAGGGCTTTTGGTTTTATGAGTTTTTATTTCTGTGAGGCTGCCTTCCCATCATTTGAAATTTTCCTGTCTAGGCGCGTCCAAGATGGCTCAGGTGTCTGGGGTTAGGCAATCCAAGTGCAGTCAGCCACCAAAGGACCGAGTCGTTTGTTCCTTTTGTGAGGAATGGAAAAGTTTAATGGCTCTTTTAATTTTTCCACTTAATTATGGTACTGGCTCACAGAGTTTTAGTTACGGGTACTTTCTTAATGAAAAGTGAAGTGAATTGAAAAATCTTATGGGGAGTTAATGTTTATTTCATCTTCCTTGGCGTAAGGGTGGTTTCGAGCTGTGTTAAGTAATAAATTGAAAAAATAAATGCGTTGTCGTGTGAGAAGTATAGCATAGAGTCAAAACAAGTGTAGGCATTTGTCAGTTTAGAATAAACCTGTGTCTCCTATTTCTCAGGACAGTACAGAAATTCAAAGTAAATGAAATTATGTGGTACAGCCACATTGTCGTGTGTTAAACATCTGAGTAGGACTATTTAAATTGAAATACATTTAAGTAAATAGTTTGATCTTAAAACTGCCATCTATTTAAAACTAATAGAGCTTTTTGAGCTGTTAATTCTTCATGACTATTACATGGACCCATTTTTAATTTTCATTTTTTAAGCTTATTTATTTTTGCAGAGACAGAGTGCGAGCGTGAGCTGGGGAGGTGCAGAGAGAGAGAGGGAGACACAGAGTCCGAAGCAGGCTCCAGGCTCCGAACTGTCAGCATGGAGCCTGATGCGGGGCTCTATCTCACGAACCGGGAGATCATGACCTGGGCCGAAGTCGGACGCTCAACCGACTGAGCCACCCTGGCACTCCAACGTGGACCCATTTTTAAATACAAGCTCTTACGGGGCGCCTGGGTGGCGCAGTTGGTTAAGCGTCCGACTTCAGCCAGGTCACGATCTCGCGGTCCGTGAGTTCGAGCCCCGCGTCAGGCTCTGGGCTGATGGCTCAGAGCCTGGAGCCTGTTTCCGATTCTGTGTCTCCCTCTCTCTCTGCCCCTCCCCCGTTCATGCTCTGTCTCTCTCTGTCCCAAAAATAAATAAACGTTGAAAAAAAAATTTTTTTAATAAAAATAAATACAAGCTCTTCCTCATTCCTCATTTTGACTCAGTTTTTTCTTCATTACTCACAAATGAGATTTTTAGCATATAAGTTTTAAAACAACATATTGGGGTATAATTTACGTATAATAAGCTGCTCTGATTTAAAGTATATGCAGTTTGATGTTTTTTTTTTCAGATGTGTATACTGGCGAAACTATTGCAGCAATCTAGATGTGAAACGTTTCCAGCACCCCAGAGGTGCCTCATGCCCTTCCCCGATCCTTTACTGCTTCCAGCCTCAGACAACCACTGATACGTTTTCTCACATCATACAATGTTGTGTCAGAATAATATTTTTGCTCTTTTGAGTCTGGCTTCTTTCCATATTAATAATTTTGGGATAGATTTATGTTGTCGCATTATCGATATTCTATTCCTTTTTATTGCTGAGTAGTGTTCCAGTGTATGGGTAGTAACAATAATTGATCCATTCGTCTGGTGATGGATATTCGTGTTTCCAAGCTTTTGGCCGCCATTATGAATAAAGGTGTTATTAACATTGTTATGCAAGGCTTTGTGAGGATGCGTGTTTTCATTTCTCTTGGGTAAATACTTAGTAGTGAAATGGCAGGATTGTATGTGTGCGGGTAGCTTTTAAGAAACCGTCAGGGGCACCTGGGTGGCTCAGTTGGTTAAGCGTCTCTTGGTTTTGGCTCAGGTCTTGATCTCATGGTTTCGTGGGTTCAAGCCCCACTTCGGGGAGCCTGCTTGGGATTCCCTCTCTCCTTCTCTATCTGCCTCTCCCCCACTCACGCTCTCTCTCTTAAAAATAAATAAATAAGCTTAAGAAAAAAAGAAACTGTCAAACACGTTTCCGAGTGGCTGTACCACTTTACATTCCCATCAGTACTATGTTAGAATTTCAGTTCTTCAGCATCCTCAGTAAGACTTCATGTTGTCAGTCGTTTTAATTTTAGCCATTCTAATGAGTATGTAGCGATATCTCATTGAGATTTGTTTGTTTTGTGTGCTGTTGGTTTTTATTTAGATGGGGGACACAGATTTGACTGAGGCTAAAGATTCCTCAGCGTTTGACATTACTAATGATGTCTGTCTGTGCCTCACTCACTGAGATTTTAATTTGAATTTCCTGTTCATCATAATTGAGCCTCTTTTCATGTCTTACCGCCCAGTTGTATGTTGTCTTTTGTGAAGTATATTTTGCCCACTTTTAAAAGTTGAATTGTTTTTAGTATAATTATTTAGTTTTAAGGGTTCTTTTTGTATTGCAGATATAAGTCCTTTGATACACGTGTTTGTGAATATTTCCTGCCATACCATGACTATTTTTCTGTAAGGGTGTCTTTCAGAGAGCAAAATGTATTAATTTTGCTAAAGTCCAGTGTATCATTTTCCTTTTGTGAAAGTTTCTTTGTTCACCCCATGATAACAAAGGTTGTTCCTGTGTTTTATTCTTGACGTTTTAGTTCTTGCCTTCAGGTCTGTGATTCATTTCAAATTAATTTTGTGTGTACTGTGAGGTATGGGTGAAAGTGCCTTCTTTCCCACACAGGGAAAGCCAGTTGTTGGAGTCACATTTGTTGAAAACAGACTTTTCTCATTTCATTGCCTTGATACCTTTATTGAACATCAACTGCTTATATATAAGCAGTTTTTCTTTTTTCTGGATTCTCTTGTTTCACTAATGTGTTATCTGTCTTTTCACCAGTATTTCAGTATTTCGAGTAATGTAGCTTTATCAGAACTTTTGGCTATTTTAGGTCATTTGCATTCCCAGATAAATTTTACTATTTATATAAATTTTATTATGTTTTTTCAACTTTTTTTTTAATGTTTATTCGAGAGAGAGAGGGAAAGAAAGAAAGAGACAGAGCATGAGCAGGGGAGGGGCAGAGAGAGAAGGAGACACAGAATCCAAAGCAGGCTCCAGGCTCCGAGCTGTTCAGCACAGAGCCTGATGTGGGGCTTGAACTCAGGAGCTGTGAGATCGTGACCTGAGCCGAAGTCAGACACTTAACCAACTGAGCCACCCAGGCACCCCATATTTATTTTTTTTAATGTTTATTTATGTTTGAGAGAGAAAGAGAGGGACAGAGAATCTGAAGTGGGCTCTGTGCTGACAGCAGAGAGCCTGATGTGGGGCTTGAACTCCTGAACCGCAAGGTCATGATCAGAGCCAAAACAGATGTCCAGCTGACTGAGGCACCCATGCACCCCTTTTTATTTTAAATGTTTATTTATTTTTTAGAGAGAGAGAGAGAGAGAGAGAGAAAGGGAGGGAGGGAGAATGAGTGGGGGAGGGGCAGAGAGGGGAGGGGAGGGGCAGAGAGAGGGAGGACCGAGGATCTGAAGCAGGCCCTGTGCTGACAACAGACAGCCTGATGCAGGGCTCGAACCCATGGACTGTGAGATCATGACCTGAGCTGAAGTCAGATGCTTAACCCACTGAGCCACCCAGGCACCCCTCCATTTACATTTTATTTTATTTTGTTTTTTAAAGTTTTTATTTATTTTGAGAGAGAGAGAGTGAGCACACAAGTGGGGGAGGAACAGAGAGAGAGGGAGAGAGAGAGAGAGAGAGAGAGAGAGAGAGAGAGAGAATCCCAAGTAGGCTCTGCACTGTCAGCACAGAGCCTGATAATGGGGCTCGAACTCAAAAATCATGAGATCATGACCTTAGCTGAAATCAAGACTGAGCCATCCATACACCCATCCCTTTCCACATACGTTTTAGAATCAGCTTGGTGGTTTCTATTTTTAAAAAGGTTTTATGGGATTTTCACTGTGATTGCATTGAATCTATGGATCGGTTTAGAAGAATTGACATCTTAACAATATTGAATCTTCCAAACCTGAACATGATACATACCTTCATTTTTTAAAAGATTTTATTTTATTTTATTTTATTTTATTTTATTTTATTTTATTTTATTTTATTTTACTTTATTTTACTTTATTTTCTTTTATTTTTTATTTTTTTTAATTTATTTTTTATTTTTTACTTATTTTATTTTATTTATTTATTTTATTTTTTTATTTATTTAAATAAGCTCTACACCCAGTATGGGGCTTGAACTCACAAGTCTGGGATCAAGAGTTGCATGTTTTTCCAGCTGAGCTCTCAGGTGCCTCATATATCTTCATTTTTAAAAGAGGTCTCATTAATTTTTTTGAGTAAGATTTTTTAGTTTTCAGTGTACAGGTCTTATACATGTTTTGTTAAGTTTTTCCCTAAGTAATTACTGTTTGAAAATTCTATTGTTAATAAGATTAGATTTTTAATTTCAATTTCTTTATTTTTTCTTATTGATCAATTGATTCATTCATCTTTCCACCGAGCGTGGGGCTCGAGCTTATGAGCCAGAGATCAAGAGTCTCATGCTCCTCCAGCTGAGTCTGCCAAGTGCCCTTAATTTCAGTTTCTAAATGTTCATTGGTAGAATATAAATACAAATAATTTTAGGGACACCTGGGTGGCTCAGTCAGTTAAGCACCTGACTCTTGGTTTTGGCTCAGGCCATGAGCTCACAGTCCGTGAGTTTGAGCCCAGCATCTGGTTTTGTGCTGACAGTGGGGAACCTGCTTGGGATTCTCTCTCTCCTTCTCTTTCTGCCCCTCCTCAACTCGTGCATGCTCATGCTCTCAAAATAAATAAAAATTAACATTTTTAAAAATACAGTTTTAATGTGCTGACCTTGTATCTGTTCTGTTAATTTCTAGTGGCTTTCTGGTTGATTTCTTAGGGTCTCAGTGTACACAGTCACGCCATCTGCAAATAAAGACAGTTTGCCTCTTTCTTTCTGATTTATGTATTTTGTTTCTTTTTTGTGCTTTATTGCATTTGCTTGGACCTCTAGTACAGTATTGCATAGAAATAATGAGAGTGGGCATCTTTGCTTTCTCATCTTAGGGAGAAAACATTTAGTCATTCACTAATAATAGTGTAGTGTGGGGTGGTGGTTGTTTGATCAAAGTTGAAAATGTTCTCCCTTATATCTGTTTGTTTGTTCGTTTTTATCATGAATGGGCCTTTAATTTTGTCAGATGCTTTTCTTTCTTGTATCTAATGAGATGATCATATGGTTGTTACACTGTGTTTTGTTAATTTGGTGAATTATATTGATTAATTTCAAATGTTAAAGCAAGTATGCATTCCTAGGATAAATTCTACTTACTCATTACATACTATTGGCTTCCATATGTTAATACTTTGTTAAGAACTTTTACGTTTGTGTTCATAAGGGATCTTGAACTGTAGTCGTCTTTCTTTGTAATATCTTTGTCTAGTTTTAATATCAGAGGAATACTGACTTCAAAAAATTAGTTGGGAAAATTTTCCTCTTGCTCCCTTACTTTGTAAAGGATTGAGTGTGTGTGTGTGTGTGTGTGTATGTGTGTTCGTTGTTAAATATTTGATAGATTTCACAGTGAAGCCCAGATGGGACTAAATTTTTTTGTATGAAAAGTTTAAAATTATAATAGGCATAGACCTATTTACATTTTATATTTCTTCGTGTGTCAGTTTTGCTAATCTGCTGATCTGTGGTTTTAAACTTTTTGTTCATTTCATCCAGGTTATCAAATCTGTTGGTAAAAATGTCAAATTATTATCTTTTTAACGTCTATAGGATTTGTAATTTTGACCCTTCTTTCGTTCCTAATATTGGTGATTTGTGTTCCCCCGATCAGTCTAAATAGAGACTTAACATTATTATTTTAGATAGCTAACATTTGGTTTCATTGATTTTCTCTGTTGTCTATCTTCTTGATCTCCAATCTTATTTTTATTATTTCTTTTCTATTTATTTTGGATTCATTTGATCATTTGCCCCCTAGCTTCCAAAAGTGGGATCTTAGGTACCTCATTTTAGCACAAATTTTGATTTGCTGTTCTTTTATTATAATTTTTTAAATACCAAAAAATATTCTTCACAATTTCTTTTACCCATGAATTGTTAGAATTGAATTGCTTAATTACCAGATACTTGAGATCTCTCTTATATGCACCCCCCCCCCCTTTTGTCTTGGAATGATACTGATCTTTAATTTAGTTCTGTTGGGATCATGGAGTACCCAGTAAGATTTCAGTTTTTTGAAATCTGTTGAGATTTGTTCTTGGCTCAGAATGTGGTTTATCTTGGTGAATGTTATGTTCCATGTACACTGGTAATGAATTTATATCCAGCAGTTATTGAGTGCACTGTTCTATAACTGTGGGTTTCTTTAAAGTGGTGGTTATTATTACTTACATCTTCTGTGTCCTACTAATTTTTTTCTCTAGCTGTATTGTCAGTTGCTGAGAGAGTCGTATTAAAGTCTCCAACTGTGATTTGCTTCGCATATTTGGAAGCTGTGTCATTAGGCACATGAACATTTATAATATTTATCTTTCTCTTTTACCTTTTTGGAGCGACACTGTGTCTAGTAGTACTCTTCTGTTTTTGACTCCATCTTGTTTAATTTTAATACAACCACTCTAGCTTTTTTAGGCTGGTTGACGCGATATATCTTCTTCCAGCTCATTACTTGGAATCTTGCTTTTTCTTTGTAGGTAAAGAATGTCTCTTGTTCCTTTAGTTCTTTAGTTTCTTGCTTTTTTTTTTTTTTAAGTTTATTTACTTTTGAGAGAGAGACAGTGCAAGCAGAGGAGAGGCAGAGAGAAAAAGAGAGAGAGAGAGAGAGAAACACAGAACCCGAAACAGGCTCCAAGCTTTGAGCTGTCAGCACAGAGCCTGATGTGGGGCTAAAACTCTGAATGGTGAGATCGTGACCTGAGCCGAAGTCGGATGCTTAGCCAACCGAGCCACCCAGGCGCCCCTGTTTTCTTGCTTTTTAATCTAGTCTGGCAAGCTCTCCCTTTTGTTGGAAGTGTTTAGTCCATTTTAATTTATATAACCTGATGGCAGTTGGCCATCTGCCATCAGGTTATATAAAACTTGAGCCACATGTATACATTCTTAATAGCATATCTTGTTTTGGCGAATCCCAGTAGTAGTTAATATATCTTATTTTCATGGCTGCATGACTTACTACTTTTGATACAGTGATGACCTTGCAGAATCGTTAGGCACACAGTTGTATCACTTTTGTTAAAAAATGTATTTCTTATCTTCTTACTTCATAAGTAAAAAAAAAAAAAAGTATTGATGTAGAGAAAGACGATGTGATAAATGTGTTGACCTCTGTGGTTGGAAGAGGAAGGTGTTCTCAGTGATGGGGCATACTCCTCAATGTATGTCGGAAAAGATATGTTATATTTTAGTTATTTGAAATTGTGAACACCTATGAATGTAAAATTGTTCTATTTGTAATTTTACAGTATATTAAATAACATGTTAAAATATGACACAACAATGGTGCTTCCTCTAGAGGATCTGACATAGAAATGTTTCTGTGTACTGTTCAGGTATGTGTTTCTTCATATGCAGTTTCTGTGAGGTTCATCTGTGTTCGTTAGTTTAGATATAATTTGTAAACATAATAGTATATAACAGAGAGATGGCCTGTATTATTCTAATGGGATTCAGCCATCTTTAAGTCCTTGTGTTTATTTGGCCTTTTACAAGATCAAAATCACTCTTTATATTTATGCTTAGAAACTAGCAGAACCCCATAGTTTGAGACTAAGGTTTTCTAGAAAATACCATGCTTATTTTTACTAAATTGATACTGGATTTCATTCTTTGGGCTTAAATATCTTTCCCATTTCCTAATAAAATTCAAATTCTTTTGACTTCTCTTTCTTAGAATTTATTTGCATTTTTATGTTTATCTTCTCTAATACTAAACATATATTTTTACTATATATAAGTAAAATTTATAATCATGCAGCAAAGATTTCACTTCTGCCTGGACAGTTTTATTCCTTGAAATATGGATGACTTTTAGATGTTTGAATTAAGCTTTTTACATATTCAAGAGAGTATATATTTGTTTGCTTATTTATTTATGCACACCCACATCTCCGACAACAAAGGCTTCCAATAGCTTCATAGTTTTTTTTTTTTTATCTCTGATCTATAAATATCGCTATTTGTTAACCATTGAGTATTAATCATCTTTGTTTTCTGAGCCATAGCTCGATGCCTGGTACATAGTAGAGAGGCACTAAATATTTGTTGAATGATTGAATAAATAAATCAGGTTCAAGTCCAAACCATATTTGATCACCCAGAACTTGGTGTTAGGAGGTTGGCATAACGGAGTGTACAGATAAGCCTACTCTGAGGGTCATTTTCATCTTTCTCTCTTTTATTCTAAAAAATTAAGTCGATACAATTTCTTTCAGAGGTTTTCTGTTTGTTCATCATAAATGGACTTCACTAAAGCATCTGGCCCTGGATTAGCTTTGCAGTACTTAGGCCTTAGATGAATGTTGAGTATTTCCCAGCTCCCAAATAAGGCATTACTGGGAAGCCCTGTTATTACAGCTGGTGTGAAGTTTCTGATCAGGGATTCTTGTGCTGTTCATTCTACACTCACATCCTCACTTACATTCTTTTTACCGGTTCTCCATTCAGATTAATCAGCAATAAATGGTTATAGGATGGTGTGTGTTTTTCCTCTAAGATTTTGATGTGTTGTTGTAAAAAGGAATGGGAAAACTTTATATGCTGTATGATTTCTTATTATGGAAATCCAGTAAATTTCAGAATAGCACCTTATGTAAATCAGCCTTGACGAGCCCCTCTGCTAGTGTTTTATTTATATTATATCAGGATATTGGAGTCTACCGCCTGTTACATTGTTAATTATAGCGTAAGTAAAGATGCACTGGAGGTTTTCTGGTGTAACCAAGGCCTTTTCAACTGGTTATCAGCATAATAATATATAAAGTCGAGGTTTAATTTATTGTCCTTTGACCAATTAGAAACATTTTGAACTTTTGTTTTGAAAGTTGTTTAAGTGTTTAGAAATGTACCAGTGTGGCTCCCTTTGGGCTGAGAACTTCATAAATTGACTTCTGTTTAAAAGCTCCAAGCAACAACACTTTGGCAGTGATTTATTCTTTTTGTCTCGTTTGGATGAAGATGACTTTTTAAATTTAATCCTTTGAGATTTTATTCCTTTTTAGATGGTCTGTAGCTTTAGTCAAAGTTGAGCTTTATGCACCACTCTGTTCTTTTACTAGATACAACAGAGAGCGTTCTCAAAGTGTCTCAGGGGTAGGTGGGGAGGTCAAAGACCCCTATGTTAACCTCCGGTAATGACACCTTTGTGACTTACTGCAACAGCGATCTCGTACTTGATAGTTTAACCAGAAAACTATAGCTCCTGGTGCAGCTCTTTGTGACTGTAACCCTGCTTTGCTTCTGCATGTGAATCACTCTCTGGTTTCTTTAGCCATTTCTAAATTGTGACTTTTTGTTTTTTTCAATGTTTATATATTCTTGAGGGGTGGTGGGCAGAGAGAGAGGCAGACACAGAATCCAAAGCAGGCTCCAGGCTCTGAGCTGTCAGTACGAGTCTGATGCGGGGTTTGAACTCACAAACTACCAGATCACAGTCTGAGCCAAAGTCCGATGCTTAACTGACTAAGCCACCCAGGCACCCCTCTCTAGCCATTTCTTTTCTTTTCTCTCTTTTCTTGTTTTTCCTCTTAATTTTTAGAATAGCTTTTTTTTTTAACATTTTATTTTATTTTTTTAAAGTTTCTTTATTCTGGGGCACCTGGGTCGCCCAGTCGGTTAAGCATCCGACTTCGGCTCAGGTCATGATCTCACAGTTCATGAGTTCGAGCCCCGCATCAGGCTCCCTGCTATCACCACAGGGCCCAGTTTCGATCCTCTGTCCTCCTCTCTCTCTCTGCCCCTTCCTCTCTCTCTGCCTTGAAAAAAATAAAATAAAGTTCATTTATTTTGAGAGAGTGCGCATGCATGCACGAGCAGAATGGAGCAGAGAGAGAGAATCATCCCAAGCAGGCCCCATGCTGTCAGCACAGAGCCCGATATGGGACTCGATCCCAGGAACCACGAGATCATGACCTGAGCTAAAATCAAGAGTTGGATGCTTGACCGACTGAGCCACCCAGCCGCCCCAAAGTGCTTTTTTTGAATGAATCAGTTTAGTCTTTGTGATGGTTCTGTCATAGAAGCATGATTATCACTTACAGATGAGTAAGCACATCCTGTCATATAGCTTTAGATACGTGATAATTAACCTCAGAGAAAGAATGGAACTGAGGCTGTGCCTTAACAGCAGTCCTCTTGAAATGTCCGGTGAATCTGCAGTTTGGGGCTTTGCCCTTCAGCCTGTTGGAAATCCTTCACGCTGTAGCCTGTCCATGCATCTCTATGCTTTCTCGCAGGGACCGAGGAATTGACTTGGCTTTTACTTTTGTTTGGCACAAGTTAGAAAGTTCCTTTACAAATTTAAGAAACTTCTTTCTCAGATGATTTCTGTTCTCTATGCTAAAAACTGGTGAAATATTTTGAGAATTATGTGGTATTTTGAAAAAACAGCATCAATCAGAATTTTACCCATCTGTAAATCTATATTAACCATTAATATTAACATAATAAGTATCAAATTGGGATAAAAGCCCTTAGCCTTTTTACATTTAAGAAGAAGATATAATAAAATCATTCATTGATTTATTTATTCAGTAAGAAACATTGAATTCCTGCTCTTTGCAAAGCCTTTATGGGAAGGCATTTGTTAGAAATGTTGATAATCTAAGGAAGCATTGAATCTTGGAACAAAGCAGGCCCCTGAGTTTTAAAAGGACTCATATGTACCATTAGTTCTAAAATATAGAATACTAAAATTTATAACATTTGTGCTAGTATGTATGTTTCTTGTACTAGTTTTCAAATATACTTGGGGATATTTTTTTTTGATCGCTCTCCTAGATCACTTTTTTACCCGCAAGTTTTGAAAGTTGGAATATTAGTTTCCTGCGGCTGCTACAACAAATTACCACAAACTTGCTGGCTTAACACAACAGAAATGCGTCCTCTCCCAGTTCTGGAGGCCAGAAGTATGAAATCAGAGTGTCGGCCAGGCCACGCTCCCTCTGGCTCCTCAGGAGGATTGTTCCTTCCTTTCCCGGCTTCCCATGGCTGCGGGCAGGCCTTGGTTTGGGGCCACATACTTCTCTGCTTGTCTTCACATTACCTCCCCTCTGCAGGTCCACATCTTCTCTTTTCTGTGTTTTTCCACGGCCTCTCATTCATTCATTCATTCATTCATTCATTCATTCGTTACTTTAAATGTTTATTTTTTGAGAGAGAGAGAGAGCACAAGCCGGGGAGGGGCAAAGAGAGAGAGGGAGAGAGAAATCCCAAGCAGGCTCCCTGCTATCAGTGAGGAGCCTCATGTGGGGCTCAAACTCACAAATGGTGAGATCATGACCTGAGCCGAAATCAAGAGTCCGACGTTTAACCGACTGAGCCATGCAGGTGCCCCACTGCCTCTCTTTTATAAGGATGCTTGTCATTGGGCATAGATCCCACTTGGATAATCTAGAATTATTTCCTCATCTCAAAATCATTAACTTAATCCTATCTGCAAAGACCCTTTTTCCAAATAAGGTCTCATCTGTTCCCAAGATTTGATATCCATATCCATACCAAAGATTTGATATCCATACCACCAGGTCATTTTTCAGCCTTGCACAGTTGAGTTTTATTATTATATAAGGTGTCAGTAAAATAAATTACAGTACATATTTGTGACAGTTTATTTTTGTTTTGATACTAAGAGTATAACATATTTCTGGTAGTGACTGTGATGTTTCTGTACCTCTGAGGACATTTCATTTTTAAAATAGTACAGTATTTGTAGGGTATATAGTGCGATGTATCTGGCTTTCCTTTTACAAAGAACGTAATTATCTAGGCGATAGAATCGTCATGTATAACTACTGTATTAGCCGATTTATTCCGACCGGTGACTTGCTGAGTATTTCTTCCTTGGCTCTAGCTCAGAGCTACCTGGCCGGGCCCCTGGGGAGCCCTCCAGGGCAAGGTCCCGTGTTGCCGGCGGGCTCGATCTCTGAGACGGTTGCCCTTGAAGCGACCGCTCTTTGAGGTCTCTGCCTTCTTTTCCGGTTTCTAGTCTAACCCCGCAGCCCTGCTCGGAGCCTGGCCCTGCCGGACTCTGACAGACCACGGCGTCCAGGCCAGCTCTCTCGTCCAGGAGGCTGACGTCCGCCCGCAGCCGGTCGCGTGCCGGGCTTCTGAGGTGACTGCACCGGGCTGCCCGCCCTTGCCCTTCGAGCCACCCTGCCTGCCGGTTGGCCTGCGTTCTCCCCGAGCGCTGTAGGTGTGGAGATGTATATTCCGGCTCACCCCAGGACTCGGGAGTGCCTGTCATCCAAGCGTTTTTAGGAAGGTTGACTCCTCAGTTTTCTCCTTTTTTTTTCCATTTCGGAAATGAGGTATAGATTTTCAACGTGTTCTTAAATCAAGTCTGCCTTTACTTGCCTTTACCCCTGAGTCGTCATTATGCGACCAGCGCACAAGATTGTGTGCAACTGTGAGTTTGTGGCTTTTGGTTTGCATAATACTTTGCAAGTTTTGGCGTCTTCACGGTCAGGCTGGCTTCTGCCTCTGCTGCTTTGGTATCATACAGTCTTCTTCGTTCTCTTAAGACCCTTTGATGGGAAAAGCAGAATTTCAGAAAAAAAAGTTTCAAAGTTTCTAAGGCCCAGAATCAGGTCCTTTTTGTTCTCCAGGGCCATTCCTCAGGAGTGCTGCCATGGTGGCCCAGACCCCGTTTTGCTTCTGAGTCACCAGCTCTGTCCTTGGCCACGGTTTCCAGATAAAAGAATGGTTACTCGGAAGCGTTCCTGACTCTGGAGTCACACACGCTTCCGTGTATGCCCCTTTCATTTTCCTTGTCCCATGACCTTATTATCATGACCAAAAAGAAGTGTACTGTTCTTTTGCACAAATGTTAAAATTACTCGTCAGAAGTCACCGAGGTTAAGGTCGCCAAGCCCCATGAATTGGGGGCAGTCATTCCTGCACCTAAACTCGACTTAGTGGTATTTAAAGCAATTTCTGTAAGTGTTTCTCTCTTAATGTTTATGCAGCTGCTCTTGAGGAATTAGTTTTGGTTTTGGTTTTGGTTTTAAGTAATCTCTGTGCCCAATGTGGGATTTGAACTCAAACCCCTAGGATCAAGAGTCTTATGTTCTACTGACTGAGCCAGTCAGGCGCCCCTCCCTGGTCTTAAGGTTTTTGTTTTTATTTATTTTCTTAAGTTAACTTTCTGAAGGAATCTGGTTAAAATTGACTCACAGCTGACCTTTCACATATATTTTCTAGTTTAATTTAGCATTTATGAATAGGTTCACTAGTGCGTACATCTCCATGAGAAGGATAGAACTGGTTTCTTTTCTGTCAGCCTCTAGTTTAGAGCCTTACATACCATTTTTCTGTATTCAAGGCTGGGAGGATGCTAAGGAAATGGAAAAGGGTTTTAATTTCCACTTGTGATCAGACGTAGGTCTTTCCAAATTGACAATTCTCATTCAGAAAAGCAGCATACACAGTCTAGGTTGATGCGTCTGCCAGTAATTTTCCTGTTTGTGGCCAGAGGTGTACTCATTCTGTATCTTTGAGCCGCGTCTTATCCTTAAGGGATTGATTGGTTTGCTGAGTCCTCAGGAGTCAGCTTCCCCTCAGGAGCACATGGCTTCTGGCTTAGATCTACGACAGCTTGCCTTCTCTCTGCGTCCTTTGCCTGGACTCTCACCCAAAGAGCAGGAGGAAAGATTTTGTTTCTAGGAAGTGAGGTTTTATATATATGCTACCTATGTAGATGATTAACTATCCATAATTTTATTTAAAAACCTGTGGCATAAACTACTCCAGTTTCCACAGAAACCTGAAAATGTAGACACTAACCAGTGGGTGTAAGAGAAGCTTCCGCGGCAGCTTGCTGTTCAGGGTCTGGCCAGAGTTCAGTGGCCGTATTGTTTATTTTACTATTTCTCTAACTGAATGTATTAACATATTACCGTTTACATCTTCAAAAATTTTTTACTGTTTATTTTTGAGAGAGAGAGACAGCATGAGCAGGGGAGGGGCAGAGAGAGAGGGAGACACAGAATCTGAAACAGGCTCCAGGCTCCGAGCTGTCAGCACAGAGCCCGACGTGGGGTCGAACTCACGAACTGGGAGGTCATGACCTGAACCAGTGTCGGATGCTCAGCCGACGGAGCCACCCGGCGCCCCCCATTTATGCATTCAAAAATAGCATCCTTTAGTATTTCACCTTAAAAGAAACCTCTGTAAAGAGAAGGAATGTTAAAAACTTTGGAGTTCCACGGGGAACCTGGGTGGCTCTGTCAGTTGGGTATCCGACTCTTGATTTTGGCTCAGGTCGTGATCTCAGGGCCGCGGGTATCGAGGCTCGCCTCGGGCTCTGCACGAAGCATGGAGTCTGCTCCCGATTCTCTCTTTTCCTCTGACCCTTTCCCCCACTTGTGTGCTCGCTCTCTCTTTCTCTAAAAGAAAACAAACGAGTTTGAGGTTCCCAAAATGACCTCGTTCGGCCCCTCCACTGCCGGTGAGGAAGCTGGGGGCTGCGATGCTGTGCAGAGGGGTAACCCCAGACCCCTTGCCCAGGCCGCCTGCTCCTCCTGGCACAGTTGCTAACTCTCCCCTCGGTTTCCTGGTTCCCATACTCAGAGGTTTGCTCGGTTCCCCACAAGTCACCAAGTCCTCGGCTTCCATTCTCAAGCCCACGTTTTATCCTGCGTTGTAAGTATTGCAGAAAAGACTTCCTTCGTGTGGTCTTTTTGAGCTCGTCCACTTCCCTTAGTGCTGCTTCCCTGTGACTGTCGTGCAGCCCTGTCCCTTTTTAGTCCGCTGTCCTTGATGGAATATTTCCTGTGCTCCAGGAATCCTGCTCGGCGATTGCCGTCTATCTTTTCATCCTAAACATTGTCCGGAATAGGCGCTGTATTCTGCCTTTCTGCAGCGGAGAAAGCGGTGGTTTAGAGAGATAATGGACTTGCCTGCGACCACACAGCTAGTGGCAGAGCTGGCGTTTGAATGCGCCAGAGCGGGGAACCCTTTCCTGTTGCGGCTTCGTCTCTGCCGAACTCCCAAACCCTCATCGTTGGTCTCAGGCCCTCCATGGATTCTTCTTTCCAGGTGTTTATGAAGATGATGTCAGATGAGAGCCTCAAAATAGCTAGGTGGTCAGAAATAGCCAAGACATTTAGAGTTTGGTTTGTTCGGTGTTTTTAAGAGTTTACTGATCTCAGTTGGTGCCGACATTTGATGCCTCCTTTCTAATCAGCTTGCTGGTTGAGGCTCCTGTTCCGTGGGTTTTGAATACCTTCCCAGACACCATGGCCAGGAGATAGAGACCCCCTAATTTCTAGACACAATATTATGTGGGAAGTAATTATGAATCAGAAACATGGCGGTGTTGCATCAGCCATGGGAAATACAGTTGTGAGATGTTACCTGGACGTGTTGCTGCCTATTTTTGTTGGTTCCTAGAACGTGTTCAGTTTGGTTGTTGCTCTTCGTTGATGATGGGCAAGGTTATCAATCATACTGCACTGATCATTGATTTTCAAAACCTGCTGTATGAAGTCATCTTGGTTTTTCAAAATGGTAAATGTCACCCCCGTGAGTGTCCACTGGCACCTTGTGTGTTTTGAGGAGAGCTCATCTCATCATTTTCTTCATGTGGGTGCATGTCCTCCTCTCTGAGTTGCTGGTTCCCTCCCTGCGGCCACCCCGCCTGCCCCCACGTGCAGACGGGCCGTGTGCTGGCTGTGTCCTTGCAGCTGGAGGGGTCCGGAGCCCGCCAGGCCTGAACTGCCCCAGGATAGCCGCGGGCGCGGGCCCGGGTCTCCCAGCTCCTCCTGGACGTGGGTTTATGTTAGAGTCCTCGCTCTCTGCCGTGGAAGTGGCCTTGAGCAAGAGAGCAGACCTCCCAGTTTTGCTTCCTCGTTGTTAGTACTCTTGCCACACGTGGTGGCGTGAAGAGTGGCGGAGTCCGAAAGGTCCCAGACTTTGCAACACACACGCGGCACCCAGCGACTTGCCCCCCCCTCCCCGGCCCCAGGGGCTGGTGCAGGTTCTGGAACCTTGTAGTTACGCACAGACTGTCATGGGGAGGGTTGGTGCAGCGACTGTGTTTTCCCCCTGAAAACTCCCCAGACCCGCCCCTCAGCCCTGCTTCAAGCTTCTACGTTCTGCATCTTTGCCGCAGTCTTTAAAATGTGCCCCCGCGAGAACTTTCAGACAAATTCAGCCTTTCTAGTGATCAAATAGCATTATTTGGAGTGACAGTGGCCAAACAAAAGTGAATAGCGTGCCTGTAGTTTCAGTTACAGTTTTTTCGTGCGCACACGTACGTATTTTGAGCCTGACTGGCTCATTGGTGACGGTGGTATGACTGAAAATATATGGACATCTGTAAATCATGGATTAGGAGACAGATTTTTTAAAGTTTTGTCTTTGACTTCTTTGAGATCTTTCTCATTTACATTAATGGTTGAAATAATTAGAACTACACAGAGAATTTTAAGATCTCTTCCAAATCCCACTTTTTCTCCTTTCTAAGCTATTTTGGCACTTTCTTGCAAATAAACATTTCACAGAGCAAAAGACTTTTAAACCTAATACTGTTCTTAATGGACTGCAATTATTTAATATTTAGCATGAATGCAGTCTAAGGCTTTTTCTGCAGTTATTATAATGGCTATAATTGCAAAAGGATGCTTTGGGGTAGGAGAAACTGCCAGATGCGATGCCATTTGATGTAAAAAGGTCATAGCAAAAGGGACATTTAAATTAAGTTATAAATTACAATCGAAGAACAATATTTTGATGTGTGAGACCGGAGATGTCAGAGCAGGGAGATGTAATTCATGGGTTCATTATAGAACAGGGGTGCCTGACAGCTGAGCCGTGCCAAAAGGAAAATTTATTTGCAACATCACGCAGACAGAAAATGGCAGCTAAGATGAGAAGCCACAGCAGAAACTTGAAGCCTTGTGGTAATACACAGAGTTTGTGCTAATAAGACTGCCTGGGATCCAGAGATGCTTAATGATTGCTGTAATATAAATGAGGTGTTTGGACATGTGCGCATTTTCAGTCTTATTTAAGTTAAGACCTCGTTTTTGCTCTATAAAATAACATACTTTATAACCAGGCATTAAGGTTGATTCTCTCACCTCTCTGTGCAATATACAGATTTGCTGCAAATTCAAAATTGTTTAGGCAGGAGAGTTAAAGCTTGAAACAAGATCTCCATCCATGGCAGCTTTGAGGAAGGATATAATTTAATGTTTATAGCAATCCATGAGAAGTTCAATCATGAGTTAATTAAACTGTAGGCAGTCATTAAGTATTATTTATTCTTTCGAGAAGCTTGCCAGTAAAGCACTTATATATATTAAATTATAGAAAGTAATAAGCAGGGAGTGATTTGTCAGGCAGAGCGAGAGTTGCAGATTTAACTTGGGCAATTATGCAGAAATGTGTTTTTCTTCTTGCGGCACGATCCTTTCTTCCTGCTGATCCCGGAGAGGTCAGAAGCCGCAGCTGACCATCGAGGGTGCATGGGCCCCAGCGCTGCACGGTAGATGATCTACTGAACTTGTATGTGCCCGGTAGTCTTAGGTGAGAGATGTGGACCTGAAATGTCTCCTGTGGTGATGACACCGCTACACGGCGCGTAGCTTTTTGACATTTCACGTATCTTGTCACGTTGTATCTCATTTAGTACCTTCCATTGTCTTTGGACGCGGCTGAGGGACAGTGGTGTTAGGCCCGTTTGACGGTCGAAAACCTCAGCTCGGCCGGTTTGTGACACAACTGCTGACAAGAGTCCGTCTCCTGCCTCAGATCCCGCACTGGGTTCGCTAGGTGTTGACAGAAGACATGGACTCTGGGGTGGTTTCCACAGGAGGGGCTGCCGGGCGCCTGAAGTCGCGGAGAGCTTTTCACGCGACTGGCTAAATGCGCTTGCGTGTGGCGCGGTGGCTTTTTGGCTCTGCGGGTTCCGTGTGGCGGTTCCGTTTGCCACGGTGGAACCAGACCGGGAGCGTGTTCCTCAAGCTGCTCTCGTTTTTAGCACCACAGCTCCCGCCGCGTCCGCTCGGCTGGCTCGCTCGTGCGGGTCCTTGCTAGCGCGGCGGTGGCCCTGGGAGCCGCTTAGTTGGCCTTTGTTGGCGGGACGGGGGGCAGAGAGAACGTGGTGCCCGCAGCCTGCCTCTGAAGCGGGGCCGTCCCCCCGGGCCCCACGGCCGCCGGGAGGCCTGGTAGACGAGGGTGGAGTGGACCCCCAGTGCGGGAGGGTCCTGTTGGCTGTTTCACAGTGAACGGACCAAAGGCCGAGGAAAGAACGAGGCCCGAGGGTTCTGTGGAGCCAGGCCCGGGGAACAAAGGGCAAAGCGCAGGAAAACAACCAGGCCCCAGGATCGTTCCGGGATGGAGTGACTTGAAAGGCTAGCGCGTTGAAGAACGACCGTCTTGTTATCAGATTCCCCAGGTATCGACCTGTGGTTTAGGGAAAGACTGATTTTACTCGTGTAGAAGTGCAGACTTGCAGTTCAGTGATGCGGAAGCAGCAGATTTACAAGTCTATGCCTCCTTGATCATTGGATTACGTGCGGGGCGCGTGCACACACACACACACACACACACACACACCTCTTGTGATGATGGATTTGAAAACAGTGGTTTCTGCTGAATGACATCCTGCTTTAGTGGCTGGCGGGGTGATGGGGATGGTGTAAGATCTAAATGCTTCTCTCCCCAGTAGCTTGTAAACATTGGAAGCTGGTTGAGTAACGATGCTTTTTCTTGGTCCCTGCGTTTTGCAGTGGTCTTTTCCCATCTGCTCTAAAATGGTACAGCTCACTGTACTCTACATTAAAATCGCACTTAATCCCAGATCTTACCAGCCCTGCTTGGTTGCAGAATGGACAGAAGGTTTACTTACCTTGCTTGAATTGCTTTTCCAAGGCTACAAAGTGAAGCTGTAAGACGTTTGAGGGGTTCTCCCCCTGTCTTCGTTGCAATTTCTTTGAACAGTCTTCTCTGGAGAAATGGAAGAAAATTTTATTCACATTAAAGGACCTTTTACCTTAGCGATATTGGGAAGCCTGTACTGCATTTCCTGACTATATGAATGTGTGTGTATGGCTGTGATCAGGGGTTTAAAATTTGAAACCCACATCATGTTTTCCTCAAGATGAAATTACTTTAATCTGTTAGAGCTCGACACTATATTAGAGGGGAATGTTGTTAATGACAATTTTAGAGATTTAAGATAGCCAGTATTTTGGTAGACTTAATTCTGATTTACATAAGGAATACAGTGGAAATATCCAGTTAAGCTCTTCCTCAAACATTATTTTGTCTCCAACCCAAAGAAAGGAAATCTTCGTGATCATCTAGAAAACAAACCCCCTTTTAGAAGGCCTTACTTGTTGCTTGATACATGGACTAAAGAAGGTAGTCCCCAGCCTTTTGGGACCCTAGATTTTGAATGTGAGATTTAGATAGACACGTTCTGCAGTGACTGTTACAGACCCTTCTCGGTCTTACTTTCCTGATGACCGTTCTCTTTGTTCTTCACGAGCTATATCTGTCCCTGGCAGTTTAGCACTCTGCAAATACCTGTGGAAGGAACGAAGGGTGTCCTCAGCAACAGTAATTTTCCCCAAGGGCTCAAAACGTAATCTTCATTTTTGTGAAGCTGTGTGGGCCATAACGACTTTTTGTATGCTAAAAGTACATCTTTAATGAAGTATCATTAAAGTATTTCCATAAAGAAATGAAAACTCAGAGTGTTCTTAGAATTCCTAGAAAGTAGAAATAAATCTTAGTAACATTCAGAAGAAGGTGAGTGTGTAGAGGTTTGTTTTGGTTCCCTAGGAAGAGGGAAGGCAGAGCCCCCCCGCCCCCCCCCCCCCGGACCCAGCCTGTGTCCCAGCCTTTATGCATATTGAGGACAGCGCAGTAATGCCCGAACTTCGTTTGTTCAGTAAATATTTCATCACTGTTGGTGAATAATCCCATAGTTCTGACTTTATGAATATGTCTTTCTAGAGGGGGGGAGGGGTAGACACTAAATATTTATTGGATTCCTTCCACGGAAAGGTCAGGAACGGGGATATTTTAAGAGGACAGGCAGACGGTAGACGGGACAAAAGGAAGGCATTGGCCAGTATTTAGAGAGCAGAGTAGCAGCAGGAAGCCCAGGGTACGGCGCACACCACGGAGAGCGTGGTGCCCAGTGCAGATTCGTGCAGGGGTGTGAGCGCTGGCCTGCGCTTCCGGGAAGTCAGCCGCCCGGCGGGGATCTCTCGGAGGGCGCCGCACACGCACTGGCCAGCCTGTCTGACAGACCAGACCACCAGAAGTTTGGCGAGGCATTTGGAACCTGTCTTCCGAGTCTCGTTCAGAACCGTCCTCGGTTCCCCGAGAGGCAGGAATGGCACAGGGAGGGCTGATGATGTTTCATTGGCTCTGCTCCTTCAGCCGCTCGCTTTTGGAACAGGCCTCACGTTCTCCCATCAGCCACAGAAGATTTAAAATTCTTCTTCATTTTTCCTGTGTACTGTACCAGAGTTTTAGTCAAACTTCCAAAATTATGAACGTGAATAATTATGTGAAACATAAGTGGTTTTGTTTATAGTTTGTTTTTTTCTCTCTCTGGAAAGGCTACTGTCTAATCTAGAAAATTGATGAAAATTGGGTAGAGCTCCTTCCTTTATTTTTTTTCTCTTTCCTTTTAAAAATGAATTGCTAATACTCATTTGGTATATTACATGCTAGGTACAGTTCTGGGCAATTTTCATGCTTTTTTCTAATGCTCACCTCATAATCCCCTAAGAGGTAGAAGTTCTCACTCTACCATTTTTTAAAGTTTATTTTTATTTTTAATTTATTTTGAGAGAGAGAGAATGCCCGAGTGTGCACGTGAGGGCGGGAGGAGGGGCAGAGAGAGAGAGAATCCCAAGCAGGCTCCGCGCCATCAGCGTGGAGCCCGACGTGGGGTTCGATCTCACAACTGTGAGATCATGACCTGAGCCAAAAATCAAGAGCTGGACACTTAACTGACTGAGCCACCCAGATGCCCATGTTCTACTCATTTTTATTTAAAAAAAAAAAAAAAAAAATTTTTTTTTTTTTTTACATTTATCTATTTTTGAGAAACAGAGTGAGACAGAGCATGAGCGGGGGAGGGGCAGAGAGAGAAGGAGACACAGAATCCGAGGCAGGCTCCAGGCTCCGGGCAGGCAGTCAGCACAGAGCCCGACGCGGGGCTCAAACCCACAGACTGTGAGATCATGAACTGAGCCGAAGTCGGACGCTCAACTGACTGAGCCACCCAGGTGCCCCTCTACTCATTTTTAAAGATGACAAAATTAAGGCCCAGAGAAGATGAGTAGCTCGTCTGAGTTCATATACTTAGTAAGTAACAGACCTAGTGTTTGAATCTGATTGTCTAGCTCCAGAGTCCACGGTCTTTTGTCTCTTTACAATTACCCCAGATATATATATAATTACCTCTGAAGAAATGTTGTTAGTCTCCCATAAGCTTTTTATTAAGAATTTATGACCTGATCAACTTGAATTGACTTCAGATTATCACTAAAATATGTGCTTTTTAAAGAATTAAATAGGCCTGCAATTTTCTTCTATTATTCAGTCCTGATCCATGTTGTTAACCTCATATTCTAGATTCTTGTTATATTATAGAGCTTGACAGGTATCTGCTTGTTCTAGGTATTGGGCAAAATTTGAAAACCTAACTTTGTTTTCATCTTTTTAGATTTCTGAAAGAAGTCTAGATTAGATGGGTTTTTTTTTTTTTTTTAAGTTTATTTTGAGAGAGAACGAGCATGTGTAGTGTGAGTGGAAGCAGGGGAGAGGCAGAGAGGGGGGGAGAGAGAGAATCTTGCTTTCAGCATAGAGCCCGAGGCGGGGCTTGATCCCATGACTCTGGGATCATGACCTGAGCCGAAATCAAGGGTTGTACTCTTAACTGACTGAGTCACCCAGGCGACCCTGGACAGTTTTCAAACATTTCCAAATTATGGTATTTTATTTTAGGATTTATTTAGTATGGTATTTATAGTATAGTATACTATTTTATTTTTTAAAGTCTAATGATGAATGTTACGAAGGTATAAAAGTTAATATCTAGCATTCATATTCATATTCATGACACTGGGACCGGAACCTACGGAGCGTGGGATCGTTACCTGGGCCGACGTCAGATGCTCAACCGACTGAGCCGCCCAGGCACCCCTAGCCAAAACGGATTCTTGTGCCAGGGAACTAGATATGTAAAGGAAAGTCACATTTCCAGTGAGAATTCTGGAGTGACAGCCACAGGTGGGAGGCGGGAGGTTATGCAAGAGGATCCTTCTGCCTGCTCCTTCACTCCGTTGTCTGCAAGTGGAAGAGGACTGGGGTCACGTGAACTAGGAAAGGCGTGTCTTTGCAAGATAGAGAGGGGGAGCGGTGTCAGGCGCTGCCTGGGGTTGGAAAGGACGTGGAGTGGGAAAAGTTGATCACCTTTGGTGAGAGAGAAGTCTGGTCCTAAGAGGAATGTGTAGATAAACCAGTCTCTTCATTCGTGTGTACTGAGCAGTTAGTATACTGTTACAGAGTTTCATTACAAAGCTCGTATAGTTTAGGTACTTCAGATTTTTTTAGTGAAATGACTACAGTAGCAAGACTTCAGAAATGCTACCAGGAGATAACATAATGCAGTAGGTCTTTGAGCTGCTCTGGGGAGAAGGGGACGAGAGTGAGTGGGAATCATGTTGCCTGGTCGGAGTCTTGGCTTTACCGCCTACTGGTTTAGTGTGGTGAGCACCTTTACACTTGACCTTTCTATGCCTCAGTTTCCTTATCCATAAAATGAGGTGACTATACTTCCTGCCCCATAAGCTTAAATGAGAGAATTAAAAAAATATAAGATTAAAAAAAATAATGAGCACGAGGAATGTGTTTACCTCTGTGCCAGGTCGGATGTTCAGTAAATGTTACTGTTCTTAACGTTGTTCCTGTTCTTGCCAAAATGTTCTCTGCCTTGCCTGCCTCCCTTTCCCCGAACAGCTGGACCTGGGGTGGGGGGATGTGAATTGTGCTGATGAGCATGCCCGTTCCATGATTCTTCTGTCAGGACAAATGGCAGGGCTTCTCTTTCATTGATTTGCTTCCAGATCTGCTATTTGGCACACTTACCTGACTAAAATTGTTGTTGTTGTTGTTGTTGTTTTAGCTACATGAAAGTGGTTATGACGCTGGCAAAGCCCTGCAGCGCCTGGTCAAGAAGCCCGTGCCCAAGCTGATCGAGAAGTGCTGGACCGAGGACGAAGTGGTGAGCTCCGACGGGACTGGCCCTGCGGTCTGGGTCACGGGGGTGTCTGCTTCTCAGTGCGTGACCTCCCTGCTCCTCCGGGGACTGTCCGTGGTACCCAGCAGTCAAAGGAAGGAGACTTTAAACCTGAAAGTTGCATGGAAAGACTTGCTTTTTAGGAAGCTCTGTGGGAAGGATGTTCTCCGGTTTCATGGAAAGACAGAAGAATCTGTAGGGTTGGTTGGCTGGTTTCAGCAAGTCAGCGTTTGATACCTATTTTAAGACATAAGCATTTTTTAATGCTTATTTTTTATTTTTGAGAGAGAAAGCATGAGCAGGGGAGGGGCAGAGAAAGGAGGACAGAGGATCTGAAGCCGGCTCGGCGCTGTCGGCACAGAGCCTGACCTGGGGCTCAAACTCACGAACCGTGAGATCACGACCTGAGCCGAGTCAGACGTTCAACCGACTGAGCCGCCCACATGCCCCTTAAGACATAAGTGTTAAAACCATTTGCTGCGTAACCTAGAGCGGGGCTGTTGCCTTGTTTTTATTTGGAGAGCCAGCAGGATCCCTAACCTGCTGAAGGACGTTAGTCAAGAGCAGGTAGCATAGACCCGATTATATAAATGTAGTGGATCTTACATATTCGTCCTGTCATCGTGGCTCAGCAAAGAAGGTAGGGAGATAAGATAGGTGCCCACAAACACAGATTGAAAACCCACGGATTCCTGTCCCAGCCGACTGAGTTCCCATGGAGCTACATCCCCATCTTGTGACTTCTGGAAGGCGTTGCTGTCAGAGACTTACAGACTGCTTGTGCTCTTGCAGATACGGTCTCGTGTTTGCGTGTTACAGCTTGACGTTTGCCCTTTAAGGTTGAAAGAAACGAAGATGGCCGCTGTCACTGGTAGACCTGTCGATTTTAAGTCCCTCGCCTGTGTTCTAAATCTGCTAAGAAAGCGTGCTTAGAAGCTCTTGGTGCTTTCCTGATCTCGCTCTTTTGTTTATTTCGGCAATATTTATCGAGTACTTGTTGTGTGCCGGGTGCTGTGCTAGGAGCCGTATCAAGAACAAAGGTCCCTCCTCACGAGGCTTGTGTTTGTTTTCAGAGGAGAGACCGTCTGTAAATCAATATTTGTTAAGTGGCGGTACACACACGTGCTGGGGAAGACGGAGTAGGCAAGGTAGGATGGGGAGTAAGCTGGGTGAGGGGCTGTGTGGCAGAAGGGGCTGAGGAAAGGCCTGGTAAGAACCATTTGAGCAGAGGTGAGCCTTTTGGATCGGGGCCCTACGGTGAAAGCGTGGCCGGGAGAGAGAACTCCGGGCCCCGGGCGCGTTCAGGACGGAGGCAGGCATGTGTCTGCGGGGAAGGGATAGTGCGGGGATCGGGCGCGGCCTGCGGACCCACGGTCGGTGCCTCGCTCTTCACTCTGCGTGGGCAGATTCTGAGCAGAGGGTACCATCATCTGCTGGCGGGCACCCTCTGGCCACTGAGTCGCAGGTGGGCTTCCGGGGCAATGGCGAGCATCCGGGCCCGAGACCGGTGAGCGGACAGCATGGTGGCAGTGCCGGTGGGAAATGGCGAGACCCTGGGGGCACATTGGAGCAAGAGCCAAGGCGATTGTTCGAGGAAAGGCCACGTGGGGGTTGGGCAGTCGGGGGCAAAGTAGGAGACGAGAAGGTAGCAGGGGCGGACTGAAGCGGCCCCTGAAGGCTTGGTCGGGAGAGAGCTTTTTCATAGCCCGTTAACACTTGCAGCTTATCAGACGCATGATGAGGTTGGTGCTGCTGTTTAGAAATTAAAAGTTTCAAACCTTTACACGATCAGTGAAGAGTTGGGGGCATCTTAAACATCTGTTCCTGTTCAGACACTGGCAGAGTACACACGTCACATTCGTTTGTTTTGTAAAGTCCCGTGGATGTGGTTTTCACTGTGGACCCATTTCTGTGACAAGGAGATGCGACTTGTGACTGATGAAATTTTAAAGTTCCTCAGGAAGTCTTGGTGCCAGAAAGATGTGAGGAGGTGAAAGGATGGAAGGAATGTGTGAAATGCCACCAACCCAGAGACCCCATCAGCGCCCACGTGCCCCGATGCCCTTCTTGTTCCTTCCTTTGCGCTGACGCCCCGGGGCTCCTCAGCGGCCGGGCGGCCAGGCACTCTCCCTTCCTGTCTCCCAGACCTCTCATTCGCTCTGGAATTTGAAGACTCCCACTTAAAAGAAAGCTGCTTTCCTTTTCCTGCTGCACTCGCTTCTCTTGGGCACAATGTGAACCGTGTCCCTGCTGTCGGCAGCCGGTGGGAGGGAAAGGGGAGTGTTACACATCAGAAAACGCTCGGCTTTATTTTAAAAAGTGAAGCACGACTCTAGGCGGACATGATAATGATCCGTAACTGCATAAGTCCTTGTCATTGGGCTCATTTCTATCACGTTTGCTTCTTGTTTCGGTGTAGGTTTTGAGAAATATGTTGGCAGGCCTCCAGCCCTTGCAGAACTCAGAGATCAAATGGCCATCCCCTTATTTATAGGAAGTTAAGCTTCATTTTCTAAAACCTCAAAAGTGAATGGGAAAGAGGGATTGAATAATTGATAGGCTGAAGGGAGCCTCTCAGATCTTGGACCAGCTTGACGTGGCAGCGAGGCACCATCACTAGTGAGCCCCTGCCTTGGCCTGGTTTTGGCTGCGAGAGCATCACCCTCTGTGTGTGTGGCCTCTTCCCTGGAAGTCCCCTCATTTCCCACCCCAGCACTCAACAGGAGTAAGCAAAGCGTGTCCCAACTAAAGTAAGTACGTGGGCCTACCTCTCTTCTTTTCCCCCCCCCAAGTTTTCTGTGTACCTGGACGTCTTAGTTATTTTTTAGTTTATTTATTTTGGAGGGGAAGGGCAGAGAGAGATGGGGAGAGAGAATCCCAAGCAGGCTCCACACTGTCACCACAGAGCCCCAACGCGGGGCTCAAACCCACAAACAGTGAGATCGTGACCAGAGCCAGACGCTCATCTGACTGAGCCCCCCAGGCGCCCTGACATTTTAGTTATTTTTAAGCATCATCGCCTCCAGTATATCCATTTGATCTAACTGCAGCAGCGTCGATGAAGTTGTTTTCCTTTGCATTTATATGAACTGGACACTCCGTGTGCAAGTGTTGGTGGAATGAGCACCTGACAGTGCGAACCCCTGGCCGGGCTGGGAACACGCGGCCCCTGTGCGTCCTGGCTCCTGCGGGTGCGTGCTCCCTGATCAGACAGATCTCTCCCCATCTCGCCAGTGCACACCCTCACTGCTTTTCACCGCTCTTTGAGGTTCAGGGCGGTTCCCGGGCCCAGCCCGCTGTGATCGCGCCCTCTTCTGAGCTGTTTCCCCAGTTTGCAGCGTTTGTTAGCAGCCTGCCCCTGGCTTTTTCCTGCCCCTTCCTCCGCTCCTCCTCACAGGCTTTACTTCTGAGTTGATTGCCCTCCTAGTTCATAAACTTAAGAGCAGGGACTTAACTGATGGGGTCTGGTAGAGACTACTGTCTCTAAGAGGGGCTTGAAGAATATTAACAACTCTTTATTCAAGATTATTGTTTGTAAAGATTTTTTTTTTTAATTTTTAAAAAATGTTTATTTTTGGGACACCACCTGGGTGGCTCAGTCAGTAAGCGTCTGACTTCGGCTCAGGTCATGATCTCACGGTTCGTGGGTTCGAGCCCCACATCAGGCTCTGTGCTGACAGCTCAGAGCCTGGAGCCTGCTTGGGATTCTGTGTCTCTCCTCTCTGTGCCCTTCCTCCACTCATGCTCTGTCTCTCAAAAGTGAATAAAGATTTAAAAAAAAATTTTTTTAATGTTTATTTTTGAGCGAGAGAGAGAGCGCGCACATCTTCCGGGGAGGGACTGGGGTGGGGGGCAGGGGTGGACAAAGAATCTGAAGCAGGCTCCGCCCTGACAGCTGAGAGCCCGACATGAGGCTCAATCCCACGAACTGCAAGATCATGACCTGAGCCAAAGTCAGACACTGAACCCACTGAGCCACCCAAGATTCTTTAATTAAGATCGTTCTGGGGCTTCAGCTCAGGTCATGATCTTGAGGTTCGAAAGTTCGAGCCCCGCGTTGAGCTCTGTGCTGACAGCTCGGAGCCTGGAGCCTGCTTCCGATTCTGTGTCTCCCTCTCTCCTGCCTCTCTCCCACTTGCACTCTGTCTCTCTCTCTCAAAAGTAAATATTTAAAAAAGTAAATATTAAAAAAAAAAATTTTTTTTAAAGTAAGTATAAAAAATATATAAAAAAAAAGATTACCTTCACTCTAACATTTTAAAACTTGTAATAGTTAATAATTATGCACCAGAGAAAAACTTTTACATGCGCTCAAAGCTGACCTTAAAAGTTTTACCTTTGGAAAAAATTTCCCATATTCTTTGTGATAACACCACCCAGTTTCTTCGTCCTAGGTCTGTCAGATATTAACTAATTGTTGAGATTTTAGGCCTCAAAATTACACAGTGAGAGGCTTTTCATTTTACATTTTCTCTCAGTGATTCCTTTGACCGCTTGTGTATCTATTGGTACGGTGTTTCTTTTTTATATGTTATTATTTTTTTAAATGTTTATTTAGTTTTGAGCGACAGAGCGTGAGCAGGGGAGGGACAGAGAGACAGGGAGACACAGAATCTGAAGCAGGCTCCAGGCTCCGAGCTGTCAGCACAGAGCCTGACATGGGGCTCAAACCTAGGAGCTGTGAGATCATGACCTGAGTCAAAATTGGACGCTTAACCAACTGAGCCACCCAGGCGCGTGCCCCTATAGATATGGTATTTCTTACTGAAGTTTCTTTGGGGGCTGAAATACTTTAAATCTTGGGGAATGGATACCAGATTTGGGCCAATTTCTGTCAAATTCTAGGCCAGAAAGTGACAGTTGAGCTCTGCTTTAGTGGAATGAGTGAGAAGCTCCTTGGTAGCTAGCTCAAGGCAGTCTCTCAGGCTAAATAAACTGGGTCAGATCAGAGAGGCAGTTTCAAAGAAATGCTAGGTCAGTTGGATGGAACCAAAGTGCATGGCTGGCTACTGCGTTTGGGAGTTGTACTGACGGTTAACCAGTTTCACTTACGTTATGCTAAAAATATTGTTCCGTATCAGGGAGCCATTTAAATGAGTAGGACTTAGGAAGAGAAAGAGGAGAAAAATACTGATCAGAACTTGTTAAAAAAAGAAAAGAAAAAGTAAAAGAAACTCTAGATTATTAGGTTTTTAATTAAACATGATGAACACATTCAAATATACCACAGAGGCCCCAGGCTGAACTGCACCTAATCGAAACAGATGAAGTCACCCTTCCGTGCTCGGGTAGTTATTAATTCTGCTTATTTATGCACGTGAGCCGAAGGTAGCATTTGCTGTGCTTGCCGTTGCTTATTGCGCTGGGATTCCATTGCTGCTGGCTGCTGTGCTCTTAATTAGCATTCAGCTGTTGATTAGGGAAATGCCGGGGATGCTAATTGAATTCTTTTTAAAATTCAGGGCCTGCATTTTCCTTGTGGAGTGTGGCCTGACTTGCAAGGTTGTAAAGTTGGGTGCTGCACTGAGCTGCACGCTTCACCCTTTGCTTCCCATCCACTTGGCCAGGTTTGTTTGGGACGTTCTTTTCATGTCCAGGTGGCTTTCAGCAAAACTCCAGGTGTTGCCTGAGGTGAAGGCTTTGTTGCTTCTGGTGTTCCCGCAGAGGATTCCGCTTGGTCATGGCTAACTGTAACTTTTATCTGGAAATATGCTTCCCTTTCAATATTGGGTATCAGCGTTGATGTCCTACATGGCGTGAACAGCCTAGATACGAATGATCTCTAACATTTTTATCCAAAGATAGTTCATCCCTGGTGCGGTGATAAACTTTAACTGGTCGTGTACATGGATTTACAAATTCATAAATTTTAAAACGTCTAAGCTGTCCTTCGGCATAAAGCTCAGTGTTATCATAAACGCAAACGAGAATCCTTCTTTCAAAATTGACAGGACACGCCAAACTAATTGTCTGAATATTTGTAAACCAATGAACCCGTGTGGCTGGTCAAGGAATGATTGCCACAGGACACACACAGCTGTTTGAGGGGTGTCTCTCCCAGCAGCGTCTTCAGACGCCTCTGTTAGGCCCTTTTTGGAATGTCTGCTCAAGAAAACATTGTTTTCCTTGCTCACTCTTTTCAAGCCGGGCATCCGGATGTGCCAGAAGACAGAGCTGCTTAGTGGGGCAAAAATACAATGAATTTTATTTGCTCTTTGTGTGGCAGCTGTAGAAAATGGAATCCACAGCAAAACCAGAGTCAAGGTCCTATATAGCAGCAGGAGGTTTTGGAGGTGAAAGCAGAGATGGGGATGATGACAGGGGAAGAGAGCCAGCCCTCCTCAGCCTGCAGTTACCATCGTGTGAGTTTTAAGATGTCCATAATCTCAGTGTTTAGTTTTAAATTGTGTATTTTCAATATAAGGGAAGCCTTAATTGTATGGTATCGATTTTTAGAAATGACCAGGTTTCTAGAGTTGTTGGGCGTTTTATATAGTCATTCAAAAAATGTTGGTGATAGGAGGGTCCTGTCGGTCATCTAATATGAACCCATTCATTTTTTTTCTCTTGTAAATTTTATGTGAATCATCTCTGTTGTTAGGATATCATTACAAAATCATTACAGGGGAGTTGAAACCTCACTACCATCTCAGTTTCTAGGTTTCCTGCCCTCTTTGTGTCTTTGTTCCCGTATGTACATTGGTTTATGTGTTTGTAAACTTACGTAAGTTGAATCATTTTATTGGAATTCTCACTTTCATAAGAAATCTTAATCTGAGAATGTTTACGATATACCCAGAACTTGAACTAGAGATACCTTTCTATACCTCTGCAACACAGAATAGGTAGTTAGTAAATTTTATTTTTTTTTTTTTTTTTTAAATTTTTTTTTTTTCAACGTTTATTTATTTTTGGGACAGAGAGAGACAGAGCATGAACGGGGGAGGGGCAGAGAGAGAGGGAGACACAGAATCGGAAACAGGCTCCAGGCTCTGAGCCATCAGCCCAGAGCCCGACGCGGGGCTCGAACTCACGGACCGCGAGATCGTGACCTGGCTGAAGTCGGACGCCAACCGACTGCGCCACCCAGGCGCCCCGGTAGTTAGTAAATTTTAAATTGAAGTAGCTGTTTCTCTCAACTGATTACCCTTCCTCTAATTTTAAATTAATTGGTACTGCCTCTTACGAACAACTTAATTCTGAGACAGGAGGGTAGGAAAGATAAGTAGACATTTTGGCATATTATTTACACATAAGTTATATACATATATATGTGTGTGTGTGTATATATATATGTATATATACATATTTATATATTATTACTCATGTTATGTGTTCCTATGGTCCATAGCAAAAA
The DNA here is from genome assembly GCF_028749965.1 of Puma concolor. NCBI lineage: Eukaryota > Metazoa > Chordata > Mammalia > Carnivora > Felidae > Puma > Puma concolor. The sequence continues at coordinate 5,892,326 of NC_141674.1, read as the reverse complement.
TCAGTCCTTGGTGTTAAAAAAGAAAAATATAAGGGTGCCTGGCCGGCTCAGTCAGTAGAGCATACACCTCTTGATCTTGGGTTTGTAGGTGGGAGCCCCACATTGGGTCTACATAGAGATTACTTCAAAAAATAAAATCTTTAAAAAATAAACAAGTCAATAAAAGAGGAAAATATAGATACAAGTAAAATTTGCACAGTGCTTCAAGTATTAATGAGATTGAACTATTTTTCCTATGATTGACACCCATCGGCCTTTGAATCAAACCCTTTTTTAAACAAGTCAATAGTGTGAATAGAGTGGAGTATATTACTGCCAAGTCCATTCGAAAATGAGACGGTGAATTAAAAATCAATTATATGTGTGGAAGAGTTGGTATAAGGCAATCAATTTTGTCAGTTAGTTTGCAGGAAGGCTCTACTGCATAACAACCTGTAAAGAGAAACGTATTTTAAAATCCTTTAGTAAATGAGATAGGCTGAACATTAGAAGGAGAGAGATATTTCAAAAATTTATTACAGTATTTCATGTCAATACAAGTTGCCTCTGGGTTAAATCTACAAATTCAGCCATGACCTTGGATTTCACATACGTGGCTTTATTGCTTTCTAGGCTTCCTCTTTAAACTGTGGTCAGAGAAGGTAGTATGCCTGTTTTTCTAAACAAGGCCGTTCTTTTTCTCATTTTCTTTAACCAGTATGTTTCTAAAGTTCCTTACCCCCTAGCCCTGATACTAGGTAATTTTGTTTAAAACCAACAGTAAGTTGTGCTATTCTTGGGCTCCAAGACGCAGTACCAATTTAATTTAAATGTGTGTGTGCATGTTGGTGCGTGTACATGTTCAGGCCTTAGGGCAATGAGGAACAGCACAGAGACCTGGGAAGTAACCCCACACTGCATGCAGGCACACCCCAAATTATTCCTTGCTGCTTAGGATAATCTTTTAAAATCAAAGAGCAATTTTCCTGGGACATTTTTCATTTTTGCTTGAAGTGGGGGAGTATTGGGGGGAATCTTCAGCTTGAAAGATTAATAAATACTACAGCAGTGGGTTATTGAAACCGTGTTTTCCATCTCATTTCCAAGGGCCTGTAAAAAAAAAAATGGCGACAGCATACACTTTCAGCCACTCTCCGTCATCTTTCTCTGTTCGTTTAAAAAATGAGAACAAGACACAAGGGGACTTGAGAGATTGCATTTGTTCTCCTGTAGACAAAGTGGTTATTTTATAAATGAAGAGGATGGAAAACCCTTTCCTTCTGCAGTTTCTTAGCAACAGAGCTGGAGCCAATTTTAATGTGTATGCATGGAACATTCTATGTATGGTGACATTGGAGCCGTACGTTTTCACAGGTGAAACATACTGTGTTAGTCTGGTAACTGGAGTTCAGTGTGGGGGGAAGGAAACAGGAGGTTAAAAAAAAGGAACCCCCCGATGAGAGGAAGTAACTCTTTTAAACTGTCTCCTCTTCTCTGGCATTCTTGTGTCTTAAATCTAAATTCTCTCTTAGGTAGAAGTCACAATGGCCTTGGTAGCCCCCTAATTGCTCCCTTCACTGGAGTGCCAGCGCACTTTTTTTTACATTTCCTAGTAGCGTTTTGTTGTTGTTCTTTCCTCCGCCCCCACCCCGCATGCTGTCAAATGACACTTTCCACTGATATTTCAGAATTTGCTTTAAGACGTGTTTCCAAAGTACTTCATACGGGTGAATTCCAGTGCATTTTCCACATTCATAAAGCAAAGTGCCGAGGTGTTGGGAAGCAAGAGTGTGTTTGGTGGTCATAAAGGAGAACTTCCCCCAGTTGGCCTTACCGGCTTAGCACTCAGGCCCACGGCTGGCTGGCTGGCTGGCTGGCTCTGTATTTCTTGCGTCGGGTGTTGGGGCTTGCAGATGGCAAGCCCGCTCGTTCTCCGTTACCGTCGATCCTGTGTGAACGTGAACGTGGGATGACCCTTCGTGTCGCTCACCGGGTTACTGACTCAGTTCTGATTTTAGATTGCTGTTCGAAGTTCACCCGTCCATTCGTTCCGCAGGTGTTGACGGAGCACCGGGACGGCGCTCTGCCAGGCGCCCTTCTGGGTGCCGGTGATGCGGCCCGGAACAAAACAGGCAGAAATCCCTGCCCTCCTGGAGCTGACGTTCCAGTGGGGGAGACGGGTTAAAACAAGATCACCCAGTAACACACCCAGTGTGTTAGCCACGCGCTGAAGAGCTGGGGAGAGGGGAGGTCCGCCGCGCTGGGTTGTGACGGCAAGTGTGTGTGGGGACTTCCACAAGGGGCTAGGAAGTCTCGAGGTCAGGGCCTCTGGTTGAATTCTCCTTGTATCCCCAGCACAGAGCCCAGGGCCTGGGATGTGGCGGACGATCCGAAGCTAGTGTGTTGACTGGGTCGGATGGAAGAGAACCTGAGTGGAGGTGGTTGACCCCCCAGGGCCTCGCGGCACTGAGTAGAGTCTCGGCCCCTTTGGCTGAGCTCCCCGCGGCCGCCTTGGGGGCTTCTCCGCCGAGCCCACGGCTGGTGCGCGCTTTAGCTCCAGCAGAGCCGACTGGACGTGTCCCGTTCTTTCCTTCTCGGTGGCTTCCCTTGGAAGAAGCAACCAACCCCGTCCGCGTGTGTGAGGTTTCATTCTCTGGACTCCAGCGGGGAGAGCTCCGTCTTGCCAGCGTCGCTTCATACTTGATGTGTGGTTGCCATGTTGGCCGTGGGAGAGCGAGCGATGGTGGGGAGAGGAGGACAGAGCCTCAGGAGACGGCCCGGTGTGGGTGTGGCTCCTCGGACTAACCCGTCTTCCCTCACCACCCATCCCGCATTTGAGAGCGGAGTGACCTGTTTGCACATCTCTTTCTTCGGGCCGGCTGGTGGTTCGGGGCGGTCTTCTTGGCAACCGTGGTACGTGGGTAAAATACGCCTCGCCTCTCAGGTTTCCCCCGAACCTCTAGTGTGCCTCCCTGTTTGGTCACTTCTAGAGTATTTTCTTCCCTTTTAAAGGGCTCGATCCCCTGTCGTTGATCTCAGCAAGAGGAAACAGAAGAACTGTCAAATAAATATACCAGGGAATTAAGGAAAGAGCAAAGCAAAGTTGTAAGGAAAACGACAACCGAACTGAGAGAACAGAGCAGAATGGCTGGAGGCCTCCGTGCGGCCCGAGGGCTGAGGAGTGTGCCCACACCGGGTTTCATAGCTAAAGTGTGCGTCTGGAACCTGCTTTGTTTGTTTGTTTGTCTTTTAAGCGTATCCTCTGTCATTCTGGATCCTTTTGTCAAACGTTCAGAGATCATGACCCAGAGAACACTGGGAAGGTCTCTGTCCTGGAAATGGGGCAAGTGCCTGTGCCACACTGAATACCTGCAGCTTTGCCGTCGCTGTCCGCTGTCCTGCGCGACTCTGCCACCCGAGGGCACGAAGTATGTGGCTGAAATGCAGCGCACTTGAGCTCTGGAGGAAGGGAAGAGCTTAAATCACACCCTTCTCTCTCCTCTCTGGAAGGCTCATTGGGGTGGGACGTGTTCAGAGAGAACGCAAGGCTGGACGACAGTTCTCAGGCCGCCAGCCACCTTTGAGATGTCGAGGAAGTCAGGTCCCCTCCTTGAGCCTTAGTTTGCTCTGTAAGAAATGACAGGGAAGGGAAAGGAAGGGCGAAAGGGCACACTTTGCAACGGCCCTGCAGGTGTGTTTGCCCGGAAATCTGGACCTGATACCAATTTCCTCCTGCCGACCACGCCTCCCTTTCACTTCCCAGGTGCAAAACTGGACTGATAGCTTATCTCCAGCTAACAGAATCATCTCTGTTTAAGAAATCTGAAAGCACGTATGCCCACAGACTCCTGTGTCCTAATGCTAACTAAGAGTTCTTGGCTTCCTCGCAACTGGTTTGTCAGTTTTGATTGTAAATTTATTCTTCTCATCTTCCCCATCAGCAATAATAAAACAAAACCTCTGGACCCCAGAGATGCATGTTAACGAGAGTTACAGGCTCTCCCAGAGCCAGAGGGAAGGGTGATCTGTCACCAGTGGCTCTGCTCTGTGTCATTTCAGTCCCTTTTCTCCTCTCACGAGCCCCCATCTTGTCTGGGAGCCACTGTTCCTGAAGCCTATGCAGGCGTTACCCACTTGCAAATAAGCCACTTTCCAAACAGGCACTTTCAGCCTAAATTAATCATTTTCTTTTTCCATCTAGGGCCTCTAATTAGTTAGGATAACATAGCTAGCTAAGCAGGCTTGGTCGTCCATTTTTGAAAGAAGGGTTTTAGAAAATGGATTTAACAAGGTGTTATTAAGCATAGATGTGGGGAGCAGTTGACCTGGACTCAAAACCCATCTAACATTCATCTAAAAATAAAATAGCTTTGGGGCGCCTGGGTGGCGCAGTCGGTTAAGCGTCCGACTTCAGCCAGGTCACGATCTCACGGTCCGTGAGTTCGAGCCCCGCATCAGGCTCTGGGCTGATGGCTCAGAGCCTGGAGCCTGTTTCCGATTCTGTGTCTCCCTCTCTCTCTGCCCCTCCCCCGTTCATGCTCTGTCTCTGTCTGTCCCATAAATAAATAAAAACGTTGAAAAAAAAATAAATAAAAATAAAATAGCTTTGCTTGTGGAAGGCACTGGGCCCCCGGTCTGTGGTTCCCATCCCTGTGTTCCCAGCGGAACACCACTTGGGACCCTTGATTTCATCAGCCAAAGCTGTTCCAGACTCTCAAAGTAGCCTAAAGTTGGGATGGACTCTGAATATTTGGATCCTCCCTCTCTGCCCAGTCCACGAAAATGAAATGCTCCAATCCTTTAGCAGAAACAAAAGTTTGAAAATTATTTTCTGGTTGTCCTTTGAGACAGCCCAAGTTCTTTGTCAGCTTTCCAGTTTTTTGACCCCGGAACAGCCTGACCCTGGTAGTGTGTCTCCCTCTTTAGAACTCTCTGACTTCATAATCTGCTCACATTCTCCCCCTGCCCCCCAGCCAGGCTCGCTCGTGCGCGCGCACGCTCTCGCTCTCTCTCTCTCTCTCTCTCTCTCTCTCTCTCTCTCTCCTGTGAGCACTCTCTCTAAAACCCCTGCCAAACATTCAAAGGATCCACTTAAATTATCTTGCTTTTATTTTTATTTATTTTTTTTTTTAATTTTTTTTTTCAACGTTTATTTATTTTTGGGACAGAGAGAGACAGAGCATGAACGGGGGAGGGGCAGAGAGAGAGGGAGACACAGAATCGGAAGCAGGCTCCAGGCTCTGAGCCATCAGCCCAGAGCCTGATGCGGGGCTCGAACTCACGGACCGCAAGATCGTGACCTGGCTAAGTTGGACGCTTATCCGACTGCGCCACCCAGGCGCCCCAAGATTATCTTGCTTTTAAAAGGCAAACTTTTTCAGATGGATCATTCACTTGCTCGTACATCAAGAGGAGCCAGTGAGCATCATGCCATGTTATCCTCTGTTGGTTTGAAATAATCTCAGGCACCGCAGAAATCCGTTGCTAGGAGGATACGCAGGTGTGAGGGAGGCACTGTCCTTCAAACGAGTATCTTGACAAAAGGAGTGATGGATTTGTGTAGTTCAAAACCAAACCTTATTGTCTGTTTCTGGATAACCGACTTTAGATTTGCCTTAAGTACCATTATATGGGAGGGGAGGGCTTTTTTTCCTACTTTATATTGAACTTAATTCCACTGCCTTTCCAGACCTCTGCAACGTTCTGCTGGATGCGTTTGGAGTCTTTTTATCCACTGCTCACTGTCGTAATTCTTCCTCTAGAACCTTCTCTTCCTGCTGTCGTTAGTTTAGCTTTGTGTTTTAGACACAGATTAGAAAACAGTATTGGTTCGCCATCCAAGAGGAAGGGAGCTTATCGCTGACTGGAGACAAATAAACTACGTTTGTTCTTCAGCCACTAAGATCTCTGCAGGAGTCCCCACTGACCTTGATAATTGCCTGGCTGAGTGGCATCCCTGACTGATTTTGGCACTGAGTGTACACGCGTACTTGAGTTGGCTGTTGTCGCCACAGACAACCTGGAGAGGAGATAGCAGCCACACAGTTGGAAACTTTCTGAGTGCCCCTCCTGCTCCTGGTGTCGTGCTGGGGCCCACGGGACACGCGGGGCTGCACTTGCCACTTTCCACTGTCGGACGGGGAGATCAGGAAGGGCTCTCGGAGGAGGTGTTATTTGATAGGAACCTGAAAGCATGGGTAGGGTTTCGCCAGGCACGGTGGATCCAGGTTAATGGCAGAACAAAGGCATAAAAGAATGTGAGTGGCTGCTTAATAGCCAGTCGCCCAGTTTGAAGCTATGGGTGGAGGAGTGTCTAAGACAGCTGATTGATTCAAAGCCACCCACTCTCTATGGAAAGAGAAGTTTATGTTTAACTTAATAGAAAATAAGGAATAATTACACATTTTTGAACGTGGGGAGTGATAGGACTGGGGCCACCATTGAATATTAATCCAGCAGTAATGGTGGTAAAGTGGGTAGAGAAGGGAGTTAGTGGTTCTGGAACTTGGCTACATGTTAGAATCATCTGGAAAACTTTAACGTTTCTCAGTGCTAAGACTATACTCCAGCCTGGTTAGACCAGAATCTCTGGGGTGGGACCTGGGCGTCCATGTTCCAGGCTACGGACTGTGGTCCTAGTGAGAGATGTTGAAAGTTTATAGCAGTGATTCTCAACCTTGGGGGCACACTAGACTCACACAGGGAACTTTAGTGCACGCACGCACACACACACACACACACAAAACAGAGACTTGGGTCCCACCCCAAGATTCTGATTTAATTCATCTGGGATATGACCAGGGCATTGGGTTCTAACACCCAGCCGAGGTTGTGGGGTAGAGGGAGGGAGAAGCAAGCGGAACAACTAAAACCAAGAACTTCCAGGGCAATCCTAAGACCTTTATTCTGCGCCAGGTGCTGTTCTGAGCACTCGGCTTGCACCGGCTGGACTGACGTGTCACAGAGTGATCTGGAGAGCCTGCTTTCCGGTCCAGCTCCTCCCTTGCTGTACCACGTGGTGTCTCTAGAGAAGCCTAGCCGATTGGAGGTGGGAAGCAAGGAAAGGGTGGAGAAACACCATTCAGGCTTCGTGTTTTGGCACGAGGGAGGAGACTGGTGGTACTAGTGACAAAATCTGACGTCGGGACTTGTTTTAGAGGAGACGGGAGTGTTTGTGTTAATCTTCAGTGACTTAAAAAGATGCGGGTGGATCCAGCTGTTAGAAATGAAGGTCTAAAGGTAGGAGAGATTTCCGGTCTACAGGGAAAGCTCCCATTTGAGGAGACCGGAAGCTGGCTCAGGGTCTCAGCTGCTAAGTAGCAGAGCCGGGAGCTGGTGAGTCATCAGGGATAGCAGTACAGACTGAAAAGGGACTTTCTGGGGGACTCTTATGTTGATAGGCAGAGGGATGGACAAAATAACGAAGTCAGAAAAGGCTGGAGAAAGGTTTGGACTCTATACTGTTTAATTTGTTAACCGTTACCTTGAACTCCTAGGATACGAGGAGTAGTTACTTTGTTTTGTTTTGTTTTGTTTTTGTTTGATACACGCAGTCATAGGACTGAGGCTGTCTCTGGCAAACTCATGTGGAGGATTAGGGGAGGAAACTGGTACAAGGTCAGGATGCTGAGGCACGTCTCACAGCATTGGTGACACCGTTGAAATAACTGATAATGGGTCCCAGGCTTCATTCACAACTTGGGGAACCGGGTAGAGGTGGCAGAAGCATCGAAGGGCTGTGGGTCGTAATCAAGAAAAAGATTTTGTGGGATTCCTGGTGGCAGCGTAAATAAGAGAAAATGTCCAGGTTTTCAGGGCTGCCCAAATGTGAAGGTTGGCTGTCAGTGGGCGGCTAGGTTGGAATGACGGGCACTGAGGATGGTGAGGCAAAAAATCCAGAATATTAGGAGGGCTCTGGGCAAGATTCTTCATGTTCCTGAGAGTGCTGTCGAAAGATAGGATAGAGAAAGGGACTCTCAGCTAGGTGTAGGATCACCGAATATGGGTGAGGGAGACTGGCTTTGTTGGTTGATACCGTGACAAGAAAAAGCAGCTGGAGGCGGTAGATGATGTGGTCAGAAAATGCTGGTCAGACCGTGGGAATCAAAGAATGCACAGAACTAGGCCTCTGACTCTGTTACTAGAGGGGTTGTGAGGGATGCTGTATGGGTCATGATGTGAGGATGTTGTTGGGGGGGGAGGGCGGGGGTGAGTGTGAGGGAATTTGGAGAACAGAAAGAAGGGAGGGAGGGAGAGAGAAGACAATAGGCCTCCAGGGGACACAGTGTAAGGGGCCAGTTGGGAGTTGCTAGGGTGAGCTGTCCTTAGCCAAAAGTAGGGATTGGGATGGGAGTAACAGGGGAAGGGGTGGGAAGGAAACTTGTGGCGTCGATGGTCATTTTAGGTCCCACGGCCGGGGAGACAGAGACCCCTCTGCACTGCTCTGCTTCATGATGTGCTTCTTGAGAGCAACCCATCTCTTACGGCGTCCCACTCCTCAGCACGGCACGCTAAATGCCAAGTTGGGTTGAATTGGATCAACATCTAGAGGTTGAAGAAGGAGGCAGGATTTTGTGGCTAGAACATTACTTAGAATTTAAGATGTCAGATGGGAGCAGTGGCTCCAGGATATGTTGTGCTATTTGTTTCCTCAGTCGCTCAACAAATGTTAGGCATTTAACGGTGGACCAGGTCTCGTCTAAGCCTTGGAGATAAAAATAACATTGGACATACTGTCCTCAAGGAGCTTGTGTCCTATTGGGGAACACGGACAAATAAACAAATTAACGTAAACAACACGATCCACGTAGATGCTACGGAGAACATAAGCCAGTTGCATTCGGGGAGACTGAGTAGGGCAGGGGCCGTGTGGCCGGGGAGCTGCCTTCTTCAGGGCAGCGGCACCCCATTCCACATCACTGTGCCTCCAGGTCTGGACAGATCATATGTCTGATAATTCAAGTCAGTTAATTAGGAGTGATACGCGTTTTCGGAACAATCGAATTACTTAGCCCCCGTCTGGTGACTTTCGGGGTCATGTCTCAGTTGCCTATAAACTGTTCCCTGTCAGGACCAGATAAATGCCTTCAGGACTTGGGAACTTCTGAGGGCTCAGAACGAACTGAATTTGGCTAAAAGGACAGGTGGGAACTTGGCTACAGAAATAAAATCACGTAGCTGCGTGAAAGTCTATTCGTTTCACCCGCACGGACGTGCATTTTCCAGTATGGGGGACACAACAGTAGAATACTTCTAAATGACAAAAAGATTCTCTAAACCTTCTCTGTGACTTTTTAGATTGGGGGACAGATTAGAAGAGCAAGGTCTGGTTCTCGTAAAATGTGTGCCGAAGGCGGCTTTGGGTGCATGTTGTCTGCGGCCAAGAGAGAGCGGGGGTGGGGGGGAAGCTGTGGTTAAACCCAGAAGGAGGTTCTGTCTAGCCTGTGTGGTTCCCTGTAGATGTCACCACCATTTCATTTTCTTCAGTGCTTCTTAGTATGATGTTTCGCCAAAAAGGCCTACGAGCCTAAAGCCCCCCACCCCTCCAAAAAAAGGACACGAAGGAACTTGATGGGCCGGTGATTCGTTTCCTCATTGTAAAGAACATTTCCTTCATCCTTTATTAAGCCACAGGAATTTTTTCCACCGTTGGCCACCCTAGACTGTGTTGAGAAGGTCCCACCAGCCCTGGCTGCCGGTAGTCAGAGCAGTCTGGATCCTCTGCCCGCCTGGGAGAAAACTCTCAGGCCTCGTCTCAGGCCTCAGGGCTGTCCCTAAATTAACCAGGGGAAAGCAACTTCTGGTCTCCTCTGAATGTTTGCCATCGTTGTGTCCTGTTACTTTTGGGTTCGTGATTTGCTCAAAAACAAGAAACTCCAGTTTCTTCTCTTTTTTCCCTCTCTACCCCCTCCCTTCACTTCTACTTGCCTCAGATAACTCCTCGTGTGTCTATAGAAAACCACGTATTAGTAATGCAGTTAAAGTTTAGTGGTAGAAAACAAAAGTGTCGGTAAACCTGTGTCTGGTTGAATCTGTGCTTGAGACCAGCTGCTGCACCTTCGGCAAGTCCTCAGTCCTCTAAGAAATGAGAGTATTAATTAAATAATTAGGTCTTCTGTGGCCCTCGAAGGCTCAGGTACTGGTAATAGGAATTGTCTTTGAAGAAATATTTATTAAATACCTGACTTACGCTTATGCAAGGACTCTGACAGATGGACCCCGACAGGACTACCCCACTTCCAGGAGAGGGCCTTTAATGGCAGTGATGGGCTTGGGTGCCCAGAACTTGGTGCTGACTTGGTGCTGGGCACGACACGGGAAGTTCCATGGCAGGGTGCACAGAGAAGGATGACAAAACATAGATGCGGAACGGCGAGTAAATAAACCTGTTCAGGGTCATACCGGTGGTGAGCGAATCAAAGCCACCAGCCCAAGGATAGCTCCTTAGTGACGTTGCACAGGATCCCCGGGCAGAATACCGCGTGATGAACCGCTGAGGCGCGGGAGGGGTGTGGGACACGTTCGGGGAGCGGCAGGGACCCGGCTCTAGTCGAGTCTAGGGCAGTCGCCGTGGGTTCTAGGGACCTGTGCGCATCACGACCGCTGCCCTGCCTTCTCGAGCTCACGCGGCACGGTGTCCCCGTGAGCCGAGGCGAAACCTCCCAGTCCGTTTCACCGCATCTCCTGATCCACACACTTGAGGGTGGTGGGCGCTGAGTCCAGGGCGGGAGCAGGGAGAGCCCGAGCTCCTGGATCCGCACACCGAGGGGCTCGAGCTCCCCGTTTGCCTTTACCTGGTTCTGTCAGGTGAAGCCAGAGTCCAGCACATCCCAGCACTTCCAGCTGAGGCGCGGAAGCACGCTCGGCACTCTCCGCGGTTGCCGCCTCTCGGATGAAGCTAACAAAACAAACAAAACAGAAGTCTCTCTTTCCCGTGAAGCCCCTAAAAGAATTTTGCTTTAAAAGCCATACGTTTCCTTCCAAGTTTAGATTGGCATATACCTTTGTCATGATAAGGATGTAATTTCTTGCATATAAATAGTGACATTGAAAGCGAGACTGCTCCATCACTCTTAAATCTATCCAAGGCATTTTGAACACCCTCGCAATTTATACGCGTTATCATCTATCTGAAAATACATACGAACGGGCTCCTTTTTAGCAGTAACATTTTACGTTCTATCTTTCCTTTCCCTCCTTTCGCTTCTGTAACTAGGAGCTTTTCAATCCACTTCCCCGCAGACCGTATCCCAAATGTAAAAGCATCTCCTGCCTGGGAGTCTCTTGTCAGATCAGCCTTTCATACTCTGCCGCAAAAAGGCTGCGTGTCAAAAGACGCGTGCGTGGTGTTATTTCCTTTAGCAACAAAGCTCTAAGTGTTAAAAAGGGAAGTTCTCTCCAATTATGTTATAATAATTATTAGTGTCCAGTTTATCAAAACAAGATGTTATATATGTTGATAAAAATTTTACTTTTTGTTTAATATTTATCGGAAATACGATAGACTCGGTTTTTTAAACGAATTCATTCTTGCATGAATATTGCTTATTGTCAGAGTGAGGCCGTGCTCTGCATCGGTTTTATTCTTATTTTTCATGTATCTGTAGATATAAGTGCTCAAAAACCTTGTGTGCCTGAATAAGCAGATGGGAATAATAGTTTTGTTACGGTGTCACTCAATAAGTCGAATTCCTTCCGTAACAATGCCAAAGAAACAATTTATCATCAGACTTGGTTTGCAGTGATCTATCAGATGACACCTCCACTAGGTCCTCCTTCATTTTTGTTGAAAGCAAAGAACTGGAAAGTACTTGACTTGCATAAGGCTTTCTTATCGTGACCTTAGAGTTAGCCACTGTGTCAACACCAACATCAGTATTTTGAATCGATCCTTTGTTTGGTGCCCTGGCGTGTCTGTATCAGGGGCAGTGCTGCCTAGGAGCATTCCAGATGGGAGAGGGGTGCCTTTGTGCTTGTGAGGGGAGGGCTGTCGTGAGAGGGCCCAGGAAAACACCGTGCCTTCCTCGCAGGAGTGCGCGCTCGGGCAAGTGGATGCTGTCGGGTGAATTTAGGAGGGACAACATCTGAAAGTGGAAGGTTTGGAAATGCATTCCCTTGGAACCATTTGGGTCTGTGTTTTTGTCTGCACACCCCCTTGTGCAGACTGAGAACCCACAAATCTTGCCTACCAGGCCCAGTTGTAGGCACTGGGAGAGCCCAGGGCAAGTCAGGCCCTGTAGGATCTGGGCTGAGGGCACGGAGAGGGCCGGCCAGCCTGGGAGCCTGGCAGCCATCTTCCAGGGTTCGGTCAGTCAGCCTTGGGCAGCGAAACAGGCTGTGCCGTGCTGAGATGAGTAAGCGATGAATAAATTGCTGTCCTTGCCCTCCAGGAGTTTCTAATTTGAGCCTGTACTACAAAAGAAAATAAAACAGCAACCCTCACCGCCCGCCAAACCCACAGAAAACAAAACTCTCTGTGACCTTGTTATTTAACATGCTAGCAAAGTATGTTTGTTTACATTTTTCAATGTTTTGATAAGTGGATCTCAATACAACTGGTTTTACTTGTAATCCCATGTATTTTATTTTAAGCATTTACAATCATTTTTTGGAAGAGGTTAGGCCTTTCCAGACTGCCACAAGTGCCCATGGCACAAAAAAGGTGAAGAACCCTGTTCGGAGTGCTGGCCTCTTCCAAATCCCACAGAGAGTCAGTTTCCAAGGAGTCCCAGATGACAGTTTCAATACAGTGGTTTCGTGGAAGGACGCTGCATAGAGTTGATACTCGGCGGCACCACAACACCACAAGCTTGGTGCGCGCACAGTAGACGTGTGAAGTGTTGCAGCGGGGGCGCCTGGCCGGCTCAGTTGGTAGAGCCTGTGACTCTTGATTTCACAGTTGTGAGTTCGAGCCCCGCGTTGAGGTAGAACTTACTTAAAAAAACATGTTGCATTAGACTGTCAGACCTCAGACCTGGTATCATCAGGCATTATCTGAAGGATCTGCTGTAATCCAGTTTTTGGTCCAGCATTAGGGAATCCCACCGCACCCAAAGACACACACACACACACACACACACACACACACACACACACACACACACAGACACACACACACACACACGCACACGCACGGCCACTTGCCAGAGCTGGAGCGTTCGGAAGGAGCAAACTTTTGTTGTCTCCAGAATGAGTTTCACACAATTGACAGTGTTCTTGGTTTTGTTCTTAAGTAGTGTAGACCTGTGGCTTCTCATTTATTGTTTGGCTCGTTTTCTTGAACGTCTCAACATTCCTTTTCTTCCTGGTGCTTCCTCCGGCAGCTGATCTGCCCCATGCACCAGGGCTGCTGACTGGAAGCTGCGGTGCTGCATTTAGATCCGATTTCTCACATGCTGCTGACTTGATCTCATTTACAGTTTCACATTTCTGTTGCCATACACTGTGTGATCCCGGCCTCCCCGCAGCTTTTTAACAATTAGTAATCGAGCAGGAAGTGTGTTTTTATTACAGTGGCCTTTTGATTTTGATGTTACAATCGTGTAGTGTTCAGCAGAGAGCAGAGGTGGGGAAGTGGCTCTCTGAAACACATTTTTGACAGAGAGAAGTCTGTTGTTTCAGCCACTTGGCTATCTGTCAGCGGTTCTCAGACTTCCCCCTTGTGTCGGTTGCCTGGCAACCCAGGGCTGGAGCAATCAACCCGTGGCCGTGCTTTTCCAGGCCCGGATCGGGAGATGATTTATCGGTGGAGCTGTGAGCATGGTAAACCCACGCCTCAGAGATGGACCTTTTTTCTTTCCTCTCTTCTTTTTTAAACCAGGAGTTGATACAAACCATATCAAGAAAAAAGAGAAAGAGTGTCAGTTGGAGAGTTCTGTTACAGATTTTTTGAAGAATAAAATTAAGGCCCATAGATAGGGTGCTTGTTATTATGTGTCTATCCATACGTGTATAGGTTAATATTTTTACTTAATTGGATTATTACTCTTTTAAAAATTTTTCTGTCTTACTGGAACCTCAATAATTTAAAAGTTAGTGGGTTTTTTGTTGTTGTTGGTTGTTGTTTTTTTAATGAGGATACTTGGGATGCAATCTTTCCATGAGAAACTTAGCCCAGGCAATGTTTAGTTACTTGCCCGGGGTCGTCTGTGAAGCCTTGCTAGAATCATGCATGGACCCAGAGCCCAGCTTTCCTGATGTTTGTGTCTGTGTTCTTGATTTAATACAGTAAGCATCCACTACTGATTGCTTTTCTCCCTATCTTTCAAAACTAGTTGAAGAATCCAAAGATCGTGCTTTACTATATATGTTGTGTTAACAAGTACTTAAGCGGGCCTTCCTCTTTGTACGTGTCTGCATCCGTGTGTTTCAGGAGAGCTGTCATTTTAGGACGGGTTACTTCTGAAACTTGCAGATTCTTCTTACTTTCTGCTTCCGCCTACACTGCTTTCTTTTGCACCCCTCCCCCATTTGTAGTTGCAACCTTTTAACTGTGAAAATTATCCCATACTGATTGATTTTTGCTATAAAAGTGCGTTTTAAAGTTCTTCTTGAGGTTTCTCCTTTATAGAATCTCAAATTCTAATACTGCAAACGAGGATGAAGAGGAACTCATTTTGGGGGGCGTTCTGCACAGGGCAGAAGACTCTCAGCCTGACTTAGCAGCCTGAGCAGTTAGTTCTTAAGCATATCTTTCTGTAAAACTTTAAGGAAATACTTTGGAACCCAAACTCCACTCTGCATGCAGCCCAGTGCATCCCACTGTGTATGTAAATGTGCTATTAGTATGTTTGTATTCCTTATGAATATACAGATCTAATCTGTTTGTGTAATTTACACACAGCTGTGTTCATGCTCCCTTAATAACAATATTTCCAAGCAAGAGTGAGGTATCACGGGAGCACTGTTGTTCCAAACAAAAGCCGCCAGACAGCCTTGTGGTGGGGCCCATTACCAGGCCCTGATGTGGGACCCTCCCTGGAGGGGCTCTCTTGTGATAGCCATCCTGCATGGGGATAGCATGTGACCTAATGGGGTGCCTATAATAGAAAGAAAACAATGACTGCTGGTTAAGACAGGGTTCTGCCTTATGACCAAGGCTTGCCTTTTGTCATTGAAATACACTCCTCCTCCCCCCAAACCCCCATCATTCCCCTACATTTCCTAAAGGAATAACTGATTTTCCTCCCTTTTTGGAGATTGTGTAAAGTGCACAAGTTCAGCGAGGAGCCCTGGCCCTTATCATGTGGTCAGGAAGGGGAAACAAAGTCCAGGAGCCCAGGAACTGAAGTGGACCCCCAGTGCTGGTCAGGGCCTCAGTTTCCCCTGTTTGGCAAGAGGGACAGATCATAATTAATAACTTCTGGATTTCGGCTACGTTCTTCTGGAAGGCAGGTTTCACTTAATTTAAAATAACAAGCCTTTATTAATTGTATTTAATTTAGGACTACATGTATGATATCATTGTCCCTGATTCTAACAGTATATGTATTTTACCTCCCTAATAGAAAACTGTTAGCGCTTTGGGTATTCTAATGTTTTACAACAAAGAAGAATCATTCAGGCAAGGCCTGTGCTGGTAATAGTACCCACCAGCCGCACAAGGCCGTAGGGCACCTGGAATGTGCCAGTCCAGCTTGAGATGTGCTGCACGTGTAGAATGCACACTGGGTTTTGCAGACAGAGTAGGAAAAGGAGAATGTAAGACATTTCATTAATATTCCTTACATTGGTTACATGTTGAAATGATAATACTTTGGATATTGCAAGTTAAAATGTATTATTAAAGTGAATTTTACCAATTTCTTCCTAAAATCTGACTCCTGGAAAACTAAAGTTACATATTTGGCTCGCATTTGTGGTTCACATTCGGTTTCTTTTGGGCAGCCACAGATCTAGACTCTTTTAGTTACCATTTTTGCAAAAGGCTTACTCACTAAAGATTTCTACTTCTTTTTTCCCTTGTAACTTATAGACAAGCCACATTTCTTTTTTGAGTTTCCTCTTCCTTTCTCCTGTGCTGAGCTCTACTTTTTAATGACTTATTTATGAACCACTTTACAGGGACATTTTTGTGGAAATTTTATGGTGGTTTTGCAGGGAAAGAAGGGGCCTCTGATGCCCATTTGGGTTCTGTTATTACTGTTGGGTTATTTTTAATTTGGGTGTAGCTGGGCAGCCATTATTGGCAAGAGGTATTTGTCTGGCGGTATTTCTACATCTGTTAACGCTGCTGCCTAACTAGCCAGTTCTCATGTGACTTGAAAGTGCATTGAAGCATTCTGAGATTCACCCTGTAGCGGTGCTTTGTTAGGCCTGAAATCGTGACAGGACTTCCACGTACTCAACATAATCCTCTAGACTCAGAGAGGTATATAGACAAAGCCGTACAAGCGGGCTCAGTGGCCTTTGCTAGTGGGCCCAGTTGCTATGTAAACCATCTCACATGAAGTCGTTTTCCCATTGGGCATGTGGTCTTTGAGTGAAGAAATGGAGTAACTTTCATTTGACACTTGAGACCACCCGGGAAAGGTTTAACACCGAGGTGTGTTGAAAAGAAAATGGCTGGCGTCCCTCTGGGTGCCGAGCTGACATCACGGAGCCGGATGGTGTGGTTTCTGTAGCGGGACTCGGACATTTGAGCGCACGGGAAAGTTGGTGTCAAACCATTTTGTAGGTAGTAATTAGAGAGTTGGAAGCTTAACGGTGAACGCAGATCAGGGGGCGTTGAGTCAAGTCAACAAATGGCTGGCAAGTCAAATAGTGTTATGGGAAGACGAAACCAGCTCACCTACAGATAACGTTCATTTACAAATCCAGCCCGTGGTTGTTGATCCCCTGCTGTTTGTGTCAAGTGCTGTTCTAGGTGCCAGAGATTTCGTAGTAGACAGATTTTCTCATGTATTCAGTATCCTATACATCCTGTCGTGTCATATCGTAAGGTAATGAGAGCTCCGTGTTACGTCAGAATATTATACAGAGTGATAAGGCATGCAGATTGTCTCACGAAGTCTAATTGCAAAGTTCTTTACTGGTTCATTTAAGTAATAGTTGACTAACGTGGAGGTTACAGTATTTTGTGGTTTTTGTGTTGAATTTCGTAGTGGTTTCCTATTCCTGCATAACACATCACCCCAACAATAAAAATTACCTCAAGTTTAAGCAGCAGTATTATTTTATTAGCTGTCATAGCTTCTGTGGGATGAGAATTTAGGAATGGCTCAGCTGTGTGGTTCTGACTTGGGGAGCGGAGGGGGCCTTTGTGAGGTTGCAGTCAGATGGTAGGTGGGGTCGGAGTCACCTTGAAAGTTCCTTGACTCACAAGTCTGGACGAGGACTCAAACAGCTGAGAACTGGAATGGCTGGAACTTCTGAGGTGTCTCTCTCTCTCCCCCTGTGTGGTCTCCCCGGCACAATAGCGTCAAGATAGCCGCACTCCTTAATATGGTGGCTCAGGGCTCCAGAGACAGGTGTCTGGAGAGGGAGAGCCAGAGCCAAGCAATACAGTCTGTCACAAATATAAAGCCTTTGTGGGAATGTGTGTTTTAGTTTGTTTTTGTTTTAAATAATATATGATCCTTGTCTGTGAAATGAGAGTTTTGACCAGGGCTGGGTGCTCTGAAAGCTTCCTTCCAACTCTAACATTCTCTGATAGTGCTATTATTACAGATGTGGTAGGGACCGGGGGCTGACTGACAGCTGCTTGGCTTTTGTAGGTGTTTCTGGGGCACATGAGCTGGAGTCAGCTTGTGGGGGTGGTAAGGAGTCTGCTGGACCCTTCTTGCTGGCCTCAATTAACTTAGGACCTGGCACTTGAGTCCCCCTTTGTGTTCTGTTTCTGTAGCTAATCTTGCAGGGGCAGGGATATATAGAACTACGACTGAAACCAGGCTGTTCATGATCACAGTACTCGTGAATGAAGGAAGGGAGAAGGATCAGGGCAGGATCATGTTAGACCTTCCCCCATTCTCAATCTTATGCTCTTCAGCCTTTGGAAGGTTAGAAAGGAAAGGAACAAGAAAGAGAACACCTCTGTAACAGCTAAGCAGCTGCCATATTTGATCTAAAGAGGACTTCTTTTAGACATGGACAGGCTCAGATTTGGGTTTCTGTTGTAAGTACCATCAAATCTTTAGGGATGAGGCAGGGAAACAGGTGTCTTTCTTTCTTTCTTTCTTTTTTTTTTTTTTTTGCTAAAACTAAAGTTATTTAATGTTAAAGGTATCTTTGACTAATCATCTGAACTTCCAAGTAAGAAGTTGAGAAGACATGTCCTCCATTAACAGGGTGTGTGTGTGTGTGTGTGTGTGTGTGTGTGTGTGTGTGTGTGTGTTAACTTAAATTATTTATTTAAGTAATCTCTATACCCTCTGTGGGTCTCAAACTCCTGACCCTGAGATCAACATTTGCATGCTCCTCTGACTGAGCCAGCCAGGCGCCCTAACAGGGTCTTAGTTTAGAGAGTTCAGCCATCCTCTCATCTCTGTGTAGGAGAGACGCTACCTGCCTCACTGTGGCTCCCAGTGGTGGAGAAGTAGAGGCACCGACTGTTGAGGATTCTATGGGTGGTAGAAGTTCCGGAGGCTCATCTCCCACAGGGGCGCACAGGAGCCCCGAGAGAGGGGGAGTGACCTGTTTAGGAGGTGGAGTTACGTAGGGCAGAGCCGTGTTCTCTAAGCTAAGTTGTCTTGTAAGCAAGTTTTTAACATCGGTATATAGCATATAATCCCTGACACAGGCTTTTGCTTCAGAAAGCAAGAATGTATATATAACATTTTTTAGATCTTTTTTTTTTTTTAAGTACAACACCTTTGGGGTGCCTGGGTGGCTCAGTCAGTTGAGCATCCAACTTCCGCTCAGGTCATGATCTCACGGGTCCGTGAATTCGAGCCCCTTGTTGGGCTCTGTGCTGACAGCTTAGAGCCTGGAGTCTGCTTCTGATTCTGTGTCTCTCTGCCCCCCTGCCACTTGTGCTCTGTCTCTCTCTCTCAAAAACTAAATAAACATTAAAAAATTTGGGGGGGGGGGGTTGCCTGGGTGGCTCAGTCGGTTGAACGTCTGACTTCAGCTCAGGTCATGATCTCACAGCTCTGTGAGTTTGAGCCCTGCATCGGGCTCTGTGCTGACAGCTCGGAGCCTGGAGCCTGCTTTGGATTCTGTGTCTCCCTCTCTCTCTGCCCCTAACCCACTTGCATTCTGTCTCTGTCTCTCTCAAAAATAAATAAACATTTAAAAAAATTAAAAAAAATTTTTTTATAAGTACAGTACCCTTAAATTCCTCTGATAGGAGTAGATACAATAGAATTTTCTCTCTACCTGGATTCCAAGCAGTTAATCCAATTTTGAAACTTTATTTACTTCTCCACCCTTCCTGCTTAGCATTGGGGCAAGGTACTTAATTTACCTAAACCTCAGTTTCTCCATCTGTAGAATGGCCCCAGTGACACCGGTATTGCAGTGTATACTGAGGAGGATGTGGTCTGGGACCCATCATTTCCACGTTGAGATTGTGGCGTCCTGAGTCTGTGAAAGATATTACTCTGAGTAGAAAGTATAGGTGCAGGTCTGAGGTAGGGGAAGATGTCAGATACAGGGGGAGGGATGCCTAGGTGGCTCAGTCGTTTAAGCATCCGACTCGATTTTGGCTCAGGTCATGATGACACAGTTTGGGAGATTGAGCCCCAAGTCATGTGGAGCCTGCTTGGGATTCTCTCTCTCCCTCTCTCTCCGCCCCTCCCCAATGTGTGCGTTATGTGTGCGCACTCTCTAAATAAATAAATAAGTAAATAAACAAACATTTAAAAAAAAGATTTAGAGATTTGAGAATCATCATAAAAATGTGATTATTGTTTTACATTCTTGTCTTGTTGGCTGTTTTTAAACTATACAGCTGACCCTTGAGCAACACAGGTTTGAACTGCACTGGACTGCTTACACGTGGGTTGTTTTCGATTAATAGAGTACTATAAATGTATTTTTTTCTTATGATTTTTTTTTCCTTTTTCCTTTTTTCTCTCTGAAGTAAGCTCTACGCCCAGTGTGGGGCTTGAACTCACGACCCTGAACCAGCCAGTGCCCATGCCTTACGATTTTCTTAAGAACATTTGCTTTTTTCTATCTTGCTTTATTCTAAGAATGCTGTAAATAATACATATAGCATACAAAATATGCATTAACTGACTGTTATTGGTAAGGCCTCTGGTCAGTAGTAGACTATTAGTAGTTAAGTTTTGGGGAAGTCAGGAGTTATGCATGGATTTTCAACTGCTGGGGAGGGGTGCGAGTGTCTCTAATCCCCACGTTGTTTCAAGGGTCACCTGTAACCAGTTTAATGAAACTATAAACTATCCTGGAATAATGCTAGTAAGTTCAGAGTAGACTTCCAAAGTGGCATCAGAAATCAGGAGCACGTACTAGAAACCCTAGAAATGCCCACCAGGGCTTTGCTGGCATGTCTCCTCCCAGACAAATGGATTCTGATACTGTTCATTGAACAAGGAGTTCCTTACTCAGGTCACCGTTTCTTCAATGTATTAAGTATTTAAAACCAGAAACGAAATGATACTTGTCAAAGCATCGTCAGTAGTATGTCTCCAGCAGGAAACGTGTTTTGAACATGAGGTGATGGGAATCTGCAACAAGCAGGATTGGATGGATGGAATGCAATAGGTTCCCCTCTAGTGGTTGGTCAGTAAGAGCCATTGGTGAACTGGTAGAGGCAACACGTAACACAGATGTCTGGAAAGGCTCTCATGTCTTCTGCTTGGCATCAGTGTTCTCTCACCCTGCCCTGCATTCACACAGGCCCGCACTGGGGACACATCTTCGATTTTCTGCTGCTGCTCTGTCCCTTCGGAAGGGCTGTGTTCATATTCCTCTTACTCCCCGCCTGGCACGTGGACTTGCATTTTTGTATCTCGGGGCGGGGGGGGGGGGGGGGGGAAGGGGGAGGGCTGTAGTTTGCTTACTTGCAGATCTCCCTGCTCTTCAGTCCCCTGGGAACCAGTAAGTTATTAACATAAAATTTTGTGCAGAAAACAGGGTAGAGCAGAAGGAGCCATTTTCACAGTGGGAATCATTTTAATACCTACAGTGTTTTCCAAACAGTTATGTAAGAGGATGGAGTAGAAATGGCTTCTCTAAAATCCTGGTGAGTTTCTGACTGTGATACACTAGTTAAAATTCACCAGAGGGAGTTAATTTTGAAAGCTCTCAGCCAGGGGTTAATGCAGAGTTATCTTTTAGCCATTTTTGTAGCATAGCCCTCTCTTCCTGCTTCTTTCTCTGCTGCAGACACAGGTCAGAACCAGCACTTGAGATGAGCCATGTTGGGAGTTTCCCCTGCAGACAAGAGAGATGAGCACACCTTACCTTAGTCTTTGGAAGACGTAGTCCCAGCCCGGTACGCTTCTGTGCGCTCTCCAACTTGATATGCAGAGTAACGTTTTTGAGATAGGTGGGGCAGGTATTTTATGGCCAGTTTAAAAGGCGAGCAAACTGAGGCAAGAATAAGTTGACTTCGGAGAGTATAGCCTGTACGTGTCCATTTATAGACTTGGGGAAAACGGTTAAATCTTTAAATATAAACACAGTCAAGGGACTCTTCTCGCCCCCCCCCCCGATCCACACCCTGTGCCTGACTCCATTCTTAGCCCTCACCCCATCCCTGAGGCTCCCCAGTTGTCCACATTTGTCACCCTTGACTCGCCCGCCCTGGTTCAAGGATTTGCTGACATATGGTCAGTTTTCCCATCTGTAAAATGGAGACATCAGTAACCCCTGCCTTGACGTAAGGTTGTTGAGATGTTTAAGTCAGTCCACACACGAGGAACCGTCCAGACAGAGCCTGGCATGTTGTAGCGCTGCCCCGTGTTAGCTCCGTGTGTGTTGTCATGTATGTGGTGTTGCCCTACTCTTTCCATATCACTGACACATAACGATGAAGCTGCATGCCCTAGGCCCACCCTGCCACCCCAAGGGTGGAGAGGATCAGCATGCGGGCAGGCCAGGGCACAGGGCTTGGGAGGCTTTGGCATGGGGCAGGCTCAGACACAGTGTGAGGAACTTTTGGACATCTGGCTTTGTGGTAAGAGAGAATGTTACTGCACTTGGGCCCAGTTATACTTATTCTTACTAATTATCTCCTGTTTCAAAAAAGTTAATTCCTATTAATTATATCTTGTTTATCAAAATTTTCTTTACGGAGCAGACAAGATGCTAGGATTTCTGAGTTTAGGCCTCATATTTCTTCCATTCTACTAAGAATGAGAAATAGAGTTTTGTGTTGCAGACTCTATGAAAACCCAAGTTTGTAACAGTAAGTACTATGTTCAGGTAACTCACTTTCTTTTTTTTGTAATTTCAAGTTTTTATTGAAATTCTGGGGAAATTGGCTTCAGGTATAGAGTTTAGTGCTTAATCACTCACCTATAACATCCAGTGCTCATCATCACAGGTGCCCTCCTTAGGACCTATCGCCCATTTAGCTCCTTCCCACTCAGGTAGCTCACTTTTTAAAAACCAGGGGTTAAATGTTCTCTGCCAGGAACTTATAAGTAGGTAACTCCTGGTGGTGAGACGAAGTTTCAGCTCAATAATAGGAAACTGTAGCAATTTGTGTATAAACTGGAGCATAATTATGTAACACGAGAGAGGTGCTACTTACCACTCAATGGCAGTCCTATTACAATATATGAATTCATCAAATTAACACATTGTACATCTTAAATGTATACGATGTTACCTGTCAAAATCTATTTCAGTAAATAAAAGGAATAAAAACCGGAGCCCAGTCGCAAACTAAGTTGTGAGACAAAGCAAAGGACGGCCTCCTTGCCGTAAATAAATTTATATTTATATTTGGATCTCATCCGGCTTTGGAGTTCAAAAATAGAAAAGGACTTGTTTTGTGCTTCCAAGGAATGCACAGCCAGGTTGATTGGAGACAAACAGCGCCAGAGAAACGAGTGCCGGCACCCCCGGACCCTGGGCTCCCAGGGCTGAGCGGGCCCGGACGGCGAGCCTGCGGAGCATCAGAAGCGGGGCTGCTGAGCCCCCAGAGCCACGACTGAGCCAGAGTTACTGCCTCGTGGAGGAGCAGTCTTTTGGCCCTCACCCTCTGCACACCAGCAGCCTGCTATCTGTGCGCCCCGCCAGGGACAGAAAAGCTAACGGGCATAGCAATAGCGCATGAGGGGTTGGAGCTCAGCGCTGGACATGCTGCATTTCAGTTCAACTACTAGAAGGCTGATGGTGCCTGTGACTTTTCACTTAGCGGCTTACGGTACCTGTCTGTTTTTTTTAAGTCGGTAGTGTTAATTATTAAATTAAAGCCCGAAAACCTTCACGGTCTTCATTTGAAGAGAGATGAATTAATAGAGGGAAAAGAGCCTAAGGCCTCAGAAACCCACTTAACACACTGACCTGTTCTCATCCTTGACTACTCTGAGTGGGTTGGCTTTGTTTCGATTTTAAAGGCTACTCTACATTTCTGGTAAACCACAAGGTAAAGGCTGGTCTCTGAGAAGCAGATGTTTTGCCAGTTTTGAGGCCTTGTGGCTTTCCATAGAGAAGTAACAGTACAGGCCACATGAAGCTTTTACTTCCTTTTTTTTTTTCTTCTTCTTCTTCTTCTTTTTGTTTTAAATGGGGCCAATGGTGCTTTTGCACTTGATGGCACAGTCATTGATAACACATGGACAGTGGTGGTCTGTGTTCACCACCAGATGGCAAATTCGTATTTCTGGAAGTAGTTAGTTTGAAATATCTATGAGACATTCAAGCAAGTGTTCCCGCTGGACTTGGACCATGATTGAGCCTTAGAAATACTAGGGAGAATCTTGGGTGATAGTGAAGACCAGTGGGGCAGTGGCATTCCCACTAGGAGGGGGTTTGGAGACCAGAAAGCCTAGAACAAAGCCTTGGGAAGAGCTCCAACATTTGGAAGTTGGGCAAAGAAGTAAGCCTCCTGAAAGGAGGAAAATCAGGACAGTTTGGTGTCGTGGAGCCAAAAAGGTCAACTCTGTTGTTCGAGTTGAGGACGGATTCTTTGGCTTTTAAAGTCTCTTTCCATCTTGACCACCCAAGGCCAGGCCCTCGTCATCTCACAGCATATTTCACCTCACATCCAAAACATGTGAGCTCCACCTGCCTAATGCTATAGGGAGGCAAAGTGTTAGAAGATGCAGTTCCTGTCTTTTCGGGGCTTCTGGACTCTGTGTACATGAAGCCTTGTACAAATAAACAGCTGCCGGGTGAATGGGATCGAATGGTCAGGCAAGTTTTGTGTCCGAGTGGGAGGGACTTGAGCTTGGGTTTGAGGTAAACTGAAAGCATCTTGGGTAGGCTGTGGAGAGAAGTAATAAAGATGCCCCAGAGTCTGGAGTTCAACAGAGGGTGCAGTACGGGCCAACTGGCATTATTGGACATCTGGTTGGAAAGGTAGGCAGAGACAGGATCCTGGAGGGTCTTGAATTAAGGGTTAAGGGGTGTAAACACCATTTTGAAGAGGTTAAGGAGCTGTTTTTTTAGGTAGGGGCTTGGGGGCAAGACAGTATGGGACTCAAGACGAAATGTGTGGTTTTGAGAAACTCCTTGGCAGAGGCTTATAGATGGCCAGATGGGGGAGATGGGTTAATAGCGTAGCTAGTAGGAAAGAGGGATAAGGGCTGGGCCTGGGAGTAGCACTGGAATTGGTAAGAAAGGAGGGCTTTGAACGCTGAGGACTTGGTGATTTGATGTTGGGGCCAACAGGAAAGGGCAGAGTTACATGCAGTGGTACCATGGCCGAAAATGGCTTCCTCTGTAGACTCTTACCCCCATGTTACAGAGAGAATCGCACTGCGGGACGTGGAATTTGCATTCTGCCTTTGCCTCTGAAGAGCTAGGTGACCTTGGTCTGGTTACCTAACCATCTGTGCCTCAGCTTCCTTTTCTGGAAAATGGAGATAATAGTAGTACTTCCTTCTAGGTTGTGAGGATTTTGAATTAATACATGTGAGGTTCCTGGCACATAGTAGGTACTTAACAACCGTTAGTTGAATAGATAATATTTGGTGATTACATCCTAACAAGTAGAAGAATCCAGACTTGAACTCAGGTTTTCCCAGCTCTATCACATTACCCCGATGTCTCTCTCAGCTGCTGCCTTCATTGTGCCAGCCTCTCCTGGCGTGAGCCTATTGTACGTCCTTTGGCATCGGGCTTGTATTCAGATTGCATAGTCCTGGCCTTCCTCCCTCTGACTCACGCTGCCAGGTCGCCCACCTGAGCTTTGTGTATCCTCTCCCTCTCCTCTAACCCACTTGCCGTTCTCCACCTCTGTGTTTCATGGCGGGCCTTCCCACCCTCCTCCACCTGTGCAAATGCTGTTGGTTCTTCGTGGTCTGGCCTGTCTCCCTGTCCCGGCGAAGGTATTCCGGACTACAAGAGCCCGTCCCTTTTCCTCGTTCCCCGCTGCACTGACGAGTTGTGCTTCACTACTTACTTTATGCTCGGCTGAATGAAGCCTCAGGTTGTTCTGTAATGGCTTCACACACATTTATCTTACCTGCTGAAAATGAATCACAGTTTTAATAAAGGTCTGTGGCTGCCCCCTTTAAAACATAATTCCTCCCAGTGCTAGATGCTCAGTAAATACTTCGAGCGGATTAAGAAGCATTAATCCTGGTGGCTGAGGTGGAGTTCTGGCCCTCCTCCTCTCCCACCCGAGTTAGTTATCTCACCAGCCTCTGTAACTGGTCTCTGCCTTGCAGCCAGTTTGTCCCTACTCCATGACGTAGGCCACACTGCCACGGGAGCAGTCCTTCCCCAGTCCTTTCGTGGACCACACACGCTCTGACTTCTCTGCTGGCCCACAGTTAGCACCGTGACTCTTCAGCCTGGCTCCTGGCTCAAAGGCTCTCTGCAACCTGATCCTCTCCTCCCTCTTCAGTCTTATCTGCTGGCACTCCATTCTGTATACCCTGTCCTCCTTGCAGTTCCCAGAATGTTCTCTGTGCCCTTCCTGGCTGACTCCTTTGCTTGAAGCTCTGCTGGAGCCCACCTGACAGGCTCATTCTTCCTTGTCACTTCCTGTAAGTCGTCAGCAGAGTAAGTTGCTTCCTTCTCCTAGTCCCACCCATAGCCCTTTGTCCCTCCGCTGCTTTTCTGAGGGCCCAGAGATTGATCCCTTCCCTTGTGTGCCCGCCAGCCCCCCTGGAGCTCCCTGAGGGCAGGGCCAGCTCATTGCCTGGCAGCGTCCCGAGGAGATGCTCTGCACAGAGCCCAGGATGCTTGTTGATGCTACAAGTAACAGAGGTCACTCTGATTCATTTTAGAGGAGAGCTTCTTTCTCGTGCCTTGACAGATTTTTTTTCCTTTGAACTGTATAGATTATACTGAAAACTGACAGTGATGAGTCATATCTTAGAAAGGGGGTGAAATCTGAAAATGCAGAGCCTCCAGGAATGGAGTAGGAGGTTGCAGATCGGTCTTGCAGGCCAAGTCTGGCCCTTCACTGAATTTGCCCGACTGGTCTCAAACACCGGGAGTGGGAGGGACTCTCCTCCCGGTGGGCAGGTGATTTATTGGCTGGGAAGCTTCCGCGGTGATTTAGTTGTGAAACGGCGCCCTGCGAGGTGCAGGCTAATGCCTGGGCCGGGCTGAGCGGCCGCCCACAATCCCGGGCCGGAAGGGACGGGCGAGGGTCGTCGGGGCCAGCCCCCTGTTTCGCAGCCCGGGGGCGGTGGGCGTGCGGCCGTCGCGCTGCTGACTCTGCCCGCCCGGAAGGACGACTGGAGACGGAGCGGCCTGGGAAGGGTCCCGAGTGGTGGCGCGGCCCGGCCCCGGGCCCCGGCCCCGCGGGTGCCCTCTGCTCGCGCTCGCCGCGGTAGGGAGGAAGTTTCTGCGCTTTGGCTGCCTGGATTTACTCCTGCTGTTCGGGGGGAGGAAACCGAGATACCAGCGCCTGGGTCCCGGAGGCTCTGGCCGCGGAGCCTCGGGCGGGGGGCCGGGCGGGGACGGAGCGCGGGGCCGGCGGGCGGCGCGGCGATCCAGGCCGCCTTTTGCAGCCGCCCGCGGCCGCGCCGGGCTCTGCGCGCCGCGCTCCAGCCTCCTCCCCCGGCAGCGGCGGCGGCGGCGGCGGCGGCGGCGGCTCCAGCCCCGCGCCCCCCGCGCCCCGCGCCGCGCGGCCCCGCCGCGGTCACACGCCGAGCCGCCCCGGCCGCCTCCGCCCTGCGCTTTGTGGAGCCAGAGCCCGAGCCGAGTGACAGGCGCGGCCTCTCGCCGCCCCGGACCCCGAGTGCGGCCGGCGCGGCGTACCTGTGGCTGCGGGGCCGCCCGGCCGGGAAGTGTCGCTGGGGTTGGCCGCGCGGGACCCGGCCGCCAACCGCGAGCCCCAGGCCCGGGGCCCTGAGGTGGGGGGCCGGGGAGCCGGGAGCTGCCCCTACTGGGGCGGGGAGGGGCTGCCTGGAAGGAATGGGACAAAGTGAAAGTCTCTACACTGCTGGGGTGGAGGGGCGGTGGGGAGCGTCGGAGGAAGGAGGGGGTGCTGATGGTTCTTTATTTGGTGCCTCGGAGTGGCTTTTAATGACGGCGATGGCGGGGCAGGCCAGCGGGGGTGCGGGCTCCCAGTGGGCGTCCGCGATATCGGTGCCTTCTTGGTGCATTCCTCGGATTGATGAAAGGGCCTTTTAACCCCTCTAGGGTGACCTTTTGGGGAAGTCTTCAGGTTTCTTTTTCCCTCTCTTCTGCTCGACACTCTGGGAAGCTTCGTTCTCAGGTGCAAAGCAGTTGTGCTGTTGTATTGAAACACGAAGCGTATTTGTTTATACCTTCGTGGACCGATGCGGAGACTGTGGCACAGAAGGCGCAGATTGCTTCTTAGGCTCACATCCAGGATGTCCTTCTCCCAAACCTGTCTGGTGTGTGCTATTGGGGTTCGAATGAGGCGGTCCGGGGCCTGCCCTGGCCCTGGGGGGGGTCCCAGCTGTGCTGCTGAAATGGTCTCCCAGCCTCGTCAGTATTCCCTAGCTCCGACTTTTATGGTTGTTATTCTGCTGATTGCAGATATCTTTGCTTTGCTGACATCCTGTTTTGTTTTTGGTTTTTACATCCCATTTGTTGTTTCTTTTTATCACAGAAACGCTTCGTTAAGGGGCTCAGGCAGTACGGCAAGAACTTCTTCAGAATTAGAAAGGAGCTGCTTCCCAATAAGGAAACAGTGAGTACAATTGGACTTTATGTAACTTGATTTTTTCCTCTTTGCCCCTACTGCTTCTCCGCACTTGATCTTACGAAATGGTTTCCTTTAACCCTGCGCTGTGCTCAGACTGGCTGGCACTAGAGTCCTCATCATTTTACTTCCTTCACTTTTAGTTTAGCTTCTGATTTTATATAGTGAAGTGACAGATTATGCTTCTCCCCCACGAAGAAAGTGGACTTCCTTTGTAAGAACAGCAAGGTCTTTGACAACGGAGGGTCACTTGGGGGGTTGTCTGGGATGTTGAGCTATTAACATCTAATTGTAAATACAGTGGCTGAAATAGGAAATGTCATTTACCACCAGTTGGATTTGGTTATTGACAAGTCTTCAACCAAACAACAGAATGAAAAGGTCTGTGGCTCACTATGCTTTGAATTCTGTTGGGACCTTTTCTTTCTTTAATGTTGCTTATGTTTTGAAGAGTAGTTTTAACTCTTTAGTTTTTGCAGCCTTAAAAGTTTGCACTTCTGGGGGACACCTGGCTGGCTCAGTCAGAAGAGAGTGCGACTCTTGATCTTGGGGTCATGAATTCAAGCCCCACATTGAGTGTAGAGATTACTTAAATAAATAAATAATTTTTTGAAAACTTGGCACTGTTCATTGGACAGATACATATACAAGGATTCTTATAAATTGCTTAAGTGAGACTTTTACAGATTCATTTGACATTTCACAAAGCTGAGAGCCCTGTCTCTTGCTAAACTTGGGGTAGGCAGATTTGCTGAGGAAACTTCAGAGGGAGGTTGTATGAACAGAATACCAGTAAGGGATTTGGTCTCATTTACCTAAATTCCCTAAAGGTGGAATTCAGGGGGAGTGGTTGGAGAGTCCTAGGAGAGGCTAGGAGTGGGGTAGGGCCAGCCAAGTCCCAGTGTCTGTGGCCTAGGTAGAGCCTAGTAACCGGAAGTGCTTCTTAGGACTTGGGGGTGGAGGGTGAATATTTAGCCACTGAGCTGCTTTCACTTCATGCGTACCCTCCCTGAGTGGAATGAGGAGATAGATGAAGAGTATCCATTACAGAAGTGGGTGGGTTGTTTTCGTTTGGTTTGGTTGGTACTTTTCTAATTGGGTGTTGTTGATTGATTGATTTCCTCTTATTCAATTTTGATTGTTTTATTCTGAGGGCTTGTTCTGTTTTGTTTTTGCTTTAATGAACTTCTTCTAGACACCTTTTCTGTACGGTACCTTATGTGAGCAGCAGTAGCTTGTAAGAGGGAAGAAAGGTTCTGAGATTTCAAGTATAGCCTTGTATAAATTGGTGGTTTGCATCAACCAATCATAATGACATTGAACTTTTAATGTTTACTATACATCTTAATATGCTGAGATGGTCATTTTGAGAATGGTTAAAAAAAAAAAAAGAACTGTTTATAGACCTTGAACTAAAGTATATGTTGTCATCAATCTATAAAATCAACTTTTTTGGAGGGCGGGGATGGGTCTTCCTGGAACAAATTGGAAAGAAGTATTTTTTTTTTTAATTTTTTTTTTTCAACGTTTTTATTTATTTTTGGGACAGAGAGAGACAGAGCATGAACAGGGGAGGGGCAGAGAGAGAGGGAGACACAGAATCGGAAACAGGCTCCAGGCTCCGAGCCATCAGCCCAGAGCCTGACGCAGGGCTCGAACTCACGGACCACGAGATCGTGACCTGGCTGAAGTCGGACGCTTAACCGACTGCGCCACCCAGGCGCCCCGGAAAGAAGTATTTGATGTGGAACAGTAAAAAAATACCTTTAAGTTTTCTGCGGATTTCAATCATTTAAAGTTTGATACGTACTTTTATAAAACTAAAATGTTTTACCCAACGGTGAGAATTTTGGTGTGGCGAATTGGAGCAGCCATAAGGTCCGTGAGTAGCTGTGGCCGGACGCAGTAGGCCAGATTGTGACCTCCCCACTGCAGTTTTCTGTCTCGTGTCCTCCGCTAGAAGTTGCAAACCATGAGGAATTTAATACAAGATATGGCTTGACAATTATTTTCTTTCTGTTCTAAAAAATAAACTTGTAATAGCAAGATTAAGCATCTAATCTAAAATTTGCCGTCCACCATTTGGAAACACCAGGCAATTCTGTCTACCTTTTTATCTCTAGTGGAAGACAAATCTGAATAACTTTTAGCCTGGGTAAGAGGCTTCTAATCTTTTTTCCCCCCCTTACTCTTGGTTGTCCCTTATCCTTACTGATGATGTCTAACTCAGTAAGTCGTCTGTCCTCGCCCACAGAGAAGTTGTTGGTACACCAGCCTTTTGAGCCGGTCCGCTGGTCTTTTCCAGATGCCTCTGTCCTGAGACCCTTCCCCATCACTGTCCACCGTCCCTGTTTCCCAGCCTTGTGGCTCCTCTCCTCTCTCCTCCTCTGGCACCCGGCACCCTTCCTGTTTCCAGCCTCCTCATCAGGGCGTGATCATGGCCACTAACGGGACAGTTGTTGGCAGCACTGGAGGGTGCATTCATGGCTGACTGGCTGAACGTTACTGGTGTTCTGCTGTCTTTTTGCCTAGAACCGGAGGAGTTTGCTGGTAGGGTAGCTCTAGAAGTACCCTGATCACCTGGGAGAGAGGCACTCATTTTGGATTTTCCTTATTATCATCATAGCCCCGCTAATCATTCACAGCTCCTAGGGAGGGGAGGGCAAAGGTTATTTTTCATTTTTGCTGCAAAAAATGAGAAAATTCCTTGGTTCAGAACTTCCTTGGTAGAAGTCTTCATATGGTCACGCCTCTCTTTATATCAAATGCATCTAATCTAGATACTTTCTACATTCTCTTCTATTTCCCAGAATTATTAACTCATTTCTTTGCTCTTCTCAACTGACTTGAAACTTCAGAAGGGTGTCAGCATCCAAAAGAACGCGCCTGATTGGGCCCGGCGCGGGGGTCATCAGACCTGTGTTCTATTCCTGGCCTTACCGGTAACTGTAGTACTTGATGATCTCTTCTAACTGTGCAGTCTGCTCTGAGCTGTCGGGTCAAATCCTGACAAGCGTTCAAAAATTATTTTCCCTAAAATGGTGTTTCTTTGTGCGAGAATTTTATAGATGCTGCAATCTTTATAAAATGTTTGCACACCTTTGGCTGTTGTTGTGCCTGAAAGCAGAGTGATGGCTCTTGCCTCCTCTGGCACCTGCCTGCTCTGGGGCCTCGGGCAGATTATTCAGTCTCCGTCTTTTAACATCTGTGTCTGTAAAATGGGTGATCCTTCTAGCCCCTAGAATTGTTTTGAGAGTTTAAATGAGATAATGTCCGTAGAGTGCATATAAACACTTCAAAATGGGTCTTCTTCCTTGTCTACCCCAAATACTACCTGACATGCGCAGTATGGGATTATTTTCCGTTTGTAACTGTGTTGAACCTGTGTGAGAAGAAATGACCTGTTTCTTACCATGTGTCTTGGGAAAAACTGTTTTCTTTGAAAAACTGGGGGGAGGGGGGTGAAGGACAGCGCCCAGCTTAAAGGATCCAGTTGTTTCGTCTTGAACTTTGTTGAAGGGACTTCCGTCCTTACTGGGTCATTCAGCGCAGTTATGCGGACAGAGGTTCCTGGTGGGAATGGAGCTGAACAACTTTCCTAGTTCTTTTGGTTTCTGGTGTCTGTTACACAGGAGCTGAATCTGGCTTTCCTCCGAATACTGCTGCCCCCGGAGTGGGGGTGGTGGCTGTGGCTGCGGAAAACCCACTCTCAAAGTTCAGCTGAGGGGGTGTAGCAGGTCAGCCTCATGGTACCCAAGTGAATACCTGTCAGTCACATATTTTCGCGTCATGGCTGTGCACGTGTCCTGGAGTTGCTGCCTTTGTCCCATTCTTCCTTTCTCTGTGGCTGCTCGCCTTCTTCAGCGTGTGTACAAGATGGGCAGTTAGAAGTCATACACGGTAGGGCATCTTTGCGGAGCGTTCATTCAGCTTCCCCTTGGCTGTGTCCCTCTTCTCTCTCAAGACACTGTTGGGCCCAAATCATGTGAGAGTCTTGGGTGTTGGTGCGTTTATACAAATCGCAGCGAGCGTCCCACAGCTGAGCCGCTCGGGTGACGGAGAGCCGGGCCTCGGGGTGCCTCTTCCGGCACCGCTGCGTGATCTGTGAACCGATGGATGAATTACATGACCTTTGATGCTAAGATAATGCCTGAGAAAATAGGAGACCTGATAGAATTGAATCTTAAAGCACCAGGAGGGGCACCCATGTTGTAAATAATACAAAATCCCGGGTGTTCCAAAAATAATACCTTGTTTGGTTTTTACACACATTGCAGTTTTCTTCAAAATCCTGAGGAGATGACTCCGACGGCAGTGACACGTGTCTTCTCTCACACTGAGCACACGTCTGTGTTGTTTGAGTCAAAGACTTTCCGTGTCTGACACCTGGACGATTGTCCCTTGAATCCTGGCTGGCCTTTGTGTATGGCTCTACCTGCTGTTAGGCAGACAAATCCAGTCTGCGTTGGGTTGTAGACAGGGAGGGAGCCCCGACTCCGGGAGCTGTCTCAGGCGCAGCTAACGTTAGAGAGAAGACCGTGTGATCCCCCCCAACTCGGGAGAGAAGACAGGTGCCTCCAGCACGTTATTAGCCTCTGGGAGAAGAAGGTGAAAAGGCATACACCCTTGGCTGTCTTTCTGCCCTCCGTAGTTTTATGTTTGCACACCTAGCCCAGTAGGGATTAAGCTCATGTTATTTGTAGTCCCAGTTGCTGGTGTATTAATATTTTCTAAACTAAAAAATTCTTTTTTTTTTTTTTTTTTTACCCACTTCCCATTTTCAGAGCTAAACGTTCCATGTAGCTCAATTTTTTAAAAATTTTGTATATCCACCGAGCACTGTAATTAGTGGGTGGGATGTCTGTAATGAGAAGCAAGGTGCCATTCGTGGCCCGCATCGCAGCAGGGAAGGGGAACCACATGCATGCTTTCCGTGTTTGGCAACGTGTGCTAAGGGCCCTGTTGGACAAAGTGTGCACCAGAGGCTGGGTTTGGGGGCTGCCCGAAGGCTAATTGGAAGGTGTAGTGTTTGAGCTTTGAAAGAAGGATCTGCTTTTTGACAGGCGGTGGTTGGGAGGGTGGAAGGAAAGTGGCTTTCCAGCTGCAGGAAGTGGCACGAGCAAAGGCACGGAGGCAGGAACTTGCAGGCCGTGCCCAGCGCGTACCCTAGTGTAGTTGGAGAGGCGGTCGCAGGGCAGGTGCGGCAGGACTTAGGCCAAAATTGCGTCCTGGAGGTAGACTTGGGAGACCCTACACTGTCTCTGAAGAGGGCATCTGGGAACCCACAGAAGTCTTCTAAGAAGAGGGCGCCTGGGTGGCTGAGTCGGTTCAGCATCCGACTCTTGATTTCGGCTCAGGTCATGACCTCTCGGTTTGTGATTTCAAGGCGTACGTCGGGCTCTGTGTTCACGGTGTGGAGCCTGCTTGGGATCCTCTCTCTCTCTCTTTCTCTCTCTCTCTCCCCCCCTCCCCTCCCTCTCCCTCCCTCTCCCTCTGTTTTTCTTCTGTTTACAAGCGTGCGCTCTCTGTCTCAAAATAAATAATAAATTTGTTAAAAAAGAGAGAAGGGGGAGCATTCTTGAGCGGCACAAACAAGACATAGAGACCAGAAAGGAGGTTCTTGTAATAATTCTCAAAGTAAGGTCTCCAAGTAAGACCAAAAAAATGGGGGAGTTGAAAGTTACTTATGGAACTAGAAGTCTGTCTTTTATCCTGATTTTCTCCATTGAGAATGTGCCTGTTTTGTTTTTTTTAAGTGTTTATTCATTTTTGAGAGAATGAGAGAGAGAGTGTGTGCCTGAGTGGGGGAGGGGCAGGCGGGGGGGGGGGGGGTTGGGCAGAAGATCCAAAGCAGGGTCTGCGCTGACCGGCGAGCCCAGTGTGGGGCCTGAACCCACAAACCATGAGATCATGACCTGAGCTGAAGTTGGACACTCAGCTGAGCCACCCAGGTGCCCTATGTCTGGGCTTTTGTTGTTGTTGTTGTTGTTGTTTTAATGGTACTAAGGGGCAGCCGGTTTTGATATTTCGGATGTCTTGTTTTTAACTTGGGGTGATAGTGTGAAAAGTACTGGAGGTTTAATATTTTACTTTGAGGGGCGCCTGGGTGGCGCAGTCGGTTAAGCGTCCGACTTCAGCCAGGTCACGATCTCGCGGTCCGTGAGTTCGAGCCCCGCGTCAGGCTCTGGGCTGATGGCTCAGAGCCTGGAGCCTGTTTCCGATTCTGTGTCTCCCTCTCTCTCTGCCCCTCCCCCGTTCATGCTCTGTCTCTCTCTGTCCCAAAAATAAATGTTGAAAAAAAAAATTTTTTTTTTTAAAATATTTTACTTTGAGAAGTAACGTGAAAACCACCCACTTGTATCAGCCACGTTTCTGGAAATGAATTCTGTTAAATATGTACATAATTATTGAATATTAATTGTTTATTTCTTCAGGCAAAATATCTTTTGCATAAAGCACATTCCCCGAGCAGAGAATAACTACTCTTGAGAAAGGTTTTCAGACTGAGTAATCAAGACTCTGTTAATATTAAGAGGTTAAGTACGACTCTAGCATTCGGTATGAGCGTTCAGCGTGGAGTTTTATTTGACTTCAGATTAAAACCTTAGGTAAACAATTTTCTAGCCTCATTAATGCTTAATCTATGTTACGTAACAAAGCGTGGACTTCCTGAATAGGTTGATACTATTGGGGACACAGTTGTGTTCCAGGCGCGTAACCAGAGGCCTCTGTTCGCAAGTGCTGTGTCCCCTGTGCCCCCCGGCCGGCACTCCCCCGTCACCAGAGCCGGGTGCCGCTGCAGGCTCTCAGGCTCCTGTCTGTCCCCACAGAGCCAGAGTCTGCACAGGAACCCGCTCCCCTGGTGATGAGAACACTCGGTAGGGCTCAGGAGGCCCTGCTGTTCACAGAGGTGCAGACTTGTGGGGTTCTAAGCCCATATGTCACATTCGTTCTTAACGTTGCTTTTATTCTGTTCCAGTTGTAAATTACTTCACTGTGAGGGCTTAATTTTGTTTTTCAAATTATTACAAAGTATTTCAAACATATAGAACAGTAATCTGGGCTTATTTGCATTATCAATAATAGAATTTCTTAGTATAGCTTCCCTCTTCGTATCTTTCACTCTTTTCTAGAAACACAATTGTAACTCCGGTCATATTTCACATAAAAACTGTTTTCTTCCTCTTTCCTTGTGGCATGCAGTTCATTGTGTGTGAGTCAGTCAAGCCTAGATCTTCTTTAAGTTGCTAAGAAAACTTTTTATTTGAAAAAGTGATATTCTCTTATTAATATGAAGTTCACATACTTAATACTGTGGCGTTTTCAGATGTTACTCTCTCTCCCTGGCACCCCTTTATGTATGGAGAAGAAATATACATATTTTGAGAGGTTGGCAAGATTGGGTCCAAGGCAAGACATGTGCCACACCTTTTTTTCTTAATAACTTGTCCTCAAATAGGTACAGATAAAGTTGAAATTTTCCATTCCAGGCAGAAGCGATTACCAATAGAAACAGGCACTAAGTTTGGCAGCAAGAACTGTGATCCTATAGCTCTTTCCATGCAGGGGTTTGTTCCCACTAAAATGAAGCAGAGGCTTGAATCTTTTCATCTGATAGTCTAAACTGTGTGGCTATTTAGCTGGGCAGGGGTCCAGTTTTGACTAGGGCAGTCTAAGCGGGATTGGTTGATTCCCTTGTGTAAGTGAAGCAGTTAAGAAATTTGCATGTAAGGAATTTTTGGTGCCGATGTTGGGGGAATAAAGAGGTTTTTAGGAATCTGTTAAGCTCTTGGTTTTGGTTCAGGTCATGCTCTCAAGGTTCGTGAGTTGAAGCCCCACATTGGGGCTCTGCACTGACAGTGCTTGCAATTCTCTTACCCTCTGTCTGCCTCTCCCCTACTCACTCACTCTCTCTCTCTCTCTCTCTCTCTCTCTCTCTCTCTCTCTCTCTCAAATAAACTAAAAGAAAAAAAAGAATCAGGTGACTTTTTAATGTTTTTTTTATGTTTATTTTTTTAATGTTTGTTTTTTGAGAGAGAGAGAGAGAGAGAGACAGAGTGTGAACGGGGGAGGGATTGAGAGAGAGGGAGACAGAATCTGAAGCAGGCTCCAGGCTCTGAGCTGTCAGCACAGAGCCTGATGCGGGGCTTGAACCCACGAACCACGAGATCATGACCCAAGCCAAACTCAGATGCTTAACCAACTGAGCCACCCAGGCACCCCATAATCAGGTGACTTATTAAAACAAGGCCTTGAATATTTGCTGTTTTCTGTGTAAATGTCTTAGGCCTGTCCTTGGCTTTATCCTACACAACAGAACTGGAGGAAGTGGTGTCCAAGTATTTTGACTGTGTGCGACATATTGCTTATAGACATTGCTCCCAAATGAAACCACCTTGGACTTGTAAAGTTACTGAATACACTGCTGCTTATAAGGATTAGTTATTTATTTGCTGCTGGTATTTGCTAACCTGTATTTCTTATGATTTGACTGGGTCTTAGTTACCTGGTGACTTTGACCTTTATACCTAAGTAGACTCACCCATTTTATTAGCTAGTAACACAAATGGAAGGTTTGAAATGCTCTTTAAGAAGACTTCTAAGCTGTGATTACTGTGCTTATATTCCATGTGTTTACCCACTTGGAGCTCATATTTTATATCATAAATAGATTTTTCTTAGCCTTAATAAGATCGATGAACCCATCCTAACTTTGAAACTCCAGTTTGCTGATGTTTTAAAAATAAGTTTTAAAATGTATCTGAAGTCATAATCCTTGAATAATTGGTTCATTTTAATCTTATTTGAAGTTACGCCCTTGAGGAATATGTAGGAAAATAAAGTAGAATAAAAATTGTATTGTTTTGAAAATTGTAAAGTGAGGCCTTCCCCTCAGTCTTATTCACAGCTGCTCACTGGTGGTGGGAAAGATGGCCCCCCACCCTACTTCCTCTCATAATACTTCTTTTTTCTGTAATTTGAAAACCATTAATTGTATACTAGAAATAGGAAAAGCAAGCAGGAGAAACCTATCTGGGGACACCAGAATTCTGTTAAGCTAGGTATTTTTTTTTGAGATGTTAAATTTTTAAATTAAGTTTCAATATCAGTGACCTTTGTTATTTTTCCCACTTTGGAAATAAGATTCTGTGTTCTGCTCAAGTGTCTTAAGTCCTTCTTCTGAAACCTCTAAATTGTGATGTCATAGTTCCCAGGATTTGACCTTCGAGGTGTCTTAAACCATCATCATGGTTCTCAGTGGGCAAAGTTGGGAGTGTTTTGGGAACTACTGGGGGGAACCTTTGGTACCCAAGGCCTGTGTTCTCCTTGAGTTGTCTGTGGTGTGGGAGAGAGCGCTTCCCCTCGTGGAGTTCACAGTCCACTGAAGAGGCGAGCAGGGTGCGTGTTCTTCTCTGGAGGGTGCGTGAATTGCAGTCATGGGGACCCTCTGGGGCCCAGTCACAGGGCTTGGGCTGCGCGCTCGTGAAAGCACGTGGGCCATTTTCTCTGCAACAGGTGGCCATCACACAAGGAGCCCAGCTCCTGTCTCAGAAGAATTGTATGTTGTTCTGCCCTTTAAATATTACTACTTTATTTTAGTCCTGGACTTTAGACACTGTTTCATTTTTTCTTCTATGCATTTCTGTTCTGCACACATACATGCATGTATGTATTTATGTAGAACATAAGGCCTTCTGGGGATAGACCTCGTTTTAATACTTCTTTATGTCTCCTTTAATTCCCTGTAATAGGCCTTTACTTGATGTGACTTTTATTTTTAACTTAAAGTTCAGTTAACATGTAATGCAGTATTGGTTTCAGGAGTAGAATTCAGTGATTCATCACTTACATACAACACCCAGTGCTCATCACAACTCTGCCCTCCTTAGTACCTCTCACCCATCTGTCTAGCCCATCTCCCACGTACCTCCCTCCGTCAGCCCTCACTTTGTTCTCTATTGTTAAGAGTCTCTTGTGGTCTGTTTCCAAACTCTCTTCTCTTCCTCCCTCCCTGTATATTCATCTGTTTTGTTTCTTAAATTCCACACATGAATGAAATCATATGGTATGTGTCTTTCTCTGATGACTTATTTCACTTAGCATAATACGTTCTCGCTCTATCCACATCACTGCAAATGGCATGATTTCATTCTTTTTGATCGCTGAGTAGTATTCGATTGTATATATATACCCCATCTTTATCCATTCATCAGTTGATGGGCATTTGGGCGTCGTTTGACTATTGTTGATAGCGCTGCTATAAACATCGGGGTCCATGTACCCCTTCCAGTCTGTATTTTATATCCTTTGGGTAAATACCTAATAGGGCAATTGCTGGATCATAGGGTAGTTCTATTTTTAGTTTTCTGAGGAACCCCCATACTGATCTCCAAAGCAGCTGCACTGGTTTGCATCCCCACCAACAGGGCAAGAGGGTTCCCCTTCCTCCGCATCCTCGCCAGCACCTGTTGTTTCTTGTGTTAACTTTAGCCATTCCGACAGGTGTGAGGTGGTGGTTTTGATTTGCATTTCCCTGATGATGAGTGATGTTGAGCATCTTTTCATGTGCCTGCTAGCCATCTGGATGTCTTCTTTGCAAAAATGTCTATTCGTGTCTTCTGCCCATTTCTTAACTGGGTTATTTGTTTTACTTGATATTTCTTAAAAATGAGGTGTGTGGCTGTGTATGTTCACATGTGTGAATGATGGGATGGAAATATAGTATAACCATAGATCGATATATAACTATTGGTCCTAAAAGATTAAAACTTGTCAGGGATTTTGAGGAATGGTTTTCCTCATTTTTGCTCCTCGTGTTGCTTTTCATGATCTGCTTTGAGGCTGTTTTAAAGACCAGTTGAAACCTGGACATCCTAGGCCTTGGACTATGTAGCAGACAGAAAATCCTGGTTAACTTTTCTGTCCCAGGACAGTAAGACTAGGACTTGGGAGTCACTGTGCCACGCTTGGACTTTCCTGTTCTGTTTATCACAGGCAGTAAATCAACTCTGCTGTTTGCACAGCAATTCTGTTTTCTAGATTATTTATAAGATTGAAACCCATTGTTTATTTTTCTCAGCAGGTTTATTGAGCAAGTCAAGAATAAAATATTATCTTAAGCAGTAGAGCAGGCCATTAGCCAGTTGCAGCTTGGTTTCAAAATTATCGTGTGTGTGTGTATGTGAGCATGAGTGTATTGTGTGCACAGGAGGTGAGAGCCAAGCGAGGTGAAAGAGGCTCAGTGTTGCCAGATCTCTGCAAGCTTTGCAAGGTTCCTGTGACTGTTTATGGATTTTTTTCCCCCCTTTTAGTCAGTTAGTGAGTCACCATCATATGCCATTTTATTATCTTGAAAACAGTCTGGAATTTTTCTGTGTCTTTGCCATATGAGTGAAATCCCACTGATGTGTTCTGAACGATATCAAGTTAAAGTTTTTCCTGTGATGCTTTGGTTATGTATTTTCAGCTGCAGCCGTTGTCTCTTTGTTCCTATGTGCAGGAGTTGAGATTGTTCTTGAGTTTGGCAAGAAGTGATGACTTTCGTGTGTTTGATTATTTTAGGGGGCTGGAACAGCATAGGTCCAATGCCCTTGGGACTCGGTGCTTATTGATTTAGGCACACGCCTCCTGTGATCATAACTTGGTCCTCCTTCCCACTTCTGCTCTGTTTTGGAAATGTACTAACAAGGTACATGGAAGCAGGTCAGAGGTGTGTGGCCTTCAGTTGTCAAGGAAGGTGTTTAAGTTGTGGAACGAGAGTCTGGAATGTGTGGAACAATAGGAGGGAGAATTAAACCCAAAAGGAAGCAGGCCCAGCGGATCTGCGGACATGGCCGGCTCCAGCTGGGTAAAGCAGGCAGCAGGTGATGTGGGCAACAGAACCCTGTAGACATCTGGAGAATGGGGGATAAAAAGCAAAACAAAACTTTCAAAAATAAATGTTAAAGTTGGCTTTGTCCTGTGGACTGAATTTGCTTATCAGAACTTGAAGCCCTTATTTCTTTTGACCATGTAAGCCTGTCAGGTGATTCAGGAGAAAAGTCCCTGCGCTTCCCTGTCTACCAGAGTATGTTAGGTCTGTTAGATGATTAGGCAGAATAATACACTTCAAGGATGGAGTGCTTCTTAGGTAGTCACTTTGTATTTATATTCACATGTGCAAGTTTAGGACTTGGAATGTACATCCATCTGCCCAGACTGAAGCTAAAGCATACCGTTTGCTTTTGTGTTATATTCTCCTCTCATTACTGATTGCCCAAACGCTAAAGCATGTTACCAGGCATGCCTATACTTTACTGTCTTACTAAGTTTTTCTAGAAATCAGTGGCAGGGTGTTTAGATAGGGTGAACATAAAAATTTATAGTTTATTCCTGGGGCGCCTGTCTGATTCTTGATTTCAGCTCAGATCATGTGGTGGGATCAAGCCACTCCCATGCTGGACTCTGGGCTGAAGCCTACTTAAGGTTCTCTCCCTCTCTCTCTGCCCCTCCCCTGCTCATGTGCACGCGTTCTCGCTCTCTCTCAAATAAATAAACATTTGGGGAAAAAATGCCTCGCCAAAGAAAGTCCTTGAAGTATCCTAGTTTTGAGGAGTTCCCTAACGCCCGAACCCCTCTGCAGCACGTCTTCAGAGTCACTGCCCTGCTCATTCCTGAGAACCTGGTAACTCTGAACCCATTAAATGCGGGCACGGCGGTTTGGGCCAGTTCCATTGTTTTAGATGTCCTCTGTTTATGAAGCGGGGATCCGACGCCCTCCATCTGCCTTGTGGTGTCCTGGTCGAGTCCCTGGATGACACGGAGACATGGTGCCACGCCCCCTCCCTCACAGAGCTCCTCAGGAGGGTCAGGGCCGTGGACGCGTCTCCTGCCCGGGCTCCCGTCCGAGCGCGCCGCGACATCCCACGCCACGCGCTCTAGGTGAGCTCCTTTGGACCGTTGTCGTTCGGCCCTCCCGGCGGCATCAGGCCGCCGGGGGCGCCCCCGTCCCTCACCCCGGCCTTCTCCCTCCCCCGTGGGCAGGCGCGGGTGTGAATTCAGTGCACCCTTCCTAGCGTCACAGAGAGTCAC
Organism: Puma concolor; assembly: GCF_028749965.1. NCBI lineage: Eukaryota > Metazoa > Chordata > Mammalia > Carnivora > Felidae > Puma > Puma concolor. The sequence goes on along the minus strand of NC_141674.1, from coordinate 5,851,066 downwards.
GTGAGAGGTTTTGTTTCTTCTGTTGAGTTTAGCACATCTTTTTTTTTTTTTTTTTTTCAACGTTTATTTATTTTTGGGACAGAGAGAGACAGAGCATGAACGGGGGAGGGGCAGAGAGAGAGGGAGACACAGAATCGGAAACAGGCTCCAGGCTCCGAGCCATCAGCCCAGAGCCCGACGCGGGGCTCGAACTCACGGACCGCGAGATCGTGACCTGGCTGAAGTCGGACGCTTAACCGACTGCGCCACCCAGGCGCCCCGAGTTTAGCACATCTTAAGGGTAACATTTTTAACCCAGCTCTCATTTCGCACAATGAGCGTTAGTATTAGGACCTGGTAAGAGACACCACCGGGTGCAGCAGCGCGCGCTCGGACCGACCGCCAGGCCGCTGTAACACCTGGAGGCACCTGAGCCGATGTCCGGTGCCAAGCCACAGCGCAGCCCGGTGGGAGACGGCGGCCTCCTTCCTTGTGGGAGGACCACCGGCTTTAGTCGCTACCCGGACCTCCCCCCGCAGCCCCCAGGAGTCCAGGCGGGTAACCAGGTAACCGTCCCTCGGCCCGGCCCGTTCCTGTGCGTTTTGGTGAAGTCCGACTGAAGACTGCGACAGCAGTCATGTAGAAGACGCGGGCCTTTGGTTTCCGCCAGCTCTCGAAAGCCACGTTCGAATGACGGAGCTCCCCCCGCCCCCCCTCAGAAACAAAAAGCGTGGAAACGGGCTCTTATTCGTGGACTAAACTGGGAGCCCTGGACTGTAAGGGAAATCACGCCTCTGATGCTTGCTGTCAGTTTTCCAGACTGGATTTTCTGCCTTTCACCGAGCTTTTCCTCCCCCTAGATCCCCTCCCCGGTCCTTCCAGGTTGGTGGAGAGAGCGCCCCAGCAACACGCTTCGTAGTACGCGTATCCTGACAGAAGTGCGGTAGTCCCCGTGTGTCCCCGTGGCCTCAGCTGGGCGGTAGTCTGCTTCTCGTCCTGTTTCCCAGTTAGCACTGCTGGGGGACACACGGGCCGGGCCAGAAGGTCTGGAACTCTCAGCCTCGCAGCCACTGGCTTGCATAAGCACGCATCGTTGGCCATCAGGCTGACCGTTTCCTCTGCTCAGATGCTGTACTCCCTCTGCTGGTCTTGAGACCGCGCGACTCTGCCGTCACGAGGACACCGTCCCTTCCCCAGGCCTTCGACTGTGTACGTTGTGGGGAGAAACAAGAGAACCCTTTCCGGCTGCGGGAAGACGATTGCAGTTCTCAGGCAGGCCTGGCAAGGAGGTCCCTTCTAGCGCTGCTCCCCTCACATCCTGCCCCTACATTACTACAAGACATTTTCACTCTTTGGGGCGCCCCCAAATCCAGCATTTCTCTGTTTGATTTTTGTCCCTTACACTTGATTTCTGTCCCTGCCAGCCCCTGCCCTCAGCCCGGCCTTCACCCCATCCCCCACCCCCCTGTACTCACGGCAGGAGCCATCTTTTATAGCACACATAACCTTTAAACCAAAAAAAAAAAAGTACATTGCTTATAACAAAATGAATCTCTTTTCTGCTTTTATTTTGAAAAGTCCTCCTTGTTGTTTAATGTGGAGGATATTCGTGCTGAAAGCCTGTTCCAAGTAGGCATTTGTGCATCCCAGAGGAACTTTTGATTTATTTCCTTAACTCTGCCCTCCTTTCTCTGTGGTTCAGAAACCTTTAATGGTCTGTGAAGCCATGAGACTTCAGTGCAAAACAGAAGTCGTTTTAAGAACCCTTCTACTACATAAAAGGCCTGCCAGTTTCCACATGCTGGGTTTTTGACTCCCTGACAGGCTGACCTCTCACAAATTTTGGTTGTACAGCAGGGCATCCAGGGTTGGGGCCTTGATAATGGTTTTGTGAAATATTTTTTTCTCCTCTCCCTCTCTTTGAAAAGTTGTAATGAAAATTCCGGGCTCTTGGCCAGCCCGTGGGATGTGATACAGTAGAAATGTTTCTGGTGCCCTTTGTTACTGTTCGGCTTTGATTAGGTTTATTTCCCGTAAGCTTAATTTTGCTCCCCGCCCCGTCCCCTGTTTTATGGCTAAGGAGGTTAACTGAGCCAAGGTTATGTATTTTATGACGCAAGCTGCCGCAGCCTTACGAAGTCACTGCGCTGGGCTTTTGTGGCAGAAAGACGGGTGGGGGGGGAGCCACTACCCTCACATCCTCGTGTTTCTTCTCACCAAGGCTGCCTTCTCCCGGTCGTGCCTGCTTCCATGGGAAGAGTGTGAGCAGCGTGCAGGCCGCGTGGCTCGCCCTGCGTCTTCCAGCCGGGGTGTTCCAAGAAACCACCGGGCACCTCGTCTTGAGATTTTGTTAAGTTAGAAATCGTGGTAGACCTCTCTCCCGGGTTGCTGCCGGGTGGAGGGAGGAGGTGGAGGGCCCTCCGGAGCAGCAGTCAACAAACGGTGACACTCCTTTGATCTTTCTCGTGGTTCTCCATTTCAAAAGAAAGAAGTGGTTGCAGCTTAAGAAAGTTTTTTTTTTTTAATACTGCTTTGACTTTGTATTTATAGCTCTTTTCATCCTTGCAAATGAGAGCACTCTACAGACATGATTTCATCAGTTCTGATAGCCTGGGAGGGTGCGGCGCTCTTGCACAAGCTCGGGAAGGAGATTGAGGCCCGGTGACAAGCAAGGGCCCCCCCCCCCCCGTCAAGGGCACCATCTAGGTCGGGAGAGGGGGTGAGCCGGGAGCAGAGCCTCCGTGGGGTAAGTCCTAGGGTTTGGGGCCGAGCTTGCTTTTTATAGGAGGAAGATGAGACGTTACCATCACCGACACCGTGTTCACAGGGGGCCCCCTTGGCCAGTTGGCGGTGGTGGAAGTACAAGTGCGGGTAGCTCGTTCGTGTCCAGGAGCCGTTGAGAGGTGGACCCTGCCGAGCTACCAGGGGGGCGCTGAGCTTGCGGATTCAGTTTTGAATTTGGGCGTGGACAGTAGACCTGACGTTGAATCCAGATCTAGAAGCTGTGGTTCAAGTTTGTGCCCCACACGATCCACGCCCCCACCCCCACCCCCCACCCCCCGGTCTCCTGTCGAGGGGTTGTGATGTGGGGAGGTGTCGTGTCCCTGAGAACGGGCGCGAGGGGGTGTCGAGGGTCACTCAGACACTGTCCGCCTTCTGAAGAATCGTTCCGGCTCTCAGCCTGAGGCCTTTGCTAACTGAGTCGCTAAGGGAGTAGCCATCCTTTGGGCCCGCGGAGAAGAGGGGTCGTTGTCCCCGGTGCCTTGTTGGAGCAGAAATGCTTAAGTGATACTTTGAGCCCCCTTCCCTGATTTGCGTCCCCATTTCCTTTGGGCCCTCGCCGCCTGCCTGTGGCCACACCGCAGCCGTGAAGCAGTGGCGCCCCTCACCCCGCTCCGGCTGCGCTCTGGTGCAGGCGTTCGTGTGAGGGCTGTGGGGTTTTTTGCTCTCCCTGTTTAGAAACACAGATGTCTTACATCTCCACAAAAGAATTTGGGAAATAAACCTATTTACAGGAAGATCCGCACGAGTTTGACATGGTTTCCTCAAAGCACCTTGTTCACAGTCCTTAGCAAGTGCGCTGCTCTTCTAAATCGGGCCCCCTCCACCTTTCTCTCCCTCCAGCCTCGAGTGTCCTCAGATGCCTGCACAGCTGAGCAGGAAATAAGGTTCCTTTTTTCCCTAAACTAGTCGTGCAAACAAGGCCAAAGAGGAAATTGCTCATTCTTTGGTATTATTAAGTTTATTTTTAGTTTCCTAGTACTTGATTTATCTTGGGGGAAGGAGAGGGATAAAATGCAGTGTCTCATGAAGGGAAATACCGGACACGTATCTCAAGGTTTCTTACTAAGTGAACAAACTTTCCATGTTGGATGCTTTCTGACTGGCCCTTAAAGTGTATTTTTTTCTTTTTAATTTTATTTATGTATTTAGCCAGCTACTCGGCAGACATTTGAATTCCTGTGTGGAACCATGACTTTTTAGGTAGATGCCGAGGATGTAAAAACGAGGAGGACATTTTCCTCTACCCTTAAGACGCACGGAGTCCGCTAGGACAAACCAGCGTGACTCTGTGCGGCGACTGCTGCGCGCAGATGCGCTGCTGCCCTTGTGGTAGGTTCTAGAATTCACAGAGCAGCTCCCCGCGTCTTACCCTCTCTCTTCTTCGTCACCATCACCGGAGCAGTTAGGTGACTACGGCTGAGAGCTGGGACCCAGACCTCTGATTTGTCACCTCGTCCTGGCCGTACGCACCGATGTGAGAGCTCGTGACTGGTGGGCTTGTCAGCTCTCCGGCGGCACCTCCTTCCTTCCTCCCGGAGATTGCTCGGGACGTGTGCGAATTGCTGTTCTGCCCTCCCTGTCCTCCGACGGGTTACCCAATTGCTCTAGTTTAGTCTTCTCATCTATAAAATGGGGATAATAGGACCTATGTCCTGGGACATTTGCGAGGGTTAATTGAGCACAGGCATACCTTGTTTTATCACGCTCCGCAGATACTGTGGTTTTTTTGGGGTTTTGTTTTTTTGGTTTTTGTTTTCGTTTTGTTTTTGTCTTTACAAATTGAAGGTTTAAGACTCCAGTGCAGGAAGTCACTGCAGATGTGGTGGAAACAGTAGAAGAACCAGAAGTCGAGGTGGGGCCTGAAGATGGGACTGAATGGCTGCCATCTCAGGATAAACCTTTAATTTCTTAATTTTTTTTTTTTTTAGATTTATTTATTTTTGATAGAGACAGAGCACAAGTAGGGGAGGGGCAGAGAGAGAAGGAGACCCAGAATCCGAAGCAGGCTCCGGGCTCCGAGCTGTCAGCACAGAGCGCGACGCGGGGCTCGAACTCACAACCCCGAGATCATGACCTGAGCTGAAGTCGGATGCTTAACTGACTGAGCCACCCAGGCGCCCCTAAACCTTTAATTTCTTTTTTTTTTTTTTTTAATTTTTTAATTTTTTTTTTTTTTTTTTCTTTTTCAACGTTTATTTTTATTTTTGGGACAGAGAGAGACAGAGCATGAACGGGGGAGGGGCAGAGAGAGAGGGAGACACAGAATCGGAAACAGGCTCCAGGCTCTGAGCCATCAGCCCAGAGCCTGACGCGGGGCTCGAACTCACGGACCACGAGATCGTGACCTGGCTGAAGTCGGACGCTTAACCGACTGCGCCACCCAGGCGCCCCTAAACCTTTAATTTCTAATGGACGAGCAAAATAAGTGGTTTCTTGAGCTAGAATCTGCTCTTGGTGAAGATGCTGTGAAGATTGTTGAAATGACAACAAAGGATTTAGAATATGACACAGACTTAGTTGATAAAGCAGCGGCAGGGTTTGAGAGGATTAACTCCAATTTTGAAAGAAGTTCTACTGTGGGTAAAATGCTAGCAAACAGCACTGTGTGCTACAGAGAAATTGTTTGTGAAAGGAAGGTTCTGTCAACGTGGCAGACTCCACTGTTGTCTTGTTGTAAGAAATCACCACAACCACCCCCCCACCCCGGTCAGTCAGCAGCCGTTAGGTCGGGGAAGACCCTCCGCCAGCAGAAAGATTACAACTCGCTGAAAGCTCGGATGATGGTTAGTGCTTTTTAGCAATGAAGTATTTTTTTTTTTTTAATTTTTTTTTTTTCAACGTTTATTTATTTTTGGGACAGAGAGAGACACAGCATGAACGGGGGAGCGGCAGAGAGAGAGGGAGACACAGAATCGGAAACAGGCTCCAGGCTCTGAGCCATCAGCCCAGAGCCCGACGCGGGGCTCGAACCCACGGACCGCGAGATCGTGACCTGGCTGAAGTCGGACGCTTAACCGACTGCGCCACCCAGGCGCCCCAGCAATGAAGTATTTTTAATTAAGATGTAGACATTGTTGTTTTAGACATAATGCTATTGCACACTTCATAGACTATGGTAGAGTGTAAACATAACTTCATATGCACTGGGAAACCAAGAAGAAATCCATTTGACCGGTCATTTGACTTGCTTTATTGCGATACTTGCTTTATTGTGATGGTCTGGAGCTGAACCCACGTTATCTCTGTGGTATGCCTGTACTTTGATGGTCAAAATGGTCTTATGTGTAGTTGTGAAACCTCAGCTATCTTGAGAAATCGAAAAGCCAAAAATCTTACACAAAATTTCACAGTTTGGAATTCTAGATGGCATGTTTGGCTCACTTACAATCCACATTTCTGTTACGCTCTTCAAATAATACTGGGGAAACCCCATAGAACCGTGTCGTGTGCCCAAGATGAATCGCGGGGATTCATGTTGGGTTTTGGCTCTGCCCTGTCTGTGAAGTTAGAGTACTGGGAGTAGAGGTTGAAATTTGGAATTCTAGAGTGGTGACAAATGTAGGTGATTTGCTCTTCCCAGAGTATTAGTCCCTGTCCCTCCATCTTGCTGTCTTCAAGCTCTCAATTAGGATTTCTAGTAGAGAAACCGCGGGCTTTCCACGGACTGGGCTGCAGAGATCACTGCTGTGTTGTCAGCAGGTGGGCATGTGGGGTGGTCCGTCTTCAGGGTGGAGGACTGGGCCTTGAGCTCCTGTTGGCTGAGGCTTCTAATAGCCCTCCAAATTTACACACAGAGCAAATGAAGGGAATTTTAAAAGATACTTGTAAATTTTCATATATTTTCTGGAGATACTTTAAACTCTAGTTTATATAGTTTTCATTCGTACCAGGATACTAGTAAACCCATAAGTAATTGAAAGCCACTGAAGTTTCATTGATTAAATTGTCTTTGGTTTACTTAGTCGCCCAGTTCTAGATACATCAGAGTTGAGGGTTATTGGTTTCTGTGACCTATGCTATTCAAGTGGTGTTAATAAGAGAAGTAATGCCTCGTTTGTGCTTAGGTCCCTTTGTTGAGAGCGACCCAATATGCCAATAATACAGAACATTCTGTATTATTGTTAAAGCATGTTGACCTGTTAAGGCCCCAAAGCCAACCCCATTTCATAAGTAGAATTAAATGAGACATGAAGAAGGGGAAGTGTTCACCCAGAGCAGTTTAGCAGATTTTTAGAGTGAGTCACCATGAGAAAAGAGGCCCCCAAGCCAGTGCTTGCTATTTTCATGCTACGGTTCCAAGTGGAAGAGCCCAAAAGTTAGACTCTGTGGCTCAGGCCTCACCAAATAGGACCCTGCATCTTCCTTGGCATGTATTTCCTTTAGTGGGGATAGAGGTAAGAACTGTTACATTTGCGTCCTTCCAGAACAGCTTAAGACTAAAAAAACTCAAATGTCTATGGGGTGCCTGGGTGGCTCAGTTGGTTGAGTGTCCGACTTTGGCTCAAGTCACGATCTTGCAGTTCGTGGGTTCGAGCTCCGCGTCGGGCTCTGTGCTAACACCTCGGAGCCTGGAGCCTGCTTCGGATTCTGTGTCTCCTTCTCTCTCTGTTCCTTCCCTGCTCACACTCTGTCTCTCTCTCTACCTCAAAAATAAAGATTAAAAAAAAATTTTTTAAAAACTCCAATGTCTGGAAAAGTAAGATACAGAGTGAGGCAAAGCATAAGATAATATCTGGCCAAGCAGTATTGTCTTGGGTGAGTGAGTCTCTGGTCACTTAGGAGCCTGCCTGTCCTTGTGCCTTCTTAGGACCTGTGCCTTCTTAGGATCTGACCACATACTCCTTCTCGTGCTTCGTGATGAACCTCCATTACCTCTTTTAGTGCACATCTTCTTTGGGTAGTACAAACTGTATTCCTGACCATGCTCTGGGTAGTTTAGAATTCTTACATTATTTCTGTGAAATACAAACCCTTGAAAGTGATCGCTGAGACGGCACATGGTGCTCACCGCAGCGGTGTCTTTCTGTGTAGGTCACTCGCATCGTTCGGAGTGCTGCTTCACGAGTGGCTGAAACTTACATCACAAGTGTCCCTCCAGATCGCCCAGTCGATGGAAGTGTTTTCACCACAGTCTCGCAGCAGATGTTTACTCTGTGTGCACTGGCTTCACAGATTCGTGTAGATGCTCCCCTTGTAGATGGACTCCACCGCTAGTGTGAGTCGTGACTGCTTTGTGGCCGTAATTAAAGCTACTAAAAGGAAGGATGGGGGTGATATGGACTGTGCTCAAAGCAGGTGTTCAGTTTTGACAGAGAAGAGCCAATGTTTTATCTTTGCTGAATTTTTAGAAAGCTAGAAATGAAAGGTGAGACCCAGGAGAGAGGGGAGAGGGTGTCCCCCAGGCTTGTTACATATACTCAGTATCCAGGTGGGTAAAAATATGAGACTAAAAAGATAAAGGATTTGGTTAGAGTAGACTTTTTTGATTTTTCAATTGGATGATACTTTGCTGATTGCTATTTTTTTTTACAAGGCCCTCTGCCAAGATTTTTTTTTTTTTTTTTTAAATCTCAAAAAGAATGAAGAATTGTAATCTTCGGAGCATAAAAAATTTTTTTAGTTTATTTTTTAAAAAATGTTTTTGAGAGAGCACAAGCGGGAGAGGGGCAGAGAGAAGAGGACAAAGGATCGGAAGTGGGTTCTGTGCCGATAGCAGGGAGCCTGATGGGGGCTTGAACTCCGGAACCGTGAGATCATGACCTGAACCAAAGTCGGACGCTTAACCAACTGGGCCACCCAGGCGCCCGCAGGTTGTTTCTTAAAAGATAAGTCAAGTTGGTGTTAGATTGTTACACTCATTCATTTGCAGATATTTATTGACAGTCTACGTAATGCCGAACATTGTGTTAGATGCTAGAAGTGTATCATTCCACAAAGAGATAGATTCCCTGGTTCATGGAAATTTTAAATCTATAAAGTAGACAGATTAAGTGAATAATCTCTTAAGTATGTAGTTATAAATCCTGAAAAGTGCTATAAGGGAAAAGTACCGGATATATAACAGAGGGACCCAACTTCAATAAAGGAATGTCTGAAGATGTTTCATTTCAGTTATGACCCCAGACATGAGAAGAGAAGGATGGAATCAGAACACCCAGGCCAGGGCACCAGGCTGTATAGAGGCCTTGGAATAGGATGACCTTGGAATTCGGGTGGGACTAAAAGAAAATAAGTGTATGGAGGTGTGTTGAGCGGGGCGAGGTAGAGGTGATGGGAGTGGGTTAGATCGTGGTGACCTTGCAGGCTTCAGCGGTAGTGACAGCATCTACTGAGGGCCTCTGCTGTGTCAGGCACTGTTCTGGGTGCTTTACGTGCATTGATCGATCGGCCTCATAGATAAGAGGCTGCGTGCCTTGCCCAACTTTATGAAGTAGTACAGCCAAGATTTGATCTCAGTTTGGTTTCAGGATCCATAACCTTAAACACCGTGTTACGTTTTTATGTGGAGAAAAAGGATAAGGCATTAAAGAATTTTCAAACAGGATAAGTAATATCAGATAATATCAGATTTGTTTTGTGTTTTATAAATACATAAATATATATTTTATATATATATATATATATATATATAGATATATATATATATAGATATATATATATAGATATATATATGCACGTACCTATGTATACGTGTGTGTATATATATGATGCAGTGTGGAAGATGGGGTGAAACAGGTCACAAGTGGAAGTGGCGAGACCAGGCAGCACCCTTGGCTCCTGTGGGCGCGTCTGCCCCCTCTGGCTCCACAAATGTAAGTATATCCACAGAGCCAGCCACCGGGAGAAATCTTCCAGTGCACGAATGGGACGGCGAGGGAGTTTCTGAAACGGCTGTGAGTGAACGAAGAGCAAGACAGTGTGACCTGGCATACCCAGCAGACGTTCGGGGGTGAGGGTTTTGCCTGGTCTCCCGTGCACGTCCTTCGTTTTCCAGGTTTTCCAGAAACATACAAGTAGGTTGACTTGACATAATTTTGTATCACTTGAGCCTGCTTGTTCTGTAGATTAATTTGGAAACTGCTGACATCCGTAGAATAGTCATTTTTGGCCTCCTCTAGAAGCACAGCTCTGCTTCTTTTAAGCTCATTTGGATAATTTTGAAGACCACCCTGGGGGAGGTGCCTCACGTCCCCCCATCTCAGAAGTACGTGGCTTCTAAGGAGTTGTCGTTTTATAAGGGCCCCGCTTTCTTTAAGAAATTACAGCATCCAGAGAAACAGTGATCCTGACGCTGGGCGGGTAAGGGAAGGGAGGGTCTCCCGCCTGAGGCCTGTGCTTGGATGTGTAGGGCTTGGACACACAGGTCGATGCCCGGCACCAGGATGGGAGGCCCGCGGTGGCTTGCTGGCGGGCTCGGTGGGCTCCGCTGGGCCAGCAGCCGGTGATGGGGAAGAGTGAGAGCAGGGAAAAGAGAAACTATGAGCGGCACAGAAAAAGTGAAGCAGGGGCAGAGTAACCCCCTTCCCCTGCGGGCTCACCAACAGGAAGTACTTGGTAGAGGTGAGAAACCTTTTTTGTTAAACGGCAGAATTTAGAACGTTTGACAGTCTTCTGGTTTTTTGTTGTTGTTTTAGTAAATGTTGAGAAATACAAAAGAATCCTTGTAAAATGCGTGTTTGGTATAAAAATAACGTAACGAATTCCTGTGTACTGCCACGAAGTTCGAGATTTCGTGGAGCCTTCCCTCCTGGGTCCGGTTCCCTGTCCTCGCCCCTTAGAGATAACTGCTATCCTGAATATTGGTATAATCCCCTTCCTTTTCTTCATGGTTCTAGGGTTCTTTCATGGCCTCAAATATTTGTATCCTTCCACAACATATTGTTTACGTTTGCATGTTTTTGAACTTCACGTAAATGGAATCGTGGAGAAAGAATACGTTTCTGCACCTAGTTCTTTTCACTCACCTTTATCCTGAGCTTTAACTGCCATGTGTAGTTCTGCACAATTTCACAGCCTTGTGCAGACATAATACATTTTGCTTCTGTTTTCTGCTGTTGACAGACATTTCAGTTTGTTCCAGTTTTTATTGGTTTTTTGTTTGTTTGTTTCTGTTTCACTATCACACACAGTTCTGTGACTGTGCTTGTTGTAAAGGTCATTCCTTAAAGGTACACCCAGGAATACAGTGTTTGCATTATAGGTATGCATATCTTCTATTTTACTAAATAAAGGGATTATTTCCAGATGTATATAAGAGTTCCAGTAATTTCATGTCCTTGCCAACATTTGATAGAGTCAGACATTAAAATGTTTGCCAGTATTGTGAATTTTGAAGTATCTCAGAGAAAGTTTTAGTTTGTAGTTCTCTGATTATTATGGATGTTGAACACGTTGTAATGCATTTATTGGCTATTGGTTTCTTCTGTGAAGGATTTATGTAAAGCTTTTGTTCATTTTTCAGTTGAATTGTCTTTTGTTTTTGATTTGTAAAAATTCTAGATGATCCTTATTTTAAATAATATATGTTGCAAATACTCGTGGCTTACCTTTTGTGTTCTTTTTTTTTTCTTAAATTTATTTTTGAGAGAGAGAGGGAGAGAGACAATGCAAGTGGGGGAGGGGCAGAGAGAGATGGAGACACAGAATCCGAAACAGGCTCCAGGCTCTCAGCTGTCCACACAGAGCCCAACGCAGGAGGACTCGAACTCACGAACTGTGAGATTATGACCTGAGCCAAAGTCGGATGCTTTACCAACTAAGCCACCCCAGGTGCCCCTACCTTTCATGTTCTTTATGGTAGAATTAGTATTTTCTTAATTTTAGTGTAGTTGAATTTATTTGTCTTTATGATTTGAGTTTGTGTTGTTTAAGGAGTGTTTCTTCATGGTTGTAAAAGCAGTCCCCTGTATTTGTTTTAATTTTAAGAGTTTTACAATTTTGGAGCGCCTGGGTGGCTCAGTCGGTTGAGTGTCCGACTTCAGCTCAGGTCATGATCTCACAGTCCGTGACTACAGCTCAGAGCCTGGAGCCTGCTTCGGATTCTGTGTCTCCCTCCCTCTCTGCCCCTCCCCCGCTCACGTTCTGTCTCTCTTTCTCTCAAAAATATATCAACATTAAAAAAAAAAAAAAAAAAAGAGTTTTATAACTTTGCAAAGTGCCTGGGTGGCTGGCTCAGTAGGTTAAGCATCTGACTCTTGATTTGGGCTCAGGTCATGATATCACGGTTCACGAGTTCAGGCCCCAAGTCGGGCTCGCACTGCCAGTGCAAATCCTATTTGGGATTCTCCCTCTCTCTCTCTCCCCTCTCTCTGCTTCTCTCTCTCTCTCTCAAAATAAGTAAACTTAAAAAAAAGTTTTGTAATTTTGCTTTTCATATTTAAGTCTTAAATCTCCTGGAATTGGTTTATTGTGCGTGATGTTTGGTAGAGGACCGGTTTTATTTTTGTGTGTGTGTAACCAGGCGTCCCAATACCATCTTTTGAGAAATCCAGCCTTTTTTCCACTAATTTGTATTGCCAGGTATGTCAAAAATGAAATTTCCAGAAATGTGCGAATCCACTTCTGGGTTCCGTTTTGTTCCACTGGTCTGTCTGCTCCTGTATCAGTACCTTCCTGTCTAGCTTTTGAATAATTGTTGATATTTGGTGTGGCACTTCCCCACCTAGTCCTTCTTTTTCAAGAATATTTTGATTATTGGCCCTTTGCTCTTCTGTAAAGTTTTTAGAAGCAGCCTGTCTTGCTCCACAAACTAACCACTTGGGATTTTAAATGAAATTGCATTAAATTGCATCTGTAGATCCTTTGAGTGCTGGGCTTTCCTTATTCCTCCCTTGCCTACTTGGACAGTCTCTCCAAGCACATTATGAAACACTTCTCCACACTGTTTCCTGCGTGCCAAGTTGCAGCCTTCCCTTGAGAATATAGAATAGATTTCAAAACCTTTGTCTTCTGTGTTATGTCTTTGAGGTAAACTTTGCTTGAAAATCCAACCATAAGAATTTGGGGCCGCTGTTCAATTTGCTGCCTCCAGAAAGGAAACTCAGGCTCTTTGGGATTTTGCCTTGGCTATGTTTCAGAGCCTAGTTCCGTGGAGTGGGAAGGCTTGCTTGTGTGCCTTTAATGTCTATGGGACAGTGCTGCACGAGCTAATAGGAGCTCATGAATGCTCTTACTATTAGTAATGCCCAAATGCGGGAAGTGTATCTTGGCTTGGAATGAGAAAGGTTCCTGGGAAGTTTTCTTGGCTCTGTTTTCTCAAGATTTATATAGGACACAACAGTAATTCTTTTGTTGTTGTTGTTGTTGTTGTTGTTGTTGTTGTTTTTGTCTTTCTGACTCCAGGGTAATTTTTAAGGAGAGACTAGTTAACCACAGTATTGCAAGTTTTCTTAAATACACTGGTGTTTTGACCAAATGGGACAGAAGTGCACATTAAATTCATAAAAATTCTTTTCCTTACCTTCTTGGAAGTTTGGAAACTCATTCTCCTTTGCATTTCTTTTGAGTCCTCTAGGCCAATTTGTGTGTGTGTGTGTGTGTGTGTGTGTGTGTGTGTGTGTGTGTGTGTGTTAGGGGGAGAAGGGATAGAAGTCTTCCTTCAGGAGATAAAGCTCACCAAGCAGCTGATCAGGCCTTTGTAGGCCTTGAATTTGCTTTGTATTGTGGTGTTTTACTTTGACACCAGGAACTAGAAGTACAACATTATCTGATATTCTTAAGGGCCCTTTTGGCACCCACGGAATTCCTGGATCTCCTGTGTGAATTAACATAAAGCAGGATTTAAAACTCTGCTGTAGCCTACCCCACTGCTTATTCAGTCTTCTTTAGGAATTGGACCAGCTCTTCCTTGCATCATTTGCAACTCATCAGGGCCTGTGCTTTACTCAAGACTTTCTGAGTAGACCTGACCCTCTGTCCAGACAAAGGGCAAGGAGGCAGGAGGCAGCCTGAGACTCTGGAAGGAGGGGCTCTGCGGCATCATTAAAGACATCAATAGTCAGCTCAGTCATTATGCTGTGACAGGTGTTGGTATTCTTTATTCAACTGTTAATTTATGTGTGTAATCCATTTTGATTTTAGACCGTGAACATGTTAAATTTTAAAATGCAATTAGAATACTTCAGAAGCTAGGTTTTCCCCCTGTGCTTCTTCTAAAGAACAGCATTGGACCAAGGAATTCTGGGAACAGAAGATGGGAGGACCTGAGACCCCAGTGGCTGGCAGAAAGAGCCCTGCAGGACTGCTCTCGGGCAGGCAGGCCCGAGAGGAGAATGTGGGCAGGAGGGACTCTCTCTAGGCAGAGACACTTTGGGTTCACTTCTGGATTGTTGTTGAAGTGATTGTGGTCATTTTGTCCGTGGAGAAACACACCCATGACCAGCACAGTGATGGCCAGGCGTTCACCTCTGTTTCGCAGGGGCACTGATCACATCCGCTTCTCGGTTCTGTGCACAAGAGTGAGACATTGTTTAGCTGGGACTTCTCAGAATTTAAGTCATGGGACTAAATAACACGTAGCCTGACTTCTTTATTGGCAGTCTGGAATTACCTTCCGGAACAACTGAGTAAAAGCATACAGAGCTGTGCTGTCTCCTATAGCTAGAGGGAGCGAGGGAAATACCTTCAAAGCCTCTGGTTGTGGCATCAGAGCCTTTGATCCAGATCATATGTGACAAGAATTTTTAAGTGCTACTCATCAAGCCAATTTTCCTCTTATCTGGGGTTAGTGTTCAACCTCTTATCTCTGCTCTTGCCTTAAGCAGCTAACACTTGCCTCTTTATTTGCTGCCCTATGTGAGTAACTGTTGAAATGATTGCTTGAGTTCCCAGGGGAGAATCCCTACTCTCCTTATTAACACTGGGGGTGTGGGTGCTCTTAGTAGCCCAGGGCTTCCAGAGCGGCACATCACAGCACCATCCCTGTAGGGAGAACACTGCCACACCAGTGTGTCTTCAGGGGACAACTCTGCTATCTGTGTCCACGCGGAACTCAGGGGTAGAGCGAACTTTACAAACGTCCTGGTTCACCCCATCCCCTGACTACACAGTAGAAAGACAAGCACACAGTGGACTAGACTGTAGAGCCCAGGCCCCTCGAGTCACTGGGCCCCAGGGTGTTTCGGGGTGATATAGTGAGTTGTACAACATTTTTTCCATTCTCAGTTCAGCATCAGAAATGTAGATTCTCTATAGCTTAAACTCCTGAAGGGTCTTCTGAACTTTCTTTCTGCTTAAGGAGTTTGTGATCTAAACCAGTAATTTTCAGTCTGGGGTTTGTGACGCTCCAGTATGTTCCACATTATCATAAGAGAGTATTTTTAAAGTTCAGTAATAGAGTTCATTGTAATTAGGTATAATTTTTAACATAAGTATATGTCCTTTGATGTGTTTTAAAAATGGATTTATGGTGTCACGAACTTAAATAATGGGATGTTGCAAGTCCCCCAAGCTCGACCTTTCCAGTCTGTCCATCAAAACTAATTCTATATTGAAGTGTCCAAGGTAGCCGGCTAAAGATTAGCAGGTACGTTATCTTGGTTTTGTTCTCATTCCTGCTGAAAGGTTTAATGATACTGTCTGTTCTCATTCTCTTGCTCATTATCTAAGAGTGGAAAGCTGGGGCTAGGCAAAGAGAAGACTTTATAAGTTGCCTCAATGAGGCAGTTAGGTAACCTAAGTCTCTGTTGTCCTGATGGTTCTGTTTGGGGATTTCAGGGAGAATGCTGACCTCTTTGATCTGTGCCGTCTTCATCCTGTGAACTTGCCCCGAACGCCATTGTCATTCACGATGCCTCACATTCCCATGTTCTCTGGCCTTGTTAAGTGCCAGTAGTTTCGGGAGACATGATAGAGGAAGGAAAGAAAGTCAGTTATGGAGACTATTCTTGGAGAGATTTTTTTTTTTTAATTCAATTAATTAAAATGGTTCATTAAGTTGAACTTAGCTTTGAGCTTCTAGTCCTTTTCCTAAACGGAAGCAGAATAAAAATAATGCGGTCACTTGTTGAGAACATGTGCCAGGCCCCTATTTAGCGCTTTGATCCTACCCACAACTCTGCCGAGGAGAGGGCTGCCATAGAACCACCCCGGTTAGCACAGGAGGGGATAGGGTCTCGGGGAGGCTAGTCAGCCTTCCCTCGGACACGTAGCTGGCGGAGGTCTGGAAAGAACTCCGTACGGGAATAGGGATGCAGGCGAAAAAGCCTTATGTGTTGCGTTACTAGACTGCAGAGGTAGATTTCGGCTCATTGTAGTGTTTCGGTTTGTGGTGAACACAGGTTCATGGGTACAGATGAGAGGCAGCTGTTTGTAGCAGAAGATGTTCGTGGCTGACCCGGGACGTGTGGGTCTCGTTTGGCCACCCAGCCGAGGTTTCTGGCGTTACCAGGCAGGGCTTGACTGTGTGCTTGCAACTCCGGGGGGGTGGACGTAGCCGACGCGGAAATACGGCCGGTTCATCTCTGAGGCCCGTGTGAGCATTTGAGCCGTTTCAGATCCTTGTTTCTTCTTAAATACAATTGTACTCTTTACACTCAGTTCCGCTCAATGCTGCTTTTTATGTCAGAGTTTTAAAATACTTAAGGCATTTGCTACTTCCAGAAATACTGAGTTTGTTTGCATTCTCCTGATTAGGACTTTGTGCTTTCTTTGTGCCTGGGGTGCAGTTACCCTCCGGTCCGCGAAAGGGGCCGTGCCGGGGCCACCCTGCGGGCTGCGGGCTGCGGGCTGCGGGCTGCGGGCTGTTCCAGTGTCGCACACCGAATGGTCATAAACACTGGCATTTGCGGACCTGCCGCAGTCCGCCAGCCCCTGTACCGAAGTGTGTCCCTCGTATCGGCTCTTCTTAATGTCACGGTTCAGTGGGCGGGGTGCTGTTGTCTTTCTCTGTCTTCACAGCGAAGAAACAGAGGCCCAGAGGGGTTAGGTAACCTGTCTGAGTGGCACAGCCTGTGGCTGCCTTTCTCATTCTGAGTGCTGTGGTTCGGGGGAGGCGTGCCAGACGAGAAGGGCTGGACAGTCAGTGTTGAACGTTGCTCACCTCCTCTTTCCTTCCTCAGCGGCCCACCCCCATCACTCGTACGTCCAGACGTACACACGCACACATGTTTACCATCTGACCAAGATTCCAAGCCAAGGCCCGAGATGGAAAGTGAATTTTTTCATTCACGTGGAGGGAGCTGTGAGTGCCGCCAACTTCTGCTGACATTGGGATCCTTGTGGGCAGAGAGTGGACCGGGGATCATCGCAGCCACGGGCGGTGATTTCCCCACTGGTGCTTCAGGCCGCAGCCCGGCCGGCTGACCTTTTTTGGCTTTGTTTTCTTAAAGAGTCGTATCGGGACTTCTAATTTGAAAGCATAATCCCAAAGCCACTCGGCATCTGCCTGCAAAAAGCCTGTGTGTGCTGAAGCACTCCCCTCCTGATAACTGAGCACGGGGCCTGCTTTCACTCCTCCAGGCAGACTTCACTACGGCCATCTTCTTCAGTGTGCTTAACACAGGCCCCAGCCGTTCGCACGTCACAGACCAGGAAACATCCAGCCCTTGAAAAATGGAAGTTGTAATTGTAGTGTCCGAGTGTTCACTTGGACCAGAGTCAGACACCCTTGTTAATTCAAGTTAAGACTCTGCCCCTGGGACAGCGTCAGGCCAAGGCTTGTGCGGCTCATCACGCAAGTGATCCTGGCCCGGTGGTTCTGAGCGAACATCCGCGTGTACATGAGGCAACACTGGGGGACACTTGTTCTCATTTCACATTTGAACATCCCTCGGGACAGGAAATAATTTTCGTTTTTGAGTTACCCTAACAAATGAAGTGGATTGAAGGACTCTTTTGGGGTTGTTTTTTGTTTTTTACTTTAATGCATGAAGTCCCATAGCAGTACTTAATAATCTTGAGGAGTTTAATCCTCATAGCTAATTTCCTATCTGCTCACGTTTATGACAAGTTTGTAAACCTTCACTGAGAGATTAGCAAATTTCTTATTTCTAAAATTGAGAATATATAGTTTTTAGGAACATTGATGACTTTTGATCTGCATATTCTTTGGTCAAGTGTAATTCTGATGCGTGTATGGCTGTGATGCATCTCAGTTCAAATCAGTGAGCATTTGGGGCGCCTGGGTGGCTCAGTTGGTTAAGTATCTGACCCTGGGTTTCAGCTCAGATCACGATCTCACGGTTCTTGGGTTCGAGCCCTGCGTCGGGCACTGGGCTGACAGCAGGGAGCCTGCTTGGGATTCTCTCTCTCTCGCCTTTTCTCTCTCTCTCCTTCTCTCTCTCTCTCCCCCTTCTCCACTCATGCTCTCTCCCTCTCTTTCTGTCTCTTTCTCCCTCTCAGAATAAATAAACGTTTAAAAAAACATTAGCGTTTATTGAGCACCTGTTTCATTCCAAACACTGCTAATTATTGCTGAGGATACAGATTTTAGAGGGACCACATCCCTGTTCACATGCAATTTAGAGTCCAATTGGGAAAAGGAAAAGTGGGGAATCCGGTAATAGACTTAAGTTACTATTATCCCAGTTTCAGTGACATACGAGCCATAAAAGGGTCACAGCAAAGTAAGAGAGAGATGGTGTTCATGGAAAGAGGCTCCCTGTCAGCAAAGATAGTGTGTATGGGTGGCATATAGACTGGGTGCCCTAAAAGGTGCCTGGGATTACAGCAGACAGAGCTGATGGAATGAACCAGCAGCGGCGCGGGTAGAGGTGTTCCAGGAGCCGGCCCCGAGCCAGAAGGCGGCGCCCACGGGAAGGCCCCCGGTCCCCCTTCTCCGAGGGTAAATGCAGCGCGAGATGGAGCCTACAAAGGTCCCGGCAGACGGCAGAGCAGCCTTTTCAGGAGCAGGCCCCTGAGGGACACCTCCTTGGAAGTTCTGCTCTCTGCCCCGACTTGGGCCCGCGCAGTGGGGCTCCTTGGCCACAAGCTCAAGCCCGAAGTCGTCTCACAGAGGAGTCTCGACCTTTGTGTTCTCTCCACTGCAGACGGTTTTGACTTCTTTCGGAAAGTGAAGCAATCGTGGATACGGGCCAGTGTCTCCAGCTTTTTAAAGCTGTTGAATTAATGAAAAGTTTGTTGACTTTTTCGAGTTGTTTCTGGGGTCTCACGTTTGAGTAATAAGAACGCAGAGCTCGTCCGTCGGCGTCCCTCCCTTCGTGCGCCTTCGTGTCAGAGGTGGCTAATGTTCAAGAGTGGGCTTTCTGACGGCACGTGGAGCCTGCAGAGGAAAATGCTTTCCTAGAGCAGCCAAGAACGCCTTCCCTTCGCATCTCAGACCAACTTGGGGGTTGGTCTCAGACGTTAACTTGGGGGTGGTCAAGGTGCCCTCCTGGAGGAGCTTTGCCTCACCTCTTCCTGCTGTCCCACACATCGGTCCAGGCGAGAAGAAGGCTAGAAGAGTGGGGTGACCGAGGTCGCTGTGACGATGGCATTGGTAGTTTGTCTCCAGAACGAGAGTCGGCAGGATTTTGAGGCAGAAGAAAGGCGTGCTGCTTGGACGTCTGCGCCATGCCGCGCGAGAGGGAGTCGGCCCTGGAGAGTCTTTCCTGCCGTGCAGTTTGCTCCGGAGATCTGGACCCGTCCAGCTTTCCCGCGCAGGACGTGGCCAGGCCGACGCCCAGCTCTCCTCGGAGTGGGCCTGCTGCCACAGGCGCGGCCTCCCCGAGCAGCTGCGTTCACGGAGGGGCCCCCGGGGAGCGAGCCTCCGTGCACCCTTACGGGCTCCACGCTCGCACCCGCACTCACGCCCCGGGCCTCCCGGGGGGGGGGGGGGGCCCTCGAGGAGACCCACGTACCGCCCGGGGGGAGGGAGCCCTCCAAGCCCGTCGCCCACGCTGCGACCGGGGGATCCGCGAGCCACCTTCATCGACTATGACCCGAACCTCCGGTGGCCCCCGTCGTGTGCGTTTCCTGAATGCGGTGCCCACGTTCGTACAAGTCACCCGGATCAGCTTCCCGGAGACCCTCGGACCACCGGGCCGCTGCGGTCAGAGTGCCTCGCACACCCGCTCGTCCCTGGACTCCAGGCTGCGTGACCTCCCGCCCGGCCGTAGCTTCCTGGGCATTGAATGCCGAGTTGGGGGTGGCGCGAGCCTGACGGAGCCTGGCGCTTCCCTGTGGGCGCTGGCCGGGAGGATTGGGGGGACGAGGAACAGGTCTGAGGAGGTTCTTCCTCTGCGTGCTGCTGGCACCTGTCTGTCCCACCCTGTGGTCCTCTTCCTTCGCACCGCACGTCTCCAGGTGGGCCGGCTGTCTGACGTCAGGGCGTCTGTGAGGTGTCCGGAGGTGGGCTGCGTCTCCCGGGCCACGGCGGAGCCGTCGTGACGAAGCCCGGGTGGAAATCTGCCACCCGGAGCCGCCAGACTGGGGCAGGAGGCTCGGCCCCCGCCAGTAGGGGCCGAGTGTCCACATGGTGGCCAGTGGCTTTACCGCTTGCCCGCGCGGCGGCTTCTCCTTGACGCCTGCTCTTCAATCCCGAACGGACGCTGCTCCTCCCTGCCGGCGACCGGCCCTGTGAACTCTTCTCAAAGCCCGCGCGTCCCGCAGGGGTCGCGCCCACACCCCTTTTCCCGCCGGCCGTCCGCGAAGCCCAGTCCTTGGGCTCGTGTGTCTGTCCGCTAGGGCTGTGCTGACAGAGCAGCCCGGAGGGGTGGGGCTTAAGCGGTAGAACTCTGTTCTTTCATGGTTCCGGGGGCTGGAAGTCCACAATCAAGGTGTCAGCGGGGTCGGCTTCTTCTGAGGCCCCCTTTCCTTGGCTGGTAGACGGCCGTCTTCTCCCTGTGTCTTCACACCGTCTTCTCTGTGTGCCCATCTGTTTGCAGATTTCCTCTTCTTGGAAGGGCACCGGTCATAACTGCGTCAGGAGCACCCTCATGACCCATGTTAGCTAATCGCCTCTTCAAAGACCCCGTCTCCAAACACAGTCACATTCTGAGGTGCTGGGGGCCAGGGCTTCAGCATGCGATTTGCGGGGAAGGGAGAGACACGTAACTCAGCCCTTAAGGGCCTCGTGGAAGGTGGCTGCCCGCCCCCTCACCCCCTCCCGGGGTTCTTCTTCCACGAGCCGCTAGGACGGGCGCTCGCCACGTGTGTCAGATGGGTAAGACCTGAGCACAGGTTTGGTTTGCGAGCTTGTCTCGATCTCTCTAAGATCTTTGCCTTAGGTTAAATCCAAAATACAGGCCAAAGAGAGGACATGTTTCACATCTGCATCTAAGGAGGATGTAAAGCTGTAATTGTGTTTTCGTGCTTCGAAGGGTAATCTTTGCCTCTGTTCTTTTTATTAAACAAATGTGATACGGTGACAAAATTAAATACCCCTTCCCCTCTTTTCTTTGTAATGAGGAAGTCTGTCCTTTATTTTTCAATTCGACTTGCAGAAATGGATTGTACTTGATAATTTGCTGTGCGTCCATAAAAACCATAAAATATAAGAAGCAATGTTGCGAGAGTGGCTGTTCTCATTTCCTGGCAGTCATTACATGCTTCCAATACAAAAACATTTTTCTCCTAACTGTCCGTTCTGAGCTCAAAAATGGATCTCCCTCCAGCCCCTGTCATTCAATTATCACCTCGGGAAATGCACAGATATAACTGATGATCCCTTTAAAACGTCCTGCAGCATGCCATCCTCTCTCATCCTTCATCTTTTGTCCTGTTCCCGTCATTAAATGTTACATCGCCAATGTATATTTTATAGGGTGACCCTGGCAGTGTCACTTTGATACTGTGCGGGGATAATAAGATTGCACATATAATGAAAGGCCGATAAATAGAAAAATGTTTACGACACGGAGAATGGTGCTTTTAACAGTTTTATGGCTTTCTCTTTTCCTCTCTTCTCTTCTCCCCCTTTGCTGGTAGAATTGTGGTTTTGTTACAGAACGAGAAAACATTAAGAAGGGCGATGTGGTAATAGAACCGACAGCAGTGAAATCCCACTTGCCCTGTTGCTGAACTCCAATAAAATGAATTCAGGAAATAATGAAGTATTCGGCTTATAGGAAAGAAAACCGGTTTCAGTGAATGAATTCTTGGGGGTTCGGGGAACCCTACAGAGAAGACGCGATTCTTCGCGTGGGCATTATTGTACTTAAAATGTGAAGTCTTCAACGGCTCCGTAAAACCAGGGATAGAAGCCCCCGAGTGGGCCCTGGTGTGTGGGTCCCGTGTTAAGTGAAGGCCAGTCTTGTCGCTGCATCGGGACTGCCCAGGCTTCTGTGCCACAGGCTGGTGTAGGCACTACACGGGGTGGGTTTCAGGCTGGGCCTTAGACGGATTTGTGATGGCTGTGACTCTGTCTTCAAGCAAGTCATTTCCAAATCTGTTTTCTGGTTTTTATTGCTGTTATTCTTGGCTAAGTGGAAGAATCTTCTACGTGTTGCTTGACTGGTAGGTGTCTTAGTGGAGCTGCTTGGAG
Source organism: Puma concolor (assembly GCF_028749965.1). Taxonomy (NCBI): domain Eukaryota; kingdom Metazoa; phylum Chordata; class Mammalia; order Carnivora; family Felidae; genus Puma; species Puma concolor. Next base: position 5,828,883 of record NC_141674.1, on the reverse strand, counting down.
AGGTGGCAAGGCGAAGAGGTTCAGGAGACCACCCACCGGCCCTCGAATCATCTCCGTGGTTTTGAGCACACTTTGAATAGATGTGCCCCCTTTTGATGGATGCTTCCTGCTGGAAGGAATTTGGAAAGATGCTTTGTAGCATATTCAGAAGCCATTTTTTGAAGGACTCTGCTTGATCAAACTCTTCACCTTCCTCAGAGAAAGAAGAGTTACTGCTTTTAGGTCAAGAGGCCTGTGAAGGTCACTTGCTTGGCACATCTCTGTGACATACGCAGCCTAGAGCCAAAAGTAGGCCAGAGGGCTTTGTCCATAGGGGAAGCCATTGGATGGCTTGAGGCGTGGCCGGCAGGTTGTGAGGGGTGCTCGTGGCCGTGGGCTCCCAGGGTCTGTCTGGTACAGTCCTTGGAGCTTGTTCCTGGTGTGGGAAGTAGAACGTATTTGTCTAGGCTCGTGCACAGTTCTGATTGTGCACTGTGCCAACCAGATGTTTTTCTGAACCTGGTACCCCGGCTTCGGGCAGGTGTGGTTCTGTACTTCTTGGGTGCGGCATTGGGGGGTGGGGGAGGTGGCTCCGCCCTGGGGTGGGAAGGCCGGCCACCCAATGTTATCAGGGACGCACGGTGCCTTCGTTTGCTTTTCTTCCTAAACTATTCAGGGTCCATTGAAGAGGTTTAAGATACTCCCTAGGTGAAAGATAACCCAGATTTGAGCCTCTGGCTTTAAGAAATACATTGATTTCCCCTCAGTTCATAGCAGAGTGGTTAAGAGCATAGGACTCTGGAACCAGACTCCCAGGGCTACCATTTGAAGCTGTGTGAGCTTGGACACATGGCTTTGTCCCCTGTGCCTCGGTTGTCTCACGTGTAAAGCAAGGATGATGCGATTTAGGGTTAGGGTAGCCACGAAGATGACGTGTATGTTAAGGAAAACATTTATTGTGCTTAGCTCTCATCATTGCACATTTCATAAGCCCAGTGAGAGGTGACTGGTGGTCTATAAATCTGCTGAATGGGGAAGTGGCATTGGATTCCTAAGTCCACCCTCCTGTCAGCCCGTGACCCCCACTTCCAGAGCACTGCTTCTAGACACCGCATGCACGTGGCTTACGTTCTCACGGGCCCGTGGAAAATGAACTAAAAATAAGAACAGTGTAGTCATTCTTCATAACGCTGGATATCGAATTAAGGAACTCTTCTTATTTGGATAGAGTCTGTCTTTTCTACTTCTTTAGAGCTAAAGTGTCATTTCTTTTATGAAATAATGATGAGATCAAGAAGCAGTTATTTTTAATGACCTTATTTGGCAAAATAAAAAGTCAGTGATCTGGTATCCATTTCTCAGAAGTTAATTTTTTTAGAGTTAATTTCAGGTGAATTTTTTTTAATATTTATATATTTTGAGAGAGAGAGAGAGAACGAGTGGAGGAGGGGCAGAGAGAGGGAAACACAGACTCCGAAGCAGGTTCCAGGCTTCGTGCTGTCAGCACAGAGCCTGATGCAGGGCTTGAACTCACGAACTGTGAGATCATGACCTGAGCTGAAGTTGGATGCTCAACCGACTGAGCCACGCAGGTGCCCCAATTTCAGGTGAATTTTATTTTTTTTTTTTTTCAACGTTTTTTTATTTTTGGGACAGAGAGAGACAGAGCATGAACGGGGGAGGGGCAGAGAGAGAGGGAGACACAGAATCGGAAACAGGCTCCAGGCTCCGAGCCATCAGCCCAGAGCCTGACGCAGGGCTTGAACTCACGGACCGCGAGATCGTGACCTGGCTGAAGTCGGACGCTTAACCGACTGCGCCACCCAGGCACCCAATTTCAGGTGAATTTTAATGCTCAGGGAATACTCATGTCATCAAATGTTTACTGAATACTGAAGATATTCAAGATACTGCCCTAGACTTGTGGGTATTTGCCAAGGAAGTAGGCACAGACTTGGGGACATTAGGTCACTCATGGTTACGGTTTGGGGCACCTGGATGGCTCAGTTAAGCATCCAACTCTTGGTTTCAGTTCGTGGGTTCGAGCCCCATAATGGGCTCCGTGCTGAGAGGCGGAGCCTGCCTGAGATTCTGTTCCTTCCCTCTTTCTCTGCCCCTCCCCCCATTCATGCTGTCTCTCTCTTCCATTCATGGTTACGGTCCAAAGGAGAGCCTGTGAGTACCAGGAGAGAGACAAGTGTGGAAAAGTTCAGGTGTGCAAATATGATGACCTCAGGGGCTTGGGGAGAAGGAGAAGGAAGGCTTCAGGGAGAAGATGGCATCTGTGGTGACCTGAGCCCTCACTGGTGAGGACTCGGATCCAGACACTGAGGGGACAGCAGACTGGCCGTCGTGTTTGGCACAAGCCAAGGGCTGTGAGGGTGGGGAATGTGGTAGAAGGGTCTTCTGTGGCCAGAGGGAAAGGCCCGGGAGAGGCAGCAAGGCGACTGGGCCTTTGTTCTGTTGGTCTTGAGGAACCTGGAGCCTTCACTGTGTGGAGAGGGAAGTGACCAGGTCAGAGCTGGGCTTTGGGGAGACTGAGCATCTCTGTGGGAGAGGACAGGCCTGCCTAGGAGCTTGAGTCTGGACATCTGAGTGGAGGGGAGGTGTGGGACCAGACGGAGAATCCACAAGTGGTCAGCAACGGAAGCAACATCGAGCTTAGGAAATCTCGTTACAAGTTTGGCTAAACAGAAAAATATCTCTGTTTCAGTTTCGCCACAATGTGTAAACAAATAGTGGTCATCATTATTTAGAAAAAAAGACAATTCTTTATCCTGCACAACTAGGATTTTTTAAAGAGAGGTTGGGGGAGTGCCAGTTTCCAGAACATCTCTGTGGGCGTCTTAGCGTGGCCTCTTACAACCTGTTCAACCCAGGAGAGCGTCACCCGCTTCGAGTCCTCTTTCTCCTCCCTCTCCTTCGCCCTGCCCCCGAGGAGCCGGAGGTGGGTAGGGGAGATCGCCTCGCCCAGACGCAGGCTGCCTCCTCGCCTGTCGGGTCCTCTCGCGTGGCACGTTCGGTAGGTGCTCCTCCAGCCTCTTGCTCTCGGAAGGCGGTGATTTCTGCCGTGTGCCTTCAAGCAGATCGTCATCCTGTCATGTGCACTCTGAGCCCACAGAGTCGGTGTTTAACGATTAGCAGCAGAGCCGGCTGACGGTGTCGGGGCTCCGTCAGGGATTAGGGGATTCGGTTGGTTAACAAAAGAAGGAGCCCAGGAGAGCACCGCTTTAATTACCAGAGTCGATGCTGGAAGACGACCAGTTGCCTGCTGGAAAAAGATCCGTAAAGGTGGCCGCTCCTGAACGTAGCTGATGGCGCTGCCCGGCACCGGGCTCCTCACCTGAGCTGTTCGGGACACTCGTCAGCTCCAGCCCTGGAGTCCTCGGGGAGCGAAAGGAAAGAATGACTGGTACAGGAGCCTGTGCCAGGAAATTTTACTGACTTGCTTCACGACCCTCGAGTTAGTTTTGGCCAAGAAATGCAGCTGTGATTCCCAGGCAGAAGTGGTTGTGGATGTCAGAGGGCCCAAGCTCAGCTGCAGGGTCAGAGCACGCCGGTCCGAGGGCTCCCCAGGGGCCTGGAGCGCGCGGGCTTGCCCGGACCCGCTCCAGGAGCCGGGGCCACGTTCCCCTGCGGCCTTGACCGCCCTTGGGGCCCCGGCTTGGGGAATGAAGTCTGAGCAACAGCTCTGTGCCATGTTTCCTTCTCCCTCCTGCCCCTTCTGCGTCTGGGACCTTGTTTTGTAACTAGTCATTGCCTACTGGAACTTCTCTCTGGAAAAACACACCTTCTTTTAATAAAAGGGGCTGGGGCTTTAGATTTCTCCATTGCATCCAGCAAGGGCGGGTTTCTTTACTTCTCTGCCTGGACCACCAAAGAAGGGACTGGATGGTAACTGAAGGGCATCATCCTTCAAACAGAGTTTTTGCAGCAAAACACCTTGATTGTAACCAGCTGTGCTTTCGCATGCAGACTTAAGGGAAGGTGTGGATTGGGTGGAGATCATTTAAGCGTACTCTCTCTCGTATTCATGTTAAAATATTTATCTAGCATTGGAACAGTTAATAATAGATCTTAAAGAATTAAAATAACTTCTCCTAAACGCTTACTTTCTAACCCCTGCAGTGGGTTGTGTCAGTTGTGTGCAAAGGTATGCATTTGTCAGCCCTACCACACAGTGGGTCCTGTCCCGTCACACCAGCGGACAGGGGCAGGCGGGCTTGAGGGGCCTGAATGGCAGCTTCAGAGAAAAGCTGTATTTCTAATGCCATTATCCATGTGGAGGATGGCTTCTAGGCCTCCTCCCCACCCCTGCCGCCCCTCTGTTTTGAGTACGTGGTACCTGGCTCCGAGAGGATGCCTGTTGACGCTTTGGTGGAGAAGAGGAAGTTAGCAGCGGCTGTCCCTCCTCGGGGGGGGAGGAAGCATTGATGGGTGGCCTCCACTGGGGACCTTCTGTGGCTGGTGCCTGGGCACTCGCTACGGTGCAGGGACCCAGATAGAGTCCTTCCTTCCTTCGTCCCTGCCCCTCCTGTGCACGTACCAAGGACTGGTTTGTCAAGGCCTTCCTTGGCCGGACTGAGGCCAGCGGGTGTTAACCATTTTTCCTGCTGGTCACGGAACCACACTGCGAGAATGGAAGATACAGGAATAGGGCCCTGGACACCGAATTGGGTGAGAGAGGACCCAGGGAGTTGAGAGCTTGCTGCTGTGCTCAGTTCAGGACAGACCTGCCCCCCAGTGAGTCCTTGACCCTCGCTGTGCTTACAGTGCCTTCTCGCTCTGCCATCTGTCCTGTGCCTTCACTTCCCCAGGGTCCCTTAGAAGACACATAGCTTATCTTACTTTAAAAAATACATGCGTGTTTGTGTGTGTGTGTGTGTGTGTGTGTGTGTGTGTGTGTGCGCGTCAGGCTGGACGGGTTACAGGTTCCGCTCCCGTAGCGTTGCGGTGCCTGAAGGAAGGAAATAGTCTTGTCTGCGGGCATAGTTTTAGCCAAGTGGCTACAGGCAAATTAACCTGCTGGTCAGACGGGAAGGAGACCCAGTCGGGTTGTCCCCTGCTGCAGGGCTGCGAGCTCCCACCTCCAGCCCCCGCCCACCTCTGCTCTTGCACACACGCTTGCGGTGGGATGCTCACTCTGGACCCTGGGACGCGTCGCCAGTCTGACGTTCACCTAGACGTACCAGCAGAACTTACCTGAAGGCTGCCAGTAGGTGCTGAGCAACCCCAGTACCCCTCACTCCCCATGCTTCAGTTCAGGCTGTCCGGGCCGTGGAGCCATGAAGGGAGCGTGCCCTGCCATTTTTTGTCGGGCGAACTTGATGGACTCACGGTCTAACACGAGGCGACACAGAAGTACAATGGTGACCGGGGAGGAGGAACCAATTGTCCTACTGATTCCAAGTGGTGGAGCCCAGGAAGCTTCTGGATCACAGGAGTGGCTGTGATTGAGCTGTCTGCTGGTGCCTGGAGCCTTTTGTCAACCTGACACTCTCTGTCTCTCGTCCCAGCCCCCACCCACCCAGATAGAGGGCTGCACAGAGCATCTTATACCTCCCTTTTCCTTCTGTCCCCACCCCATGTTTGCTTTTGGATGGAAAATCAGAGAAACCTACAGGGGCCCGCCCCCTCCCCCCTCACTGGCTTGTCTGGGGAGAGGACCTGCTGTGCAGAGCCTGCCTGGGAGGGAAAGCCGGTGCCTAAATCCAGGAGCAAATCTCTTCTTGCCAGCGGCTTTTTGCTTATGACCTGTTGGGAAAATCCAGCGCCCCTGCCCCCCCTTTCACACGCTGCAGAAAAGGCGAAGAGTTGGAGAGAGAGAGAATCCACTAAATATAGACCAGTGGCTTTAAGCGCTTCTCTTGGCGAGCACTGCAGCCCGTAATGCTGTCGACCGGAGAGGACGTCGCCCCCTCTCTTTCCCTTTTTGGCCCAGGCACTAACCCAGTTTAGTCGCTCGTGCCGTGTGCAGTTACAGCACAGAGACGGGAGGTGTGCTGGCTGCGAGGCCTTGTCGCGAGGTGGGGGAGAGCCCCGGGAACAAAACCGCCGCCGCAGCCGTTCGTGTCCGCGTTTATGCCTCTGTGTCCGCTTGCAAGCAAAGGCGGGAGCTCATTTGCAAGGCTGCCTTTGTGGAGCTGCCTTTTGATCGATGATTGCCTGTGTTAATGTTTCAGCAAGCTATTGATTTCTGCAACAGCTTTTGTTCCTGAATTTATGTGCAGCGGGTCTCTGCAGCACACACTATGCATGTTTGATTAAAGTTCAATTGACTTCGTTCCTGGTGAGGCCTCTAGCTGCCTCATTCCCTGTTTGTAGAACCAGACCTTTTCCCGACATGTTCTTTTGTTTGTGCTCAAGACCTAGCCACCCATGCAGTCACCAGTATGCTGTTTCTAATCCGCCTAGATTCGCTCCGTTCCAGTGTTTAATCCCTTCGTAGAGGGTACAGTGCTTGAGAGGCAGCTAATAAAACCTGGCCTGGATTTTTTTTTAAAGTTAACTTCATGGCTGTGTAATTGGTATGCATAGCATATATACCGTAAAAGGACACCCACTTTAAGCGCAGTGAGGGCACCGTTCAGGGAGTTTGACCACCGTAAACCCGCGGGGCGTTTATGGGATTTATTCTTTCACCCCGAAAGGTTTCCTCATATTCTTTTATAGGTAGTTTCCTACTTCTTGTCCTCTGGACTCTGGGCAACCACTCGTTTACTTTTTGTGATTGTAGATTTGCCTTTTCCAGAACAGACCCCCACAGTCTGTGCTTTTGTGTCTGGCTGCTTACAGTCAGTGTGATGTTTCGAGGTTGAACCGTGTTGTCACATAGATCAGTCGTTTGCCTTTTTACTACCAAGTAGTATCTAGTAAGTGGATGCACGGTGATCTGTTTCTCCCTTCTCCTGTTGAGGGGTATTGGGATAGTTTCCAGTTTGGGGTGGCAAAGAGTAAAGGTTCTCTGAACGTGTTTACGTGGAAAAGTCTTTGTGTGAGCATGCTTTTATTCTTTTGGGTAAACACCGAAGAGTGGGATCAGCTGCTGGGTCATATGGTAAATGTTTAGCTTTGTAAGAACCACCAAAGTTTTAGAAGTGGGTGAACCATTTTATATTCCCACCAGCCATGTATGAGAGTTCTAGTTGCTACCCCATCTTCCTGAATTTTGAAATGTGTAGTTCTCATTTTCTGAACTGGTTTTAGGCCTATAGTGGAGGGTCCTTCTGGCTTGGTCGTTTGATCCCTGGTACTGAGAAAATAGAATGTGTTCTGGACTCTTTTTCTTGTCAGAAGGCTATTCTTTCCTTCCTTTTTTTTTTTAAGGTTTATTTAGAGAGAGAGAGAGAGAGAGAGAGAGAGAGAGAGAGCAGGGCAGGGGCAGAGAGAGAAGGAGAGAGAGAATCTCAAGCAGGCTCCATGCTGTGAGCACGGAACCCGACGCAGGGCTCCAGCTCCTGAACCGCGAGATCCTGACCCGAGCCCAAATCAGGAGTCCAACAGCCAACCAGTTGAGCCTCCAGGTGTTGACAAAAAGTTGATGATTATTTCAGTATTAGGTTTCTTTGTCATGTCCTGCTTTTCTCACATACTTGAGGAAGACACAACACAGCAGGAGTGGAGGTTAAGTTTGGGAACCCGGCTTTTCTTGAGGCTTTTTCTGCCCGGTGTGTGGCGTTAGGCCAGTATCATAGCCTCACTGGACTCTGGCTTGCCCTATTTTAATCTGTGAGTTATGCTGTCTTCTAAGACCATTTGAAACTCTTTCAGACATTCATGTTTGAGAAATAGAAATACATTGAACCTTAACACAGGTTAAAATGGCACAGTTTCACTTACGAGCAGGTTTTTTTTTTTTGATAAATATAGTCGAGTACTGTAAATATATTTTTTCCTCCTTACGATTTTCTTAGTATCATTTTCTTTATTTTATTGTAAGCATGCTGTAAAAAATGTATGTAGCATATATAATACGTGTTAATCAACCGTTTATGTTATCAGTAAGGTTTCTGGTCAACGGTAGACTGTTTATTAGGTTTTGGGAGAGTCCGAAGTTGTACCTGGATCTTTGTGTCAGTGCCCCTCACCTCCAGTCCCTTGTAACTGTGTGAGTCAATATTGTGTCACAGATCAACGTTGTACAAAGGTGTTAGGGTGGCTGCTTTTTAACAGCCTGTAAGTCAGGCTGAGGTTTGGCAGAGACCCTGCTAGCACCTTCCCACCTGATTTTCTCTCCCATTTTTGATTCCTTCTCTCTCCTGTAGCTTCCCATTTCCTCTTACACCCCAGGCCTTTCTCATCCACTGGCCCCTAAAGTGACTTCAGCTAGAGGAGGTGGGAGGAACCACTCTGGGGTCTCACATCCTTCCTTCCAGCTTTGGGATTGGGCCGTGGCTCACTGCACTAGTTGCCCTTCTGAACTGATAGAGCATGTCACGCTGACAAAGTATTGAAGGGTGACAATGACTTGCCTTGGCTTCTGTTCTATATTTTCTCATAGGAGGACCAGCGTCAGATCAGTTTTGTATCCGCACAGGTCTCTTAATCCCCCACTGGGTGTCTGGGTTTGTTCCCTCCAGCCAGCCAACACCAGAAGATCAGTAGAGATAAGTGACTTTCCAAGTCGGGAAAATGGGAGATAAAGAGCAGGAGCCAGGACCTTCTCGGATGATGACCTCAGGGGCTCGGGACGCTCCGGTCACCACGGGGACAGTTGTAACCTACGTTTGTAGAGTAACATGTGACAGACAAACAGGTCAGAAATCCAAGGGCATTTCCTACATTTTCCCTTGTTCAGTTACTGTCTCATGGAACTGGAAAGGGGGTGGGGTGAGCTTGTAGATTTGCCTGTGCTCTCCTTGGTGGCTGGCTCCTGGCCTCCCTTGGCCTGGGGTCACGCTTCATCTGTTAACTATTGGCAGTCACTAGCATTTTGCTGAGTGGCACTTGGAAAGACTGGAACCTATCCACAGCTCCAAGAGATACATGCTATGGACCTGTGGAAGCCAGTCAGAAGTTCCTCTGAACCACAGGCTCCTTTAAGGGTCTGGCAACAGCTGCGGTCCCACTTCTTAGAAAATGCACAGGCATAGAATCCAACTCTGAGCAGTGAGCACTCAACACGCGCGGGTTACCTGCTTTGCAGAAGCCGTTTCCCCACTTAAAACCTGCCCCCTTCTCTTCAAACTGACTTCTCATCGTGTTCTAAGGCCATTGCTTCTGGGGGGGTGTTTTAATGAAATCTCGTCTAATGGGGTGCTCGGCAATCACAAGAGTTTGTCGCCTAGTATCTGCACTTATCTCCTTCAGTCTCTCCAGCACTGGCCTTTCCAGCTAGATGGATCTCAGGTCACCGGAGAACAGAATCTCTCGCTCTGGCTCTGGCTCTGGCTCTCGGCTCCTCCATTCACAAAGCAGTGAGCCTTCCATGAGGCTAAGTGGTGCTCTGGCCAAGTGGCTCCAACCTTGGGGTACGAGTTGCTCCCAGGATGACTTCCAGGATACACTGGTCCACCAAGTTGATTGTCCACAGGATTGATTCAGTTAGAGAAGATCAGTGTGATCTAGGCACTCTCACTGCTTTAAGTGTTTTTGGGGTTTTTTTCCTCTAATTCCAGGTGAAGATACTTTATCTTGGGATGTTTAAGAAATTGGGTCTTTGTCAGCCAGGGTTAACCAAACGTGACACAGGGGCAGCAGAAGTGCCCCTTTTTAATGGTTGCATTTGGGTTCATATCCCCTTGCTGTATTTTTTAAAAAGCTGTCTTGCCTGCCTTTCTGCTGGGCCGTGAAAACCTTAAAGACCGACCTTGTGGGGCACCTGGGTGGCTCAGTCGGTTAAGCCTCCCACTTTGGCTCAGCTCATCATCTTGCAGTTCGCTGCTTCGAGCCCCGCATCGGGCTCTCTGCTGTCTGCACAGAGCCCGCCTCTGCTGCTCTGTCTCCCTCTCTCTCTGCCCCTGCCCAGCTCGTTCTCTTTCTCTCTCAAAAATTTAAAAACGAAAGACTGACCTTGTGACATGTGGCATTTCATCTCTGCATCAGTGCCCCTGTGTACGTGGCCCTCGGGCGTCACCTTCAGGATTTTGTACCAGCTTGTCCCACTGTGGTCACTCAGACCGGGTGGAGGCCGTGGGGCAGTTCTCCTGGGTTTGGGGAGAACTCCTTTTTTCCTGACCCCGGCTCCCCACCACCTGAGCGCCTGAATTGTTGGGGTTTTTTGGAGGGGGAGAGGGGTTGTTTCTGGAATAGCCTAAGTGGCCAGGCGTTCCCTTGTCACACCTGTATGATTTCAGTGCAGTGCGGTGAAGAAACCATCTGTGCGCACACACGGTTAGCGGGCAGGGATTTTCCCTTTTCTCGGTTGTTTATTGCTGTACCTCCATGCTGGCGTCTGGCACATGGCAGCTACTCAGCAGGTACTTGTTGAATGAATGAATGTTCTAGATATCTAGAGGTTCTGCTTCCCTGGGCTGAGGGGACAAGTCCAGTCCCCCTCACGACTCAGGAGCAAAGCGTCCTTTGCGCTCCTCCCCGGCACAGCCGATCCCAAGTAGCTCCTGCTCCTGGCAGAAGAGGGCGCTGCAGGGCAGGGAGAAGCCATCCCGAGCCCTTCGTCACCGCCGGCCCTTCTCTCCCGCAGGGGGAGCTGATCACCTTCTATTACTACTGGAAGAAAACCCCCGAAGCAGCCAGCTCCCGGGCCCATCGCCGGCACCGCAGGCAGGCCGTGTTCAGGAGGATCAAGACCCGCACCGCGTCCACACCCGTCAGCACGCCCTCCAGGCCACCCTCCAGCGAGTTCCGTAAGTGCGGGGCTGCTCGCTGTCCCGGTTCTGGGCCTGCACTCACAGGTGTCCTTGTTGCAGAGTGGCTTGGGGACATCATGTGTGTGGTGCAGGCGTATGAAACTTGCGCCTGGATGTAGCACTGACTTGGGGGACTTGGTAGGAGAGGTTCATAAATTATTTATGCATTTAAATTTTTTAAGTAAACTCAACATCATTGTAGCTTTTTATAAAAACGTAAGTCTTGACTTGTCCTGGGGTGTTTTCGGTAATTTCAGAGGAGATTTCCCACTTCATGGCGGGTGTTCTGTTTGAGTTACTGTGTTGGTATTGTGTTGGCAATAAGATTCATATCTTCTTCTTTTTCTCCTCTTGGTCCCAGTGTAATATGCAGAATAATTTGATGTTTTCTTAACCTTTTTTTTTTAATTATTTAAAAAATTTTTATTTTAAAATGTTTTGTTTTTTGAGAGAGAGAGAGTGCGGGTGGGAGAGGAACAGAGAGAGAAGGGGACGGAGGATGTGAAGTGGGCTCTGTGCTGACAGACTGACAGCAGTGAGCCCGACGCGGGGCTCGAACTCACAAACTGTGAGATCATGACCTCAGCCGAAGTCGGACGCTCAACCCACCGAGCCACCCAGGCGCCGCAGATACCTTCTTAACCCGTAAAAGCTGGCGTGCAGCAGTGGGGCCGGTGGTTCTGTCCTGGCCCAGGGCGCTCCGCCTGAGGGTTGCTTACGTGGGACGTGCAAACCAGAATCCACCCAGTAGGGCTGGCAGGGGCGGGACTCGGTGGAGAGGGAGCGCCTCGGGACGTCCGCACGTGTCAGGGAAAGCACTTGGACGCACTTCGCCTGCTCCCATTCCCAGTTTGTGGGCATCAGTGCTCGCCACTCCGGGATGCGGGTGTGATGCCAGTCCCCCGAAATATGGTAGGGCAGACCCTCGGGTACTTCACCCGAGTTTTCGTTCTGATCACCGGCCCTGAGGAATTCAGAGTGGGCCTTCGTGAACACTGCCCCTTCCAGGCGACTCTGGTGGCTCAGAGCCTGGGGCAGGCCACGGGTCACAGGTGGTCCCGGTCTTGGCCAAGCATGATGGTGTCTCCCCCATCCCTGTTGTGTTCCTGCCATGCCCAGTGGACCTGAGTTCAGCCAGCGAGGATGACTTTGACAGTGAGGACAGCGAGCAGGAGTTGAAGGGGTACGCCTGCCGCCACTGCTTCACCACCAGTAAGTGGGGGTCTGTGGGAAGGCGGGGGTGGGGGGCGGCGCTTTCGCTGAGGCAGGCCAGGTTCAGGCGCTTCCAGGTTCGGAACGTCTCGTGAGTCCAGTTGAAGACCTGCCAGGGAGTCACTGGCTTGACGTCCGCATTGCGCTTCAGGGTTACTACTTGAGAAAAAGCAGAAGTTCGTATTTGTTGTCACTCCCCTGTCGAGCAGTCAGTGTGGTCGGGGCGGAGGTGGCGGGTATTCCTGAAATCCTCTCCCGCCCTGGGAGAGAGCGGCGGGTGTCTGTCCGAGCCCACGGAGGGGCCCCCCCACCCGCACCCCTCTTGCCTCACGCAGCCTCCAAAGACTGGCACCACGGGGGCCGGGAGAACATCCTCCTGTGCACGGACTGCCGCATCCACTTCAAGAAGTACGGCGAGCTCCCCCCCATCGAGAAGCCTGTGGACCCCCCACCATTCATGTTCAAACCTGTCAAAGAGGAAGACGATGGGCTCAGTGGGAAGCATAGCATGAGGACACGGCGCAGTCGTGGCTCGGTGAGTCCTCGGGCAGGCGACCTGGGCCGCTTCGGGTTACTAGGACGCCCGGGCTTGTGCCTCCCGGGAGGCTGGGAGGTGACCGGTTTTATGTAGAGGACCAGCCTCCTTGAAGGAGTGATTGGCCCAAAAATACTAGTTCTGTCTGTGGGTCTGGGAAGAGCCTCTGTTCTCTCCTTCCCTCCCTCGTGTCGTCCTCGGGGAGTCAGTGGGGTGTGTGTCCTGAACTCAGCGTCAGTTTCTGGCTCAGTGCGTGCTCTCCAAGTCCCTCAGACCTGCCTCTGGCCCCTGAGCCTGACACCTGCAGTGGCCGTGTCTCTGCTGCCTAAACTTGCAGCTGCCTTTTTTTTTTTTTTTTTTAAATAAGTATTTGATCCAGTTTTGGAAACTTTCGGTACATTTTTGTCCTCACTATATAGCCCTTTTCATAAAGAGGTTTTGTTTTCTAGGTTGGAAATGTGTCAGCAGGGCCTTTGGGAGTGAGAGTTCTCACTAGGGATACCGCCAGAGTCTTCCCCCGTGGCCAGCCTCCCCAGCGGCCCTTGCAGGCCTGTAGAGGGCACCGTCCACCTTCCTCTGACCTTAGCATCTTGTCAAGGCTGCCGCGCCCTGGCCACCCAGCACATGGACTGGCGTGAATCATTGTATCCCCATCTCCTCTGAGTCCCATGGCTTTGCAGAAATGAACCGAAGTGCTTGGTGGTTTTAGGAGCTGAGCCACATTATTTGTCGGTTTATCTCTTTGGGTCATTTCCCATCCTGTCAGATGAAATCAGCAGGTGTTTGGTTTGGGCAAGGAAGTGGGCAGTTCCGTGGAACAAACAGGAAGGGTGGGGTGATTTAAAGCAGACCCTGTGTGTGATTGCCATTCTGGAGAACCTGGCGGAGTAAACGGCCCTCGCCAACTTCTGCCCCTCGGAAAACCTCGCTCGTTTCTACCGCACAGCATCCAGGACCATCCCTGGAGATGAGCATTTTAAGTTAAGAACTGCTGTCTCCTCCGTGTGAACCCACCCATTCACCCCTCGTTCCTCCCTTCAGTCCGCATTGACCCCCACACCGTGAGGAAAAGCTGCAGGTGCCTGTCGCTTGCCAGGCACCCTGGTCTGGGATTTGCCATAGGGCAGGTGTTTGGGTCTGCTCCCGAGGCTCCAGCATGTATGCTGGGCCCAGGTGGCCCACAGCAGAGCCTGGGGTCCAGTCTCACCAGCCTCTGGTCTGGGTGGGCAGATGTCTACACTGCGCAGCGGTCGTAAGAAGCAGCCAGCCAGCCCTGATGGTCGTGCCTCGCCGATCAATGAAGACATCCGCTCCAGTGGCCGGAACTCACCCAGCGCTGCCAGCACCTCCAGCAATGACAGTAAAGCAGAGACAGTGAAGAAGTCGGCCAAGGTGAGGTGCCTGTCACCCAGGGTAGCGGGGGCTGCTTGGGCCTGCCCCCTCATTAACACCCCAGGTTGCTGGAGTTGATGTTCAGCTCCCTCAGACATGGGGCTGCGGGTTGTTCCTGGAGCCGCCCTGGGCATCAGCATTGCCTGGCCTAGGGCCGTGGACTGGGGTCTGGGGTCTGGGGTCCGGGGTCCAGGGCCTGGACAAAGGTGGTCCGCTGCAGCTCCCAGCACTGACCTTCAGGAGCCGTCTCTGCCTCAAGTTTCCCAAGGCCTCGGAGGCAAAGGGTAGGGTGTGATTAGAAAGGCTCCCTCCCCCCAAAGCCAAGTTATTTCCACCCCCAGATACTTGTTTTCTTCCGGCCTCAGCTGGTCCCTTCCAGAACTTTCTTGCTTCTGGAGATGGAGCTCAGAATACAGGAGCAAGGTGTCAGCGAACCATTGTCGTCTCTCCCGGGGCTGAGGGACCCCCCTCCCTCGGCCTGATGCCCCTCATGGGCTTTCCCACTGCAGAAAGTGAAGGAGGAAGCCTCATCCCCCCTCAAGAGCACCAAGCGCCAGCGGGAGAAGGTGGCCTCCGATACAGAGGAGGCCGACAGGACCAGCTCCAAGAAGACAAAAACCCAGGTGAGCTGTGCAGCCTAGCCACAGGGACTGTAGCTCAGGGACTGCTAACACCCCCCGAGAAGCCCTGAGCCCAGGGTCTCCCTGGGGCACGGCAGGGCCCTGTCTCCTAGGGAGGGACCTAGAGCGGCCTCTGATGCCAGCCGGACCAAAGGAGGACCTGAGGTCCCCGGGGCCAGGCTCGCCGCCTCATCTGCACGAACCTTTGTTGTGCGCCCGGCACGAGGCAGAGAGAGCCCTTGCCCTCCGAGAGCTTCATCCCTCCCGTCTCCGGCCCTAGGAAATCAGCCGGCCCAACTCGCCATCCGAAGGCGAGGGAGAGAGTTCTGACAGCCGCAGCGTCAACGATGAGGGCAGCAGTGACCCCAAAGACATCGACCAGGACAATCGCAGCACGTCCCCCAGCATCCCCAGCCCCCAGGACAACGAGAGCGACTCGGACTCTTCGGCCCAGCAGCAGATGCTACAGGCCCAGCCACCGGCCTTGCAGGCTCCCAGTGCGGCCACTCCGGCTCCCTCCGCCGCCCCCCCAGGGGCCCCCCAGCTCCCCGCACCGGGACCCGTGCCCTCTGCCACTGCAGGCCCTCCCCAGGGCTCCCCCTCAGCCTCCCAGCCCCCCAGCCAGCCGCAGGCCCCAGCGGCTCCCGCTCCCCATGCGCACATCCAGCAGGCACCTGCCCTGCACCCACAGCGGCTGCCCTCACCCCATCCCCCGCTGCAGCCCCTGACTGCGCCAGCTGGCCAGCCCTCCGCCCCACCCCACGGCCAGCCCCCGCTGCATAGTCAGGGCCCGGGTGGCCCCCACAGCCTCCAGGCCGGGCCCCTGCTGCAGCACCCAGGCCCCCCTCAGCCCTTTGGCCTCCCTCCCCAGGCCCCTCAGGCGTCAGCTCTCCCTCATGCCTCCCTGCAGCCCCCAGCCTCGCAGTCAGCACTGCAGCCCCAGCAGCCTCCGCGGGAGCAGCCCCTGCCGCCGGCCCCCCTGGCCATGCCCCACATCAAGCCCCCACCCACCACGCCCATCCCCCAGCTGCCGGCCCCACAAGCCCACAAGCACCCGCCTCACCTCTCAGGGCCCTCGCCCTTCTCCATGAATGCCAACCTCCCGCCCCCACCGGCACTGAAGCCCCTGAGCTCGCTGTCCACGCATCACCCTCCCTCGGCCCACCCGCCTCCCCTGCAGCTCATGCCGCAGAGCCAGCCCCTGCCCTCCTCCCCTGCCCAGCCCCCAGTGCTGACCCAGAGCCAGAGCCTGCCCCCTGCCGCTCACCCCCCAGCAGGCCTCCACCAGGTGCCTCCCCAGCCCCCATTTGCTCAGCACCCCTTTGTCCCTGGGGGCCCCCCTCCCATCACTCCCCCCGCCTGCTCCTCCACTTCCACCCCACCCGCGGGGCCTGGCCCTTCAGCCCCGCCACCCTGCTCTGCCGCCGTTTCTTCGGGAGGCGGCGTACCCGGGGGGACAGCCTGCCCGCTCCCCACCGTCCAGATCAAGGAAGAGGCTCTGGATGATGCCGAGGAGCCCGAAAGCCCCCCGCCCCCGCCCAGGAGCCCGTCCCCTGAGCCCACTGTGGTGGACACCCCCAGCCATGCCAGCCAGTCGGCCAGGTACCGGCTTCCCCGGAGCGTGGGCACAGCCAGGGCAGGGACAGGCTGGGCGGCTGGGGCAGGCGGAGGCCCCGGCAGGCCCCATCGAGAGATGTGACCCTTCTTCAGGTTCTACAAACACCTGGACCGTGGGTACAACTCGTGTGCGCGGACGGACCTGTATTTCATGCCTCTGGCGGGATCCAAACTGGCCAAGAAGAGGGAGGAGGCCATCGAGAAGGCCAAACGGGAGGCTGAGCAGAAAGCACGCGAGGAACGAGAGCGCGAGAAGGAGAAGGAGAAGGAGCGCGAACGGGAGCGCGAGCGGGAGCGGGAGGCGGAGCGAGCGGCCGTAAGTTGGGGTCCACCGGGCTCGTGGGGTCCCTCTGCAGCCCCGCTCTGGGGCTCAGTGTCTCAGCTACACTCTCGGATGCCCGCGGGCGTTATCTTTTCTCTCAGAGGCACAGCCCCGGCTGGGGCACGAGGGAAGCTGAAAGCGCAGAGCAGGCTGTCCCGGCAGGGTCCAGGCCGCGTGCTTGCGGCCCAAGCCCGTCCCCGGCCGTGGTTGGGGCTGGCCCCTGGTGTTGCGGAGGAGGGACCAGGTTGGCTGGTTGGTACAGGCCGGCAGCTGGCCACCCGCCGCTCACACCCCCGCCCCCTTCCTTCAGCAGAAGGCGTCCAGCTCAGCCCACGAGGGCCGCCTCAGCGACCCCCAGCTCAGTGGTCCCGGCCACATGCGGCCATCCTTCGAGCCGCCACCAACCACCATTGCTGCGGTGCCTCCGTACATCGGGCCCGACACTCCCGCTCTTCGGACTCTGAGCGAGTACGCTCGGCCCCACGTCATGTCGCCCACCAACCGCAACCACCCCTTCTACATGCCCCTCAACCCTACCGACCCCCTGCTGGCCTACCACATGCCCGGCCTCTACAACGTGGACCCCACCATCCGCGAGCGGGAGCTCCGGGAGAGGGAGATCCGGGAGAGGGAGATCCGCGAGCGGGAGCTGCGGGAGAGGATGAAGCCGGGCTTCGAGGTGAAGCCCCCGGAGCTGGATCCCCTGCACCCAGCCACCAACCCCATGGAGCACTTCGCCCGGCACAGCGCCCTCACCATCCCCCCCACTGCGGGCCCCCACCCTTTTGCTTCTTTCCACCCGGGCCTGAACCCCCTGGAGCGGGAGAGACTGGCCCTGGCGGGCCCCCAGCTGCGGCCTGAGATGAGCTACCCTGATAGACTGGCGGCCGAGCGGATCCACGCTGAGCGCATGGCCTCGCTGACCAGCGACCCCCTGGCCCGCCTGCAGATGTTCAACGTGACTCCGCACCACCACCAGCACTCACACATCCACTCGCACCTTCACCTCCACCAGCAGGACCCCCTCCATCAAGGTGGGTGCCCCCCGGGCCGGGCTGTGACAGGGTGCTGTGGGCTGAGCTCTGGTTGACAAGGTACGGACCAGACGGGCAGAGCCGCTGTCCAGAGGCGGAGGCAGTTCTTTCCCGAAGGAATCCTCAATTCCTGACAGACCTGAGGACGTTCAGCATCTGTCTGGGAATCCTCACCTTGCGGTCTCCTGGTTAAAGCTTCGTTTCTTGGTCCTGTGCCTCCGGTGCCAGGGATAGCAGGAAGCAGCCTGTGCTCACTGAGGCGGGTTCAGGGCGGGAGGTGGGGCGTTGGAGCCCAGACGAGGCCATGGGACACCGGGAGGCTCTAGGGAATCTTTGAGTGAGAACTTAAAAAGAACATTCCTTCTGTTCCCTACTGAGGGGCGGGGCCTGGGCTTCTGCTGGCTCATCTGGTCAGGACCACCTGGCTCTCTCTGTCCACCCTGGGAATGAGAGCTCCCCCAGGCCCGCCGACCGGCCAGCTGGGGTGAGGGGAGCTGTGCCTGCACCGGGGCACCGGGGCCTGCCGTGGGCTCTTGTGGCACAGCCCACGTGCAGGACTCCCAAGCGGGTAGACCTGCCTCCGGACTAGGGAGGAGGGTGACAGATGGAGCAGGACCAGAGGTGGGGAGACCTGCACCTTCTTTCTACCTGTGCACCCAGCCCCGATGCAGGGAGCCCGGACTCCGTGCACGAGGATGGTTCTGGGGAAGCCGAGGAGCTGTCACGTTTACCCCATAGTCCTGACGTCTGGAACTTCATTGCCGCCCGGCATGGGCTAAGCTCCGTGGCCGGTGGATGTGTCCTAATGCCGCATGGGGACAGGCAGTCGTTTGTTCATACAGCATTCATCCACTTGGCAGATATTTGAGTGCCTGTGATGTGTCGGGCACAGTTGTCAGTGTTGACAACAGCCCTACGCGCGTTACCTTCCCAGCCTAGAAGCGGTCAGTCAGCGTATCTTGGAGTGTGAAAAGCAGTGCGTGTTCTGGAGGACGGCAGAGCAGGGACAGGGAACAGGGGAGCTGAGGGCAAGGTTGCTGTTAGAGAGGAAAGCTCGCCAAGATGGCAACTTTTGAGCGGGCTCGACGGTGGGCAGGGACGTCTGCAGGGACAGGGCGAGCAGGGGCACCTGGCCTGAGAGGAGAAAGCGGGGCTTAGTGAGTCTCACCCCGCCAGCTTCTGGGCAGAGTGCCAGGGAGGCAGCTCTGGGCAGCGTTGCCAGTCCGGCTGGCAGCTGGGCGAGAAACGCTGGCTGGACCCGAGCGGCCCTCAGGTTCCGGTGGACCTGACAGGTGCAGGGCAAGCCTGGGGTGTTGGGCTGGGTGGGCTCTGATGACATGGGGTCCTCGGCAAGACGGTGGCGGGGGTGGGGTGGGGGGGAGACTGTGCCTCTAGCCATGCTCAGGAGTGAGCGGAGGGGCTGTGTGTGAACAGCCGGCTCTTTACCTCCCTGTTGCTTTCTGGAACTTTACTGCGGGTGGGGGTGAGGGCAGCCACCGTGGGTCAGGACTTTTGGTGGCCCTGGTGGCCGGGAGCCGGCCGTGGTGAGGAGGAAGCCACCGGTAGTCACGGCCAAGGAGGGCAGACACGGAGAGAGCCCCGGCGCCCCGCACCGCCCGCATCTGGACTTCTGCCCCTCTTTTAGGTTCAGCAGGCCCGGTGCACCCGCTGGTTGACCCCCTGACCGCTGGCCCTCACCTGGCTCGCTTTCCCTACCCCCCCGGCACCCTCCCCAACCCTCTGCTTGGACAGCCCCCCCATGAGCACGAGATGCTTCGTCATCCAGTTTTTGGTAAGAACGCACCTGGGGAAGGAGGGGTCCAGGTCCAGTGCGAGAGTTGGGTTGGTATCTGACGTCCCGTTCGTTCATTCCCTCATCCACGTCTTCAGCAAATACCCGATGATGTTTCCCGAGAGCTGGTGGGGGGGGATGGGTAGAGATGCATAAGAGCCAGGACGAGGGCAGTGCGACGTGAAGGAACAACAGAGGCGCTGAATTCACATTGAGGGGTCAGAGCGGACCTCTGTGAAGAAGAGCCTGAGCCACGAGGCCGGAGGACGAGGGAGCGTGTATTCCGTCCGTGTTCCCCCAGCCTCCACCCCTGGGGTCAGGGGATCGCAGGGGCAGTACCTGCTCCCCGGGTCCCGGCGGAGTAAGCAGCCCTCCTGCTCCCCGCCTCGGGAGGCCGTCTCCTGACCTGACCTCCTCGCCAGCCGCGTCCCGGCCGCTCCCTTGGCCCCTCTGTCTCAAAGGCCGTTGTGTGTCTGGCAGGTACCCCCTACCCCCGAGACCTGCCTGGGGCCATCCCACCCCCCATGTCTGCGGCCCACCAGCTGCAGGCCATGCATGCCCAGTCAGCAGAGCTGCAGAGACTGGCCATGGAGCAGCAGTGGCTGCACGGACACCCCCACATGCACGGTGGCCACCTACCAAGTCAGGAAGATTATTACAGGTGAGGCGGGGAGGGGCCGGGAGGGAGGGAGGGCCTCACTGTCTGAGCCCAGGCTCCCACCTGTCCCACCTGTGGCCACTGACCCAGCCTGACGGTCACCCCTCCTGGCCGTGCCCACCGTGTGCTTCGCCCGTTTCCACAAAGGCCACGCTCCCCCGCCCCCCATGGCTCTGCGGGCCCCGGCCTCTTGGCCCTGGAGGGGACTCCCAAGGAGCCATCTTGACGGGAGGGAGACGAGGGGAAGGTCGGCTGCACGAGAGGCCACTCTGGTCACCTGGACCCTCGAGCTGCATGCCTGGTCGCACCTGCCCAGGCCTGGTGCTGAATACTTTCTCCCTTTTTTCCCTTTCTAGTCGACTGAAGAAAGAAGGTGACAAGCAGTTATAAGTTATTTATTTGTTAACGCTGGCTGTGGAAACCCCAATTCTTGGGGGGAGAAACAGGACTTTTTACATACAATACGAGCTACAGAAGCAAAAAGAATATCTTCTAAAGATTTCTTTATATATTTAAAAACCCCACAACTAAAAATGTTATCAGCATAATAGTGTTTGTTTGTAGAGAGAATACCTTGAGACTGGTTTGGGTCTCCCTGCATGACAGTCCCCCAGAAACTTAGTGAGTCCTGGACTGGACTGAACATTCAGAAAACTTTCCCTGCAATCTTGGGGTTTGGCTTTAGTTTTCTTTTCCTTCCTTGATTTCTTGGTAGGTGCTAGAATCCAGTTCACACCCTTCACTGTGTGTGCAGACACACTCAGCCACGTGTGTCCCAGAGCCCACGAGGTCTGCAGATAGGTGGCATAGGAGTTTGGAATCCAAGAGCTATAATTTTTAAAAAAACTTTTATTTTAATACATTGTAGGAAATCTTCATAATTTGAGAAAGTTCTGCAGCATGGCTTTTTACGTCTGTAAATAAATAATTTTAGAACGGCATTTTTTTTCTTCCACAAACTATTCTGATCTATTTTTTCCAGCCATGTCACTAATTGTGAATTCCTACCAGCTGTTGACAGAATACAGAGTTGATTTTTTAATAAAAAGTTATATATAATTATCCCTTTAATTAAAGGGAACAGATGGGCGTTACTAATTACAAACGGGCAGGAGCTTGGGATGAGGTTTGGTCGCAGCAGTGGGCATCCAGGGGTTTGCAGGGACGATGTTACAAACCGTTTCTTTGTTTTGCTGCCTTGATTTTCACTTCTGTCTGTTCCTAGCTTGTGCTTCGCCAGAGGTGCGGATATTTGTTAGATCGAACCTTTTTTATTTTGTACCAGGAGCGCCGGAGTTAAGTGTCCACCTTGTTCTGTCTCCATGGGATAGAAAGCACATGTTTCTGTGTGTCTGACTGTAGATTTCCTTATACATTTCTATGCACACACATTTGGCTGTTCTGGATGAACTGCCTTCTTAAATACTCTGACAATTTCATTAACATTCTGGAAAATTCAACAAGAAAACGATTCCCTACAAATAGCACACGCTTGCCAAAGGAATCTGTTAGAAACTTCCCCTGTTGTGTGTCATCACTAGGATCTTCCTGCACTGAGGCCAGGCCACCCCTGCCGCACGGCTTGAGGCCGCTTTTGCTTGAGGGAGGCCCGGAGTTGGCACGGTTATGGGTGGGGACGCCGTTTGAGTCCCACTCTTGCTCTCGTTCCTGGTCAGAATGGCTTCCTTCTGCCTGGGAGCTGCCCCTCTGAGGGCTCGGGCTGCTCTGCAGGGGGCCCGCCTCTCCTTCCTAGTTGTGGACGTGATGCACTTTCTCCAGAGCGGGGCCGGGCGTGGGGGGTGTCTGCGCCTGTTGATGAAGTGTTCTGTCAGGATGTGACCTTTCCCCGTTCCTCTCCCCTCAGGCTGGGGAGTCACATCCAAGAGCTGTGGGATGACAAGAGCACGTGTGGGTCGGTGGATGTGGGGCGTGTCTAGGGCTGGAGCCGAGTCGAGGGTAGGAAGAGAGGCTGGCGCTTTGACCCAGAAGCCAGCAGGTGTGAGCTCAGATCCAGGTTCCGGATTCAAGCCTGCATCAGGGCCATTTCCAGTTTCTGTTAAAACTACGTCTGGTTTCGGTCGGGACAGATAGAGGATTGTTTTGTCTGTTGGGAATGTTCGTGGTTCTCTCCTTTGATTTTTCTCTCATTCCATTTCTGCCTTAACTTTAGCTCCTTAGAGGGGAGGCGAGCTCAGATGAACCCTGTGTCATCAGACTTGGGGCCGCACGGGCACGAGGCACTTGTTTCCTCTGGGGGGCGGGCCGGCTCTCCTGCAGCCCCTGCCCCGCTGCCTCCACCTTCTCTGCCATCTTTGGTTTCCTCTTGGTGGCACACAGTGCCTGCCATTCAGTTAAACCTTTGCCGCCTCTCTGTGTCCTCCGTTTTTCCAAAGAAGAGACGGAGTGAAGTACTCGGAAGTCTCTACTTGAAAACTGTCTGCAGGCGTTTTCTTGTTCGGTTTTGGTTCTTTCCCCATATCCCAGGGTGAAGCACTGAGATTCTTCCACTTAAAAACCTGCAACCCGAAACCCTCACCTGGTCAGCTGCACTTGGTTTAGGAGGCCCCAGACCTTCACAGTGTCTTTGAAGCCCGACCCCTTGGTTTCCTTTTGGATTTTCCTTCCTTTTGTTTGAAGTTTGGTTTTGCTTTTCTGTGTTTTGTACGTATCTTGTTGAATGTTGTCAAGATTGAGCTTTGTTTCACTGCAGGAGCAGAGTGTACATTCTGATTTGCTACGTTTATATATATCTTGAAGCTAAATGTATATATGAGTAGTTTGCCATGAGATAACACAGTGTAAACAGAGTAGACACCCAGAAATCGTGACTTCTGTGTTCTCTCCATTTTGAGTCTTTTGTAATTTTTTTGAAATATTTGTGGACATAAATAAAACCGAGCTACACTACAACAGCTGGGTGTTGACCGGTGGACTGTGTCTCATTCCTGGGAGCGGGCGGGGAGATTGGCAGTCGCCCTCCACCTAGGTCCCCCAGGGCGGGCAAGGGGCGGAGGGGAGCACCCGGTTCCCCGCCGTTACTGGCACGCGGCTCGCCTGCCCTCCAGAGCAGCTTCCGGAAAGATTCCTGTCTGCCATGCCTGGTAGGAAGGGCAGGGTTTCTCTGGCTGAGTGCTGCCAGGGGCTTGCTTCAGCCTGACTGGCTGCAGTGAGCTCACCCAAGCAGCAGAATGGGTCTGGGGGTGATGGCCCTGGGACCAGGAGCAAGCACCCTCCCAGGTGAAGGGGCGTGTAGCTCCTTCCCCTGCTCAGAGGAGAGGTCTGAGCCACCCACCAGCGCGGTGGCCTCCTACTCCTGTCCCCTCTCCCCCTCTCCTGGAGGCCTGCCAGTGCCCTAGCCCACCCTCAGAGTTGCTCTCTGGGATCACCCCATCGCAGAGGGACGGACAGCAGATGGCCTGCAGGGTGTGGACGTGGCCGTGAGGAGGCAGCAGTCATCAGAATGGATTCGGGCCGGGCCGTGCTTTCAGCGACCGGCAAGGGCATTTTCTTGAAGCTTCCAGACTGTCCCTGGAAATTTATACGCTCACCTCTCCATCTGGAATATGGGTTTCTAGATGTCCTGGGAGATGGAGTGAGAGCAGCCCCGAGCACTTACTGTTGATAAACTGCCCTCAAACCAGGCAGACAGACTCCCGTGGTGGGGAAGGCCTGGGGAACGGCACGTGTCAGAACTACTGACCTTGGACGAGAAAACTTTGCCAACCAGAGGGTCCCGGGTGGCCTGCACATCGGTGGCCCTAGAGACACTTCTGTGTCCTCCCAACAGCAGGAGTCCCGCTCAGCAGCTTGGGTAGTCAGGGGGGACAAAGTTGCGGGGCCCGCAGAGGGGGCACAGGTGACTGTCGTTCCGGGTCAGGGACGAACAGGCAGGATGGGAGCGGCCAGGGGCGTAGAGGGAAGGGGGAAGCAGCTGGAACCCAGGTGCCTTCTTTGCTGGTCTTTTATCCACTGTATTTTATGGAAATACAGTGTTTCGTAGACCTGGATTTATGAATACCAATTTCAAGTAGCTTAAATGATCAGACTTGCGTGTCTGTGAACGGACGTGTGGATTTATGCTGCAGAAAGGACCCTCATCAGAGCTGCACAGGTTGTAGTAGTTTCTCCGGTGTGGACAACTGTGGCCACTGTCCCCACCCTGCCACGCACCCTTTCCGAGGCAGGGGGCCTGCGTCAATGGATTCACGTGAAGGAGAAAGGGTCTGCCGTCCGGCCACTGTGCCCCTGGCCATGCCCTCGTCACTAGCTACGCTCCTCAGATGAGCTGGCGCTGGGGCGCCCCTCTCTCTGCCCGTGGGTCCCTGTGAGTGGATCTTCAGCTTGGCCGTGGTGGCTCAGCAGCCCCTCCCATCCTGCTCCCAACCTGCTGCAAACTAAGGAAGTGATACTTTGTAGGGCTGGGCGCATGGTCGCTGTATCGATAAATGTCTCTGGTGAGCACAGGTGAACGGGGTGCCCCGCGTGGGCACCACCTATGTAAAATGGAGGTCGCTTGTCTGTAGGGTGAGGATGCACAACAGAGAGATGAGCAGTGACCTCCCACATACACATGAAGGTGACGCTCAAATACCAGGAACGCGGAGCTGAACGGTTGTGAATGCAGACGGCCGATGGGTGAGGGTCAGGGCTGGAGCGCTGTGTGGAAGCTCGAGAGACGTTTGGGGACACCCCTCGCCAGTCTCCGGAGACCACGCGGTGAGACCCTGAGCGCCTGAGTGTGATCTGGCACCGACACAGACCAGCTATCACCCTTGGCCTCTCCTGGCCAACCCGGTCGGCTCCGAACTCAAGACCTGTGGAATCCGAGCAGGACCAGTTACACCCGGCACGCGGGGTCAAGCTGACAGGCCCCGGGGCCAGTGGAGGTGTCTGTCCGGCCCTCGACCCCTGAGCAGATCCTTCCCGCTGGCCTGTGGAGACACCAAGGGGACGCTGGCCTCCCTGCCCCCTCCCAGGGAAAATCAGACAGACGAGCTTGCTTGGGGGAGGCGGGCCACAGCGTTGGCCGTGCAGTTGGATTCCTCAGGCTGCAGGAAAAAGCGAGCCTCTGGAGTCCTGGGGCTCCTGTGGAAGGCAGAGCCCGGCAGGAGTTGGGCCATCGGAGCTGCAGGTGCAATCGTGGCCGAAGCCCGTGGCTCAGGAGCGCATGCTTTACCGTGGGGCGCGTGAACCCTCACTGGCTTCTTTGTCCTGCGTTTTTGGTCCTTGGAGGTCTCCGTATCCGAGGTGTCCTTTCCCTGGGTTCTCACTGGGTTCCCAGCTGCCCTGGGGCGCTCTGGCAGCTTGAGTCCTGGGCCCCGGTGCTCTGACCCAAGGCAGCTGCTCCGGTAGCTGCGTTTGCCAGGAACAGCTTCCGAGTCGTAACTGTTTCCTTTTGGCACATCGGGGACCCAGGCTGCGGAAGCTGTGCTTGTGTCCCCCCACCCCAACCCGGCTCCCCTTACCTTGGGCACCTCGTTACCGGACCGGGTCCCAGTGGATGGGAGGCACTTGCTTTGCAAACCTTTGCTGAGTGAATCACCAGGGCCCCCTTGCAGAGGGAGACTCCGTGGTGCACACTGTCCAGATGCGCTGTGGAGCGGTTGGTGGAGGTGAGGTGCCCTTGGGCCCCCTCCGAGGAGCTGGTCGCTACTGTGGCACCTGAAGTGGCCCCCTTTCTCCCTCAAGCCGCTCTCAACCCCGCCTCCCCCTGACCAGCTGTGCCTGCTCTGGGACATCACAGCCCCTCCGGCTCCGGCCCTGGGATTCAGTTGGGGAGGGGGCATCCGCTGGTGGCCTCTGGGGAACCCCTAGGGTGTGGGCACTCAATGTAGTGACTTAATTAAAGATGGGACTTTAAGGCACGTCTTAGAAGACGCTTTCAATCTCATGAGGACAAGCTGTTTAAGGGCTGATGTCTTCTACGTGCCTGGCCACCACATGTCACTCCCAGGTCCCCTCTGCTCCCCTTCTTTGCACGGGCTCAGCTACACGGCAGGGCCACAGAATAGATTGGAAACTCGGTCCTCGCTACCACTCCCGGTCCTGACCGCCAGGTGGCGCCGTCTGTAAAGCCCTGACGCCGCTCATCTGCCGCTCTGGCTGCAGGGACCTGTCGAGGTCCCCGGCCCTGCGATGATGGGGAGAGATGTGTAGGAATGATGTCGAGTATTCTGGAAAAGAACAGACGTTTCCTGGAGTCCGGCAGCCAGGCTGGTGGGTCAGAGGTGAAGGGGCGGGGTGTTCTGGGCAAAGGGTCACCAGAAGAGGTCCCAGGAGCAGGGGCAAGATCTGGGGGCCAAGGGCCAGCATGGATGTTACGATGGGAGGACAGGGGCCGCTTCTCTTGTTCTCAGCCACAGTCCCCACGCTGGGTGTTCAGTAAACCCTCGCTGAGTGGCGATCACCCCGTGGGACGTCCCCAGCAGTGACGATTTCTGGCACGGTGGCCTCCGTAGCCCCCTGAAGAGTCCCCCTGAGCTGCCGCTGCCCCCGAGGGTCCCGTGCCCCAAATGTGCCCCATCTCTGGACGTCTCCTCTCCTCCCGAGTCTTCCAGGAAGAGGGTCCTCCGCTGCCCTCCGCCCTCACAGCCAGGACGGGGGCACGGCACGCACCTGCAGACCCCGTAAACACGACCGGGGGGCAGGAAGGAGCGGAGCGCCTCACCGCACCGCGGGGCCTGGCAGTTGTCAGTTCTGGCACATTCCAGGGAAGCCACCTCCGTTCCCTCGAGACTTGTGGCCCGGTGTGATGGGTGGCGGGGCTGCTGCCTCACCCAGTCCCCGTATCCCAGACCAGGGTCTAGCAGCCTGGGAAGGCAGACACCAGACGGGGAGGCTGTGGTTTCGTGACTGGCCCCTGGCCCCGCGGGCAGAGGCGGTGTGTTCATTCCCAAGCAGCAGCAAGCGACGAGAGTCGATGGCTCAGGTTTGCTGGCGAAGTCAGGAGTGCCTGGGCCTCAGCGGCTCGGACAGGGTCCGTCTCATCGCCGGCCCACAGAGCCAAGGCTTCCTCGCCCTTTCCTCTTACAGCCAGGCCGAGACAGGCTGGGGGGAGGGACCGCGGCGGCCCAACACTTGCTCCAGAAACATCAAGCGGTGTGAGGCCAGAGTCCGAGGCCCCTGGTACCAGGGTGGGACCCTGTGTGACCTGGACCAGGCAGTTAGTGTGCTTGTGTCGGGGTCCAGGTCGGTCTGCGAGACGGAGCGGAACTAGCCCCTGCCCCTCACTGGGGGAGCGGGGGTGGGGGGGGCGATGAAGCCAGAAGACTGAAGAAGCCGCCGAGCTCGCCACACGGCCTGGGCAGGACTCCGGGGCTCGTGAGCAGTGGCCACTGTCCTCGCCGTCCTCACGGCTCCTTTTCGAAGCGAAGAGAGCGATTCTCTGAGATGTGGAAACCCAGCGGGCGTGGCTCTCAGCGGGTCCGGGGCCTCCTCGAGGTTTGGATCCTGTGGCCGCTCCCACTGCCATCTGCTGGGAACAGACCCCAAGGTCAAGGGCAGCGATTCGGGTGCTGGCCTCAGGGCGGCCTGTGCTCTGTGCCGCCCACGGATTGGGGGCAGATTCCCACGTGTAAGAGCAAACCTCTGTTTACTTCGAAAGTTCTAGGAAGAAGGCCCGAGGCCTGGCCAGCCAGGAGTGGGAGGGGAGCCTCTCTGCTTCTCACTCACAGATGTGACCATTCGGGACAAAACCAGCCCAGACCACAGGACAGCCAACCGAAACCACCTATTTTAAAAAATCTAAAGGTCTGGTAAGCAATATAAACGTGGGGGAGGAGGAGTCTGGAGTCTCAGGAAAAGCATGGGACTAACAGGAGGCCCAAAGGAATTGTGTGACTTAGAAAAGTCACCCAGAGACGCCAGCGGGGCTCAGTCGGTTGAGCGTCCAGCTTCGGCTCAGGTCACGATCTCACGGTTTGTGAGTTCGAGCCCCGCGCGTCGGGCTCTGTGCTGACGGCTCAGCCTGGAGCCTGCTTCGGATTCTCTCTCCCTCTCTCTCTGCCCCTCCCCTGTTTGTGCTCTGTCTCTCAAAAAATAAATGCAAAGAAAGAGAAGAAGAAAAGAAAAGTTACCCAAATTCTGTCTGCTTCACCGACACACTGAACAGGGAGGATGAGACCTACCTCACTTAGCTTGTAACTACCAAGGCTAAAATGGCATGTCATGAAGGCACAGAGAGAGGACTCACTGATTCCAACCAGGGTGGGCTGCACAGAGGAGGTGGCGTTTTAGACGGAGCTAAGTCGACTCAGAAATTGATTGGCAGCAAAGAGGTAGAAAGACTTCACCTGCCGGGAGAGCGTGGGCACAGGCACAGAGGACCCCTGTGGCGGAGAGGGTTCTGGGGCCGCAGCACGGGAGGCTGGAGCCGGACAGAGGCGATGGGCTTGGGAAGACGGTCAGGGCCCAGGCGGGGCATGAGGAGTTTAGAGCTGGTTGCTGAGGCTCTGGGAAGCCAGAGAGAGGCAAGGGATACACTCGGGCATGTTTATGGCCCCCCCGGCTACAGGGTGGAGGTTGGGCGGGGAGGGTAGACTGGAGACAAGGAAGCGGGCAGAGATCCTGGGCCAGAACTGGGGCCACGGAGAGGAAGGGCCTGGACTTCTGGGACCCAGAGGAGCCTCCTCAACTCCAGGGGGCAGCAGGCAGGGCACTGAGGGAGGCCTGGGGGAGCCCACGGCCCTCATGGGGAGGTGGGGAAGGTGGCCCGCAGAAGGCTGGGGGTGTCACGCCTACTGTCCCTGCCTCGTCGGAAAGATGACGGGACGCGTTAGCTGCCAGTAAACCCCAGACCCTCCTTGGCTGCCGGCGACGGCCCCAGGACCCCGTTGCTTTGGGGGGACTTGTGGTCCGTGTCTCCTGTGTCCCCCAAACACAGGGAGCGTGCAGTGAGGGTGCGGGGGGGGGGGGGGCGGGCCCAGTTCTGGGGCAGCGGGCCGGTACCACAGGGACTGGCCACGAACCCCCCCCCCCCCGCCCCCGTCCCGGCGCACATAGCTAGCGCTCACGGCCTGGGGAGAAGAGCCCACCCGGCTGCGAAGGGAAGGGGCCCCGGCCGCAGCTGGGGGCGTCGCGTGGTGGAGTGACGGAAGCCACGTGGCGAAGGACCTCGACACTCACAAGAAGACAGATGCGTCCAGGTCCATCGGCTGGAAGACGGTGGGTGCAGGTGAATGCGTCGAGTCAGGGGCGTCTGCCGCTGCACCTTCCCGGGCCTCCCGCCTCACCCGGCATTTTACGGCCCGAGCGCTTTGGAGCCTACGGTCCCTCGAACGCATCAAGCAAGCTCCCACCTCGGATGTCGGATACCTTCCCCTCTTCTCCGGGGCGCTGCTCCCGCGGCATCGCCAGAGAGAACGGCCCCCTCTCCCTAGCTCGGCCCGCTCCCCGACCCCGTCACCCCACCCTCCTACCCTGCTTGCCTTGTCCACAGCACTCACCGCGATCCTGGGGCACAGACCTCAGTGTACGGTCTGCTTCTCTTCCCACATCAGCTCCGTGAGGGTGGAGACTCGCTCACAGCTGGCCCCCAGCACCTACCACTGCCTGAACACCCAGGGCACTCGATGGGCATCTGTAGGGTGGACGGATGGACGGATGGGCGGGTGGGTGGGAGAACGAATGAACGAATGAATGAACATGAGGCCTTCTGACCCGAAAGCATCTGTCCACTCCGACTCCACTCTGGGACGCCACGTAGTTAGATCAGGCTCTTTGCACCTCAGCACTACTGGCACGGGGGGCTGGAAAATTCTTCGTTGTGGGGGCTGTCCTGTGCCCCGTAGGGTGTTTGGGGCATCCCTGGACAGTGGCACCCACCTGGGTGGTGACAACAAAAAGACCTCGAGACAATGTTTTCGGGGGGCGGGGGGCCTGCCAAACCGCTGCCAGCTGAGAATCAGTTACGCCTTTACTGTCCGTGAGCGACTCTCACAGCTCCCTCCCCCAGAGTCCCCATGGAGAGTAGCCCGTCCCACCCCCCCCCCCGCCCCGCCCCGCCCCGGGCGACCTCTCCACCCCTGGGAGAGCCACAACTAGAAACTGTAGGCGTTCCTGCTGCCATTTATTGTTTTGTCACATATTTACATTCCGCAGGAAACCTGTCCCGCGTCCGTCCACCAAGGCCTTTTGGTTCCTCACTGGCCGGACTGCTCCAGACCCCCGGGCGCAGGCTTGAGGCCAAAGCCGGGGGCTTGGGGGTGTCAGACGTTCAGCAGGAGGGGCCGGTGCTCCTCCTCGGTGGCGTCGCTGGGAGGGATTTCGTAAATGACGAACAGGGAGGAGTACACGCAGCCCAGGAAGGACACCAGGCTAGAGAAATACATGACCCCGTTGGTGCTGCCCACGGCCGAGGTCAGCGGCCCCAGCACCAGGGACACCAGGATCTGGGCCAGGAAGTACTGGCAGCTCAGCAGGGAGATGTCCACGCCCATGCCCCGCCTGGTGCCGTCCGCACCGGACCCTGCAAACTGATCCAGAAGGAGAAACACGTCAGCGGGCCACCTGGACAGCAAGGGGACCTCAGCCCCACGTTTCCTGCAGGACAGGGGACCCAGCGGGCTCACATTTTCCAGCGCCGACGTGCGCAGGGAGTTCAGCCAAGAGTTTAATAATATTTGTGTTCAGAGAGATGACGGCAACGAAAAGAATCCGTGACTAACAGGAGTGGAAGGGCCGTGTTCCCACAGGCCCGGGCGGCACAGAGGCTCCCTCTGGCTTGGGGATCTGGCCTTCCCCGGCCTCTCCCTGGAGAGACGGGCACTCCACGTCCCTGCCCGGCCCCCTCCCCAACCTCTGGCCGCCACGATGCCTATGCCACGCTCGGAAACACCCTCTCACGGTCGCCGTGCCTGGTCCTTTGGCCCGGCGCTTAGAGGCCCCGTGGCCTCCACGGTGGGCACGTCTCCCTGCCTCCCACCCGTGCCCCCCCTCCCCTGCCCCGGTGCGGGGAAAACGCACTCCTTGAGCAGGTCTGCAAGGGTGACGGTGGGAGGGGACAGGGTGGGTCCCCCCGCTGCTCCCCCAGCACAGGCCACCCTCACCCACTGAGGGCAGATGACGCCCCCCCCCCCCCCACAGACCGCCGTGTGTGCACCGCCGGGGGGGGGGGGGGGGGGCGGGGCCAGCGTGCCGGGCCCGCCTCCTGATGCGGCCGTGGTTGCCTCTGGGATATTGCCAAGCCCCCTCCCCGGGCAAGGCTGTGTCCTCAAGGGGCTGTGGAGGGGCCCCTCGTGTGTCCTGGGGAAACTGTGGCTCCCCGTGGCTACACACGGTTGGCAAGGCCACCGTGGTGGGGAGGTCACGGGTTAGCTCCGAACCTGCAACGGAGCAGAGACTGACAGGACTGTGAGCATCTAGGAGACCCTAGAGCCAGAGTCCCAAGGCTTTGAGCAGCGCGAGGGTGGCCCGAGGCTCTGGGCATCCCTTGCCGCCGGGTGGGGCAGCCTGGCGCCGGCCCATCTGCCTTCCCAGTCAGGGGGTCTCCCTCCCCTCTTGGTCCCTTGGGTGCCATTGGCGCCGGCTGTGGCGGCTCTGCAGGTGCCGGCTGGATGTTCGGGTCGTGCACGGGGCTCACTCTCCAGCGGTCACAGCCTCAGCCCTGCCCTGGGGGAGAGTGCAGACGGGCCACTGCCTGTCCGCGTAGCTGGGAGTCCAGCTGCTGGCGGAGAAGGGGCTGGGAGGGGCCACCGCGGCTACCACCCAGAGGCCCCGGGTCTGGCCCCTTGTAGTGCCTGGGTCTCTGGGCCGATTGGACTTCTCACAAAAAATACTGTGCTCAGAGCCGGCCCCCACTGAGTTCATCAGAGACTTCAAACTCTTTACAACAACTCAGGATGCCTCCTGGGCCGGGCCTGGGGGAGGCGGCAGAGGCCCTGAATGAAAAGGGGGTGCGAAGAAACCCAGGTATCAAGGTGATCTTTTAATGCAGCATTTTAAAATCTCGAAGTTACCGCAAAAAAATCTTGGATGGGAGCATTGTCGGCCCTAAGAAGGAGTGACGGACACACTGACAGGCCACGCACCTTGAGAACCTGATGCTGAGTGACAGAAGCCAGACAGAGGCCCCGTGTGCGCGATTTCGTTTACATGAAACATCCCGGACAGGCGAGTGCACAGGGGGCACAAAGTCGACTTGTGGGCGGGGCGGGGCGGGGGGGGGGGGGTTGCCGTGGAAGGAACGGGGATGGCTAATGGGTGTGGGGTTTCTCTCGGGGGCGACGAAAATGTTCTGAATCGATTGTGGTGACATGGGTGGTACATGGTACATACGTGGGTACATGGTATGCCTGAAAGGGGCGGACTGTATTGTGTGGTGGGTTCTAGCTCAGTAAGGCTGTTAAAGGAAAATCCACGCTGAACACAACGTCAACATTTTATACAAAGGCAGGGCTCGGCTTCCTTCTTTATCCTTCTGCCTCAGACTCCACCGTGGCTCGGCACGGTGCCGCGACTTACCCAGTCTCTGCTTAAAGTCCTGCTACCGCGTTCAGTGCAGGGTTTTGGCACCAATTCCCGTCTTTTGAAATACTGCATTCTCCTATCATTGACCTTGATCCCTGAGTTTTGTGTGTCCAAGGCGAGCCCCTGCTTGCCTCACCTGAGGCCCCGGGCGAACGGGTGACCCCGAAGCCTGACACTGGAGGACACAAAGGGGCGGGCCTCCCCTTCCTCCCTCCATACCGCCCAAGTACCGCCACGAACAGGGCGGCTACGCGCTCAGGTCTGTGCCCTCTGCTGCCGGCCACTTGACATTCTCAACGTGTGAACAGGCCCCTCGCTTTCGTGGTGTAGCTGCTCTCAGGCTCATTTGTCGGGG
Source organism: Puma concolor (assembly GCF_028749965.1). NCBI lineage: Eukaryota > Metazoa > Chordata > Mammalia > Carnivora > Felidae > Puma > Puma concolor. The sequence goes on along the minus strand of NC_141674.1, from coordinate 5,796,094 downwards.
TGTTCAGGGGGTTTCTCCAAGAAGCTGGGGGGTGGGGAGGGTGTGGAGGCCAGGCCCAGGCCGGCCTTTTCAGGACCCGAAGCAGAAAAATGGAAGCACTTACCTTTTTGTTCTGGTAGTAATCGCACAGAAGCGAGTAGGGCAGGGTGCACAGGGTGGAAAATAAAATCCCGTAGGTTATGCAGAGCGACAGGACCACGTACAGGTTCCTGGACAGGGTGGCGAGCCCGGTCCCCAGGCCAAAGGCCAGGTAGGCAATGAAGTACAGTGTGCGGATGCTGAGGTATTCTTCTAGCTTCTCGAGAATAGCTGCGGGCCAGAAAGGAGGGTGAGCAGGGGCACCGGCCGGTGGTCCCGGGGACTCCGCTTCCCTGGGCCACCTGCCCCCGGCTGGCCCTCCGGCTGGCAGGCAGCTTGCCCCAGGCCAGAAAGCCCGCGTAGGGGGCCAAGGTGTCAACAGGGTGGTCTCGAGCCCCCCAGCGCTGCTGCAGGGGCAGGGGTCTTGGGCCGAAGCCCCACGGGGGCCCGGGGTGCGGGACAGGGAAGTAAAACCATTCTGGGGACGAGCCCGGCCGGCGGCCCGCCTGGCACCGCCTGTAGCTAAGAATGGTTTTTGTATTTGCAAATGGTTTTAAAAACAATCGAAAGGAGACAGATATTTTGTGACACGTAAAAATCATATGAAATTCCAATTCCCGTGAGCGCAAAGGAAGTTTTACCGGATCTCGGCCGTGAACACTGGTGAGACAGAAACATCTCGTCTGAGGCGGCTCCGAGCCACAGGGGCGGAGCCCAGGGGCTCCCCAGGGGCCACGTGGCCCGCAAGGCTGACCTCGCCCACCATCTGGGCCTTGACGGAACACGTGGGCCCGCGTGGGCCGACGTTGAGATGGAATTCGCCCAGGCCCCCCGCTGGGATGGTACCCGGCACCCTGCAGGGACCCAACCTGGCTTCCTACGTCCCCTGTGTCCACCAACGCGAGCCTCGGGGTCATCTCGGCCTCTGGCCTCGGCTCTCCCCACCTGCCCTCTGTTCTCTCCTGCCTCTCCCCTCCCTCTGGACCGGTCGCCCCGAGACTCCACGTGGGAAGGGTGGGGGCGGCAGACAGCACGCCCGTCTGGGGGCGACGTCGATGTTGGGGCCTGGCCCCCACTCTGCCCTCGCTTGCGGGCCTGGCCTGTCCGCCCGCTGGCTTCCTCGGGTCTCGGTGGACACCCGGGCCCTGCCCCGCCGCCCGGCCGACCCCGACGGCTGTTCCACGACTGTGTCCCCCACACCCGGAAGCCACGCCTGCCGTTGCAAAGGCACCACCCTCCCTCCACTCGGCGGACGACCCCGCTAAAGCCATAACTCCCATGGGGGGGGCCCCCACCCCGCTTCTCCCCCCCCCCACACCGGGCGGCAGGTACCTGAGTAGAAGGCGGCGCTGAAGGCGTAAATGCACATCCCCCAGCAGCCCATGGTGACGCCGCTGTTGTATTTCTGATATTGTTCTGACGTGTGCGGGGCTTTGGGGTCTCCCTGAAACACCACCTCACCCATGAAGTCCGTGTAGAAGAGCAGCATTCCCTCGAACGACAGCCACCCTGGGAGGAGGGAGGGGCTCGTGACCACCGGCCCGGACGCTGGCGTGGCCCCATCTTTCCCCAACGGGGTTTTACTGATCGTCAAAGGAACACAGTGCCTTCATCGCTTGGAAACTTAAAGAAGAAATTACCTATAGCCTTGCCACCCAGAGGTCACTTGACCTCTGTTAAGATTTTATAAGTTCCCTTCTAGCCTTTTTGAAAGCAAATACGCATCCTTATAAAAACACAAGCTCTGGGGAGCCCGGGTGGCTCAGTCGGTTGAGCGTCTGGCTTCGGCTCAGGTCATGATCTTGCGGTTCATGGGATCGAGCCCCGCGTCGGGCTCTGTGCTGACAGCTCGGAGCCTAGAACCTGCTCAGGATTCTGTGTCTCCCTCTCTCTCTGCCCCTCCCCTGCTCACACTCTGTCTCTCTGTCTCTCTCTCAAAAATAAACATTAAAAAAAAATTTAATTATTAAAAAAACACAGCTCTGTTGCTTGAAAGATGCTAGTCTGTTCTTTCTCTAAACATTATTGCCACAAGGAAAGCGAGTCCCTCACTCCCTCTAAATGCCTCATCCTGTTCCCCACTCGCCTCTCTGCAAGGGAGACAAGAAAATGCCTGTGGAACCGCAGCCACAGGCATGCGAGGGGGGGCATTTCACTGAGAGAAACGCGTCAGGAAGCGCAAATGTCGATACGGGCCCACTATCGCCGAGGAGACTGAGGGCTCCTTCAGTTTCACCTTCAGTAGCACAAGGGGGGTGGCATTTATTGGACCTCTTGAACCCCAATAATTATCATGCACAACTTCCTATGCTATTAAAATTCTTCAATAGCCCCATATTAATGGCAGCAAAATATTGCACAAGGCGGACACGCCATTAATACATTTAACCCCTCTCCTCTCCTGTTGTTCGTTTATACTTCCCGCACTCCCTGCCCCTGCTTCCCAGCTTCTGACCATTATAAATCATGCTGTAATTAATACCTGGGACATAGATTATTTTTTTCTCAAGGAGACTTCACGCCCAGCACGGAGCCCAACGCAGGGCTCCAACCCACAACCCTGAGATCAAGACCTGGGCTGAGATCAAGAGTCAGACGCTTAACCAACCGAGTCACCCAGGTGCCCCTGGAACATACATTCTTGATAAAATTTCTGATGATGTTCGTGCAAAGAATACCAAGCAGGGCCACTGGGATAAAGGTTATGGGCATTCTCAACATTCTTGGCCGTTGCCGGGGCGCCTGGGTGGCTCAGTCGGTGAAGCGTCCGACTTCGGCTTAGGTCATGATCTCATGGTTTGCAGGTTCGAGCCCCGCGTCGGGCTCTGTGCTGACAGCTTGGAGCCTGGAGCCTGCTTCTGATTCTGTGTCTCCCTCTCTCTCTGCCCCTCCCCCACTTGGGTTCTGTCTCTGTCTCTCTCTCTCAAAAATAAACAAACATTAAAAAAAAAAAGATTCTTGCCTGATGCCAAATTGCCATCTAGAAAGTCATCCTGATTTATGGCCCACGATGTTTGAGAGCCTAGAGCATCTCAAATGCTTAATCAGCCTCAGAGGTTCAACGGCCCTACAGCAAGGAGGTACCACATGGAATGAGGTGAGAGCCAGGGCTTTTTCCGTGGCGATCGGAATGCCAAGGCCGGTGGGTTCAAGGCCGGTGCCGGGCACAGGCGGGCACGTGTGAGTGTCGGCACACATGTCCATCCCGGCTCTAAGAGCAGGACAGCAGTGAGGCTCAAACGGGCATAAGACACAAGTCCCTCCAGTGGCTCCACTTCACTGTGAATTGTCCCAGGAGCTTTTGGTAACGAGAATCCGGGCTCCGTGGAGACCCCGCGTCCCGCTCGGGGGAAGGGGTGCGCCTCGATTCGGGGCTACCTGGCCCTTCCTGGAGAAAAGCCCTCTCGGGCAGCCCCACACCACGTCCTGCCCTTGGTGGGGTCTCAGGAGTCCCTGAACTCATGGGAGATGACCCCCAGCCCGGGACGTGGCTCTCTGGGAGGCCGGCGGGGGAGGGAGCGGCCCGGGTCAGAGGGCCGCGTCCCCGCCGCAGAGCGAGGCGGGGACACGGAGGCACCGGGAGGTTTGCCAAGAGCTCACCCAGGAAGTGGTTGACGCAGAGATTGCGAAGCGCCTTGGGCATGTTGCAGATGGTGACACACAGGTGCCTCATGGACAGAGGCTGCCCCGACGGCTCGCTGGAGCCCGCCAGCTCACTCTCGTACTTGACGCCGTTCAGTAAAATATTTGCCACCTGTGGAGGAAGCCACACAAACCTCCTCAACGGAGCAGCAAGTCGCGGCCGCCACGCCGAGGCGCGGATGTCGCCGCGACGAGAAAGTGAACGAGAGAGACACGCGCGCGGGGGCCACGAAGGTCCGCCTTCCCGGGCGGGGCCAGCCGAGCGCCGAGCGCCGCCCTGAACGACAGGGCCCACGTCAGGTCATCTCTTCTGGGACGTGGCGCAGCTGGGAACAGAGCCCCGTGTCGGGCGTGCCCCCGCCTAGGCCCCAGGGCGGGAGATCCGTGCCACGGAGCGCGAGGGAACACCTCGTCGGACGTGAAACACACTTGAAATACAAGAAATATGGGTCAGTTCAAATCCAGATGGTACAGAAGTCCCTTCTCTTCCGCAACAGCGGGGGGTAGAAGACTTCGTGCCCGGTGACCGGGGAATCTGTTTAAAACTCTCTATCCACACGGAGGCCAAGTGAGCAGGTGCAGGGAGCGGACACGCTTACCTCGGCCCTCGGGGGGGCGGGGTGGGGGGTGGTCTAGATTTCTCTCTGGGGCCCGGGAGCACCGCTCCCCCCGGCAAACGGCAAACGCGCTCGCTGATCCGGTTTGCGAAGTCCTCCTGGGACGAGAAGGTGTCAACGCCACGGTCACCCTGCCTGGGCCGCTGGTGTAGACACCAGCCGGGTGACCTAACGGTTGTGCGAGCAGTGAGGGGCAGGAAGAGACGCCCCCCCCCCCCCGGCTCCGGGCGGGACCTCGTGCTGCGGTCAGCTCCCGGACATTCCAAGTGGGGACGCCGAGGAGGCCAACAGCCCATGGCACCGGCCCCCCGGGCAGCCATGCCCACCGAGCTTGTCACCCGTTTCTGCCGGAGGAAGACCACTCACATCACACTCGTGCCCGCTTGAGGCTGGGCGTGTTTATATTTAGCTCAGGATTCTTCCTCTCCTCAAAGAGCTGACTCACAAATTGTACTACACCGAGCACGGAAATAGAAGGGACTCAAGTGAGATTTTCAACCATAACTAAAGAGCTGTATCTAGAAGGCGGTTTGAATTTTTTTGTTTTGGAACAGCATAGGCTGGTCGGGATCGACAAAAGGTCTGACCGATTGCTCCGATGTCATCATTGAACGAAGAGAATGCCCTTGACCTGAGCGATTAGAGAAATCTCTCTCTTCTGACAATAAGGGGATGTCCTGACTTCGGGTTCTTCAAACCTTTCCCAGATCTGGACCCTGGAGATGTGCTCGGTGCTGCCCACGGGGGAGCCTCGAGACCTCCCCTCAAGGAGGCCACGCACCTGCCCAGCACCCTGCCTCGGGGCGAGAGGACGGTCGCCCTTACGAGACGATGGAGACCCACGAAGACTGACTAAGCCCTAGCGCCCCGGAGAAAAGCAGACCAGACCCACAGGCGCACTCGAGGACAGAACAACGAAGAGAAAAGGAACAGCCGCCTCGACACATGTCTCCAGTCCACCTCCCCCCGAGTCAGGGAGTCCGTCGGTCCTCCCGGGCGCACAGAGGGGCCGCCTGGCCGGGGGACAGCCCCGTGTGGGTGCACTTCACGGGGACATGCAGCCCTGCCGTCAGGCAGACATGTCAGCAGGCCACGCTTCCGAGCCACCCGGCCTTCAGGACGGCCCGCCTCCCGTGCGCCCGTGCGGGCTGAACACGGTTGTACGGGGCTCCTGCCCGGGAAACTCCGAGTTCTTACTGACATTCTCGCTCACCCTTGGCACAGGCGGGCCGCGGAACTATTATGGGTCCTGCAACTGACGAAATACCTTCCTGATATTTCAAGCAGCCTCCTCAAGACAACGGAGTCCGACGGCGGTTAAAATCCCGCCTTATCAGCCGGTGGCCCTGCAGCCGATCCGACGTGTACTGAGTACAACGCAAACAGCCTTCCGGAAGGTTCTCGGCCTGCACAGACCCTGCCGTGCGCTGCCTTTTAGAATGCAGAGTCCTGAGAGCTTCTGGGGTGGCCGGCGGAGGCCGGACGCCGGGAGAGGGACGCGGGGAGGGCCCGGAAACGCCTGCCAGATTTTCCGTTCGGTGTCCACCTTTGCGGGAGACTGGCGGGCAGCAGGTTCGCGCTGCCAAGGTGGGGGGTGGGTGTGGGGCGGGGAGCGGGAGGGGCTGCAAATGCAGATGCTTGCAACAGGCTCGCTGCAGCCTCGTCCTGGCCTGGGTGGCCTTCGGGCAAACGTGGCCGCATCTCAAAGGAGTGTCCCTTTAATGGTGGCCCATGTATTAAGCCATCGATGGGCCCGTGACAGACACCCTGAACTCCCTCATGGGGGGGGGGGGGGCGGTCTCTTCACCGACGCGTGGGGCTTGTCTATTTAGATCCGCAGACCTTCTGATCCCCCCCAGCAGGAAGGGCTCCGGATGTCTTTCCAGAGCGACAAGCCCTCTCCATCTAACTGGGGGCTGGGGGGTGGTGGACAACACACAGTGGCAACACACGCTGACCCGTGGTCCCCCTCACCCTGACTTTTACCTGCTGACTGAAGGTCACGTTCCTCCTCCGGCTGGTTTCGGGGCCCCCTCCTCCGGCCGCATCCGGGATGGCCAGGGTCTGGGGTCTCTTCAGGATCCCGGCCGATCGCGGTTTGGGGGCGTCCAGGGAGCCCACCCTCAGCGTGTCCCCGTCGGGGCCGGCGGCCAGCGCCACCTCCCGCCTGTCCCCGAGGCCGCGGTCCTGGCGGTAGAAGCCGTCGGGGGCCCGGGGGAAGCTGAGGCTAATGGCCTGTGGCGGGGCGCTGCTGGGGATGGCCAGGTAGTTGTCGTGGCCGCCCGTGAAGCAGTCGATGAGCACGCTGTCGATGTTGGAGGTGGCGAAGGACGAGGCGAACTCGTTGATGCCGGTCAGGGAGCCGTCCCTGCTGGTGAAGCTGCCGTACTTGGGCGTCAGGGGGCTGAGCGGGGAGATGGGGCTGGAGAAGCTGGCGTACAGGCTGGTGGCCGGGTGGCAGGGGAGGGGCTCGCCGGCCCCCTCCTCGCACAGCATGGGAGGGGAGGGCGGTAGGGGGAGGCTGGGGCTCTTCATGGTGGCCTTCTTCTCGCCGGGGGGCCGCAGGGGTCTCTCGGGGATGCTGACCAGTGTGAGGACGGTGGTGATGCTCAGGGTGACCGCCGTGAAGATGTAAATGACCCTCAGCTGCCCGCCCAGGGCTCTCCCGAAGCTGGTTTTGTCCCAGTGGATGCCCCCGACCACGTACCCGAATCCTCCTCCGAGGCCTGCGGAGAGAAGCGGGGTTAGGTCCCCGGGGCCGGGAAGGCCCTCAACGGTCACGGTTCCAGACCATCATTCTGGAAGAGTAAGGACCGTGGTTCTTACTCAGGTTGCTTACTCAAGTGTGTGTGTGTGTGTGTGTGTGTGTGTGGTGGGGGAGGGGGGACCAGGTGGCCACCCTGTGTCTTGCTCGCCCGATGCCAGCATCCTCATACACGGCCACCATTGAGTCACCCCTAATGGTGACCGAGGACGGCCACCCTGGTGACTAGCTCTCCGGGTCAGCGGGCCACCGGGACACAACAGGGCTGCGGGAATCCGGTCCTTTCCTCTGCTTGCTGTATCCCAAGGCCTCCAGGAACAGGTAAAGGGCAAACTGATTTGTGCAGCACAACGTTAAAATGCAGGCAATGCCGCGTTGCAGCCGGCCCCCGGCACAACATATACTCACCTCCAGAAAGTGCTGCTCCCCCTACCCCCCAGCTCCCCCCACGTCCCAGCGCCCCCCCACCCCAGGCCCCTTCGCCGCTACACTGTGGGTCTCGTGTGTTATCTGGAGCCCGTCTACTGGTTGGGAGGCGAGTCTGTTTACTTCTGCTGCTGAAGAGGAACCTGCTTCCCCGAAGCGTGTGGGCTCTCTGGCTGCCCTCCGCTTTGGGGGCAAGCAGCCACTGTTAAATAGTAACTCTTTTTTAAAAAAAAAATTATTGGGGCGCCTGGGTGGCGCAGTCGGTTAAGCGTCCGACTTCAGCCAGGTCACGATCTCGCGGTCTGTGAGTTCGAGCCCCGCGTCGGGCTCTGGGCTGATGGCTCGGAGCCTGGAGCCTGTTTCCGATTCTGTGTCTCCCTCTCTCTCTGCCCCTCCCCCGTTCATGCTCTGTCTCTGTCTCAAACATAAATAAACGTTAAAAAAAAATTTTTTTTTAAATAAAAAAAATTATTAATTTTTCAGAGAGAGCAGGGGAGGGGCAGACAGAGACAGGGACAGAGGATCCGAAGCGGGCTCTGTGCTGACAGCTCAGAGCCTGGAGCCTGCTTCTGATTCTGCCTCCCCCAGTCACGTTCTGTCTCTCTCAAAAATAAACATTAAAAAGAAATTAAAAAAAAGAAGAAACACAGAGAAGGAACTATTAAAAAACTGGACAAAGGACTCGCATGTCTATTTAATGTCTGTTTCTCCAAAGAAGACATACAAATGGCCAATAAGCACATGGAAGGACGCTCAACTTCACGAGCGTTTAGGGGAATGCAGATCAAAACACAACGAGATTCCACTTTGCACCCATCAGGATGGGTCGTATCAGAAAAAAAAAAGAAAAGAAAAAAAACAGAACATGACAAGGGCTGGCCGGGAGATGTGGTGACATCGGAGCCTTTGTGCTTTGCTGGTAGGAGGCAAAATGATACAGCTGCCACGGGGCACAGTGTGGAGGTTCCTCAAGAAATTTAAAAGAGAAATACCGTAAGATCCAGTAATTCTACTTCCGGGTTCATACCCCAAAGAATCGAAAGCAGGGTCTTGGAGAGTTATCTGCACACCCGTGTTCGTGGCAGCAATATTCACAGCAGCCGAAACGTGGAAGCTACCCCTGTGTCCATCAACGGGTGAGCGGATAAGCGAGATACGATCTGTACGCACAACGGGATGTTATTCAGCCTGAAACAGGAAGGAAATTCTGACACCCGCTACGACATGGATGGACATTACCGGAAGTGAGATAAGCCCACACCCCGCACTGGTCCTGCCGAGACCCCTCCAGAAGTTCCCTGGACCCACAGCCACACGGGAGTATGAATAGAGTCCGGCAGTGGCATTTTCTAGAAGAAGCGACAGAGGCCCGGACAGCCTGAGCCGTCTGCCCCCGTGTCGCACAACAAACAGAAGGACACCGATTCAGGCCTCCCGCCCCTCCGTCCGGGTCCCGCACGACCCCGTCTTGTCACGTCTTTCCCTTGACGTTGACAAACACCTTCCACCTCTATTTTAAGTGGGATTGTCTTAGTCCGTTTTATGTTGTAACAGGATACAAGTTTTATACTGAGAAAGTTGGGAGTCCTGATTGGTATGGGATAGTTTGATAACCAAAGAGCACCCTGAATTCTCTTACTGCTCTGCGGTGAGTTCTCTGGAAGTTTTCACCCGCCCCGTCGCTGAGCCCATTGGTGATAACCCTCAAAGCAACAACTTTGAGTGGCTGGACCCACCAAGGTCCCAGCTGAGGCTGAACAAGGCGAAACTCCGCCTTCTTATTTCAACCCTCAGGTGTGAACAACCGACCTTTTTGTAGTCTAGATGGTGTCATGATTTTGCAGGGTTTTTTGCTCTGTTTTGTGTGTGTGTGTGTGTGTGTGAGAGAGAGAGAGAGAGAGACGTCACCATTTAAAATGGCCCCCACGTGTAGCGTTGATGTACTGCTGTCTCTTGTTGGTAAGTTCGAGAAAGCTGTGATGTATCTTATGAAGATGTGAGATGAGCTTTGTTCAGGGACGTGTTACAGGGCTGTCGGCCATGCGCTCAACGGCACTGAATCTGTAATATACATTCCAAGGGTGTATTTAAATAGAAACACATAAAACAAGTTTAGGTATTGATTGGTCGATGAAAATGTGACCAGAGGTTCACAGGGAGCTAACCCTGTACTTTTCCTTGGGGCAGTGACTCGGTATTGGCTAATTCAGGCTTCCTGGCGACTCTGTAGAACGTAACTACTCGAACGATGAGAATAAACTATACATAAGGCTATATACACAGTTACGCACACACATTTATAGCTACATCTATAGTTCATACACATATACGCATGTATCAGCATTATATATTATTACTAAAATATATCATCTGAGATATATATTTTCTTCTTTTTAAGTATACTTTATTTTATTTTTGAGAGAGAGAAAGAAGGAGTGGGGGAGGGCCAGAGAGAGAAGGAGGGAGGGAATCCCAAGCGGGCTCCGTGCTGTCAGCATAGAACCCGATGCGGATTCGAACCCACGAACCGTGAGATCGTGACCGGAGCCGAAACCAAGAGTCGGCCTCGTAACCCACTGGGCCCCCAGGCGCCTCTGAGACATAGTCACCTCAGTGGTCATCTGTATGTGCGAGTTCAGCCCCCCGTGCCCCCGCGCTGTGGACACCTACCCGCCAGGAGGGCGTGGATGTTGAGGCCGCGGTCCTGGTCGGCGGGGCCGCACACGTCCATCATGTAGGCGTGGCTGGGGTTGTCTGCCGAGTCCGCACTGAAGTCCACCAGCACGACCCCGCACACCGTGAGCAGGAGGCCCCACTTGTGGTTGTCAGCCGAGTCGGCCAGCGCCGCGCCCAGGTCCCTGCCGTTGAGCAGGAGCGAGAGGCCCAGCAGCGCCCCTGCGGACAGAGAACCGACGTGACCGGAGGAAACGCGGAGCAGCCCGGGGCTTGAGTCGAGCATCTTTAGGGCCCCGGAGAATTCCTCTGTAATCAAACTTCAAGCAGAGCCCATCGGAAAAGTCACCCGCAGACTCACCATATACATATATATATATATACTTTTTTTTTCAGCTTGGGTCGGGGTTTTTTATTTTGTCAAGCAGAGCAGGAACGACATACACGTTATTAACTCACTCTTAAAAAATCAAAGTGATGTATTCTCACAGTGACCTCGGGCCAGGCTAGGGGTGCGCCCTGCCCCCACACCCGAGAAATGATCTGTATATCCCTGCTTCGGTCACCAATGGTCTAGGTTTTGCTAAGAGGAAGCATTTGGGGCCTTTTTTCCTTTCCTTTCCTTTTTCTTTCTTTCTTTTTTTTTTTTTTCCACTTTATTTCAATTCCAAAACGACAGACCTATAGCCAGGACAAGAATGAAAGGGCGTCTCCTTCCAAACCTTGAGGTACATCGGTCACTCCAAGCACCCAACAGTGGCTGCAGTAGGAATCCTGAAACAGAGCAGGCCAGTGGTCATTGCGGGGATCCCCACGGCACCCTGGGCTGGACAGTGAGGGAGACTCATCACATCCCTCAAACACCTGCACCCCTGCGTCCCGGGGCAGCAAAAGAACAGACAGTAAAACTCAGAGTACACAGTCCTAAGCTCGGAAAACAAAAGACAGAGTCTTGGGAAAGCTCAGCTTCCCCCCCTACATTTTCTAGTCAGGCCCCCCCTAAGGCCCTAAGCAGCCATGACCTTCCTTGGGAATCCAAGAAATTCCAGGACCTCCCAGCCCCAAACCACAGGAAGCTTTATCGCTTGGATCCTCCAATGACAGCTCCGTGTAAGATGGTGGGAATCCTCGGGGTCTGCGAAATTCCTGTTCTGTAGTCTGGTTTCGACAGAGTCCCTTAAAATATGGGGTGTGACGACGACCATACCTGTGTTTTCCCACAGACCCAAACTAACGAGTGGAACTTAACTCTCGTTCCTCCCTTGGCCCCTGGGGCCCCTCTAGCTGCTTCGACTCAGGCTTCCGGAAGCTTCCAGAGGTTTCCGGAGGCCATCCGCCATCGGGGCTGAGCTGGGGCTCACCGAGGATGGGGCTGATGAACCACACCAGACTGTAGAGCTGGTCGGGCAAGCCCATCTGTAGGAGCACGGGGGTCACATACGCTGTCTCCATGGCATAGCTGAACTCGATGCCGAAGAGAATACAGCCATTGAAAAGCAGCTCCCGGAAGGACCTCTGAGGGTGCAGGTCCCCAAAGTCCACCAGCTCGATGGGACATGGGGTGTTGGGGGGCGGGGGCGGGGAGGGACGAATGTACTTCCTCCTCTTGGGGTGTCGTTTGAAGTTGTTGGCTCGGTGGCTGATGTGCCGGGTCACGGACCCCGTGTAGCCGGAGATCTGAGACCTCCAGAAGTCCTGAGGAGCCAAAGTGGGGAGCAGAGCCTCTCCCGGAGGGGTGCCGCTCGCCGGGGGGATCATCGTAGGGGGGGCCGGTGCGAGTGCCTGCGGGGAAAGCCCGTTTGGGGGCGACGGTGACTCACCAGGGCCTCCACCACGAGAGTTGATTTTTCCAGGTGGATCCCTCCCACCACCGCCCCCCCCCCCCAAGCTGGCACCTGCTCGTCCTTCTCATTTGAGAACGGATGAGTTCACGGTGCAGAACCCTTAGAGTCAAACGCTGTGCCCCCCAAAGTAGAGCCTACTGCTTGTGGGTGATGTCACCGGGCCTCAGTTTTGACTCAGTGCAGCTCCTGCTCAGGAGACCAAAGCTGACGCTGTCCCCCTGCCCAGAGGGAGGACCCCAGCCCTCAGGTCCCTGCGCTGAAGTTCAAGGGGACCGACCCCGCCCCCTTGGCTCCACGAGGAGGAGTGGAAGCAGCCAGGCTATTTTAGGACCTGCAGCCCATTCTGGGAACTATTTTTGCCTTTCCCTGCAGGTCTCAGGGGAGCCCCGCGGCAGGGACAGGCTTGGGGCAGGACCCACCGACACACACCCTGAGTGCACGGTCAGGGGACAGTCCTTCCTTCGTGCGATGGAAAGTCGCAGCGGTCACCTTGCCTAACGCTTACGTCTACTCTCCCCAGGAGGCTGGGGCCCTTGCCTAAAAGCAGATGCATGAATTTAATTCAAGGCCTTTCCTTACAGCACCAACGGGTGAGTGAATTTGTAGTCAAGTCAGGAGAATGGAGACTTTTAGCGTGTTTGAAAATGCTCTCTTTAAAGAAATAAACCAAACGCCCTGAATAGGAATACCATTTACAAAAAAAAAAAGTGAGGAACAAAAAGAAGCAGGGGGGTGAGAAATGGATCCCCACCCCCCGCCGCCCCCACCCATCCTCAAATCACTTTTTGGAGCAATCTTCACAACGCCCAAGCCCCAGGTAGGAAGTTAGCAAGGGCGCAGCCTTCTTCCCGCTCCCTGGGGTCAGTAGCAATCTGCCACGCGGACACCTGCTCCTGGTCATGCAACTGCCCTTCACTGCTTTGGGATAAATCTAGATTGTCCTTGAAAGAATGGATTCCAGTATGTTGACCTGCGCATTTTGGCCAACGTCGATTTTACTAAGCCTAGGGAGAGGAAGGCTACCAAGGTCGGAGGGAAAGAGGCAGATAAAAACACAAGAGGGGCACCTTCTAGGATTACGCCTGGCCTCTGGGACAGCTCACCCCATCTGCCTCGCAGAAGAGCAACTGCCTACATTTCCTTTGAAGTCCTTCCTGAGAAGCAGGTCCCAAACTCAAGACAACACCCCCCAACATTGGCCAACTTCCCGCCAAGGACACTTGTTATTTACCAAGATAAATATTATAAGCTTTTTTTTTTCAAAATTACTTTTTAAAAAATGTTTTTATTCATTTGAGAAAGAGAGAGAGAGAGAGAGAGAGAATGAGCAAGGGAGGGGCACAGAGAGAGGGACAGAGGATCCAAAACAGACTCTGGGCTGTCATCACAGAGCCTGACACGGGATTCGATCTCACCAACAATGAGATCATGACCTGAGCCAAAATCAAGAGTCGGACACTTGACTGAGTCACCCAGGCACCCCTTTCAAAATTACTCTTAAGCTTTAAAAATGAGGCCCTTATTTCTGACGTTAACTCACCGCCTTCCATCACACCGTCACTAATCCAGAACTTCCTTAGGAACCTCTTCAAAATGCCTCATCACTCCAGATTTGTATCCTAGACTCCACCCCCTACCCCACCTGCTCAGGGATTATCTCCCTTCTGTTCAGAAGACACGAACAGCGGAAGTGATTTTCTTTAGAGACACCCTGGCAGGAGCCAGAGCACCGTGTTAACCCACCAACCCATCCACCCACCTACTTTTCCACCCAACCATCCACATGCACACCACACATCCACCCCATGATCTTCTAATCCACGCACCCACCTTTCCAACATGCATGCATGCATGCATCCACCCTTCCAAACATCCACTCTGATCCATCCATCCGTCCAAGCATCCATCCATGCATCCATCTACCCACCCCTCTACCCATCCCCCACTCATCTACTACCCATCCATTCATTCACCAACCTACCCGTCTTCCCATTTGGCTGGGTACTAAGTACCAAGACACTGAGATCAGAGAGACAAAAGAAAGACAAAGTTCCTGCCCCTGAGTTGGGTGGGAAGTGGAGGGAAGGGGTTCTAAGCAGTGGGAACCACCTGTGTAAAGGAGAAGTGTGTGCAACAGTTGGGCACCGTGTCAGCATGGTGGGAGATGAGGCCACCGGGAAGGGATCAGCTGACGATGCGGGGCCTTGTGGCCCTGCTAGGAGATGCATTTCACACCGGGATGACGGGGACAGATATACCCAGAGACCCAGTCTACTCTTGCCTCTGTGGCTTATCTTATGGCCTCAGAAAAATCCCACACTATGTCCAAAACAAAAGCAGATATACCTAAGAACTATGTAGGCAGGTAGTACTTCATTAAAAACACGATCCACTTGTGACGATTAAGTCAAGCTTTTTTTGTTTTTAAAGCCAAACTTCTTGATTGTGCTCTTCCTATTCTAGCTCAGGCCCTTGGACATAGTAAATATTCCAGAAAAATCTGTCCTTTGGCCAGTCTTGCCTTTAAAAACCCGGGTGGCCGTTAGCATTCTCCGGAGCGTCACCCTCTCGTTAAAACCACAGAAACCAAGAGCCCATTGGAACACCACTTAATCAGACCATCTCCTTGAAAGTCAGAAGGAAGACCTTTGGCACAAGTGTGTGGGGAGCTTGACCTGACCCCACCCGCCCGGTCATAGCCCCACATCCACGGCAGTGACTAACTCCCTCTCTGCCTCTCCGCCATTGCTCTTTCCTATAAGCATGTTACCCCCATAGAGTGAACTTAAGTGCACGGGCATTAGAAACCTTGCCTTTCATTTTGGAATGAAGAACCATGGGCCACCCTGGAAGAATTTCAGATTCAAACCGCATATAGTGGAAGCATATTTTTGAAAAGCGGAGACTGTTCAACCTTCCTTAGAATGAACTCTGTGGATAACCCATGTCTCTACCTGTGATGTGACCACTTCACCATCACCTGCCCGCCACCCCCAGCTTTAAAACACAGCCTGCAGCCTGTCCTAGTGAAAGGCACACCCTAACACCCCTGCCTTACTGCCCACCCCCCGGCATCTAAACCAGAAATGAAACCTGGACTTGAAGAAGTCTTCCCTGATTTTCAAATTTTGGGGCCAACGTTACTATTTTCCTTTCAAAAATACATTTACTAAACGCTGTCCACGAAAGTTCATTCTAAGAAGAATGTTTGAAATTAATTTTTGAATGTTATAAGAAATGAAAGTGAAATTTAAAATAATGAAATAGAATTCTGATACACGAATACCAATATTTCCAATCTTGCCATGTTGATCACATTATATGAGCATTCAGTCCAAAAAAAATCTATATGTCTATACTTATATCTATATGTCTATGTCTATATCTCTATCTGTATCTCTGTCTATATCTATATCTATATCATCTCCCTGGACCCACAAAAGTTATATGCTGGGCCCACTGTGCTTCTAGAATACAAAGGATGTTTCAAGTAATGAATCCCTCAAACTGTGAAATGGGAAGATTAAGTGGCAAATGATTCATAAACATAAAAATGCCCATGCCATTTGAATGCTCAAAGTTACCCTACTATGAGCCAAATGATTTCCTCATTTCTTTCTCCTCTTCTTTATATGACACAGGTTTCCCGCCTGGGGTCACACGGGGCCACATCCCTTCCCCGCTCTCCCTTCCGCCAGTTCTCAAAGTTAATACTTGAAGGAACCATCCCCAGGCCAGCAAAGGGCTGCGGGGACCGAGGGGGTGTATTTAACGAGCTGGTTACTGAATTGCGGCCATTCCTCACTTTTGCTCTCTGGAATTCGGCCCCTCCCTGACAACCACCTGATCCAGAAACCCCTGGTCAGGTGCACACCGAACTTGGGTTTCGTTAGCACCTGATTCTCCTTCCCTATAAAGGCTGAAAAACATAAACATTATGGTAACCCCAGAAATAACCCGAGAAGTTTATTGATGAGGTTGGAATGAACTGAATTGCTGTAAGCCTCCTGTTTCAACCGTGGCAAGAAAGCAGAAACCCTGGGCCGTAAACTCATCATAAACTCAATCCTGGGATGCTGACAGAGGTCCTACCACAACCCCCTGCCAGCAGGAGGGTTCAGCCTCAGGCGGGAGGCAAACCGGAAGCTGATGACACCTGCCCAGGTGACCCGGGATCAGGCCTCCGGCACCAATAGGCACCGCGCAAGCCTGGGGCAGGTCCCAGTGTGTGCCAGGGTGGAATCAATCCTGTCACCCGGCGGCCGCCCTCCTCTGGGCCGAGGGTTCCGCACCCAGGGCGGGGGCGAGGCCGGGACTCCCTTTACAGGTCAATCAATTAGGCATCAAGGAAGAACAAAGGTCTCCGTGCCAACCTCCAGCCCCAGTCGTGGCACTGTGACTACCCGGGGGTCGGGGGGGAGGGGGTGGCCTACGCCGCGGTCGCTCCGGCGCAAAGCCCGGCAGCTGTGCGGGGGGGGGGGGGGGGGGGGGGGGGCGCGGGAGGAGATGGGGGTACCTGCGGCTCGAGACAGGAGGCATCCCCTTCCGAGGCCGGGCTCCCGCCTGGCCCGCGCGCAGCTCGGGTCCCCGCCCGGCAGCCCCCGGCCCGCCGCTGCGGCTGCAGCATCACCCCGCGGGGCGGGGCCGTGACGTCACCCTGCATCCCGCGCCGCCCGCGGCCCCGGTACCCGCAGCGCATCCTTAAAGCGGCACCGCCCCGCCTCGGCCCGCACCCCTCCCGCCGCCGGGAAAGCCCCCGGCCCTCCACGCGGGAGAGTACGATTTCAGTTTAGGAACGGGTTGGTGGAAGACGGAGATGTTAACACGATGTGCTGCAATATCTTCCTAGGCCCACGAGGTCTCCTTTTTATTATCATTACTGTTACTCATTATTATTTTATAAAACACACACTCATGTTGGCTGATCCTTGAAACCACCGGGTGCTCCAGGCACTGTGCCCACTGCACAGAACGGGTAAGTCGGTCCCGCCTACAACTTCTGTACTGCATTCCCCTAGGCCCTTAACTTGTACCAGGGCCTTCTCCGCGTCGCTGTTCTAGGGACTGGGGTCATAGCAATGGCCAAAACAGACCAAAGTTCCTGCCCCTGTGGCGCAACATCGTAGACAGGGAGGGCCACATCAGTCAAGACAAATATCACACGTCCGTGATGTGCCAGAAGATGGTTGCTCCCCAGAGAAGGAGCGGGGACTGTGGGGCTGGGGAGGGGGCCCTGTTGCGGTTTGCTTTTGTTTTAAGTTTTACATATAATTGGCCGTCAAGTTAGCTAACATGCAGGGTATACAGTGTGCTCTTGGCTTCGGAGTAGACTCTCCCGACTCACTGCTGACATAACACCCAGTGCTCATTCCAGCAAGTACCCTCCTCAGTGCTCTTCCCCCATTTTCCCCGCCCCCCCAAACCCCGCCCCCCCATCAACCCTCAGTTTGCTCTCTGTGTTAAAGAGTCTCTTATGGTTTGCCTCCCCCTCTGTTTGTAACTGTCTTCCCCCGCCCCCCCCCCCCTTTCCTTTCCTCCATGGTTTTCCGTTAAGTTTCTCAAATTCCACATATGAGTGAAAATATATGATATCTTTCTGTGACTCACTTTTTTTGCTTAGCATGACACCCTCCAGTTCCATCCACATCGTTGCAAGTGGCAACATTTTTTTTCATCGCCGAGTAGTATTCCACTATATATATATAATATATATATATATATATATATATATATATCATCTTATTTTTTAAAAAATTTTTAACGTTTATTTTTGAGAGGCAAAGAGAGACAGATCATGAGCGGGGTAGGGGCAGCGAGAGAGGGGGACCCAGAATCCGAAGCAGGTTCCGGGCTCTGAGCTCTCAGCACAGAACCTGATGCAGGGCCCGAACTCACAAACCGTGAGATCATGACCTGAGCCGAAGTCAGACGCTTAACCGACTAAGCCACCCAGGTGCCCCTTTATACCACATCTTCTTTATCCACTCATCAGCTGATGGACATTTGGGCTCTTTCCATAATTTGGCTATTATTGATAGCGCTGGGGTTTTATATAAGGTTGTTCATGAGTCCTTACCTAGAAAGTGACATTTGAGGGGAGACCAGGAGGAAGCAAAGGGGATATTAATGCTGGCATCTGGGGAGAAGGTCATGCCAGGCAGAGGAAAGAGCGGGTGCAAAGGGCCTGGGGTAGAAGCGAGGTAGGCTGAGTCAAATAATGAGAGAGCAAATAATTACACAGCCTGTAGTGAAATTATAACCACAGAAAATACTATAAGGGGAAGCATGTGGCCCTATGAAAGTTTTTAATAGGGAGAATTTGACCTCATTGGGAGGCTCGGGTCTTCCTTGAGGACAAGTGACACTTGGGACGCACGTTAAAGCCGAGTAAAGAGGGCAGCGTGTTCCAGGCAGAGGGGTCAGCCTGTGCTGAGCTCTTGTGACAGGAGAGGGCATGGTGACTGAAGGAACCGGCGGGGCTGGAACGCAGAGGCCAGGGTTGATGGGGGCTGGAGAGGCAGACTGGGCCCAGCCTGTGGGCCCCGTGGGCTGCCGTCCTATTTTAAGAACAAGGAGAAGCTTAGAAGTGTTTGATGCAGGGAAGTGGATGGCCTCAACCGTGCTCATATTTTGCGCAGATCATAGAGCTCGGATTGGAAAGTGGGTCAGAGGGGACCCGGAGACCAGGGGGGAGGTTCTAGAATGGTCCAGGTGGGAGAGGATGGGGTTGACGGCAGAGGGACCGAGGTGTGGGTTGGTTGGGCACTTGGGAGGTAAAACAACGGGCAGACTGATAGATTGAGGGGAGGGAGTGCGGGAAGGAGGGAGGGAGGTGCCGGGAAGTTTCCGGCTCAAGCATCTGGACCAACTGCAGGTTGGCGGGTGGGGTGAGAGTCGCGGGTTGGCCTTGGGACAGAATGAGTGGGAGGCATCCAAGCCGCTAGAGGTAGGGGGTCTGGAGCTCAGAGACGGGTCCTTGGAGAGTCACCTGCCTACCAGCCGTGGACCATAACTGGCTCTACCTTTTTTTCCCCCTCTAAGTGGGAGTAATGGTTTGGAAAAACACCACCGTGTTTTGCTAGCTTGCATTTACACCCAAATGACCCGCTCTCTCATTAGCAGAAAGCTCACAGCTGCGACTGACAAACCTCAACGTCTCAGGGGCTTTGCCCGACAGACGCTTAGGTGGGGCTCATGTGAAGGCCACAGGGGTGTTCCTGATGGGTGGGGGACGTCCACGCCGTCATTCAGGGACCCAGGCTCCTTCCATCTTGGCTCTGCCCGAGACAGGCTTGCAAGAGGGCCACATTCCATTCACATGCCGTTGTCAGCCACTCAGTCAGTGATGGGACACACCCACCAGCGCGGGAGGCCAGGATGCGTGGCCCCTGCCGGGGTGGGGAGGAAGTGGGTGTGGGGGGAAGCTGGCAGGCAGCTGCTTTTCTGGCCTTTTATCAGCTGGAGGAGGGTGGGGGAGAGGGGAGGAGGCGGGAGGAGAGAGGAGGGAGGAGGGGGAGGGCGGGGCCGCTAGGAGAACAAAAGTTGATGGCTCGTTTCTGAGGTTCAAAATAGGGATTTTGCGGCAAGAGAAAAGGCTTGGAATCTAGGCATTGTGGAGGGGAGAAAAGACTTTAAGAATATCCCTTTGACCATTTTTAACCTTCCAAAGTTAGAACCTTCCAAGATTAGAACCCTCCTTCCTTACCCCTCCAAGGGCCAGACTGAACTGTGGTGTTTCTCCCCTTGCGTGGATGAGAAGCCCCCTCTTGTCAGGAGGTCAAGACGGGAGGCCAGAGAGGCAGGAGAGGGGGGCGGGAGGGGGGTGGTTGGAGGAAGCACAGAAGCCCACCCCCTGGTCCCTGGGCAGAGCCAGGAGGCCTTGTGTCTAGGGGACCCCGAGGGTAAAGCCTGGATCCTACCCCGTCCCGGGAGGAGCTTGTTCTGGGCTGAGCTGCCCC
Organism: Puma concolor; assembly: GCF_028749965.1. Taxonomy (NCBI): domain Eukaryota; kingdom Metazoa; phylum Chordata; class Mammalia; order Carnivora; family Felidae; genus Puma; species Puma concolor. The sequence continues at coordinate 5,776,092 of NC_141674.1, read as the reverse complement.
ACAGCGACGTGGTGGCCACAGCCTGGCTGGGGTGGGGTAGGAAGTGGGGGGACTGCCAAGCAGGGCACCCGCCCCCCCCCCCGGACTGCCAGGGAAATCCGGGGTCCCTGGAGTGCACAGGGGTGACGGCCAGTGGCCGCGAGCCCCGCCCACCAGCCCAGGAGGTCACGTGCGCCCCGCCCCTACCCCAGCAGCATCCTAGACGGGATTCGGGATTAGGACGGACCCGAAAAGGCTGTCGGTATCCTAAAAAGACCAACCAAGTCAGACCCAAAGGGGACTGTTCCAACGAGCCCACTGGATTCAACGTTATACCAGGTCTGACCAAGTTCGTGCCTGCCTGTCACGCCCAACCCTCCAAGGCGCACGACCGGTGGGTGACGGCTCTTGAAAAAGCCCCCCGATCAGTAACATAAATCAGTGAACGCGGGTTCCTCTGCCCTCCTGACAGGGGTGTGAACAACTGCGCAGACCTACCGTTCAGCCAGTAGAGGAGGCTGGTGAGCCGACCTCAGGTGGCTGCGGGACCCGCGGCTCACCTGCCATGCCCGGGGGGTCCACCAGGCGGTGGAAGAGCCCCACCTTGGAGACTCAGCCACCGCCGGGAGCGCCCGGAACCGGGACCGGTATAAATCCGGCGCTTTTCTGGCACAAAAGGGACGAAGAGATGGTCCTTTTCAAGCATTTTCTGACGCTTCAAGGATTCGCGGTTCCAAGACTGGATTGTTCTTTTTACTTTGTGAACGCGTTTTTGCTGCAAAGCGCACCGCCACGCGGTTTTTGGTGAATAACATCATTTTTCACACCAGATCTCGTGCCGGGCCCTGCGTTAAGGCTTTTGGGTATTTTAAACCTCTTTTACTCACATCCTACCTTTCTGAAACGGGTATTGTAGCCACCGTGTGTTTTTTTTGATCCGGAAACCCGAGGCTCCCTGAGAAGGCCTCGCCACAGTCAGGGTGGGAGCAGGGACTGGAACCCCGGACCGGGTGATCCCAGGCCCACCGTGTGCCTCGGGCCTCAACAGAAGGGCCCCGGATGCAGTTTGCAGTCTTGGTCAGGGGCATTCATGTGGGTTCCCAGTGACTGTTTTGTTGGGCACCTGCCTTCCACCGGCACAGGGACGGGAGGCAGGGAGTCCACAAAACCAGCCCGGCTACTCCCCCTTCCCTGTCCCCCAGGGCTGCGGCGTCCGTCCTCTCTGACCACCCCGCCCCCCTGCCCACCCACAAACGGCTTGCCAGGAGAGCTGCTCTCTGGCTCCCAGTTCAAAAGATCTAGGTAGTTTCAGAGCCTCAGGCGTGCGTGCGCTCGCACACATGCGTGAACAGGAACGTTGGAGAGGAAGGTGTCTGCTCTTAAATTCTGTGTCCGTAACTTGGGATTCGTGTCCTCCGGTCAATATCGGTTTTCACTCTTCAGGGAAGCTGCTACTGACCCGCCGTGCCCTACGCTCACCCACACGCACACACATACACATGTAGGCACACACTTGCCTGCACACACACCTACACAATTTGCGTGCGGGCACACTCAGTGCGCGCTGATAAGCACACCGGTGCGTGAACGTGCGCACGCGATTCCAATTGCTGGAGCTCCTCTGGCTGGGGGACCAGCAGCCACCCCGAGACTCTGCATTTGAACCTAGCACGTAGGTTTCCGTAAAGAAAAAGTCACAAAATTACGGTCCTCTAATTACACGGCGTAGCAAACGCTAGGAGTACGGGACAACTCAATCCCTTGTTGTCCTGTCCCCAAACGACTGGCAGAAGGCCACACACAGGCTTGCAAACGTATTTATTTGAGCTACGTACAACGGGATCGATTGCAGTTGTGTTGTTGAACCTGTGTCCACAAGGGTATATTATGGGCTAAAACAGATTGATGTGGGGGGGCTCCTGGGAGGCTCGGTTGAGCATCCAACTCTTGGCTGAGGTCATGATCTCACCACGGTGGGATCGAGCCCTGCGTCAGGCTCCGTGCTGGGCATAGAGTCGGCCTGGGATTCTCTCTCTCCCTCTCCTTCTGCCCCTCTCCCCCACTTGCAAACACTCTCTCAAAAAAAAAAAAAAAAAAAGGTGTGGGGAGAGAACCAGATTGTTACTGGCTGGCTTGGGCACTTGATTATACTGTTTCTGGAGGAAAATGAATTCTTATTTGTAAACATATGCCCTCCTTGTAGAGCCTGTAGAACCGGACCCTGCCCGTGGGACCGTCCAAATTGCAGCGATGGGACTACAGGATTATAGTTGGAGGCCCAGCTGAGCCAGAACAAGAACCCGGGGTCTGGATACCAGGCAGTGCTAGAGTGGAGGGTGTTGGACCCGGCAAGGCAGTGGGACCGGGGTGGCTGCGGACTCCTTGTCTGTGAGCCGGGATCAGAGGCTCATCTGGACACAGGGCAAATGCAGGATGCCCGGTTAAATTCGAATTTCAGATAAATGTAATTTTTACATATAAACACGTCCCAGGCAATATTTGGCATCCTGCATTTTGGTACGTGTATTTTTAATAGGCTCCATCCACAGCGCTGCCGGGACAGCTCCTGGAACCCGGCAGAAGAGGCCACCCTGGGAGCCCGAGGCCCCGCCAGTGAGACCGCCCGGTGATCTGGACCCCCAGCCTCCAGCCGCTTGCTGGTGCCTGGGAAACTTCCTCTGCCAGGCTCAGCTTTGATGTGCTGTTTCCCTGAGAGAAGAGTGAGCCCAGCATTCATCGAGAAGTCCCAGCCGACCTCTGGATGGTTCTTGAGGGAAGAAACTTCTGGATAGTACATCTCTGGGATTTTTTAAGTTCCAGTGGTTTTTGTGTTTTATCGCTTTGTCTAGTTGTCCAATTTATTACAGTCCTGAATAGTTGAATACAGTCTGCTGAATAGAAATTTCTGACATGTAACCACTGTATCTACAACGAATATATGTAAAACATAAACATTTCAAATTATTTAATTAATTTATTTTATTTGTTTATTTTTTTTGAGAGAGAGAGACAGAGTGTGAGCAGGAGAGGGGCCGAGAGAGAGGGAGACAGAATCTGAAGCAGGTTCCAGGCTCCGAGCCATCAGCACAGAGCCCTATGCGGGGCTCGAACCCACAGACTGTGAGATCATGACCTGAGCCGAAGTCGAAATCCCAACCGACTGAGCCACCCAGGCGCCCCCCAAAATTTCAGATTATTTTAACCTTTTATTTCAAGAATGCCCACGAACTAGTAAACTTCTATATCATAAAATCTAACGCAGAAAAACGCATGAAACAAAATGAACAGCTCAGTGATTTATCACACACATGTAACCATAGGCAGGTCTAGAGCAGGCTCTTTGCCAGAAATCCTTCTCCTGCCTTCTGTGTCACTGCCCCCTTCTCCTCTGAACTCCTGCCAAGAGATAATCACCATTTCAACATTTTTTTTATCTATTTATTTTGAGAGAGAGCGAGAGAGAGAGAGAGAGAGAACACAGGCAGGGAGGAGAGAGGGAGAGAGAGGGAGAGAGAGAATCCCAAGCAGGCTCCTTGTTATCAGCACAGAGCCCAACACAGGGCTTGAACTCACGGACCGTGAGATCATGACCTGTGCTGAAATCAAGAGTCGGACGCTTACCAACTGAGCCACCCAGGTGCCCCCATTTTGACTTCTGTGTTCATTGCTTTCTGGCTTATTTCTGTAGCTGTAACATCTACACATGGGTCATTTTTTGTTCCCCCAAAGCCGGTAGTCTACTGGGGAGGTGGTCCCAGCAAGCAGGAACGAGATGAGAGGGGGAGAAAAACTAATACCAAAGATGTGAATGACCGGGGAGGTCACCGACGTAGGCGACTGGGGCTCAGTCCCGTTGGGGCCTCTGGGAAGCCCTGTGGTCGTCCTCCTGGAGGATGGGAGCTGGGACATTTATTTACCCATTCCCTGTCCCCCCCGTTTGCGGGATGCTCCGCTTGGGGGCATTAACTGCCCTGCACGGTGGCTGCACCTTTTGGAGGAAAAGCAAGTCCTCAGGAAATCCCAGCAGCTTGAGCTGGGAGCTGTCTGCTTGGCTACACGCGAACCCAGGTGAGCCTAGGAGATGCACAGCCGGGCTGTTGTGGAGCTGGCTGAGGTCAGCCTGAAGTCAAGGCCCTGCCTCCTCAGCTGGACGTCTTTCTACCAAAAAAAAAAAAAAAAAAAAAAAAAAAAAAAAGGCAGCTGAACTAAGCCACGCATTTAGTGACACCCCGGTGCAATCTCCTTGACCTTGGTGGGCTGGAAACAGCTTGTAGACCAGCACCCCTGAGTAGCTCCGTGCTGCAGCGCCCATCTGTAGGAGCTACAGTTTCGCTCAGTCTTTCCGTTTGTCTGGTTTTGTGTGTTAGAATCAGAAGCGTGTGCCCTTTCGTGTCTGGCTTTTGCTGTTCACTCTGATTTTGAGAGACGTCTGTGTTTTGCATGTGGTTCTGGCTCCTTTTCAGAGCTGTATGTGTCGAATGAATGCCTCCGAAGAGACTCGTCCGTCCTTCTGTTGACATTTGGGCTGTTTCTGTTTCAGGGTTGTCATAATAATGCCACTATGGACGTCGTAATGCTTGTTTTTGGTATATGTCCGTGGACATTTCTGTTGAGTATATATCCAGAAGTGGCATTTTGGGGGGTGGAAATATATGGTTGCTTTGGTAGATGGTTTTAAACGGTTTTCCAAAAGGTTGCACAGACTTACCCTCCTCCTAACAGCAGTGTGTGTTGTTCACACAGTGGGGTGTGATTTGCCTTTTAGTTTTTTGCCATCTGATAGGTGTATACACGTGTCTAATGGTAGTGATAATTTACCTTTTTCCTGCGGCTAATGAGGGTGGGCATCTCTTTGTATGTGCGTCAGTCATCTTGGGATCTCCTTTGTCAAGTGCCCGATGGAGACTTTTCCCGACGTTTCTGTTGGGTCATCTGTCTTTCTTACTGACGTCCACTTAGATCGCCCATGTTTTGGCCACTCCTCTTGCCCAAGGTAAGCGTTCAAAGTTACACGCTTTTCTTGGAGCATGACTTCCGATGCACGCCAAATTTTGATACGGTCTTTTCATTATTTGAATGAGACATTTTGGCAAGATATCCAAGTGACAAAAATATGACCCATGGGCTTGGGGCTTCTCCATGCTTGGAGATGGATTTTGAGTAAGGGGACAGGAATACTTCCCGGTTCCAGTCGGCCGCTAACCAGTGGGACCGGAGCAGGGCAGGCTGATCAGGTCCCTTGATGCACTAAGTGCCATGTAACTACTGTCCGTTCACCCATGAGCCCTTGGTTGTATCTCCCTCTTCTCTAGACTATACCCCACTGCCCACCTTATCTCTCCACTCAGACGCACAACTAAATAGGCATCTCAAACTTTCCAAGTCCAAAACCCAAACTTCCTCCCGTAGCTCTGCTTGTTGCCTGATTAACTACCACGGAAACCTTAGAAGGCATTGAGGAGCCCACCGAGATCTGGGACAGAAGTGTTACTTGCTTTCGCAGGGGCGCCCCTCAGTCAGAAGACGATCTGTTCCCCACAGCACAGGTGGACTCACACGTCTAAAGACCCGTGGCCATTTGCCACATTGCGAAGCCTCAACTTTCTGCCTAATTTTCCGGGCCCTCCCTCGTCTCTCTCCTCGACCTGCACTCCCTTAACCCTGGCCTACGCTTGTCTGCAAATATCCCGAGCTGTTTCCCAGCTCCCTGCCAGTGGCCAAATGCTACCGATCCTTGATGTTTTGCCTTATCCCTCTCGCATCTGTCTCCTCCGGGTTTGCTGTCTATCCCACCTGACTTAGTGCCTCGTAACACCATGGCTTCCGCTGCTCCACAAAGCTTTAGTTCTGCTTGTCTTTTGTCCCTGAGCAAATCTGTTGGTCCCGTGACCCTTAGCACATGCTCATTCTGCCCTCGGTCAATACTCTTTGCTTGTTAAGCGACAGGGACTGATTTACAACATCAAAAAATGAGTTGTTCTGGCTCCAGAAATCCTCACGTCCTGTGCAGGGGAGGCCTCGTCCCTGCACGTGGTTTCTGTGTGTGTGCCGTGGCTGGCCAAGGCCATGAGACCTCCCGTCCTTTGGTCTACGTGTCTTCTTTGCCACGGGCTGCCTTGAAATAAGCCCCAGGGAACAGAGACAGGCTTATTTCTGTCTTCTTCTCTTCTGTGCCCTTGGACAGTGGTTTCCACACTGTGGCGTGACTAACGTCTTACCTGGGGTGCCCTTAAAAATGCTTGTTATGGGGGCACCTGCGTGGCTCAGTCGGCGAAGCGCCCAACCCTTGACTTTGGCTCAGGTCACGAATTCACAGTTCATGGGTTCGAGCCCTGTGTTGTGCTCTGCACTGACTGCTTGGAGCCTGCTTGGAATTCTCTCTCTCTCTCTCTCTCTCCTTCTCTTTCTGCTCGCCCCCCCCCACCCCAATCAATAAGCTTAAATTTTTCTTCTTAAAAAAAAAAAATGCTTGTTATGATTCCCCCAGAGATTCTGACCCGGCAGGCCTGGGGTGGCAAGTTGGACAAACATCCTGGTGCTTCTGGGCAGATAGAGCTGTGACCCCACCCGAGAAACCAAGCTCCTGCGAGTTTTGAATGGGCTTGACGACTAAACCTTCTTTGATTCTTTTCACACGCAGTGTCTTCTGCCCGAGTTGTAAATGAACTTGCTGCGCTGTATTTCCTTATAAGTTTCCCGCAAACATCATCAAAAGCTTGACCTGGTTTGGAACAGCCACGTCTGTGCTCCCGGGCCCGCCCTGCAGGGGCGAGTCAGCACCTACGACCCAGGCCTACCTGGGCTCCTGGAGACCATGCGTGCTTTCTCTCCGTGGCTGATCCGGCTACGAGATTCCAACCAGGTTGGGGTCCTGGCTGTGTAGCCACGATGACCTCCACAGCTGTGGGGCTGAAAAGAAGCTCAAACGTGGCTCCAACCCCGGGCCCTGGCATTCGGCACAGTACTTCCCCACGGGAGGAAGCGTTCTGGTTTAGATCATGGTTCACACCAGCACTCAGTTATCAAATGGAGCTCAAGAGAAAAGAGTGCTTTAATGTTGGCCTTAGATTTATATCTAGAAGCTTCGGGGAAGAAAGAGGTACACGTTTACACAGTTTGTGTATGTAAAGAAAAGGTCTGGAATGACACCCTCTGAACTACTCTAGTGTCGACCCTTCGCAGTGGTATCCGTGTGGGACAGGTAGCATTGACCTTTTAATTCGGCCACCTCGCTACTCCTCGTGGGCGCCGCCATTATTCCTCAGTGGGCACGTGCTACTCTTCAATGATAATAAGTTAAAGAGCAGAAAATCCAGCAGTCTCCTTCCATAAATATCCAACAGAAATCCTTGATGTTCTGCATAACACAGCGTATCAGACACTCTCTCTTTGAGTTACTGCACTCACCAATGACTGGGGTGTCTTCAAAAGGGGCTGTGACTCAGAACCGAGTCCCAAATCCCCTCATGTTGGAGGAAGGATCTTGGAAGTAGTTATGAGCGTGGGAGGGTCCTACCAAATGATTCTGGTTGTCCAGGAAGGGACTCCTGCAGTGACTTATAGGGCAGTCGCATTCAAAGACTTCTGGGTGACTCTGGGCTCTTACTACTTTTTTTGCACACGTTTAAGGCATTGTCTCCTCCTGACTTCTCATTTTCCCAACAACCTCACATCGGTGCTTTTGAACTTGGGTGGGACAGAAGGTGGAGCTCTCGCTGGCTCAGTCTGAACGCCGAGGGTTTTGTCTTCGTTTATACTTGACCAGCGAGGTCATGGGGAGACTCCCGCCCCCAGATCACCACTCTGCCCTCCCACCACGATGTTCCTTCTGTCCGTGAGGCGTTTGGTATTAATTAACCCGCTTTGTCTTCCCCTCAGCGAATCCGCCTCCTACCATACTCACTGGCCCTCACTCGGCCGACAGTTCAGTTGCCAACAGACAGACACCTCATTATTTACCGGGCTTGAATCGGGACTCTTTTTCTGTTTCTTGGAAACCTCCCTCAAGAACTCCATAATCTTTTCTCTGATGAAAACAGTTGCTCCTGCTGAGCGAAATTCCGCTTACGGCCCCAACACAGCCTACGTTGTTCTCTTTCTTGAAGAGATTTTTTTTTACTCCATTTAACTTGTTTTTCAACTAAGCTCAATGGATCAGACTCACCCATTCAGGAGGGACCTGGTCAACAGCACTTGTCTCTTTCAAATAAAATCAGATTCTTGACACAAGGGCCTACATTTTGGAAGCTGCCAACTTAATAACCTTGACGTTGCCCTTGGCCACCTATGGGGTGTTGATGAGTCCCGCTCAGTTTGGGTGGGTTCCCCACACAGGCCAAGGCTCTATATGCTTCACGGAGCCCTGAGGACACTGCCCCCTGTCACTTCCTCTAACAAATACCTCTGGGGACAGTGTGACACAATTTGCTGGCTCCTTTGCAGCTAGAGAAGACACCAGAAACCTCTGAAGGTGGTGAGGACTTTTGTTAAATGATCTGGGGAGCTGAGGGGACTCACCTTGTCAGGCAGGAGGGGAGAGAGGATTCTTTGTCACGCAAACAATTAGATTTGTCATCTCAGGGTAATTCTACAGGTGTAAATATTCTTCAAACACTCTGCTCATTTATTGTGAAAAGTCTTTCTCTCTTGGGAGACAAAGAGCATTCTAGGCCTTTGGTGAAAAACTGAGAACGTGAACTTATCGGGAATATTTCTCAAGAGCTCCGGGGTGCCTAGGGGGCTCAGTCGGTTGAGCCTCTGACTTCCGCTCAGGTCACGGTCTCACAGTTCGTGAGTTCGAGTTCAAACCCCGCATCGGGCTATGTGCTGTCAGCCTGTCAGCACAGAGCCCGCTTTGGGTCCTCTGCCCCCCTGTGTCTGCCCCTCCCCTGCTGGCACTCTCCCCAAAATAAATGCATATTTTTGCAAAAGAGGGCTGGCTGATGCATCATATTTAACATTTTTCATTGCTTCCGGGTCCACTTGTAACTATATTCCAATCGTGATCGAGGGCTTTGGGGCTTGTAGGGAACCTCGCCTGTCCCAAATGGGAAGATTCCACACGATGTAGAAAAATCTTGACGCTTCACAACAAGGACACCGAGGCATGGGGAGAGGCAGAGTCACTAGCCCAGAGTCACTCAGCTATTTTTTTTTTAATTTTTTTTTTTCAACGTTTATTTATTTTTGGGATAGAGAGAGACAGAGCATGAACGGGGGAGGGGCAGAGAGAGAGGGAGACACAGAATCGGAAACAGGCTCCAGGCTCCGAGCCATCAGCCCAGAGCCTGACGCGGGGCTCGAACTCACGGACCGCGAGATCATGACCTGGCTGAAGTCGGACGCTTAACCGACTGCGCCACCCAGGCGCCCCCAGAGTCACTCAGCTATTAAATAGCAAGGCCAGTAAGACTCGCCGAGCCGTCTTCGACCTCTGTTCCAGGCCACCAGTGATCCTCAGCCTCTCAACCCAAACAGACCCAATGTCACTTTATTCTGATGATACATATGGATAATAGAACTAATACCAAGCAGTCAGCATAATACCCTAATTCTACCATAGTCATACAGCATGTACTATAGGGGGGGAACGAAACAAGGCCATTTCCTCAACCATCAAGTCCCTAGTCACAAAATCACCACGACGCCATCCCTAAGCATATCCGGGTGTCCCTGGCACCGGGTCCCTCTCTCCCATGAGCTCAGGGGATTATGTGTGCTTTGCTACATCTGTACTGAAAAACGTTCTCCCAGCCTACCAAGCGCATTTACAGGTGCAGTAATGTCTGCCTCGCGTGCAAAGACCCCCCCAGGACACAGCACCCTCACCGAGAGCGCCCCAGGGCACCTTGCCTGCTGCTGGATTCTCTCCTAAAACTGGATGGGTCTCTATACACATGATTGCTGGAACCAGGGGGACCAGCCCAGTGAATTGACCTGACTTCTGCATTCAGGGCACAGGAATACCATCCGCTGGTTGGGCTGTGACCACGTCCTCCTTCCAAACTCTTATCTTCTCCTGTGTAAGTACCTGCAGCCAGCCCCCAGTTCTTTCCCTGGTATAAAAAATATTTGGCTAAATGAATCATCTTTGTAGGAGTTTATGCAAATCTCTCGCTTCACTTGCCACCAGCCCTTTCCTTCCGTCAACTGTGCTTTGAGATTAAATGGTGAGCTCACGATGTCATAAATGTGCCAACGTTTTAACATAATTGGCATGATTTTGTGGACCAAGTATTGAGTGATGCTTGTATTGAGTGTTGTATTGAGTGATGTTTTTATTTTATTTTTTTTTTGTTTATTAAAAAAAATTTTTTTTTACTGTTTATTTATTTTTGAGAGAGACAGAGACAGAGTGCGAGCAGGGGAGGGACAGAGAGAAAGGGAAACAGAATCCGGAACAGGCTCCAGGCTCTGAGCTGTCGGCACAGAGCCTGACGCAGGGCTCGAACTCACAAGTCGCGAGATTATGACCTGAGCGGAAGTTGGACACCCAACCGACTGAGCCACCCGGGCGCCCTTTACTTTTTATTTTTTAAAGTTTATTTGTTTTGAGAGAGAGAGAGTAGGGGAAGGGCAGAGAGAGGGAGAGAGAGAGAATCCCAAGCAGGCTCCGCGCTGTCAGGGCAGAGCCTGATGCAGGGCTTGAACCCACAAACCGTGAGATCACGGCCTGAGCCGAAATCAAGAGTTGGACGCTTAACAGACTGAGCCACCCAGGCGCCCCATTTTCTTCTCCAGCTTCAGGCCCCTCCAGGGAGCAGAGAAGTGTGCACATGTGCATGCGTGCACACACACACACACACACACACACACACATGCTCTGGGGCCAGGTTTATGACTATCAATCAGCATAATCCCATCAATGAACAAATACTTTCATTCCAAGGGTGCGTTTTCATTAAGCATGTGTTTTTTTTTATAATTTTTTTTTTTAACGTTTATTTATTTTTTTGGGACAGAGAGAGACAGAGCATGAACGGGGGAGGGGCAGAGAGAGAGGGAGACACAGAATCAGAAACAGGCTCCAGGCTCTGAGCCATCAGCCCAGAGCCCGACGCGGGGCTCGAACTCACAGACCGCGAGATCGTGACCTGGCTGAAGTCGGACGCTTAACCGACTGCGCCACCCAGGCGCCCCAAGCATGTGTTTTTTTTAATGTTTATTTATTTTTGAGAGAGACAGAGACAGAATGCGAGTGGGTTAGGGGCAGAGAGAGAGGGAGACACAGAATCGGAAGCAGGCTCCAGGCTCCGAGCCGTCAGCACAGAGCCCAACATGGGGCTTGAACTCACGAACCGTGAGATCCTGACCTGAGCGGAAGTAGGACGCTCCACCGACTGAGCCCCCCAGGTGCCCCAAGCATGCGTTTTTATTGCAGGGTATTTGTTTAGACATTTGTAAGAATTAGCAGAATTTACAGAATTTTTTTTTTCTGTATCCAACTTCCAAGCTTTATAGGGCAGTTAATTACTGCAAACATTCTGCTTCTTCGGGGCGCTGGGGAACCCCTTGTGGCACGCGCTCCCCCGTTCCCTTAGCCAGTGGGATGTCCACGTATACACGTGCAAGTCACAGCGCCCCCTCTGCTGCTCGTGGTCCTGTAAACACAGTCTTGAGTCATTTGTACCTGTGTGGGACCAAACCTCTTGCTCTGGGTCAGACTTAGAAAGAGGCAATTGTGTAAGCAGAGGACTGGTTAGTGGAAAGTTTTCATCCACAAAGGATCCAGGCTTCTTCTTGAGCAGACTTGTCTTATGGTGCAAAGCGAGTTGATCCTACAAAGGTTTGTGTGTCTCCTGATCGGTCTTAGTACAATTAAATACTAACATGACTGTTTTCTACATACATGGAGCCTAGAGAATGTTTTCCATATATATATTTAAATGTTTTTTAAAAGTTTACTCATTTGTTTATTTATTTATTTATTTTTTAATGTTTATTTTTGACAGAGAGAGAGAGAGAGAGAGAGAGAGAGAGCATGAGTGGGGGAGGGGCAGAGAGAGAGAGAGGGAAACACAGAATCCGAAGCAAGCTCCAGGCTCCGAGCCATCAGCACAGAGCCCGATGAGGGGCTCCAGCTCACAGACCAAGAGATCATGACCTGAGCCGAAGTCAGACGCTTAACCAACTGAGCCACCCAGGCGCCCCTTCATTTACTTTTGAGAGAGAGAGAGAGAGAGAGAGAGAGAATGAGTGGGGAGGGGCAGAGAAAGAGAGAGAGAAAACCCAAGCGGGCTCTGCTCTGTCAGCACAGACCCTGACATGGGGCTCGAACCCACAAACTGTGGGGTCATGACCTGAGCCAAAGTCAGACGCTTAACCGACTGAGCCACCCAGACACCCCTATATTTTTTAAAGTTTATTTATTTATTTTGAGAGAGAGAAAGGGTGAGAGTAGGGGAGGGGCAGAGAGAGAGTGAATCCCTAGTAGGCTTTGCACTGTCTGCACAGAGCCCGATGCAGGGCTTGATGCAGGGCTCGAACTCACAAACCACGCGATCATGACCTGAGCCAACATCAGGAGAGGGACGTGTAACCCACTGAGCCACCCAGGCCCTCCTAGAGAATGTTTTCTACTCACTACACCACTTCCTCTTACTGGGCGCCTACGAAGACTGGGGTTTGAGGCACCCCTTGGGTTAGGGTGGGGTCATGTGACTGCGTTCTTGCTGATGGGCCTGTGGGTGGGAGGGGTTGGCCGCTACCAGTTCAAAGCTGTTAAGAGCAGATGTGAGCTCCCCACACTCTTGTGCTCTCATTCAAGGGCTGTCAGCAAAGAACTTCTGGATGGCAGAGATACAAGACGGAAGCAGATGAGATCCCTGAGTCACAGTTGGAGGAGAGCCACCCAGCTGTCTGGCCTGTTTCTTCATTGTCGTGCTTGACCCCTGAGCTCTGGGAGTTACTGGCGACCTTAGCCTACACTACTCTAACGTCTCACACTTTCAAGATTAATACATCCAGAGGGGTTAAAGGGACCTTAGATGTCTGAGCCTTGAGTTATATCACTAGAGACCTATTCTAGATTGTCATCAGGCTATAGTAACCAATAACCAATGAGTGCAATCATTCTTGGAGCCCTTGCGCTAGCGTGTGTGGTTAGGATCCATTTCTTGGTTGGTTAAGAGCTCTCCCTGTGACTCGGTCAGTAGGCAGGCACTGAGGACCCGTCTTTGCCAGCGCACGGAGCTCATTTCAGATCTGAACGGGGGTGAGAGGGAAGATCGAGTTCTACCACACTTCGAGCGCCAAAAACAATGAAGAGACCTTGCTTTCCACCGTGCTTGAGAAGTTTTGAGCCCTATGTGACTAATCAGCCCTTTTTTGTTATATGGCACGGACCAAAGCAAGAGAGGCTCAGGTGAACATACCATTCCTTCTCCAAACACACTAATCAAGAACTCACCCCTTGCCCTGTGGGGCCATCCTATGTTCTGTCCCCAAATACCAGGTTGCTGCTCTCCCGGGGGAGCTTCAGGACCACTGGAGAGTCCTGAGATCTACTGCAGGAGATCTGGCCTTGGCAGACTCAGACTCTCGCACTCAGAAGGTGGCATTATAGATAGACACTCTTGCCATTTTGTAGAGTGTAGACATTTGAAACATTTTGCAGAGTGTAGACGTTTGAAACGGTGGCACCACCATACACAGTGAGACAGTGTCTTCTCCCCCACAGTCAATAATAATTTCTTAGGCCTTTGTAGGAGGAGCCTCCTCTCCTCGACATGGCGTAGGGCCCATGCAGCTCAACCCACCCACTTGGAGGGCCTCTTTGGGCCGTCGCCCCCAGCTCAGTTATTCCTCCCCGCAGAGTGGGCCCCCATTTCCCCATCCATCCACCTGGATGAGCTCCTTGAACTTTAGGAGCAGATCTGGTGCACCTGTGTCCCCAGGACTCAGAACGGTGTGCTCGACGTGCGGTGAATGAATGAGCCCGCCTGAAGTGATTCAGCTCCCTTGTTTCCTGGTCCTCATGTCCTTGCCCCACGAAACCAGCTCTAAGTGGGGGAAGGGCTACCCCTCCGTCCTTACTACACTCCAGCCTCCTCTCTCCGTCTTCACTGTTCCGTGACCTGGACTGGTCCAATCCATCCTGCCTCCTTCATCCGCTGTCCCCACACTTCCTATAAATTCTGTCACTTTCTCATACCAGACTTTTCTGGAAAAGGACAAAGCAGGGGAACCGCTGCTTTGGAAGTAAAGTGGTATGAGAAGGCAAGGCAACCAAATCATGATAGACTTCAAGTCCAGGGGCGCCTGGGTGGCTCAGTTGGTTGGGTGTCCGACTCTTGATTTCGGCTCAGGTCATGATCCCAGGGTGATGAGATCGAGCCCCGAGTCAGGCTCTGTGCTGACAGTGTGGAGCCTGCTTGGGATTCTCTCTTCCTCTCTCTTTGCCCGCCCCCCTCCCAAATAAATAAACTTAAGACAAAGAATTCCCGTCCACCTGCCCCCCCCCAGAATGCTGGCTTCTCTCATCGAACTTCATGTCTTGCCAGCTGAGAGCGCTGTTATTCCCTGTAGGAAGGACCGGGGAGAACCTCTGTGACGAGATTTTATCTGTTACTACGGTCAGAATTCCAGTGTGGAGCCAACCAAACCCCGCTCCGGCCCTGTCGCTCTCTCTAGACAAACTTGTAAACACCCCTCGTCTTCAGAAGGGCCCTGTTGCCAGCCTGACACAGACTTTCTGACTCCCTTCTAAGCCACATCGCTGCCAATTTCCAGCTTAAAAAGAGGGGGCATGATGAAAGGCTTCATTTCCATGTGCCCTGTGGAGGAGGATGGAACATGCGGTGAGTCGGAAGCCATGAACAAAATAAGTTCATAAAAATTCCAAACAGAGCAGCACCTCAGGCCTAACGTGGCCAAGCTGCCAGCCCTGCGTGGGCTGCTGTGACAGGAAAAGGCTCGGCTGGGACGACGGCAGGACAAGGCTGGGGACACACGTGGACACAGGAGAGGATGCTCTGGGGCACGAGAGAGCAGAGCCTCCAAACGATTAAAGGGGGAGAGCTCAGCACGCCATCGCCCTACTCCCCTCTGCTGTCCACACACCGGGAACAATCAAGAAAGTGGATGCAAACGGGTCATTTCTATTTCCATTCCATCTTGTATATTGTTAGAAGGCATTCAGGACACACCCCCCCCCCGAAATGTGCCACGTTGGGACAGTGACTATTTGGGGCTGTAGGCACTTGACAAGCAGCAACCGCAGGGAGAGGCTTTCTCTGAGCCACCCTCACCCCCACCCGGCCTGAAGACAGGTCCTCCTAAGGGACTCGGCCGTCGCGTCCCCTCCGGGAGCCCATCAACCGGGGAGGATGGACTCTTGTCCCAGGAGAGAGGAGACCTGACGTGGACACCAGACAGACCCTGTCACAAACCATCCCACCTCCCATCTAGTCTCCCAAGGGCCCCTTCATCTTTCCTGAAAATCATTTATTCCCTCCTGAAAGGCCTACGTCCCTGCTCCCCCTTCCCTACTAAGATGCTGTACACACTTTTGCATCTTACCTCCTATTTGGGTATTTACTTTTTTTTCTGTGATGCCCTGTGTGCATAATATTAAAAGTTAATAAATTTACATGCCTTTTCTCCTGTTAATCTGCCTGTCGTCTGTTTATTTCACAGATCCCAGCTCTGGAGCTTTGGAGGGGAGCGGGAGGGTCGTTTCTCCCCTCCATTACCTACATGTGGGATTTACACGCACACGCACGCACACACACACACACACACACACAAGACAACCGATTTTATAAAAGAAGATTAGAGGCCCGTCTCACATATAAATGAATATACAGAAACCCTAAATAAAATCAACTGACACAATAATGTATTGAAAATATCCAAGGAATGTAAGGGTTTTTCTCTTCAAAATTTTCAGTTGAGATGTAATTCACAGACCACGAAAGTCACCTATGGGTGGCTCAGTTGATTGTCTGACTCTTGGTTTCGGCTCAGGTCATGATCCTTGGGTCGTGGGATTGAGCCCCGTGTTGGGCTCTGTGCTGATCATGGAGCCTGCTTGGGATTCTCTCTCTCTCTGTCTCTCTCTCTCTCTCTCTCTCTCTCTCTCTCTCTCTCGTTACTGGAGGGGTTGTGGGAGAGGGGGATGGGCTAAATGCGTAAGGGGCATTAAGGAATCTACTCCCGAAATCATTGTTGCACTATATGCTAACTAATTTGGGTGTACATTTTTTTAAAAAATTAAAGAAGAAAAAAAGATTCTCTTTCTCTCCCCCCCAACTCTGTTCCTCCCCCCCCCGCTCATGCTCTTTCTCTCTAAAATGAAAAAGAAACACAATAAAGTGTATAATTCAGTGGTTTTAGTGTATTTGCAAGGTTGTGCAATCCACAACCACTATCTAATTACAGAAAACGTTCTTTTTTTAATGCATTTTTTAAATATTTATTTTTGAGAGAGAAAGAGAGGGAGCATGGGGGAGGGGCAGAGAGGGAAGGGGACAGAGGATCTGAAGCAGACTCTGTGCTGACAGCAGAGAGCCAGATGCGGGGCTCCAGCTCACGAGCTGTGAGATCATGACCCGAGCTGAAGTCAGATGCTTAACTGACTGAGCCTCCCAGGCGCCCCCAAAACATTTTCATCGTCCCCCAAAGAAATCCCATCCCCATTAGCAGTCCCTCCTCCTTCTTCGTTCTCCTCACCCCCTGGCGACCACTAATCTGCCCTTTGTCTCTAAGGATTTGCCTAGTCTGAACATTTTGTATCAGTGTAATCATAGCACGCGTGGCCTTTTGTGGCTGGCTTCTTTCACTTAGTGTAATGTTTCCAAAACTCATCCACGTGTGGTCCACATTTCTGCTCTGTGGCTGCTACAATAATGCTGCTGTGAACATTTGTGTACGAGTTTTTGTGCGGACGTACGTTTTCAGTTCTCTTGGCTGTGCACTCAAGGGTGGAATCGATGGGCCGTGTGGCAACTCTTAACTTTTGACTCCTAAATGGAGCAGACTCCCTTCTAAAGGGGCTGCACCATTTAACATTCCCACCAGCGGTGTGTGAGGGTCCCAATTTCTCCACGTTCTCATCGATACTTCGGAGTTGTTTTCTGTTTTAAAAATTATAGCCATCCTTGGGGCACCTGGGTGGCTCAGTCGGTTGAGCATCCAAATTCTGCTCAGGTCACGATCTCGCAGTTCGTGGGTTCGAGCCCCGCGTCGGGCTCTGTGCTGACAGCTCGGAGCCTGGAGCCTGTTTCAGATTCCGTGTCTCCCCCTCTCTCTGCCCCTCCCCTGCTTGTGCTCTCTTTCTGCCTCTCAAAAATAAATAAGTGTTAAAAAAAAAAAGTAACAGTAATAATACCAGTAACATTACTAATGACAGTAAACAGGGACGTTGAATTTATTTATTTACTTTCTAATGTTTATTTATTTTGAGGGGGGAGGGGCAGAGAGAGAGAGAGAATCTAACTAGAAAAAGTTAGAAAAAGAATAAAATATTACCCCCCCCCAAAGACGTAAATAATAAATGTAAGGACAAACATTAATGAAATAGAATCAGCAAATCTCAAGCTGATTCTTGAAAAGATTCACGTGGGAGGAATTATCGAGAAGAAAAGAGAGAATGACCAAGTAACCAACATCTGGAAGGAAACAGAGGCCATCACTATAGTTTCTACAGATGTCGAAAAGATAAAAATATACAACTTTGTGCCAAAAACTTGGAAATTCAGATAAAAATTCCTAGGGAAAGAAAATACCCCAAATAAAGGTAGTCTACAGCTCTCAGAGAAAGTGAGCCCATCATTTTAAATCTTCCCACAGAAAAACTTCAGGCCCAGATGGCTTCATCAGTAAATTCTTCTGAACATTTGGGGAAGGCGAAACACCAACAGAAAAAGAAAGAACATTGCCCAACTCATTTTTCCAGCATCAACTCAATGCTACAGCCTGACAAGGGTGTTAAAAGAAAGAAAAATCTCTCTTGTGATTATTGTTCATAAAGTCCTAAACAATGATCCTAAACCAAAACTAATTTCAGTGATTATACATAAAGGTTAATATACTACGATCTGGGGCGCCTGGGTGGCTCAGTCACTTAAGTGTCTGACTCCGGCTCAGGTCATGATCTCAGGGTCCGTGAGTTTGAGCCCCACATTGAGTTCTGTGCTGAGCCAGCTCAGAGCCTGGAGCTTGCTTAGGATTCTGTGTCTCCCTCCCTTTCTGCCCCTTTCCCGCTCACACTTTGTCTGTCTCTCTCTCAAAAATAAATAAAAACAAACAAACAAAATTATACCATGACCAAACTGGACTTGTTTCAGGAATTCGGTGTTAGTTTGCTATTCAAATTCACTGCCTTATCAGAATAGGAAAAATCATAGGATCATCTCAATATATGCAGGAAAATCATTTGATAAAATTTAATGCCCACTCATGATGAACGTTTTTAGCAAATTAGTAACAGAAGGGAAACTTACTTAATATTATAAATGGTATATACTTAACACAAATACAAATATTTTGTATAATACTTAATACAAAAACTCTACAGTAAATGTTATAGATCCTAGCCAGTTCAGTAAACCAAGGAAAAAGAGATACGAAGAGTCAAAAGCAGAAAATAGAGTGTCATTCATTATTCACAGACCTCATGATTGGTTGGGTAGAAAAAATTTTTTAATTTCTTTTTTTTTTAATTTCTATTTAGTTTTGAGGGAGAGAGAGAGAGACAGAGTGCAAGCAGGGGAGGGGCAGAGAGCGAGGGAGACACAGAATCGGAAGCAGGCTCCAGTCTCCGAGCTGTCCGCACAGAGCCTGACGCGGGGCTTGAACCCATGAATCGCTAGATCATGACCTGAGCCGAAGTCGGTCGCTTAACCGACTGAGCCACCCAGGCGCCCTAGAAAAAAAAAATTTTAAATACACCAATAAACTGGATTTAGCCAGGGCACTGAATGCAAGATCAGGGTAAAAAGTCATATTTCTCTTAAGCCCCTCGCAACTAGAAAGTGAAATTTAAAAATAAGATCGCATTTACGAGGTTTCAAAGAACATCAAAAATACAGGTTGGGGCGCCTGGGTGGCGCAGTCGGTTAAGCGTCCGACTTCAGCTCAGGTCACGATCTCGCGGTCTGTGAGTTTGAGCCCTGCGTCAGGCTCTGGGCTGATGGCTCAGAGCCTGGAGCCTGTTTCCGATTCTGTGTCTCCCTCTCTCTCTGCCCCTCCCCCATTCATGCTCTGTCTCTCTCTGTCCCAAAAATAAATAAACGTTGAAAAAAAAAATTTTTAAAAAAATACAGGAGAAAATCTGATGAAAGAAGTTCATGATCTCCATACAGAAAACTACAGAATGTTATCAAGATTAATGAAAGAAGACCTAACTAAATAAATGTTCATGGATGAGGGACACAATTTTGTAAAGATGTCAGTTCTGCCCAAATTGATCTGCAGATTCAGTGTCATCCCAATGCAAATCTCAGCGTGCGCACACACACACACACACACACACACACACACTTGTGCAAACTGAAAAACAGGTTAAAAGATGTATATAGGCGTGCCTGGGTGGTTTTCTTAGCTAAGGGTCCAACTCTTGATTTCGGCTGAGGTCATGATCTCACAGTTCGTGGGTGGAGCCCTGCATCAGGCTCTGTGGTAGTGGCTCAGAGCCGGCTCAGGATTCCCTCTCTCTTTCTGCCCCTATCCTGCTTGAGCTCTCTCTCTTCTCTCAAAATAAATACACAAATAAACATTGTTTAAAAAATGTGTATAAAAATGCGAAGATCTAAGAATCTTCGACATAATTCCGGAACAAAAAAGTTGGAGGACTTTATCACATATTGAGATACTTGAGTTTTTCCAGTCCTTGAGTTTTTCCAGTCTTTTGCTATTACACAGAGTACTGTATTGAATTGGTCCCACATCTATCATTTTGACATCTTGGCAGTGTTATCTCTGCAGGGATACAGGGAAGCCTGAGTGTCTTTTCCTGTGGCTAAAAGCCACGTGCATTTTAGTTTGTCAATTGTGTGTCCATATCTCTAGTGGCTCTTCTATGTGGATAGTGCCCATTTTCTGTATAGAAGTTTTTTACATATTAGGTATTGAATTGAACTATATGAAATTGCTATGTTGTCGGGTCAAAATGGTTAAATACCAGTGATTTCAGATGGCTTAACCTGGATGTATTCATCCAGTTGTCTGCAGTAAAAATTGTAAATGTTTCCTCCACTTTGTTGTTTGTGTTTTTACTTGGCTGATGGTGCTTTTGGCCATGCAAATTTTATAACTTTTGTGTAAACACATTAATCAATGTTTTTCCTTATTGCTTCTGGGATTTGAGTCAGTTAGGAAAGTTTCTTGGTTATAGCTCCTAGTTTATAAAGAAACTTCCCCATGTTTTCTTCATTTTACATCTAAATTGAAAAAAATTCTTAATGTTTATTTATTTTGGAGAGAGAAAGAGAGACAGAGCACAAGCAGGGGAGGGGCAGAGAGGGAGGGAGACACAGCATCCGAAGCAGGCTCCGGGCTCCAAGCTGTCAGCACAGAGCCCGATGTGGGGCTTGAACTCACGAAGCGTGAGATGACCTGAGCAGAAGTCGGTCACTTAACCGACTGAGCCACCCCAGCGCCCTTCATTTTATATGTAAATCTGTGGTCCATTTGGAATATATTTTGGTGTATGGTGCAAGACCAGGCTCAATTATATATTTTTTCCATGTTCTTCTGGTATCTCAACAACACACATTAAATTCTTCCACTGGTTTGAGATGCCATCTTAATCTATGCTAAATGTCTATATTCTATTGGGTCTATTTCTAGATTTTCTATTCAGTTTTTCTATATATATATGCTCATACTGACACCATATTGTTTTCATCACAGAGGCTCTGTAATGTGCTTTCGTATGTGGATATGCTGGTCAAACTGCCAACATTGCATTTCTTTTCCTGGCTTTTCTTTGCTCGTTTATTCCTTTTCATGACATTATAATCAACAGCTCCAGAAACCAACAAGATGATATTCTCACTGGGATTGTGCCACAAATCAACTTACAGAGAATTACATATTCTATTTCCCCTCTAGTCAGTTTTGACAAGTTATATACTTTTCCAGGAATTTGCCCATTTAATCTCAGTATTCTTCTTCAATGGTATGAAGTTTTTATAATACTTTCTTTCCATAGTTTACTTTTATTTTTTCAGTTTATTTATTTATTTTGAGAGAGAGAGAGAGACAGAGAGGCACAGAGAGAGAGAACCCCAAGCAAGCTCCATGCGATCAATGTCGAGCCTACCTTGGGGCTCGAACTCATGAACTATGAGATCACCTGAGCTGAAATCGAGTCAGACGCTTAACCAACTGAGCCACCCAGGTGCCCCTGTTTTGCATTTCTGCTGATCTGTTATTTTTTTTCCATCCTTCATGTTGTTTATTTTTTCCTTTATCTTTTTTTTCCCTGTGAGCAAACTTTCCAGTGGGTGGGTTGTTGATTTTCTTTGAATTTTCAAAAGGCAAACTTTTGTCCTGTCTTGTATGTCTGTCTCTTATTTTTCAGTGGGTATTTCACTCATTCCTTTTCATCTTTTCATATTTACTGTGACAGGTGTTAGTTGTTATAACTTTGTTCTGAGTTTTAGCTCTCTGTCACAGACACTTTGATATGTTGAGTTTTCTCCGTAGTCATTTTCAAGACATCCTGTGATTTCATTTCATGCTTCTTCATTGACTTGAGTTATTAGAAATGTTTACATTTCCAGGTGAGAGGTCCTTTCATTTTTTTATTGGTCATTAATTTCTACTTTTATTGTATTCAGGTCATTTCACAAATAAGGCTCCGAGAGGTTAAGTGACTTGCCCAAGGTCACATAGTTAGTAAAAGGTGGGGCTGGAATGGAAGCTCAAAGTCTATCTCTCTTCCACTGCCCTTCCCTGCCCCTATGGCTCACGGGTAGATATGCTATTTAATCATTACCAGTACAACTCCAGCAGGTGTCATTATGAGACAGTGAAGCTTAATTGATAAGGCTGTAATGGACTATTACAGTTTAATGTCTGTGGGCAGGAAATTAAAATGCTGTAAGCAGTAACAATTCAATGTGTGTGGGGTTTTTTTCTTGATACAAACTCAAGATACTCTTGATCCGGCTTCCCTCAAAAGCAAAGCCCGAGAAATGTTTACTTGGGAGTGTAAGCCCAGGAAGCAGAGGTGAGGGTCAGGGAAGCAGACATAAAAGGGAGGAAAGCCAATTCAAGGATGTGTTACTGAGTTGGTCAGGTGGTTCCATTTGGTGGGACCCTCTGGGAAGACTTATGAAACCAGTCTCGGAACTTCCCTCCTGGGGAAACATGGGGGAGGAAGGCACCCACCAGTTCCTGCCCACCGTTAGTCAGGGGTAGACCACAGCTCTGTCTCCCCACACCTCTGGGCTGGACGGGGGTCAGTGCTAATAGCCTCCCCCCCGCCTCACCTGCTACCAGACACCCCACGTGGGCTTAAGACCGGGCTGCCCAGCCCCCGACCCACAAAGCTGATAAGACTCAGCTCAGAACCAAACAGCTGGAGTAGGAGGGGAGGTGGAGAGGATCTGAAGTGAAGCCAGAAGGGCCTGATACAAGTCGACCCTTAAAAAAAAAAACATACTTTGATGCAAATCTTCAAAATTGTCCACCTAGTGGAAAGTACAGATCCCTATTTTGAAAGGAATGACCACTGTCATAATGGATACGGGGAGCTTAGAATGCCTTACGACCAGGGAATATGTCATGTTGAACTAAGTTTTGTTTTGGCTTCTGAGTGTGCGTCTCTCAGGGGTGAGCAGTTCGGACTACCGGCAAAGACTTGGTCACAAAAGAAGACTCGATACAATGAACGGAATACAATCCATCTTGATGGTGCCCGTCTTGAAAAGTAGGAGCTAAGCCATCACTGTTTCTATAAACGTGCTCATTTCCCCTAAACTACTTTATCCTGTTAACCACACGTAAAGACTCCCCTAAACAGCAGACTCAGCGACATCTACGTCTAAAACAGAATCTCTCATTCTATACCTTTATCCTAAGGCTAATTACTCCAACTTTCAAATTCTAAGTTAATGTTTAAAAACCTACCCATATCTCTGCGGTATTTATGACTCATTTGTACTGTCAATGCAGGCAAGGAAATAAATAATGTCCGGCAAATAGCTTAATCCACACTCCGTTGACACACGTTTTCCGTTCTCTCCTCGGAGACTTGATGCAATCTGCCTGGTTCTCCCCAAGAAATAAACACCCAGGGGTCATTTCATCCATAGTAAAACGGCGAAAGTTATTTTTTTCCCCCTGACCCAGCTCTCTCTCCGGTGCTGTGGCACCATGTTGAGATGCTGCTACTATATAAACACAGGGTGCTGTGCTCGTCAGCAAATGGCCCACTGAGAATAAGGGGAAGCTGGGAGCTTGGTAAGACCCGTGGGTTACCCGCCCAGGGGCCCCCGGTGTACCAGCTTCTCTGGGGCTCGCAGAGGATCATTGTCCCTCTTGGCTGACACTTTGACGGTTTGCGTCCTACCATATTGCACAAGACAACGTTCTTGCTGTTCTGAGCCTTTCGAGGAAGAACTCCCACCTACACAGCACGGGCTTGAATTCAGGAGCATACGTGGACTCCAGAATCCATTTAATAGCAGGTGGGAATTTTCCTTCTCCCTGACTAGTGTCCCCGTGGAAAATCACAGAAGCCCCGACTGGGAACATCACTTGGAGGAAAAATGTCATCACTGTTATTATTATTACTGTAATGATCACTTCTCAAGAACTCAGTCTCTCATGGAAACCGGATGAGTAAATGAGATGCTCACAGGGGAAAGTGAAAATCTTCGGGCTGCATTGAGCCTGCAGCTTTTGGACTTGGTGAGGTCAGAGAGGAGAGCAACCTATGGAAGAACCCGTTGCCTCCCCCTTCCTTAAGCAGTTACCCTTCATCCGGAGATGGTCAAAACAGCACAACCAACCTCAAAACACCCCTGGAAGTGACCATCCTAGAACAGAAAGGGCACCAGTGCCTCATTAAGTCTCTGGGTGACACTTGCTCATTGACTCATGTGTGTCATAGTTCATACGAATAAGATTTTCCTGGATTAACTCAGTTATAACTCAATTGCCTGGCGAGGAGGAGCAGTTTTCATTTACAGAAAACTATTAGGGCCCATAAAACTCTTTCCCCGTGACGCTCACCAATTACCGGTGACCCAGGACAGGCAGTCACATCCTTCCTGTGTGCCCCACGCCGCAGGGGCGGCCGGCAAGCTGGGTATTGCTCATCTCTCAACAACTTTCTGAACGCAACGAAGACTGTCTCTTTTTGTCACACTAACGGATGATGCCTGTCGTTCGGAAGATGTGTGCATCCGTTTCAAGGGTCTGAGTAATAACAAATGGAAGGTTAACTTTCTGGAAGTGTTGATTCTCACTGGTCCTGTTGCCTAGGTCTAGGATTGCAAAAACAGCGTGCTTTTCTGTGCCGCGTTCTAGAAGACTCATTAAAATGAGTATGTGATCATTTGAATGAAGGCGTCCTCATTTCTTTCCTCCATGTGAACTTGGACTGGAGAAGCCCCATTATCTGCTTTCTGGAAACCTGTACCTGATTTGCCTAGCACCCCTGTCGGAGAAATCCCCCAGCCACCAAGATTGGGGTTCCACTCATCAATTTCACCTACACTCTCTGTCCTGCCAAGCGATCGCACCAAGTTCACCTGGTCGGCCCTCCCAGCAAGGACTATTTCTGTCTCCCTGTCTCTCAAACACCCAGCCGCCCTCCTTCCCACTCAATTGTAGCAGGAGACTTGGTTTCCTGTTTTACACAGAAAATGGCAGCCAGCATGCTCTCTGCACCAGCCATCAATCCCACAAACCTCTTTGTATTTTCTCTTATCCTTCCCTCCTTTCTTTTTTTTTTTTTTTTTTTTTTTTTACCATTTACCCTTTCCATGGTCCTATCCAAGGCCAATTTCTCCATCTGTGCACTGACCTGTGTCCCCTCCTTCTTCGAGCTCTCCCTCTCTTATCATCCCCTTTCCTTGTACCATCAACATCTCTCTCTACTGCCCCCGTGGGACTGGGTGGGACTCAGTACCCCCCCCACCCCAGCTACGTCCCAATCTCTTTCCTTCACAGCCTGACTGCCTGCCACAGCTGTCTATACAGCAGTGATTTCTACTGGCTCCTTATTGTCCATTTCCAGGTTTTCTTTTGGAAATAAGCCTCCCCTCCCAGGCTGGACTGGCCACAGGCTGGTGACCCTATGGCCAGTCTCTCCCTCTAGCAGAGGTGGCCACGCCACTGAGTTCCAGCCTGTGGGTCTGAAGGGGAGGTGTAGGCAGCTCCCGGGGTGTGCCTCTCAAGGAAGTGGCTTGGCCTGGGCCTCCCCTCTCTCCTTCTTGAAGACTGGAAGTAGGATATGAGGGTATGACCTGACTTTGGTTAGATGGACATAAACAATGCCCCAGGGACAGCAGAGCAACTTGTAAGAGGAGCTTGGTCAGAGGATGGCCTCGTGGAAAAGAGTCACCCACCTAACCCACGCTGGGCTTCCCACGGGGGAGAATTACACCTCCCGTCTGGTTGGAGCCACTGCGATCCATATGCAAAAGCCCAACCTATATCTTGACTAAGATATTGTCTACCCTCACTTCCGGACCTCTCAGCCCATGGCAAGCAAGCGTTGCCCGCTGTCATCTACTGAAACCATCAGTAAAGGCAGTGGGCACATATCAGTCCTTGGCCTTCCAGCGGGTTCTGACCCCGTCGCCCAGAGTCTCCCACTGGCCGTCGTCCCTCCCTTGGCTCCATCCTGGACCCTCTGCATCTTCTTCCAGCCTCCGGGCTGTCCCTCACTGCTCCCTGCTCCTGTCTCCCCTGCTTCTCTCCTGTCCTCACCGCACATCCTCCCAGGGAGCGAGTTCTACTGCAGAGACAATGGCTCTGGCCAGTTTACGTTACGACGGGATTTATTAGAAGGATACGGAGGAGCTCACAGGATCAAAATGAGAGGCGCAGAACAGACTCATAACTAGAGAGGAACAAAGTGACCATTTCATCAGGCTGTTCCCTCTGGGATAACACAGCTCTGGCCATTTGTAGCTTTGGCGTAATTCTGCTAAGGATTCCAATTTCAGGGAGAGATCATTTGACTGATCTGACTTATGTCATGCACCCAGCCCTTGGCAGGGGAAGGAGGAACATTTCACTTGACAGTTCTTTTCAAGAATGTATCCGATAGGAGAGGGCTAAGTTCCCAACCAATACTGGCGTGCTGTTTCGGCAGGGGGAGGCATGGAGGTCAGGACAGCAGCGATGACAGATAAGCCTTCCAGTCCCCTCCCTGACTGCTCAACACCCAAACATTCTGCTTTATGTACAAATAATTCCAGAAGCGCCTGGAATAGAACACAGCTACCAGATACGCAAATGAAAAGCATCCAGCACCCAATAACTCAAACACAAACGCCTCCAGCTTCAGGCTCAGGGTCTGGAGGAAAGTCCTGCTCTTCCTCTGGTTCTACCACGATCTCACGTGGGTATAATGCAAACTGTAAAAGGCCACTAAAACACATACCACACGTAATCGTGAAGTAAAGAGAAAAAGAGGTCAACTAATTACAGACCAGCACACACTCACATATGTGCACATCTACACTCCTGTTCTTCCTTTCACGGGCACCTTTCGCTGGATCCCCGGTCCGAGACGGGTGAGGTGACTCAGACCTTCACGGTGGCAGATCTGATCCTGCGGTCATGTCGTCCTTCCAGATGGACCAAGGTATTTCTTCCACTAGGCCCTCCAGGCACACAACGCTTTGAGCCTACAAACCTTCCAAGCGTCTTTGGACGTGATTGAGTTTCGAAAGGAATATTGGTCACAAAAAGAGACGGAGGCGGCGGGACATCAAATGAATGATGATGCTAAAAGCGACATGGTGAAACGCTCTTCAGAAACGTAATAGTGAGTATACGTGATGCAGGATGGGTGCCTGTTGATGTGATGTGATGGTGGGAGGCAGCGGGGCCTCCGGTGGCAGGAGTGTGGGGGCTGTCCTCTGCAGGGCTGTGGGCGCCCCCCGCCCCCCATCAGCCTTTGCCTCTGGCAGGGCAGGACTAGGAGGCCCCTCAGCTTTGCAGACTCAGGGCCACATGTCCCACCACGCAACAGCAACCTGTTTCCCCTCAGGAGTGTCGATCATTTCAGCCCATATTAGAACCTGTCCCCCTCGGGAGGGGGGAAATCTGTTCATCGGATGTCAGATATAACCTGGGGGCGCCTGGATGGCTCAGTTGGTTGAGCGTCTGATTTCCGCTCAGGTCAAGATCCCAAGGTTCGTGAGTTCGAGCCCCGCATCGGGCTCTGTGCTGATGGCTCGGAACCTGGAGCCTGCTTGGGATTCGGTGTCTCCCTCTCTCTCTCTGCCCCTCTGCTGCTTGCACGCTCTCTGAAAAATGAAACAACATAAAAAAAAAAAAAGATACCAAAAATAACGTGGCAGAGTCTCAGGGGAGAACCATTACTGTGTCCGGAAGCTAAAACCCCTGAGTCAGTAGAGCCACAGCTCCAGAGGGGACAGGAAGAAATCTCTGGGTGCCATCAGACGAGGCACGACTTCCCACCATCCACCTCGGGTCCCTGGACATGCATATTTCAGCCACAAGGAGAAAAGCATCAGGTGTGGACATCTGGATGGGGGTTGGACGCCTTACCCGCTGAAGGACAGAGAGCTCCCGCTTCGTAAGCCCTTGACCCTCACCTCACCAAGCCTCAGCTTCACAGGATCATTCCTGCACCTGTATTAGTCACAACCTCCAGAGACAGAACCAATACATGTATAGCCTCTCCCCCCCTCCCCCATCCATCTCATCTGACTACAAGGCATTGGCTCATGTGACTATGGAGGCTGCGAAGTCCCAAGATGTCAGCTGGCAAGCAAGAGACCCAGGAAAAGCCAATGCTTCAGCTTGAGTGCAAAGGCAGGAGAAAGACCTATGTCTTCGGTCAAGGTCGTCAGGCCGGAGAAGCATCCCCTTCTTACTCATGAGACTCAGCCTTTCTGTTCCCTTCAGGCCTTCAAGTGATTGGACAGGACCCACCCATGCTGGGGAGGGCACTCTTCTTCACTCAGTCTGTTGATTTCGGTGCTAGTCTCATCCAGACACACCCAGAATAATGTTTCACCAAATATCTAGGCACACCATGGCCCATTCAAGTTGACACATAAAATTAGCCGTCATAGCATCCTAGAAGCGAGTGCTTCCTGGGACTGGTGTGCATGGTACGACCAGAGACTTCCAATGGTATGAAGCTAGGCCATGAGCTCTGAGGGTCAGAGCCACTGAACTGTCTATAGCCTGTCCCCGCTGAACTGCCTTCTCTCGCTCCCCAAGCTGGTGGCTTTTTGAATCACTCAGTAAATCAGCAAGAACAGGTCATCCAAATGTGCCACAGGTGACTTCTAAAACCCAAGCATGTGGGGCGCCTCGGTGGCTCAGTCTGTTAAGCGTCCGACTTTGGCTCAGGTCACGATCTCACAGTTTGTGGGTTCGAGCCCCGCACCGGGCTCTGTGGTGACAGCTCAGAGCCTGGATCCTGCTTCGGATTCTGTGTCTCCCTCTCTCTCTGCCCCTCCCCTGCTCACGCTCTCTCTCTCTCAAAACTGAATAAACGGTAAAAAAAAAAAAAAAAAAAATTAAAACCCAAGCATGTGCCTCTTTTATACCGGATAGCAGGGGACCCAAAGTGCAACAGCTGTCCCTTCACTTTGTGGAAGGGGAGGGGCGGCATACCCCACCCAGACCACCAGACGCCCAGAAATTTCAAAGAGGTGGGGACCCTCGCACTTTCATGGGGTTTAATCTTCTACCTACAGACACCCACGCTTCTCAGCAGGTTACCTGTGACACCTGCTACCTCCTACGGTCTAAACTGGGAAAGTTGGGGTTACAGCTGTTTGCCTTCCGACCCCCCCCCCCCCCACCCCATCAATGAGTTCAAGATAAATAGTACTTTGTAACATAGGATCCGAGGACTGTATTACAAGGCACACTTATCATAAGAGGAAAACTGGAAACGCGCTGTGAACAAGAAGAAAAATCAGCTGCATTCTTTTACAGCTGTAGATTTAAAATATGTATGCCTCACGTTTATGGGGCTTTTGAGAAGGCTTTTGTTCTGTCCCATTGACTTGAGTTAATGAGGGTAATGAACTTGGGAAATGAAAAGAATTACTGCCTGGGCAGCTCTTCCAGATTCCCCACGTTTCTTTTCATGTGGTCTATTTCCTGGTGGCACTAACATTTGTTTACCTTGAAAATGCGAGAAGACACTTTTATGGCGGGAACGTCTCCATGGTGCCCCTCGATCCTCGCTCGTGAAGCCCCACACACCCCCTCTCTGTGAGGAGCCCGGGGAGCGCGGTGAAAGCAGCCGCGTCCAACAGAAGCAACATTCAGTCGCTGAAAAGGAAAAGGGACAGATTTATTCGTGTCCCACTTGCCCTCCCGAATGCAAAGGGTAATAATAGTCCCAGGGGAGACATTTCTACTGCACTGAATATTTTGTCTGGGTTTTGAGGTTAGGAGTCTGGGAACATTGGCTCCTGTTATGTGATTCTGACAGTCCCTACACCTGCATTTGTAACATTTCTAATGTTTGATCTCTGAATATTCCCCCTCTTCCTTGAGATAAGCAAAGTATTTGTGAACGATCGTATGTCAAACGTTTTCCAATCGCCGCTCTTCAGACCCTGTGAAAAAAACAAAAAATTTTCTCAAGGGAGAGTGGGAAACAAAATTTCAAATGCAGGCTCTGTGTTGATGTCATTGTACCGACACCACACGACTGTCACCTGCCCAGCCGTCCCCAGAGAAACACATATATCATCACGGGTACCTTCAATCTGCACTTGCCCAGGGCAAGTGGTAACTGTCTTGTTTGATTCCTGGGAAGAGTTTTAAAATGTTAATTTTGGTGATGAGTATATTTTTAGAGATTGTCATAAGGACCAATCAATCTGTTAAATTTCCTGCTTGTATCTTTTTAAAGAGGGTTGTCCTAGAAGCATCCAAGCTCCTTCAGGAGTCCGAAGGGCTCTGGCTTCTAAAATAGCTTCTATCTGAGACAATAGATAAAGTTTCCGGGGAACACATCAGAGGACCCAGTGGATGTAAATCTTGAGCAGTACTGAGCAGCGGATAATGTTTGTTCGAAGAGAGACAGGCTGCCTTTTTTTTTTTTTAAAGAATAAAGTGGAAAATCCCTCCCTTGTGACTAGAAAAGCCGGCACATAGACCTTCCCCGTTTTGTGTGGCGACACACTATAATTCTTCCCATTTTTCTCTTCTTCCTCATGTTGAAAAAAAGAGTTAAGGAAGTCCAGAAAGGATAGAAAGGAAAATTGATGTCTTTTCTCTGACTAGCTGGGGGCAATTCGAGAAGAATATTCTCACTAGAGAAGAAAAGTTACTGGCAGATTAAAGAAGTGGGCAAAGCCAGCGCGTAGCAACGGAACCCCCAAAAAGCATCCTTGGGGGGAGGGCACAGAACAGAAACACTCTGACCACGATTCGGTGAGATCGGCCGATGGGAACTAAGCGTGAACGTAGAGAAAGCACAGAGCCCATTTGTTTTAAGATCTGTGGAAACAGTTGGGACATGTTTTATTATGAAAATTTTCAAGCACATATAAAAATAAGCGTCCGGATCCCCACGTGCCCATCATGCAACTTCAACAATGCTCAATCCTTTCCCTGCCTTTGTGTGATGCAACCCCTGGGTGTTATGTCAACAGTGAATTTTTCAGGGTGTACGTCTAGAGGATAAAGACCTTTTTTTTTAGAAGAAAATTACTGCATTATCACACCAAATAATTAACCAGAATCCCTGATTATCAGGGCTCAAATGTTACCATTGGTTCCTTTGAAACGGGGTCTTTCTTTCTTTCTTTCTTTTTGATTTTTAATGATTATTTACTTTTGAGAGAGAAAGAGAGAGACAGAGCATGAATGCGGGAGGGGCAGAGAGAGAGGGAGACACAGAATCCAAAGCGGGCTCCGGGCTCCGAGCTGTCAGCACAGAGCCCGACGCGGGACTCGAACCCACGAACCGTGAGATCATGACCCGAGTCAACGTTGGATGCTTTGACTGAACCATCCAGGTGCCCGAAGCAGGATTTTCAAGATAAGATCCATACACTGCAATTGATCTCTTAAAAATGAGCAAGCTTTTTGGGAGTGGGTTGAGGTTGCTTGTACGGAACACTCTACGCGGGCACGATGACACAGTATGGCAGGAGCTTGGGTCTCTGCATAGATTCTTGGGTGAATGGGTCAGAAGTTACATGCTCAGGGGCTCAGGGAAGGTGGCTTCAGCTGAATTGCCAGGGTCCCAGGTCTCCCCTGGCCAAAATGGAGTAGTGGTGAATACTGGCTACCGGCAGCCACCTTTGGGGCAAGGACAGAGATGATGACCCTCCTTCCGGAACGTGGATCAGATACACCAGCACGCCGCGATGCCCTGTGCCCTGCCACCTTTCAGGGAGCAGCATGACACCTGCTTATCTTGTTGCCTAGTGACACTTCTTCCCAGGGATGATGGGGAACCTGCCTAGAACGAGGGTGCCACTCACGGCAGTGAACCAGCATGATCACTGTATGCCAAAGGCCACAAATGTCTTGTCCCTGCCTCGCTGGCCAGCCCAGTTCTCCTTGCCAGGCATGGTCCTCAGAACCTTGTCCTGGAGCGATGGCCCCAGAAGCAGTCAATGACCTTAGACTCCCGAACGGGCAGGAGAAGAGACAATCTCCTGCATGCCCTTGGTCTCCACGCTCTTGACCAGGGGAGGACCGAACGAGCTGGTGCAGCTGAAGTGACTGGTTACTCACTGGACAGAAGTGCCGGGTGTTGAAACCAGCTCATCACCTGCCCAGGTGTGGCCTGGTCCCCCACCCCCTGCCTGCTGCTGGCAGCACACCCGCTTACTTTCTGGAAACCTACCAAGCTCCTGCCTTTCCTCTAAACCTGATCATCCTCCTCTATTCCCGTCTCAGCCTCTGGCTGTTCTCAGATGTCAACACTCCATAATCTAGGTTACCTTCCATTCTCCTCTTCCTCCTCTTGGCTTTGTCCACACAGCGGCCTCCCAGCTGCTCCCCTGCCTCCAGTCTTTCCCTCAGCAGGTGCCCCTTCCTCTTTGGGGCCATTCTCTCCATCGGTGCCCTGTCCTCATCCGCACCGGTCCCTCTGTCATGGCTCCTACCTTCCTGATCTGAGAGTATCTTGTCCGGTTTGTGTTTCCCCCTTGAAATACTGACGTGCGTGCGCGTGCTGTGTCTCAGCTGCCTGAGAGCTCTCTGCAGGCGAGGGGTCCAGGTGATACAGAGAAGTTCCCTGCTCGTGAAGAAGGTATTCTCTAGGGGAGGCAGGACATGGGCGTGGGTGCGCATTTACAAACACGTAAATGAGGAAGGTCATTGTCAGGCGATTCGTGCTACAGAGCCCGAAAGAATCTGGATGATGGGACAGAGCGGCAGGGGAAGCTGGGAGACCGTTTCCACGATGTCTTGCATTTCTGCTCACCTTGGGAACGGGCGGCGGGGGAGGGGGGCACTGGCGGCCTGTGCCCTGGATTCTCTTTTCAAAGATGTTTGTTTAGTCAACAGTCTCAGAGGATAGAGGCAGAGCCTCCCTCCGGAGCAAAGGGCAGGGCGGCTGACTGTCCAGCAAAGAAAGATGATGTCCCGTTCGGGGCAGAAGGAGGACACCAGGTGCCCGTGTGTCCGTTAGAACAGATCCGGGCTCCCTGAACTCAGGTTTCCTCACCTGTGACACACGCCCACCGAGGGGGCAGCATCTGCCTGGTTTGCTGGGTGCCACCGACTTGCGGTTTGGGGAGCAATGGAAACCCATGCAAATGTGAAGCCTGGGCTGCGGGCTGTGCTGGGGGCACTAACGTCCTGGCCTCTGGCCCAGAGAGGCCCACGTCTTCTGCCGGCATCCATGAGATGTGGCGGGCTAACCTGTTAGCCCAGGGAAAAATCTGGTAAGTGAGGAGACCCATT
The DNA here is from genome assembly GCF_028749965.1 of Puma concolor. Classification (NCBI taxonomy): domain Eukaryota; kingdom Metazoa; phylum Chordata; class Mammalia; order Carnivora; family Felidae; genus Puma; species Puma concolor. The sequence continues at coordinate 5,743,056 of NC_141674.1, read as the reverse complement.
CATTCATTCATTCACGTGTATTTATTGCACTCCTGCCACTTACTAGGCACTTTTTTAAGTACTTGCATAGAATAAACCCCTCAAGTATTCCGGTCCTATGAAGCTTATACTTTATTGCAAGGGAAGACCAACAATAAACTACCTAAAGAATATAATATATAGAAAGATACAAAGTCTAATATTATATAGCATCATATAGTGCATAATGTGATAAATAACATGGAAAGATAGATCGAGAAAGGGCTGGGCTGGGGTAGGGGAGAAGGTTTATCATTTTAAATGGATATGAAACAGAAGTGGTCCAGATTTTTTAGTTTTATTGGTGAAGGGAGGGCAGTTAGCATCTTCTCGGTGGAGGGGGAACCACTGACGGGTATAAGCAGGGGAATGATGACTTCCGATTTGCTGTTTTAAGGATCGCCTTGGCTGCAGGGCAGGGAGCGGGTGACGGTGCGGAGAGCAAGGGAGCAGAGGCTGTCACCTGCCCAGGAGGGAGGCCGGATGTGGGCAGTGGGACGGAGATGGAGAGAAGTGTCATATTCCGAAGAAGGGAAGGGAGGGGAATATATTTTGGAAGTAGAAATGACAGAGGTTTTCGACAGGTTGGTTGTGGAGTGTGAGACAGACAAGAATCCAAGATGACACTTGGATTTCGGACTTGAACCACTGGGTAAAATGGAGGTGCCCCTGCCGGGGGTGGGGGGGAGGCTGGGGGTGGAACAAGTCTCCATGGAGACTGACCACGTTGTCCGTGATTTATAGATTTCATCTCAACACACACCTCTGTGCTCACAAGCGAGAGCCACGTTTCGTGACAATCTGCCGGAATGTGGAAGCCTTCCCGATCTCTGGCGTTGCTCTCTGCGTTGTCTCTGGTTCTCACGTCCATGAATGTGTGTATCTGTGTGTGTTGATGCAGGAGGCATATCAAAAGATTTGGCAATGTCATAGTAATAGAAACGTATAATAACAGGGGCGCCTGGGTGGCTCAGCCGGTTAAGCGGTCACGATCAGGTCACAATCTCGCGGTCCGTGAGTTCGAGCCCCACGTCGGGCTCTGTGCTGACAGCTCAGAGCCTGGAGCCTGTTTCAGATTCTGTGTCTCCCTCTCTCTCTGTCCCTCCCCTGTTCATGCTCTGTCTCTCTCTGTCTCAAAAATAAATAAACGTTAAAAAAAAATTAAAAAAAAGAAACGTATAATAACATGTTAATAATATATATACAAATAATAATAGAAATACATAAGTACACAAATCACAATATAAAACTCATATATTATAGTATATATATTATATATAACACTTGATGGATATATAGAAACTTTTAAAATGTGCCTTTTAAATCTCAAATATATATATTTTTATAGAATGATCACAAAGTGATAAGTTGTAACATACATCATTCATCTATTCGGTCCAGTAATCTCTAAAGCATTGGTTGACATTTGGAAATTGTAGATGTAATTTTTTGTTTGTTTCTTAGGTGTGGCTGTCACTAGCCATATGACACCACCAGCAGGTCTGAGCTGTCATCGGACATGGGGATGGCATTGTCAGGAAAAGTGGTGAGAAATCTGAAAAGGGGAAGAAGAGAACCCTGGGTGTCTCCAGTCCTTCTGGCTTATATGCGCTTTGGGGTTTTTTAAATTTTTTTATTTTTTGGTTTTAAATTTACATCCAAGTTACTTATCATGTAGTGCGATAATGATTTCAGGAGTAGATTCCAGTGATTCATCCCCCACGTATAACACCCAGTGCTCCTCCCCACAAGTGTCTTCCTTAATGCCCTTTGCCCATTTAGCCCATCCTCCTACCCACAACCCCTCCAGTCTGTTCTCTGTATTTAAGAGTCTCTTCTGTTTTGTCCCCCTCCCTGTTTTTATATTATTTTTGCTTTCCTTCCCTTATGTTCATCTGTTTTGAATCTTAAAGTCCTCATATGAGTGAAGTCATCTGATGTTTGCCTTTCTCTGACTAATGTCGCTTAGCATAATACCCTCTAGTTCCATCCACGTAGTTGCAAATGGCAAGGTGTCACTCTTTTTGATTGCCGAGTAGCACTCCATTGTATAGACAAACCTCTTCTTTATCCATTCATCTGTCGATGGACATTGTATGCACCTTTGGTTTTGAGCTACTTCACAGCTCTGTGTGTTACAGAAACTGGCAGTAGTATAATTGATCTTTGTCCACAGAAATGCAAATTAATATTATCCACTGGAGATATGATAGACTATCCCTCTGGGGATATGGACCTGTTTTGGATCAATTTGCATATTTATTTCAGCATTCTTGGTTTTCTCTATAGTGTATTCTCTGAATTCTCCTTTGCGTGGATTGTAACATCCTACCGGCTTCTTCATCAGTTAATGAGTTATATCTTTGACACACATTCATCTAATAGTTGTCCGAGTTAAGCTGATTTTACCATTTAAAAATTATTTTTAACAACATCAAATGTTTCCAAAGATCATCTTTTAAGTGGGTAGTTATTAGGTTATCCAAGATCCCCATAACTAGAGATTTTCTCTTAACGTCAACGACATCGGTCAAGATGCTGAACCCTCTCTTAACTTCTATTGAGCTAACAGCAATAACTTTACAATCTTTTCTGCTTTTATACTGCCTGATACTTTTTTAAAATTTAACATCTTTATTATCAAATAAGTCACAGACAATGTCTTGAAATGTCATTTTAATTAATTGCCTCAATTTGTTATGTTTTTTCTTCATCTGCAATCCAGAAGTTCTGTAAACCTTGTTGGCCAAGTTTCAGGATTCGGTAAATTGGAATAACTCAAAAGTTTTCAAAATTTTTCATATGTTGCTCTTAAATACATTCACATACAATTTTGTAAACAGGCTAATATATTCAATCTTGAAATTGATACAGTCTTCCCAAATTGTTGTAGATCATTTTCTTATTTCTGTCACGTCTTTTTCTTCATTTTTGCAGATTTATCTACAAGTAAGTTCAAGCACTTTATCATTCACTGCATTCATGTTGGCTTTAATAGCTGAAACCTTTCTTTTTAAGCAATCTTTACACCCAATGTGGGGCTCGAACTTACAACCCTGAGATCAAGAGTCGTATGTTCCACCAACCGAGCCAGCCAAGCACCAGGAACACGTCTTTCTTATAAGGCTAAGAAAAGCGCTGAGTTCTTTTTATGACATCATTTATCAAGGTCACATATCTGCATGATGTTTTGTTTTCCATACTGTTTATTTCCATTTCGCAGTTTATTACCATTCAAGGCTGGCTACGATCTCCAGCTGGCTCTTGCAGTTCTGGTAGATCCAAATATTCTTCCAGTTTTCATTTTTTCGATTCCTTCCTTTTCAGACACATTATCTGATTTTCTTTGATAGTCACTCAATACATGGTAGAAAATATTTAAAGTTACTTGCTATGAATCTTTCATTACATTGACCCCAAATAATTGAGCGATATCTATGACACAAGAGTTTCTTTGTGTGTTTAAATTTTTTTTTAACTTTTTTTCATGTTTATTTGTTTATTTTGAGAGTGAGAGACAGGGGGAAGGGCAGAGAGAGAGAGGGAGAGGGAGAATCCCAAGCAGGCTCCGTGCTGTCAGCACAGACCCCGATGTGGGACTTGACCTGAGCCAAAATCAAGGGCCAGATGCTTAACCAACTGAGCCACCCAGGCGTCCCACTTTGTGTGTTTAAAAATGTGATGGCTCAGAGCCTGGAGCCTGTTTCCAATTCTGTGTCTCCCTCTCTCTCTGCCCCTCCCCCGTTCATGCTCTGTCTCTCTCTGTCCCAAAAATAAATTAAAAAAAAAAAAAAAAAAAAAAAACGTTAAAAATGGATTGTAGGGGTGCCTGCGTGGCTCAGTAGGTTGAGTGTCCAACTTCGGCTCAGGTCATGATCTCACGGTTCATGAGTCTGAGCCCTGCGTTGGGGTCTCTGCTGTCAGCACGGAGCCTGCTTCAAATCCTCTGTCCCCCCTGCCTCTCTGCCCCTCCCCCACTCATGCTCTCTCTCTCTCTCTCTCTCTCTCTCTCTCTCAAAAATAAACATTTAAAAAAATAATAAGGGTGAAAAAATAAACAATAAAGAAATAAACATATGGTGGGGGGACATAGTTTTACAAAATCCCGTTAAGGAGAATACGAGCAAACGTGTGGAAGCCCACAGCAGTACACTATTCTACGTAAGGATATTTTATAATTTATTTACCTTTTTACCTGTCAATGGGTGTCCAGGTTCTTTGCTGTCATAAACAATGATGCAATGAACATCTGTGTGTTCACACTCCCCTGAGCAGACGTTTCTCCAGATTTATGCTGTAAGTAGGATTTCAGGGTGAAAGAAATCGGCATTTTTAACTTTACTTGGTATTTTCATCTGCTCCCCAAAGTGGATGACCTGACTTACGACCCCACCACAGTGTCTCCACGCCCCTGATTCTCCACGTCCTTGAAGACACTTGGCCCCATCAGACCTCTTCATCTTTGCACATCTGGTAGGTCTGGAGTGATGCTTGCTTCCTCACTGGTCTTCTTCTGATTACCAGGCACTGTGCCAGGCCGCCAGAGAGGGACATGGTCCTGTCTTAGAGGTCCCTGCTGAGTGAAGGGGAGCAAGTCCAGAATAACTTTCAGGGACACCGACCCGTGTTGGGCTCTTTATATTTTCCCCTCTCTGGTTCCAAGAGTCTTCCCCAGGGCAGGTGTATGGGGCAGAAATTCCCCGGAAGCCATCCCCTCCTTGTGTTCTGAATTCACTAGGAAGATAGATCTTGGAGGTCCTTGGTTGGGAACAGTCCCTGAGACTGCTCCGGGGATGGAGAGACTCCTCCTGGGGACGGCTTGGGCACCAGGGCTCCAGTCTGGGCTGGGATGCCAGTGTCCGGGAACGGCCAAGAGCAGAGTGGGTGGGGCAAGGGCGTCCAGAGTTACGGTGTCCCTCTGATGGGACTGCCTCTAATATTTCACTCTGGTTGGGGCACTGGACCAGGACGGGAAGCATCAGGAGGCCTGAGAATGAAAGTCATGAACTTTCCTGCTTCCCTGGGTACAATGGAGGCTTGGAGTCCAATTTGATTGAGGAGGAAGAGGGAGACGGATGCTCCACTGCACCTGCGTGTGTGGGTAAGCCATGCGGTAAACAGGCCATCTCGATGCATCGTGAAACACGTGTCTCTACGGGGCAACGGTGTGCATGGGCACCGCATGGGCACTCAGCTCAGTCCCAAGGTCGGGGGACTTTGGAGGGGGGAGTGTCCCTCAAGGGGGAGGAGGGATCAGACCAAAGCGTCAAGTGTTAAGGAAATTGGGTTTCTCTTTGGAATAATAAATGGAGGAATATCAAAGAGAGGAATAAATCTGCATTTGTGAAAGATGATCCTGCCTGCAGTGTAGACAATGGATCAGGGGTCAGGAGACTGGAGTGAGCAGGGGAGACTTGGCAGGCAATGATGCAGGTGACACTAGGTGGTCACAATGGCTGTGACCAGAAACATGACCCCAGGGGGCCTGATGCTGCTCTGGTGGGAGGGGCTGGGAAGGCAGCGACAGGCCCCCGAGGAGCCCAGGAAGAGTGGGTGTGGGTGGGTGGGTGTGAAGGCGAGGGTTCTGTCAGGGCCCGGTCCATTTGGCAGCCTGGGGACCTAACAGGAAGTGAGGACCTCGTCAGAAGCTCACGAGCAGGACCGGGGACCAGTCATTTAGTTTAAGGGTCACTTAGTTTAAGTAAAGATACAGGGGTGATGACATCACCCAGGGAGGGCGAGAAGGCGGAGAAGGAGAGAGGGTCTGGGACAGGAATGGCTATTGCGTAGTTTCAAGATACAATCAAGTTCCATTGTGACCTGGCTGCCTCTACCTTTTTTTTTTTTTAATTTTTGTTAATGTTTCTTTTTGAGAGAGAGAGAGACAGAGAGAGAGACAGAGCATGAGCAGGGGAGGAGCAGAGAGAGAGGGAGGCACAGAATCCAAAGCAGGCTCCAGGCTCCGAGCTGTCAGCACAGAGCCCGATGCGGGGCTCGAACTCACAAACCGTGAGATGGTGTCCTGAGCCGAAGCCAGACGCCTAACCGACTGAGGCCCCCAGGCACCCCTGCCTCTGTCTTTTTGTTGCCATCCTCGACGTGAATTTATAATCGTTTCCCCCAACCTTACCTTACAGACCATTTCATATAAAAATGAACCACTGCCTCTATTATCCTGAATACTAGAAAAACCGCGTCACAAGCTACAAGGGCCACATGCGCTGCTGTGAGTTGCCTTCCTGGCTGCATGTTGTTTTAGTCGTGAGACTCTTAGCTCACAAAGTTCCTAATTAAATGGGAGTGGGAAAATACGTTTATTATTTATTTATTAGCAAACAGCCTTTGATAATGAACCTGAGCACTTTGACGACATGTACCGACAGGATCTTTTTGAATCTGGGCTCATCGGGGACGGCTATAGAGAAGGGGGTGGGCTCTTTTTTACAACCACACCAGAACTACTCAAAAGGTGTTTTCCTCTTCGAAGCGGGAGATTTAGTCAAGCGATTACGCCCTTTGAGAGGACACGATTGAAATGCTTTTGGGGGGCAAGACTCTCTCCTAAATACCTGCCTCAGGGGCTCAAGCCATCTCTTTGGAGGAGGATGAGGGGGCTTGACTTTCAGGATAAGCCAAGTCGTTGGGAGCCAAGTGTGATGAATGAGAGGAAAGACTGAGCCAAGTAATAGCAGATCAGCAAACTTGCGGTATCCCCTCCCCCGTGCGGGCCTCCCCCTCCCCTATTCTCACCCACTCACGAAGGGCATTGCCATCCACCAGCCTGAAAAACAACTTCATTAGAGCATTTGTTTATAATTTAAATTATAATTCACCCCTCCTTAGTCAGTTTTGTGTTTTCTCTAACACACATTCCAGAACATTCCGTTCCGGTAAAACACAGGCACAGAGAATGTGTTCAAAAAAATTCTAGGGGTGCCTGGGTGGCTCAGTCGGTTGAGCGTCCGACTTCAGCTCAGGTCATGATATGTTTCTTGAGTTCGACGCACACATGGGCGTCCCTCCCCCACTCTCTCTCTCTCTCTCTCTCTCACTCTCTCTCAAAATAAATAAAACATTTAAAAAATATATTAATTGAACTTCAAAATGAGCTGCAAGCCAGAGGAAGTAGCAGTGGGCCGGCAATGGACGACCTAAGGTAACAAGACGGTACCCTACTGTTTTCTTCAGTGATTTCAAAGCTATTAGTTCATGTAATTCGCATCCAGCCACCCAGAAAGATGGGCCAGGCAAGTCCCAATATCCCTATTTTACAGAAAAGGGCGCAAAAACCAAGCTTATAAGGGAAGGAGATGCCGTGGTTCAGACGGGACGGCTGATCATTAGAGCTGGAGGGAATCTGGTCAGATATCGAGCCTGAGTTCACTTTACGAGTGAGAAAACAGGGGCTGAAGAAGTGAAGTGATTCATCTGCCACATCTTAGCTGCTTGCTAGGAGAGCCAACGTTAGATTCCAAGTTCTTCAGTTTCTAATCAAATTCCAAGAGGGTGCTTCCAAACACGTCAGCGAACGGCAGGATCACCGCAGCGAATACACGTGCGTCTTCCCCACAATGACGCAGGACGGCAACACTCCTCCGGGGTCTCCGGCACCAGACTGCCTGGGTGGGAACCCTGGTTCAGCCCCTTTGGGACTCAGTAAACTTGAGGGACCTCATAAATTGATTCACACCCAGGCATCCATGATTAATGTGATGTCTATCCCAGTCGAACCTACTTTTTGAAAGAGAATGCCTGGAAATCTTTAGCCCCCAGGCACCAATCTCCGCTGCTGGTGCCTCGCCTAATACCTGACACAGAGTCAGCACTCCATAAATAATGGAACTCAGGCGTAGTTGAACTTGAGTGTGGAGGTTCTGGAGCAAGAGGAACCGTGCTGAAATTCCTCAGTTCATCCTACAGACGTGACACGTTCCCTATTCCCCGAGGTTTTTGTGGCCCCGAAAACTTACTTTGGGATGGGCAAGTATAAGCTAAAGAATTAGGGAAATCTGGCAAAATTATAATGATAAGGTAATAAGCTCTATTATATCAGTTTTCAGGGAGTTAGAGTGAACCATTCCAACGAAGACACTGGCTAATAGGTTGCTGTGGCCAAAAGCCCATAAAATACATCAAGGATTTCTGCAAAGCTGAGAATATGTTCCCACCGTTCTCAGAAGCGAGGGTACCAGATACATCTTTAATTATGGCATGTCAAGAAAATATCTTGAGGAAGAACCATTAAAAAATAATCAGGAGAAGGAGAGAGAGGCTGATATTGGGGTTAGAATAACAAGGTTAGGATTTTTTTTTTTTCTAGAAAGACAATGGCTCTGAGGAAAAATAGAGAATAATTTCTTTTTTTTTTTTAACTTTTATTTATTTTTGAGACAGAGAGAGACAGAGCATGAACGGGGGAGGGGCAGAGAGAGGGAGACACAGCATCTGAAACAGGCTCCAGGCTCTGAGCTGTCAGCACAGAGCCCGATGTGGGGCTCGAACTCACGGACCGCGAGATCATGACCTGAGCTGAAGTCGACGACTCAAACGACTGAGCCACCCAGGCGCCCCAGAGAATAATTTCTTGATGGACTTTCTGTTTATTGGACAAATTTACCAAATGCCTACTTGGTCCAGGCACATTTAGGTGCTAGAATTCACCAACACACAAGACAGACCAATCCTTGTCCTTGTGTGTGTGTCGGGGGGGGGGGTGAGGGGGGTCACTGGATATTAATATAAATTTGTTTTTTCCAAATTTTGGAAAATTAGGTAGAAAGATTATCTTATGAAGCCTGAAAGGGGTATATTTAGACCAAGCATAAGAACCCCTGCACAATGCCCAGGACTAGAGCAGTGCCCAGTGGATAATTGGTGATTTTATCTAACAGAAGTGCTGTTGTTCTTAATATCCTTTATCTTTGCGATATTAAAACTCCAAGAAAACTCCAGAAAAAGTAGGCGAAGGACAGCAGGCAATTCAGAAAGAAGAGAAATGGCCAATCGAATTAAACGCAAATTCGAATATGTGCAAAATCAAATGCAAATGAGAATGTATGCAAATTTAAATGCAAATTAGAACACACGCAAAATTAAAGGCAAATTAAAACGTAACAGTGCAAGTCGCTAGAAACTTCAAGAGTTAGTAGCTATGCAGGTAGAAAAGGCTAACAGATTCTAATAAATCCACACAAGGTGTATAATGATTGATTAGTGAGAACTAGACATTGGGGGATATGAAAACCGACATTTGAACAATAGTTTGTTGTCAGAGGCTCCTAGCATAGCTCATTGAGTTTAACCCGAGATTTCTGTGCTGCAGGCTCACGGACCCATTCCTGGGGACCACCATGGGGAGGCGGAAAAACGCTGAGTTGAATTTTTGGCACGCGGCCCAGCCGGGCTTTCTTATGTAACAATCGCCTGAGCTAGTTAGTATGAGAACTTTTGAAATAAAAGCTAAGAGTGGCCAAAACAAATATGTGGCCAGATTAAAGCCAGCTTGGCCAATGTTTCTCTAACATTCCTGCTTTATAAACATAGAAAACAGTACGAAAAGAGAAGGTTGTGTTTTTGCCACAAATCCTATTTGTGATCCTTGTTTGTCTGTCTCTGTTACACCATCTTCGCTGTCAAAAGCTTGAGCATTCCAGAGAGTCCACTGGGAGCTTTCGAAACACCAACCAAAACAAAGCAAAAGTCAGGGATGGAGAAACTAAGGTTCCCTGTTCTCTTGTGGGTGTCACCGAAGTTTTCGCTTCCATAACCGACGTCGGATCTTTCAAGCAAACGCCTAGAACTCTCCCCTCTCTGCAAACCAGGTATCTGTGGACCAGGTGATGTATTTGTTCAGCATATCCTGTGCCTTTATTCCCAGAAGAAAGGGAATGGGACAGAACACTCTGTCAAATAAACAATTGCCCAAGGTCTTGGGCAAGAGAAATTGGGACAGGAAGCAGACAGCGGACTCTTTGCCCTAGGTAACTGCCTGATAAGGTAAACACACCGTGTACAATGAGTTCCTGTCCTCCTGTGATAAATATTTATATGCTGAGCCCTGTGTTTGAAAGCACTAAACCATCCCTCAGTCTGAACATTGACCTTTCGATGCAGAACACAGGGCTAATTTTACAGGTGATGTAATTAATTTTTGTGGCTCCAAGCCGTACTGGGAACGAGAGACATGGTTGTTTTGGTGATTGTTTAAGAGGGATTCGGCAGGCTGCGCACAGCGTTCGGGTAACAGTGTCAGCACACGGTCGGCAGATTTCTTAGTCACACCTGGAATTCAAGGATCTTAGGAAGACGGTGGTGTAGGGAGCTTATCACAAACAAACTCAGGTTCTCCGGATGTTAGAGGAGGTGATGAACTCGACCCTGTGTTCAGGCACGGCCTTGCACTAATGTTCGGAGCATGCCAAGGGCTTTATTTTTAGCAAATGGCTTTAGCATGGACCCAAGTTTCTGTGACCGGGATGTACTTCACTTTAACGTTAATAAAATGTACAGGCAGACCACTATTTCACGGTGAGCTGAACTGACCCCGTCCCCCAAAACGTAAAAGGCCGATGACGAATGAGGAAAGATACCTGCCACGAAACAGCACCATCCCGTGGCCCAAGCTGGAAACCAGGGTCCGTCCGCACCCCTCTCTCTCGCCCCTGTGTTCAGCGCATCTAAAGACCTTGTTCCACCCCTGAAATACCTCAAATGCACACACTGCCCCCATCACACTTTGCCAATTCTCTGCCTCTTCCAACTTACCCTTTGCACAGGTGTCCCCGGGCACTAACTCACGGCAGTGCCCTCTGTGCTTCCGTTTCTCATTAACTGGCACATTCTCCGGTTCTGCATCTTGGGTCCCCCTCCCCTGACCCACCCTCTGCCAGGTCTTGTGGATCGGCCTTCTGGAACACCTTGGAGCCATCCACCCACATCACTGGAGGTTCACTGCCTCTACCCTTTCTCACGTGGGCCCTCATGTCCCACTTGGACCGCAGAAATGACCTCCATGACCTCTGGGGCCCATTCAGCAGCTCCGGCCTCAACGTCCCCAGCAAAGCCAGAGGGACCTTTCCCAACCACAAGCCTGATGAGGCCACTTCTGGGCTGAAAACCAGTTCGGACTTCCCTCCGCCCTGAGGATGAAGACAAAGCTCCCATCCCACTTTCAGGGGCTGTGTCACTACCCTAGTGCCACCCCCAGGGTGGGCTGCTCAGCCACACCAGCTCCCAACACAGAGCCCAGGGGACTTCCTCCCTTTTCGCTCGTTCATTCACTTCCAAAAACTCATCCGCGTCTGAGATCAGCTTACTTACTCGCCTGCACATCACAGGTGCTCAGTGCATATCTGTGGAATAAATGAATGGATGAAAGAACCAACCAAGGAAACCTCCGTCCCAGGGTGATAAACGGTGAATTCATCCGAGAAAATGGCAGACCTTAAAGACCATAAACTAGGAGTCCAGGCCCTGGATGGCCATCTTATCCATAGCTGTGGACAAAGAGTCTAGAAAGGAAAATGAACAGTTGCTGGCCGACTGTCTGACCGCCTCACCTTGATCTGGAACTCTCTAATCTCTGTGCCCACCCCCCAGTCCCCTGCACTGGTCTTCCTTCACATTCCAGCTCAAAACACATTCCTTCACGTCGCTGGACACGCCCGCCCGCCCGCTCCTTTGGGCCTCAGGGCCTTGCACCTGCTAATATCTCTCCAGCCCCTCCCCCTCCCACCGCAAGTGGTTATTTCCTACTCCTTCATCGAGCTGCAACTCCGATGTCACTTCCTGAGAGGGACCTTGCGGAGCCCTAGGCCAGATCAGATCCCCTCACAGCATGCCAGTCCTTGCCCAAACACCAATCGACCCATTTTGCAATTACGGGTTTGGGTAACTCTCATTACCATCTACCTTCTTGCCCCGTGAAGGCGGGGATTGTGGGGTGTTCCTCACCTCTTCAGGCAGACCTCCATCCAACACAGCAGCTTGTCTAAAGCGGTGCCCAACTAATATTCGGTGATTGTTATGGAAACACGGGGAGTGTCGATACTCTAATACGCTTTACGTATGTGACCCTCAGACTCCAGGAGGACGAGTGGGCAAAGGAAGTAGCAAGCAATCCAAACGATACAAACGGTCCAGCAACCTTAGTAGCAGTGAGGGAAACGCACGTTAGAACATAACAAAAGATCGCTTTGTTGCAAACTCTCCGAAAAGCAATCGTAACATCTGCACGTTCGACGCAATGTCTATCAAAATCCTAACAATCTGTTTTTGCAGAAATAGAAAATCCCTCCCAAAAATTCACATGCAATTGCAAGGGACTCTGAACAGCCGGAACCATGCTGGACAGAAACAAAGCAGGAAATCTCACGCTGCCTGATTTCAAAACTTCCTACAAAGCTACAGTAATCAAAACGGGGTGGTCCTGCCACAGAGACAAGACTTCTAGACCAATAGAATAATCTAGAACAGGAAAGTGAAAGAGATATCCCAGAAAGAAATCCTCACCTAACTGGTCAAATGATTTTCAACAAGGGTCCCAAGACCATTCCATGGAGGAAAGGACGGTCTTTTCCCAACGGTGCTGGGAAAACTGGACATCCACATGCACAAGAACAAAACTGGACTCTTACCTAACACGATATGCCTGCTCAAGTGGGCGAGGGGCAGAGAGAGAGCGGGAAGAGAGAGAATCCCAAGCAGGCTCCTCCCTGTCAGTGCAAAGCCCGACGTGGGGTTCAGACCCAGGAACTATGAGATCATGATCCAAGCCCAAATCAAAGGTCAGATGCTTAACCAACTGAGCCACTCAAGCACCCCTGCAATCGCATTTCTAATTGTATCTGGATGGTCTTCTAGAAGACACGGGAACAACTTCAAAGGCCACAGGTGTCCCTTCAGCGGCGGGTCTTAGACGGATGCTGTGGGGGCCACTTGCCGTCCTAGGGGGCTCAGGGGTTTTTAGCTGTTTGGGCATCTGATAAAGGACTGATCACCACTCCCGGGTACCCGGCCTTCCTCTTTGTTACCAGAACTGGACTTTTACTTCTGAATGTTATGAACCAAGCTATTTGAAACTTTCAAGGAAGTGTCTGCACAGTCCAAGTCATAAAAGAAGCCAGACACCTGCAGAGGAGGCGGGCAGGTATGAGGGTGGTACCCCAGCGGTGATGTCTGCTTCCTCCACAGCCCAGGCGGGGCCCTGTGCTGGTGTCACGCTTTCAGGGGCCCCACTTTGGTCCGACCGCACCCTCCCTCATAGAGCAAGGAGCCCGGTCCCCACTTCCAGGCTGTACTCTGCTTTTCTGGGACCCCGGGATCCCCTGCCCCAAGGGTCCCCAGCCAACTTGTAGGGTCTGCCCTTCTGTCAGCGGGCCAGCCTATGGTGTGTGTCCCTCTAGGCAAGAGGGCCAGGGGAGGGACAACGGGCCTCATCCAGGGCCATACTCTCGTGACTGCTGTGCCCAATCGCAGGCCACTGTACCACTGCAACCTGCATGAAAAAGAAAAACAAAATAGGTGGGGGGCCTGGGTGGCTCAGTTGCTTAAGCATCCGACTCTTGATTTCGGCTCGGGTCATGATCTCATGGTTCATGAGTTTGAGTCCCACATTGGGCTTTGTACTGACAGCTTGGAGCCTGCTTGGGATTCTGTCTCCCTCTCTCTCTACCTCTCCCCTGCTGGCGCTCTCTCGCTCTCTCTCAGAATGAATAAATAAACTTTAAAAATGTTTAAAAAACACAGCAGGGGCGCCTGGGGGGGCTCAGTCGGTTGAGCATCCGACTTCGGCTCAGGTCATGATCTCGCGGTCCGTGAGTTCGAGCCCCGCGTCGGGCTCTGTGCTGACAGCTCGGAGCCTGGAGCAGGCCTCGGATTCTGTGTCTCCCTCTCTCTCTGTCCCTCCCCTGCTCGTGCTCTGTCTCTCTCTCTCTCAAAAATAAATAAACATTAAAAAAAAAATTTTTTTAATAGAGCAAGATAGAAAATACAGCAGGCATATATAAGTATTTTGGTAAAATATTGGTTTCTGTTATGTAGTCTGGGCTTCACGTCAAACGCATCTCCTCCTGTGCGTCTCGGCCCGGAGAGTTTGACAAAGCAGGTAGGACACACAGGTGGGCGTGCCCATGGCCCCTTCAGTGGAGAGAGACGCAGGGAGGCCCTGTGTCCACAGACCCCCGAGACCACCTGCACCAGGCGGCTCTAACCTGCGCCCGCGACGAGGCCAGAACCCTTGTCCCGCTCTCCATCCTCCACCACGATCACCCTCGGAACCGCTGTTGACTCGCCCAGACACCTGCAGGAGCCTCCTCCCTGGTTTCCCGGTCCACGTCTCCTCCGACCCTCTCCCCTCCCCCATCCATTCTGCTCAGCTGTCACTCCGTCCCTCACAAGCCTTCGGGGCCTCCTGTCCAACACCCCAGCCCTGTCCCAAATGAGCCTCACTCACTGGCCTCTGGCCCTGGCTGCTCCTTCCGGCACGAGTACTTTCTGTCTGGTTCTCCTGGTGGCTCCCATGTCTTCCAGCTCTCAGCTCAGATGTCCCCTCCTCGGAGGCGCCTTCCCGAGCCCCTCTGTCCCTGTCACAGCCCCGAGAGGCTCTTTTGCACACTTGCCTGCTTGCCACCCGTGCCCCTAACCTTCCCGCCAGAGGTCAGCTCCAGGACAGCATGCCTGGCGCACAGCAGGTGCTCAATAAACACATCCTGGGGGAAAAAGGAAGTCATCAGAGTGACCTTCTAATGCAGGACGGTGCGGGTGACCCAAAGGGGCAGATCGGCGAACGGCTTGAGGCTGGTGTGGAAGTGACGTTAAGGTTCTACTCGCGCGGAAGGCCAGAGAGTGAACGTGCAAAGATTTCTCCCAGCGTCTTGGGTCTAGACTCTCGGACGTCTGCAAGTCTGCGCATAATCATTAACTTTTATTGGCGACGTATCGAGCTGTACCGCAGAAATAATGTAATTGTTTCCTAGCTGCTAGCCGGCTCTCCCTGGTTGAGGCAGGAGGATCTATGTGGAGCACTCCTAGATTTCCCACAGAGACCTGCCTCGGGCACTTTCCAGTTATTACACCCCGGGAAAAGGCCATAAAACCGATATTAGGCCCCAAATGACTTTTACAGCTGGAGACAACCAAAGCTCCTGTATTTTCATCCCAGGCAGGACTACAACTCGGTCACGAAACGTCCCAGCATCCCACTTGCCAGCAGCATTTTCATTTTAGTTCATTTTCGGGTGGCTGTGACAGCCACGAGGGGCGGGATTTGATTTTCTCTACCTGCGGTTTGTAGAGGAGGACTTTTGTGCACTTTGACTAATGGGACCTTCACTCCCTGGCCCCCTTTATTACACTGCCTGCGGGACCCCGGGATCCCTTTCCCTCTCTCCAACATCAGCAATCTGTGTGATGGGAGAGGCCGTCTGGGGAGAGGCAGAAGTTGGTCGCCAGCCTCCAGTTTTACTAATAGGCTGTCCCCAACCTCTCCTAAGGAGCCAACCGAGCTTGGGGATTCGGGTCAGCTGGGACCCCGGTTTGTGGTTCACTGCTGCTGTGGGGTGAATACTCTCAGGACGAATAGAGGGTCACCGAACATTTCTCTTTTTGGAAAACGGAGCCTTTTACTTTTCACGGCTTTATGGAGACGCAGCTCGCGTCCCCTCCAGTTCACCCACTTGAGGTGCACGACGCTGGGGCTTTTAGAGCGTTCACAGACCCGTGCACTTAACCCTGCAATTCTAGAACGTCTTCGTCACCCCAAAGAGAAACTGACACCGATTAGCCATCACCCCTCCGGTCCTCCCTTCCCCCCAGCTCCTGGCAACCACGGATCTACCTTCTGTCTCCGTGGATTGGCTTCTTCCACACGTCTCATCTAAGTGGAAACCTACCACATGTGGTCCTCTGTGTCTGGCTTTGACGCAGCATGGTGTTTTCAAAGTTTATCCCCATCGTAGCTTTTCTGCAGGTGTCTGCGTGTTTATTGCCAAACAATAGCCCTCGGTGTGGGTGTGTCACTTCATCCATTCATGGATTGAAAAGTTATTGACCTTTGGTGCTGGAAGGGACATGGCAGGTCCTCCAATGCAGCCCTCAATTTCACAAAGGAGGAAAAGGAGGCACAGAGAGGGGAAGTGACTTATCCAGGGTGGCACAGCCAGCCTGGGAGACCTGATACTGACTGGAGCTTTGGCCTTATAAATCATGTAATATTTCATGCTTACTGGAAAGTTAGAAAAAAATACAGTGAACTCTCTTTCTCTGTTCACAGCCTTTACCCATTTCTCTTCGGGGTTTCCTTTTCTTTAATTACTTGTAGGAGTTCTTAGTAAATTCTAAAGGCAAATCATTTGTTGTTTACAAACCGTACCCAGCTTTTCCCAGTCTGTGGCTTGTATTGTCCTTTGGTTTCTGGTGTTGATGAGGTTTGGTGGACAGAAGTTTCTAATTTTAGTGAATTGTCTGTCTTGTTATTTATGGTTTGTGCCTTCTGAGTCTCGGTTAAGAAATCCTTTGTTAGGGGAGCCTGGGTGGCTCAGTTGGTTTATCATCTGACATATATATATATATATATATATATATATATATATATATATATTTAATGTTTATTTTATTTTTGAGAGAGAGAGAGAGAGAGAGAGAGCATGAGCAGAGGAGGGGCAGAGAGAGAGGGAGACACAGAATCTGAAGTAGGCTCCAGGCTCTGAGCTGTCAGCACAGAGCCCAACACAGGGCTGGAACCCATGAACTGTGAGATCGAGACCTGAGTCGAAGTCAGACACTTAACCAACTGAGCCACTCAGGTGCCCAAAGCATCTGACTCTTGATATTGGCTCAGGTCATGATGCAGTGTTCTGGGATCAAATCCCGTGTCGGGCTCTGCCCTAAGCGTGGAGCCTGCTTAAGATTCCCCACCTGCCCCCTTTCTCTCTCTCTCTCCTTCTCCCTCTGCTCCCTCCCCCATTCGTGTGCTCTTTCTCTATCTCTAAATAAACATTTTTTAAAAAATTAAAAAAAGAGAAATCCATTGTTAGTATTCTCCTAGCTTTTCCTCTAAATGTTTTCAAATTTTGCTTTTCACATTTAATTCATCTGGAATGTACTTTCTTTCTAGGTTCTTGGCAGAGGCTCTGTAGCAAAGACAGATTAACAAAAACACCCTTTTTTTCTTAATGTTTATGTATTTTGAGAGAGAGAGAGAGAGAGAGAGAGCGCACACAGTGAGGGAGGGGCAGAGAGAGGGAGACACAGAATCCAAAGCAGGCTCCAGGCTCTGAGCTGTCAGCACAGAGTCTGACGTGGGGCTTGAACTCACAAGCTGCAAGATCATGACCTGAGCCAAAGTCGGGTGCTTAACCCACTGAGCCACCCAGGCCCACCCAAAAGCATACACTGTTATTTCTGATAAATTCTACATGACACAGGAGCCTTCACAAGGAAATGAAGACTCGAAGAGTAGTTAAAGCTGAGGGCTTTTTTTTTTTTTTTTAAATCTGAGTGCTTTTATTACTGGGTTCGATGAGGAGTAGAAAGTCATGGGAAAGCATGATAAGACATTGGGGTAGGAGCCAAGAATAGTAAACTGGGGGAAACTTAGTGATGTCTATTCATTCAGATTTCTCTTGGCATCCCCCTCATCTTTGGAGATGAGGATATTCCTTTCCTCCAGGTATAGAGAGAGAACCTGTCGCATGAGGGTCTATGATCTACTTCAGGGGAAGGTCAGAGAGTCCTTCCGGCAACTACTGCTGCTCAGATTCCTTCCATGTAGGTCAGTCAACATGCCAAAGTGCCATATTTGGGGGGAGCGTGTCTCCCACCCTGTCAAGACAGTGCTTCCTTTACCACATAAATTATACCCATATACCTGTTTTAATTTTGGGGCTCTGTTCCTTTAGTCTTTTTGTCTACTTCTGTGCCAATACCATATGTCTCAATTCCTATAAGCTCATAATAAGTCCTAATATTTAGAAGGGCAAGCACGAGCCCCACCACCTCTCACTTTGCCCTCTTTCTTCCAAATAACCTTTGTTTTAAGTTTGTTTATTTGACTTGAGAGAGAGAGAGAGAGAGGAGAGGGAGAAGGAGTGTGTGTGCATGTGTGTGTGAGCAGGGGAGGGGCAGAGAGAGAAGGAGGGAAAAAGAAAATTCCAAGCAGGCTCCTTACTGTCAGCTCAGAACCATGAGATCATGACCTGAGCCAAAACCAAGAGTCAGACACGCAACTGACTAAGCCACCCAGATGCCCCTAAAATAGTCTTAACTTGTTTGCTTTTCCATCTAAGCTCCAAGATAAGCTTGCCCATTCCTCAAAACTCCTTTTGGGGCTTCGATTGGTATTGCATTGAATTTACACGTTAATATGAAGTGTACTAACGTCTTTATGAGACATTGAATATTCCTATCCATGAAGATGGTATATAGCTCTCCTTTTTAAAATGTTTCAATACATAGATTTTAAACAATTTTATAAATTGTATGATTTATGTTATAAATTTTACCATCATAGTTTTACAATTTACAGAAATCATACACATCTTTTGTTACATTTATTCCTTGGTTATATAATTTTTCTTGCTATTGTAAATGGCGGTTTACAAACTATATTGTTGCCAGCATCTAGGAATACACATGAGATTAAATATTAATCTGAGATTCAGCAGCCATGATAAATTCTCGGAGTTCCCAAAAATGTATTGAGTTTTTATGCAGATGATCACATTATCTGTGACCTATGACAGTTTTGGTTTTTTTCCGTTCGAACTTACACCTTTTATTAACTTTTTTGTTCTTCATGCACAGGTTAGGACCCGAATCCTTCATACGGCTGAGTGGAAGTGGAGACAGTGGGCACTGCTCCTCATACCTGACATTAAAGGAATGTTTCTCATTTAATCTTTAAGGGTGATGTTTGCTGTAGGTTTTGCCAAATGTCCTCTATCCAGTTCTAGAAGATCCCTTCTGTTTCTAGTGACTCATGAATCCTTCCTCTGGTTTTAAAAGTTGTTATTAATTCATATTTGCATTATAGAAGTAACATATGCTCATAGAAACGGAAATCAAATAGGATGAAAGTAAAAACACTCCATCCCAGCCCCAGCCCTTCTCTTCAGACAAAACCGCTGTTAACATTTTGTCATTCCTTCTAAAAATTTTCAATGCACGCGCAAGCATATATTGGTATGCCCCTATTTTTCCACACAAAAAGACTACATTGCAGTCCTGTTCTATAATTTTATTTTTTTCAATAAAGCATCTTGGGCATTACTCTACGTTGGGACACGTGGGTCTACGTCATTCTTTTTATTTTTATTTTTTTTTAATTTTTGAATGTTTTTATTTATTTTTGAGGCAGAGAGAGACAGAGCATGAGCAGGGGAGGGGCAGAAAGAGAGGGAGACACAGAATCCGAAGAAGGTTCCAGGCTCTGAGCTGACAGCACAAAGCCCGATGTGGGGTTTGAACCCACAAACTGTGAGATCATGACCTGAGGTGAAGTCGGACGCTCAACCGACTGAGCCACCCAGGCGCCCCTACGTCATTCTTTGTAATGGCGGCACCATACTCCACCGTATGGATGCCCACGGCGGTTTAACCAATTCCCTTCCAATGTACATTTAGGTGTATCTGTATTTGTTTACTAGTCTGTTTGCTGGCTATTACACATAATGCCTTAATGCACATGCTTGGGCATAATCTTTGTGCCCTTGTGTGGGTACATCAGCAGGATGAACAGGGAAAGTTCCTAGTTGTGAATCTCATTGTGTGACTCCCAACCTCCTTTCCCTGAATCACCCTGCTCCTCACTAAAGGAGACCCAGGAGGACTTTGCTTGCCTCAGTCAAGACCCTCCCAAAACACACGGGTCTTCTCTCCCTGACAAGAAGTCAGGCCAGGGACACAGGGGGCAGGCAGCCCGCCTTCCTCTGCTGTTCCCATGGACCCATCGGTTCCTCTTGGCTTGTCTCAGCCACTGCAGACTTTGGAAGGTAGGTCCGCTCGCCACGACGCTGCCAACGCCTGCTGCCGCTGCAGACTTTGGACCTGATTGTTTATTTAGACTCACGGTGTCTCCTGCTCCTTCCTCGCCCATGCCCTGCCTACCCGGGTGCCTGGTACCTGCGGGCTCCGCCCCTCTCTCAGGAGCACCCTGTGGCTGCGTGCTGTCTGCTTGTTCTTCTTGACACGACTCCTGCGTCTGTGGCATTTGTTTTGTCCCTCTTGGAGAAACGGACTTGCCACGCCAACCCCTTGCCTGTCTGGGTCCCATGCCTTCAAAGGGGGCCAGATACGCCATCCCAAAATATGCTCCTGTGGCAGGAGGACTATGTTGGGCTGAAGGCAACTGAGAGAACGCGAACACAGGAAGGCCTCTCTGCTCTCCTGTTATCTGCCTGAAACCAGGGCATGGCCTCCCCTTGTGAAGGTGTCCCAGGCTTCTCCTGCACCACGATGGGGAGAACAACCCTTATCATCAGAGACGGAGACTCTGCAAGGTGTACCAAGGTGACTCTTAACGTACCAAGGTGACTCTGCATAAGCAAATCTCTAAATCACCCTATCTGCCCTTAGTTCCCCCGCATATCTCCCTTCCTGCAATTTACTGCCCCCTAGAAGCCCTCTTTTCTTTGTCTAAGCCCTTTTTTACGATATAAAGCCTTTTGTTAAAATGGTGCATAAACTGCCAAGCCTAGCCACTTTTTTTGGGTTTTTGCTTCTTTTCTGGGGAAGTCCCCTGCATGTAAAATCAAAAATAACATTTAGGGGCACCTAGGTGGCTCAGCTGGTTAAGCGTCTGACTCTCGGTTTCTGCTCAGGTCATGATCTCACGGTTTGTGAGTTCAAGCCCTGCCCTGGGCTCTGTGCTGGCAGTGCAGAGCCTGCTTGGGATTCTTTCTCTCTCCCTCTCTCCCTGCCTCTCCCCTGTGCATATACACACTAGCTCTCTCTCTCAAAATAAATAAATAAACCTTAAAAAAAAATCTGTATGCTTTTTCTCTTATTAGTCCGTCTTTTGTCAGCTTAATTTGCACATCCCAGTCACGCACATAAGAGTGTTGAGGAAGTCTGTCCTCCCCTGCGTGATCCATACTCCATTCTCAGCCACAACCCTATGCTGACCAAGGGCCCCCAAGGAGGGCTCACTCCACTGAGTGCCCTCTGTCACATACTGACTACCCTCCAGCCAGGTGATCTTTCCAAATGAACACCATATCGCCTCACTTTCTCTTTTCGGATCTTTTCTTTCAGCATCTCAACGCAATTAGAGAAAACCCAACCACCACTTAATGACCTGCCTCTCACTCCCCCTTACAACCCCTGCAACCGCAGGGACCACAAGGTGCCCCCTTCCTCAGTTCTTGGCCCTTCCTCACTTCCGGGCTTTGGGTGCGCTGCTCTCTCTGCTGGACGCGTCCACCACCATCTCTTTGCAAGGGTCAGCTTCCTCCCCGCTACAAGCAGGGATCATTCTTGATCACAGCAGCTCCTGTCTTCCATTGTCAGCTCACCATGTTTCCCCCACCGGAAGGAGGCTGATTTTCCTTGGAAGAATTACCCGTCCCCCATTCTATGGTGTCAAGCAACATGCCCCACCTTCCCAAAGGATGTGGCAAAAACCCGGCCAATCCGGACCCTCCCTCTGGAATTTGATCCCTGACAGTTGGGCATTTGAATTTTCAACAACAGCAAAACAGTTGGAACAGATTTATCTCAAAAGAGAACGCCCCTTAGCTGTCGTCCTTCTGACAGTCTTTCCCCCGCCGCTCTCTCCCCTTGTTCTGTCCATCTCCCTCCTTTCTTTACACCCCCTCCTACTCCTTCTATTTGGAGAGTTTTCCCTTCCCTCCCCCAGCCTCCCCTCCTCATCAGTCCCTGTTCTTTGCGCTCAAAGAACCCGCCTGAGACTCTCCACCACCCTTCTCCTCCGGGCCCCCTCCTCCTCCCATTTATCCAGTGCCCAATATAAATATTTGATGAGCGACTAACAAAGGCTAATAATGAATGTGTGGCACTTTCCAAGGGGTGGGGGGGAGACACCCTGCAAGCAACAGGAGTGAGATCTCTCGAGAAGGGCACAAACAGCATAATTAGTAAGTGCATCATATACTTTTGGCTTTGTTTGTGCCGCCTCCTTGGGCATAGACATGTGGCTTCCAGGAGAGGTTGGGAGGGACGAATGAAACTCTGTACCGTGAATTCCTCGGCACTGAAACACCCCGCCTGGCCACCTTCACCACGGAGGGGGACACCAGTGGTAAAAATATGGGATGGTGTTGTCTTTTGATGAGAGGGAAGGTACTCCAGAGAGTGGAAGGGCAACACATCTATTCAACTTTCTGATGACTTTCTAAATGCTGAGACTTGACCTCATGCGTTGTTAAACTGATGCTTTGCTGCACTCCAGTGACCAACAGGAAGTGACCAAAGACCCGCACTTGCCCGGCAGGAGGGACACAGGTGCATCCACAGGAAATGAAGATGTCTGTCCCCAGACCCCGTGAGGGCCACCAAGTCCCAGTGCCTGGTATGCTGCAGGAGCTCAATAAATATGTACCCCATGGCTGGATCTAGTTTCTGATGTTTAAAACAATATTTTTAATTTAAAAATAAATTTATTTATTTTGAGAGAGAGAGAGAGAGAGAGAGCAGGGGAAGGGCAGAGAGAAGGAGAGAGAGAATTGCAACACGGGGCTCTATCTCACGAACGGTGAGATCACGGCCTGAGCCAAAATCAGGAGTCAGAGGCTTAAACACCTGAGCCACCCAGGCGCCCCTAGTTACTGACCCCTTGTTAAAAGACTTCCGTTGCTAAAGCAAATTCTTCTTTTTCCCTTGTTTCAGACATAAAGCGGACGGATGGAATCTGGATCTGGAAGATCATCTCTGGCAAGCACCCCTCTGATGATGAAATCCCTTCTAGATCCTGTTGGCTATTTCTGTACTGCTCTGGATTTGGGAAGTTCTTCCTTATGTTAAGCCAAAGACCCTATTGCAAGTGTAGACAAAATGAGTCTACACTCTCCCACGTGGTCACTCCCCACATACGTGGAGACATTCTATCCTTTTCTCTGGGACCCCGACCTTCAACCCCCCTCCCCCCAGCTTGTAGCCTAAAAAAACCTCACCCCCACTGACTGTTTTAACTACCACTCTGGCCCCTTCACCCAAGACCCCTCCATCTATTCTCCAAAACTGGGGTCCCCAGGGCTGGGTCCTGGCCATACTTCGTGGACCGCTCTAAGGGCTCTCCAGTCTCACTCATGCCCATGACTTGAAGCACCTTCAGTCAGCTCATGTTTTCCAGATTTATACCTGCGGCCCTGACGCCCGGTCCCCCATGCCAGACCCACATCCCCAGTCAGCTGTTTGGGCCCTCCCTCGGATGTCCCACCACCTCCCCCTGCACCTGCTCCCACCTGGACCCTCTCTCAGTGGGCAGCACCCCCTTGGCCTGGGAGTCCTGCTGCTTTCTTCCTGCTCCCGTCTTGCCTCAATTCCAGTGAATCACAAGGCTTATTGACGGTATCTCCAAGGCTTGTGAGATCCCTCCCACTCTCCACCCCCACAGCGCGGTTATGGGAGCCTCCCCTCACTCCTTTTGAAAAGCTCATTGATGAGTTCCCATGGGACCCGGAATAATGTCAAAATATGAGCCACGATCCCTGACTCTCCATCTTCATTCTCTACTCTGTGATCTCGACTGTGTGCCACTCTGGGCTTATTTGGGCTCCCTGGGAGAAGCAACCTCTTTCTACCACAGGGCCTTGGCATATGCTGTCTGGGTCCCCTCCTCTCGGCATGGTTGTCCCCTGCTTCCCCGAGCCCCCTGGTGCTTTCTCACAGCACCTAGAATAATTTGTTATCTAATGAGAAATTTACATGTATATGTATATGTATATGTATATGTATATGTATATGTATATATGAGTATTTACGTATACGTATTTTTGTGGTATGCCTGTCCCCACAACTAGAGTCTCAAGTCCATGCAGGCAGGGGTCTGGTCGGTTATCTTTCTCCCATGTCATTCCTGACACCAAGAAAGCTCTTGGCACATAGTAGGTGGTTGGTGAGTATCTGCTCGGTGACCACGCTGATGATTCAAGGGCACATTTCCCGCCAGTCTCTCCCCTGGTGGCCCATGGGGCCAGGCAGCTCTAACTATTCAAAACCCACACCTCATTGTCTCTCTCCGCAATCTGTTTCTCCTTGTGTAACCTGGGTCTCAGCGAGCAGCCCCACGACCCTGGGGGCCACCATCACCCCCATATCCAAAGAGTCCGGCCAAGTCTCGTCCATTCTGTCTCCTTAATAACTCGCATTTCTGCGCCGAACTTTCTGCCCTTACAACTCTGAAGGTTTTGTTCAACCCTCAGGCCTCACACCCAGTTGCCTTTGTAGCCTCTGATCTCCATGCGTCCCCCTTCCAGCGGTGCCAGCAAAGCACCCTTCCTAACTTCCCCATGACAGAGTGACAGCGTCGCTCCTTTCTTTGCCGCTGGTGGGAGCGCCATCCTACTGCCCCATTCACCCCTCCCCCCCCACCAGTGTGTTGGGGAGAAGGGACCAACCCCCCTCCAAGCCGGCGACGCCCTGCTCCTTGGTGCCTCGGCTTTCTCGCTTCGGGGAGAATTGGAGGTCCGCTTGGCTGGGAAATCAGCAAGGCCACACTGTGCTCGTTCTTCGTTCGGGGATAAAAATGACACTTTGGTCTCCACCTACCCACTCCTGTCCCAAGCACCCCTTCCTAGCGTCTACCTCCGCCCCCCCCAACGGGGAACGTTAAGTGAGAAGCACTTCGGAAAGCGTCTGGCACAGAAGTGCTTCAGAAATGCTATGAAACATAAACTTGATGGGGAAGGGGATTGTCATCAGCCCCCGCCACCCCCAAGCTGGGGGAGGCGCTCATCCAAAGCAAAGCTGCGCCCCCCCCCCCCACCCCCGCGCACGCCTGGGAGGGAGAGAGCGGGGCTCCACGAGCAAGCCCCAGACCAGATCCCTCAAACCAGAGGGGCGCTGCTGAGGACCCGGTGCCCAGGCTCTGCGTGGGCTGTTTTCCTTCCGTGCACCCTGCAACCCACTTAATCTGCACTGAGGCCAAAGCTCGCTCGCTTGCTGGGGCTGTGACTCAAAGCCCCGTCATCTTCCGATTAACGTCTCCTTCCTTCCCCTCCCCCTCCTCCTTTCTTCTCATTCTCCTTCCTCCTCCTCCTCCTTCCCCCGTCCCCCTTCCCATCGCCTTCCTCCCTTTCCTCCTCCCTTCCTCTTCTTCCTCCTCCTCTCCCCCTCCTCCACCCTTCCCCTCCTCTTCTTCCTCTTCCACCCTCTCCCCGCTCCTCCTCTCCCCCTCCCCTCATCTTCTCCCCCTACCTTCCCCTGCTAGTTCCTGTTTCTCCCCCCTCCTCCCAACCAGATCCCAGACCTGCCAGCTCTGCCTCCGAATGTTTCCTCAACTGTCCCCTCCACCCACTGCTCCTGACGGTAGGTCTCTGGACGATGTATTACCAGCCCCCAGCCCCAGGGCTCCCAGCCGCCCCTCCCCCACTCGCAGCCAGAGGCCTCCTTGTTCTCGTCATCCCCAACTTGGAAACCCCTGACAGCTTCCACTGCTCACAGGATGAAGTCCATACATCCCTCCCCAGCTCCGGGGCAGCCTCTTCTCTGCCTCCCTTGAGCCCCTCAAGCACGAGGGGGGCGGAGGTGGGGGGGGGGGACACACGAGCCTTCTTTCTGGCTGTGCCCTCGCCAGACTTCTACCGTCCTATCACCCTTTCAAAGGACCAGTCCACATTCTTAGTTAGAAACGGCAAAACAGACCCGGGGTAATTGAGGCAGAAGGACAATTTTGGAAGGGTATTGAACTGAGCAGCGGCCGGTAAGAAGGCTCAGAACCAGACCTGCGAACAGCCAGGAAGAGGCCCACACACACTGTGTCATTTGCCCGGTCCCGGGGTCATGCTAGGGTCGCGTGAGACCCGACCACAGCGGGGGAAGGGGACCCGGGACCTCTCTACAGTCCCTGTGACTAGCTGTGGCTCTATACGTCTTTCAAAGCAAAAAGTTTTTGTTTTTTTTTTTAATTTTTTTTTTCAACGTTTATTTATTTTTGGGACAGAGAGAGACAGAGCATGAACGGGCGAGGGGCAGAGAGAGAGGAAGACACAGAATCGGAAACAGGCTCCAGGCTCCGAGCCGTCAGCCCAGAGCCTGACGCGGGGCTCAAACTCACGGACCGCGAGATCGTGACCTGGCTGAAGTCGGACGCTTAACCGACTGCGCCACCCAGGCGCCCCCAAAGCAAAAAGTTTTAAAGAAAGAAAGACAAGCCGGGCAGGGACAGGGCAGGGCAGGGTAAGGACGCTGTTGCTGCTGCCTGGGCTAATCTGGCAAAATCTCTCAACGGTCCCTGCTTCCACGCGAGCCATTCAAGAGCATCCCATCGGCCACATCCAGGTGTCAGATCCCTGGCCACCGGGGAGGAGAGAGTCCCCTCCCCTCACGCTTCTGTCTCGGCAAGTGAGGTCTGTTCCCCACCTCCCCACCCAGGCTCCGAACTGGGCAGCCGAAATCGATGCCACGGAGAAGGGCGAAGTCCTCGTCAGGGCAAGTCTGCGGCCCCCAAGCCCCAAGCCTGGATCGTTTGCATATCTTTATCACAGTGGCCCTATGACACCTGTGCAATCATTCATTCAACAAACATTAACGAGCGCCTCCCTGGGGCCAGATGTGGGGGGGGGGGGGTACCGCAGCCAGCAAGGTGCAGGCACGAATCCGCCCCCCCCCCACCCAGTCCTGCCCTCATCATTTTTCATTTTGCCTTTCCTTTTCTCAGGGAGGAGCATCCCTGCGATTGCTCTGAGAGGTCCCTACCAGTCTTGGATTTGTCTTTTCTTTTTAGGTACCTGCTCCTAAAAACCTCAGCTCCCTCCCCGCCCGAAGACGTCTATGACTCTGAGCCCATCTCCCCTTTTGAGATGCACGTCTTAGAATCACGAGCCTCTTCGACACCTTTTGAAATCTCCCATGCTGAAGATTAGAAACTACGCCTGACTCTGTTGTCCTTCTCAGACACCGTAAATGCTAAGGCTCCACAGTTGGCTACTTCCAGATTTCTAGCCTGTCTACCTGGCCAACAGTCCCTCCATATGGTGGGAGTAGTCCCTTTGAGACGTGAAATTGTTAAGTCGGGAATTTGTCAGAAGCCTCACGATCTAGTTTCCACACAGCAGCAAAAATGACTTTCTTGAAACACGAAGCAGATCATGTCACCCCCCCCTTGTTGAACCCCCAGAAGCCCCTGCCCTCCTCACCAAACCCAACCTGTACCACTCCTATTGTATTCTCCCCACTCTTTGATTATCCCCAAGCCTTTCCTGCCCCAGGACCTTTGCACCTGCGGTGTCCTCTCTCCTTTGCTTAACTAGCTCCTTCTCTTCCTTCACGCCTCAGGGTGATTTCACACGCTCCAGGAGGTTTTCTCTGATTACCCTTCCCTCCTTAGGTCCCTCTCAGTTATTTTCCATCTCAGCCCCTTGTATTGAGTGCCTAGGTTAACTTGCATTATATTTATATTTATATTTATATATTTATATTTATATTTTTTTGGTGTGGGTTTTTGCTTGCTTACTGCCATTGGAAGGCCAGGTTTAGGAGGGCAGGCACTATGACGTCCTGTCTCATTCACCATTGTGTCCCCAGCACCTCTATCCCAGTGCCTGGCCAATGGCTAATGCTCAGTTAACTTTGGGGGGCGGGGTTGCCAACGGTGAAAGGATCTGATTTTTGTCAAGTGGCTTCCCGTAGATGTCTCACTCCTGGACTCTGCTCTGTGCCCATTTGCGGAGGTCTGTTGGAAACAGGATGGAATTTCTCCTGGGTCCAGGTGGCCCACGGCATGCCGTGACAGCAGCTAATGTCTGTCTCCCTCTGATCTTTACAGGGAGCTCCTCTTCATCCTACGACCCTCGGACTTACAGCCAGGTCTCTCTGTTGTGGATGGAGCACTCCTTACTTCATTCCGCGAGACCCTGCCTCCTTCTGGGCCACGAGTATCATTTCTGCCGTCCTCACTGTTCCCCAGGCACTTCCTGTCTCCTGTTCTTTCTCCATCACCCCGCTGTCCTCCACAGCAACCCAAATCACAGATTCTTGGGAGTTTTTCCCCCGCCTCCGCAATATTCAGCGTAAAGCTTGCTTGGCGTGCAGCCCGTCTTTGGGCAAACACATTCCGCCCCCGGCCCGTGCCTTCCGCTTCTAGCTAGGAGCCTCTGTGTTCTGGGATCTTAAGACATATATATGCAAGTCCCAGGAAGTCAAAATTCAAGCAGCCAACCATTCACCTGCCTCAGTTTCTTCTTCAACCATTCCACGGCAGAGGTTGGGAAACCTCTCTTCTGCCTCCTTCAGTGGGGGGCCAGGGACCCCAGTCTCCTGAGGGAGCCACGCTGGGTAACACTCGACCACGCATCTCCCGTGGCCACGTCAGGTCCGGTGGACCCCACCACTCCCCTTCGCTGAGAGTACCCCACCCCGGTGACTCATTCTGCTCTCCCAGAGAACTTGCCTGCTTCTCCGGAAGACATGGTTTCTCCCTGGGCCTCCTGATCTCCTTCCTCTATGGGGCTTTCCCACCCGCACCCTTGACTTGGGTGTTGACTCCTCGAACGGCCCTGTGGTTCCGTGAGCACGTGTGGCCCACCGCTGCTCCCCGCGGAAGGCCCAGGCTCGCCACACCGGGCCGGCTCTCGGCCGGCTCTCCGCGGAGCCCCAGGCAGCACAGCTAGGCTTTCTTCCGTCTTCCGTGCTGCAATCTCCTGCTTTCTTTGATCTTGGCCTGGGTTTTACAGGGATCGACTGCTTGCTTCCTCGGTTCCTACTGGACTGCAGGTTCCACTTAGAAGCCAAAGCCTGAGGTCGGGACCACCTCTGCCCCATGCGCCCTCCTAACCCCAAGCCCCACGCATACTCCCCACGCAGTGCGGGCGCTCTGATCTTTTTGAAGGAAGGAAGAGACTACATCCGGGAGCCCTTCATCTTGCCGGGGACACCAGACTCATCCTGAACAGCGTTGTTTTCCTCTAGACCTGCTAACCAGCTTGCACCTGCTGCTGCTGTCACCCAGAAAGGTGCACACGGCTCACCGCGTGTCCCTGGGACTGCCGTCTCCGTGTCTCGGATGGGAACGGAATCCCCACCACGGCTGTGATCGCCCGTGGCTGTGAGAGGATGTGTGTTAAGCCTCCGTTTCGGCGCTGGGCATGGCAAATACAGGCAGGTACCATGACTACACAGTGGGGAGGAGGAGGAGGAGGAGGACAAAGGCATCAGTGATGACCAAGGTGGTGATGAGGATCCTCCCTGGCTGACTACGGAACTGAACCACGTCTCTTCCCCAGGCTGTAGTTCGTCCCCACCCCATCCTGAGGAAGCTTTAAGCCACTTCCTTCGCACACATATATTTTCTCCCACCCAGGATCAGGAATAAAGGCTTGGCGACTCTCAGCAAATGATGACCCATCAGCGCGGCCAGCGAGAGCAGGCGGGCAGTGAATCACCTGGCAAATGGGAGGAAAACCCTCCAGGGCAAAAAAAAAAAAAAAAAAAAAAAAGCATTCACATTTCTTTTGTTTCAAATTTGCAAATCTCTGCGGTCCCGGGAGCTCTTATCTTGTTTGTCTCCAAACTCAGGAAGTGGATATTCTTGGGATTCTGGGATGGACGCAAATAGGTCTGGAGAGAATCTTCAAAGAGTTCCATGCAACGGTGATCCATTGCATGTTTCTTTCCCAAAATTATTTATCATATAATAAAATCTTTTTAAAACAAAAACGTTTAATGCTTATTCATTTTTTGAGAGAAAGAAAAGAGAGCCAGAGCACGAGTGGGGGAAGGGCAGACGGAGGAGACGCAGAATCTAAAGCAGGCTTCAGGCTCTGAGCTGTCTGCACAGAGCCCGATGTGGGAACTGTGAAATCATGACCTGAGATGAAGTCGGACGCTTAACTGACGGAGCCACCCAGGTGCCCCGATCATGTAATAAAATCTTATGGATCCGATTAAATGATAGAACCACCCATTTTAATTAATCTCAATAGAAAACACGGTAGGTAGGCGAGGAAAACACTTTCCTCTTCCCTCTTAGGTTCCATGCCTGGGCCTGTGAACTAAGCCGACAAAAGCCAGATCAACAGGAAGTAGGCATACAAACTTTACTTGCCATCGATATTTTAATTTTCATGTGAGCAGAGGTCTTCATAGAAAAGAAAGAAAGACCCAGAGGAGCAGTTCAACTTGGGGAGCTTAGACACCATTTTAACGAAGAGGATAAATTATGGAGAAGTGAGAAGACAAAGGAAAAGGGATGTGGGAAGATAAATGTATGGGGGAAACTAATGAAGACAAGGGGTCCTGAGTAAAGTGTTGTTTACGCAGACTCAAGTCGGGCACCCTCCGCATCTCTGGTGATTTGCCTTCTTCCCTTCCTGGTATGAAGGAGGGGGAAACATCTTCAAAGGAAAACATAGGCTCTACTTGAGGCCAGATAATAGCACAGAATGCATTTCCTGAGTCCGTTTTTTTCTCGTTTGCCTTCAGCTCAAAATAATCCTCATGCCAAAGTATGCATTGCTTTTAATGTTCACTCATTTTTTGAGAGAAAGAGAGAGAGAGAGAGTGCAAATGGGGGAGGGGCAGAGAGAGAGAGGGGGAGACACAGAATCCGAAGCAGGTCCCAAGTTCTGAGCTGTTAGCACAGAGCCTGACGCGGGGCCCGAACTCACGGACTCCGAAACCGTGACCTGAGCCAAAGTCGGATGCTTAACCGACTGAGCCGCCCAAGAGCCCCATAATCCCCTTCAATATTTTAAAAGAACTTTAGTTATGTCACCCTCAAAACTTCTTAGAAACCCAAAAGAAAGGAAAATAGAATCTTGCCCCCTGGAGACATAGAAGATTTATTTAGGGAACAGAGAAGGATCATTTCAATCAGCATTAAGGTACTCATAGACAAAGGAGGGCTGCTAAAATCACTACAGGTATGTTTTTCTCTTACATAAATTAAATGTTTTCTCTCTGGGGGGCACCTGGGTGGCTCAGTCGGTTAAGCGTCCGACTTCGGCTCAGGTCGTGACCTCATGGTTTGTGAGTTCGAGTCCCACATCAGACTCTACA
Source organism: Puma concolor (assembly GCF_028749965.1). Classification (NCBI taxonomy): domain Eukaryota; kingdom Metazoa; phylum Chordata; class Mammalia; order Carnivora; family Felidae; genus Puma; species Puma concolor. Next base: position 5,711,868 of record NC_141674.1, on the reverse strand, counting down.
CTAATGGTGTGGAGCCTGCTTGGGAGTCTCTCTCTCTCCCTCTCTCTCTCTCTCTCTCTCTCCCCTTCTCTCTCTGCCCCTCCTCCATCTGCTCTCTTTCTCTCTCCCAAAATAAGTAAACTTAAAAAAAATGTTTTCCCTCTGATTTTTCTTGTTCAGCAAAACTTTTTTTTTTTTTTTACAACATCCATGTAAATGATTATAGTCTTTAAACTAGTGAGGTTGAAATAGATTATGGTTGATGTCACTCATTATTTAGAAGAGGGTAAATCATTCAAGAGGAAGAGTATCTTATTTGTAGTTTTCCTAAAAAGCTTGGTCTTCGGACACCTGTGAATGGAGAGGACGGTTCCCGAAGCCCCCAGGCGCCCGCACCACAACGTGCCTCTGCTCTGCCCCAGGGTAGGACGCCTGGGCTCTCGCCAGCTTGAGCCCGAATGCCCAGGCCTGCCTTTCTCTCTTGAATTATGCATAACACTGAAGGTAGTTAGTGCTTTGGGCAGAGAGGATGAACTTTGGATCTGGCCACTTTCTGCGGTCATTCATAAATTTCAGTGGAAGCTAAGACTGACACTCGTCCCCATCCAGGATCAGGGGGAGCCATCCTATTTAGAATGTTTCCTCCCAAAAGCCCACTGTTCCACAAAATTACATTTTGTTTTATTTTACTTATTTGAGAGAGAGCGAGAAAGGGAGAGGCAGAGGCAGAGGGAGAGAGAGAAACTTAAGCAGGGTCCATGCCCAACTCGGAGCCCAACTCCGGACTTGATCTCACGACTATGAGATCATAACCTGAGCTGAAATCAAGAGTCGGATGCTTTACCGACTGAGCCACCCAGGCGCGCCCCAAATTACATTTTAAACATATTCTTCCCATCTCCTGAAGTATAAAGCTAAGAAAATGGAATCAATTTCCTTATACATGGGCAACATCACAGAAGACCGTAGAGTTAAAGTCAAGAGTTATATTTACGATAACATCAAAAGTAATTTTTTGCTCTTAGAAGCCTTATAATTTTCCTAACCAATAAATAACGCTAAAATGTTTTTTAAGTTTATGTCTTTATTTTGAGACAGAGACAGAGAGAGCAAGCGAGAGAGGGGCAGAGAGAGAAGGGAAGAGAGAGAATTCCAAGCAGACTCCGCAGGGTCAGCGTGGAGCCCGATGCGGGGCTCGAACTCACAAACTGTGAGATCGCGGGCTGAGCCGAAACCAAGAGTCGGACGCTTGACTGACTGAGCCACCCAGGCGCCCCAATAAATAACTCTTTAAATTAAGAAAGCATCAAGGAGTGACACCAAGAGAAGAAAGCATTGTTTTAAATAACCCAACGTTCAAGTCAGATTTTAGAATGGGTGTTGCCTATGCTCTTGAGGATGGGTCGCTATCTCTGATCATGACCAGGAGCCCCCAGAGAGGAAGCTTCTAGTAAGTAACCAGCTGACTGAGGCAGCCATTCTCCTTCAGGGTAGAAATTAAGAAGGGAAGATTAAACCCCCAAAGCTAGCAATCTGCGAGCTCCAGGGGTCGCCCAGGAGGATGCTGGGAAGGTCTAGAATCAGAAGGTGTTGAAGATGTTCAGCCTGAGGGTGGTCCTAGTGGGAGCCCTCTTGACCCCTGCAGTATAGACAGTCTTTTCTGCCTCAAGTCTCTCTTTTAAGATTCTTGCCCTTTGCCAATCATCCCTCTCCCCGAAAATAGAACACACAGAGGGCGCCCTCCCTGCCCCCCTCCCCTCCGGCTGCTCAGCCAGAAACAGGGGTCCCAGCCGTCCCCAGGAGCCGCAGAATCTCCGCCTGGGACCATGAGCTTGTAAACCCTCCACTCCCACCACAGACCCATTTTCTGGAGAGTAAGAGCAAAATCAAACAAAAGCACATCATACTCTGATCCTTTCTTTTTGAACTCAACTGCTAGGCAAATGGGGGTTTTACAGTTTAGAGCTGAATGCGGGTGACTTCAGCCAAATCCGGCTTGTTTCGGAATAGATGTAAAATAAATTCAAATGACCCTGGCTCAGAGATAATGGACCGGCTAGCCGCTTCGGGCAAACGTAAGAGAACCAAGATGGGGTTTATTCAGCTCTGAGTTGTGCCTCAAGCCCCAGAGCTCCAAAAATTACCATGAAAGTGTCCATCAGGCCCAAGCAGGCCGGTTACATGGTTGGAGGCATCTGAGCGCTCAAACTCGAGTCCAGAGGTGGTGTTTTTTTTTTTTGTTTTTTTTTTTTTTGCCAGAACCGTCTTCCGGGACTCCAGGCCCTCTCTGGGCAACCCCCCGGGGAAATTTCTGTAAGTCACCGTGATTACTACACAGAGAGGGCCAGCCAGTGGTGGCTCTGAAACCCATTCTTTTGTCACACCTTGGGGTTTTTTTTTCTGTTTCTAAAGTGGCTTCTTCCCCGGGCGGACACGGAGGCCCCTCAAACGTCAGGGGCAGAAGGAGCCGCTCCTTGTGGGGCCCCGTCCCAGCATCCCACCTTACTGGGGGTTACCTGGGTGCCACTTAGCAAACGACTGGACTCTGTCTCTGTCAAGTGGGGATCCCTGTCGTCGCCCTGACGCCCCCCCCAAAACAGGACAAGTTTAGTGGATGCGAAAGTCTGAGCCTGAGGGTGACTCAAAAGCGAAATCTTTCCCGGAGTCGAATATTGCTCTGACCTCACGGGGGTACATCACCTAAGGGCGGATGAAGGTGGGCGTGCTCCGCACCCCCAGTGGGGGTCCAGGGGGAGGACGCCTTGTAGAAATTAAGTGCCAGCCATGACATCGCTCGTCGCCCGCCCCCCTCCACCAAGCCCAGGATTGAACTCGGGTCGGTGTTTCTTTCCGGGCCCCCAGGGACACCCCCCCTCCCGCCCCGCCCCCAGGTCACAGACACTGCTGGAAGGTCAACCAAACCCTGTCACCGGGTCAGGTGGCAAGAAAGCCAGGGTTCACTCCCGATCTGGATCTGCGAGCACTTAACAGGAGGCTCAAGTTCGGGCGCGGAGTGAAAATAAACACCCGCTATAAATAAGCCGCTGAATTTCTTCAAGGCCCAAGCGCGACAAGGAGAAGGTGCCACCGCACAAGTGCTCACTTGAAAAATTCTCAACGCGTAAAAATAACTTTGATAACCGCGCGAAGACGCCTGGCTCAGGGGAAAGGAATGGGCCCGCCGCGGGCCCCCAGCCGTGCGCTGCAGGGAGGGGGAGAGGCGGGGCAGGGGAGGGGGGCGCTGCTGGGGGAGGGGGAGTGGATGGGCCTATGGGGGGGCGCTCAGTGGGGTGCAGCCTGGGAAGTGGTGCGGGGGTGGAGGGGAGGGAGGGGGGAAAGGGGGACGTTGGGGGGGGGGGCCATGACTCACCGCGGGGCTGCGACTTAAAAGGGCCCTGGCTTCTTCCGGGAGGGGGGAGGGCATGGTCAAGGGGGCAGACTCTCTCCCAAGAGTGGCCCCACTCCACCCCAAGGCTGACCTCCAGGCCTGATCCAAATTTTCACGGGGTTTGAGCCCCTGCCCCCTTTGGCCCCTCTCCCCCTTCCCTCCTTCTTCATCCACCCCTCCCCCTCCTCCCCTCTCCCCTTCCCCTCCCTGCCCCCACTCTGCCCCTCCCCCTGTCGGTCCCCCTCCCTTCCATCCCAGCCCTCGCCTTCCGTGTCCAGACAGTTGTTTCAGCCATAAAATATGCTCAAACACCTACTCCTTCTCCCCCTCCCCATCTTCCACAAAGTCCCACCCTCCAGGGGTGGGCCGCCCCCCTTTTCCGACCCCTCCTGGGCACACTCTCTGAAGCTCGGTCCGCTTGCGCCCTGCTCTCTCCTCAACGTGTTCTTTTTAAAACAAGGAGATCTTTATATCATTTTAAACTTAAAGAAGCCTCAAGAATATTACAAAGAACCCCCCCCCCAGCCCTTCGACCAGATTCCCCTCTCCTGACCATGTGGTAGCATTTCCTTCATCCGTCTCTATAGATGTTTTTTTCCAAGCCATTCGCAAGTAAATTGCAGACATCGTGTCTCCCTCTCCCTAAATACTTGGCTGTGTTTTCACCAAGGCCAAGGACATTAAAGGCAGAGCTAACAAAAGAAAGACTTTTGGGGGATGCCCAGTGACCTCGCAGGAGATGCCCAGTCCGGTGGCCTGGCAGGGTTCATTGGGCTTGACCTTTCTGCCTCTTGGTCTCTGCCTCTGCCTCTCTGTCTCTCACTTCTCAGAGGTGGGTCTCTCCAGGGTCCAGCTTTCTGTGTCATTTTGCAGACTATCTCTGGAGGAGGCCATGGGCTCCCCGGAAGTCAGCTGTCACCGAATCTTCAGCCTGGGTCCCCCTTCTACCAGAATGTCCACGGCTTTCCAGGAAGTGATGCCCGAATACCGTTCTCCCACTCACTGCTGTGCACTAGACAAGTCATAAAACCGGAGTCATGGCCTCTGTCCCACGCCCTCTCCTACCTCCCTCCGCTGGGCGCTCCAACAGAATCCCCCTCACCTTTGAATTCTGTGGCCTCCCCCCACCCCCTCCCTCCTCCCTTCCCGCAGACTCCACTTCCCAGACCCCCTCACCTACCCATTGTCTCAGCACGGATGTGGACAAGGCTGTTGTAACAAATAGGCCTCCGATGCACGGGCTTAACTGAGAGACGGATCTCTCAGCCTTTCCTACAACAGCCAGGACGAGTGGCAAGGAGGCTCAGCTCCCCTGTCTCACTCCTTGCCTTCCTGTCCCGTTCCAGGACATTGGACTCATCACTGGTTGCAGCTGGGTCCCTGACAAGCTTGTCAGCCCAGAGAAGGGGGAAGGGGAGGTGAGGGGCCACGCCGGTGTTTTAAGGCCCTACCAGTAAGTGCATATCTGACCCCAGCTGACACTGGCAGGAGCTTGGTCAGACAGCCCCACTGGCTGCCGGGCAGGCTGGGAAATGTAGTTTTGAGCCAGGTAGGCCCGTGCCCTCCTCCCCCATAGTCACCTGCTCTGTGAGAGACCCGAGGCAAACATTTATTGGGCACTTAGTGTGTGCCAGGCTCTATGATGGCCATTGTCCCAACATCAATCCTTTTAATCTGCACAGGTGTCTCAGCAACATGGAGACGGCTGGGAAGGGGCTTAGGTAGAATGGAGACCTTCTAAGGAATGTTCTACCAAAGTCCTCACACTTGGGGCCCGGACTTAGATTATTTTCTTTGCGTGTCTGTCTCTCCCCTCCGCGATCTCCCCAGTACAGGCTTGATCAATGTTATGCTAAGTGGTCAGGCAGAGTGGGAGTTTTAAGGGAGCTCGTGAAAATGACATAATGTCACCTCGTTGGCAGTGCTCGGTTATCCCCCTGGGTCCACTGTGTGATAAGTAGCTCTCAAGCCCTGTAAGAGGTCAGGCAGAGTCTGGATGCCCACCTCAGGAAGATTACATGGGATCAGATGAGTCCTGAAACCCTGGCAACCCTAACATGCTGTATTTCTCTGCCACTCAATCCCGATAATTCAGAGTGTGTTTGTGCTTCCAGGCGGCAAACCTGTTCCCTTGTTCAGGTACCTAGCACATCGGCATGTCCTAAGAGGGCTCTTGCAATGTCGTCCTGGGAGGAAGAGACGGGTAGGAAACACATCAACACGCAAGTCAACAACAGCGCAGACCGAGACGAAAGCTAGGAACGGCATGAAATAAATAGGACGAGCGCATGCCTGAGGACCAGGGAAAGCCTCTCTGAGCAGGTGACCATTCAGTGGAGACCTCTACAAGGAAAGGGGCAGCCCGGAAGACCGAGCCCAGGGCTGGAGTGTCTGAGGTTCCCAAAGCAGCCAGGGAGGCGGAGCGGCTGGGGCTGGAGAGAGGTAAGAAGGCAAGTCAAGGCAGGTGACATAGCCAGGGGCTGGGGCCCGTTCCAACGGGCAGATAGATAGGTCTCACTCTGCTGTGAGTGGGGCAGTGATGCAATTCTACTTAGATTGTGAGACGATTGTTCCAGCCGCTGCATAGGAGGTGGGTTTGGTAGAGCCAGAGTGGAAACGAGGCACATGATGAGAAGATCTTTGAACGGTCTTCCTCCGGAGAACCGACAGGGGCCTCGAGCGGGGTGATGGTCACGGAGCCAGAAGTGGTGGGTCTGTGTTTCGTGGGTGGCCCACAGGCCTTGCTGAGAGTGCTTCTCTGTACGTAGCTGCCGTCTCCTTTTCTCTTACGTATCAATACTCAGTCGTTACACCCCTGGAATAGAGGAATCACAACACAGGACCTGTCTGGTGATCAGTGTGACCTCCTACCTCCCAGGTGCTCTAAAGCTACGTCTTGTCTTTGGCTTTGCAGATAACGCTCATGGTGGGGCTCATCACGTTGGCCTTCATCACTCTTTGGGTAATAATAATTCCCGGAAAGAATCATGGACACTGGCCCTGCTTCCTTCACACCCAGTCCCGTTGAAGAGACCGACAGTGAACAAGTAAATACACAAGTCTGACGTGGCACATATGTGGAGAGGTACACAGGGGGAGAAGAGGTACACAGGGTATGTGAAGAAGACCCACAAGGGGGGCTTTGACCCACCGGGAGCAGTAAAGGAAGGCTTTGAGGAAGGGACTACAGGAACTGAAACTGGAAGGAAGGAAGGGGTGGGGGTGGAGAGCACATGGACAGAGTCAGTAGCATGTGCAAAAGCTCTGGGGCATGAGGGTCAGAGTTCCTTCCAAGAACCTTTACTGAGCAGATGACAAGGTAACTAGGAGGGGACAAGAGTGTTTGTATCCGAAGTCGGAGACATTCCTTTACCATCTCTGGGTCATCTGTGCGGATGAGGAAGCAGGTCAGAGACTTGGAAAACAGAAAGGAGTTGGTAAAGGCATTCGAGCAACATTCCCAGACTATTCCTGATTTGAGGGCAACTTGTATTGCTAAAAATGCCTATTTAACTTAGAGGTGGTGAGTCCTATTAGAAGCCAGTGGTTTATACGAATGACCCAAGTTCTTTTGGAATCTCTCTGCTAGCCCAAAATTAAGAGAGCATGTAGGATCGGTCTAGCATTTATAAGCACCCATGGCACTGATATCCTTGGATAAGATTCCTGAGTAATGCGAATCAATCCCACAAAAGGAGAGGAAACCAGTTATTCAGCTATTGTTTTATCCTTGTGCAAATTCCAGGGCAGTCCAAAGGCTGCCCCAAACTATTCAAGGGAGAGCTTCCGTATCTCCAGATCCAGAGACCTTGCCTACTAAATTTTTCTTTATGAAAGAAAGAAAGAAGGAAAGAGAGAAAGAAAGAAGGAAAGAAAGAAAGAAGGAAAGAAAGAGAGAAAGAAAGAAAGAAAGAGAGAAAGAAAGAAGAAAGAAGGAAAGAAAGAAAGAAGAGAGAAAGAAAGAAAGAGAGAAAGAGAGAAAGAAAGAAAGAAAGAAAGAAGGAAAGAAAGAAGAGAGAAAGAAAGAAGGAAAGAAAGAAAGAGAGAAAGAAAGAAAAAAAGAGAGAAAGAGAGAAAGAAAGAAGAAAGAAAGAAAGAAAGAAGGAAAGAAAGAAAGAAGAGAGAAAGAAGAGAGAAAGAAAGAGAGAAAGAAAGAAGAAAGAAAGAAAGAAAGAAAGAAGAAAGAAAGAAGGAAAGAAAGAAGAAAGAAAGAAAGGAGAGAAAGAGAGAAAGAAAGAAGAAAGAAAGAAAGAAAGAAAGAAAGAAGGAAAGAAAGAGAGAAAGAGAAAGAAAGAAAGAAGAAAGAAAGAAGGAAAGAAAGAGAGAAAGAAAGAAAGAAAGAAAGAGAGAAAGAAAGAAAGAAGAAAGAAAGAAGGAAAGAAAGAAAGAAAGAAAGAAAGAAAGAAAGAAAGAAGGAAAGAGAGAAAGAGAGAAAGAAAGAGAGAGAGAAAGAAAGAAAAAAGAAAGAAGGAAAGAAAGAAAGAAAAAAGAGAGAAAGAAAGAAAGAAAGAAAGAAAGAAAGAAAGAAAGAAGGAGAGAAAGAGGAAAGAAAGAAAGAAAGAAAGAAAGAAAGAAAGAAAGAAAGAAGGAAAGAAAGAAAGAAAAAATGGATGGGGCGCCTGCGTGGCTCAGTCGGTTAAGCGTCTGACTTCAGCTCACGTCATGATCCTGCGGTTGTGAGTTCCAGCCCCTTGTCGGACTCTGTGCTGACAGCTCGGAGCCTGGAGCCTGCTTCGGATTCTGTGACTCCCTCTCTCTCTCTCTCTTTCTGTCCCTCCCCCGCTTGCATTGTCTCTGTCTCTGTCTCTCTCTCAAGAATAAATAAACCTTAAAAAAAAAAAAAAAGAAAGAAAGAAAATAGCTCATTGGGACTGATGAGAATGAAGTGCCCACCACAGCACAGATGGCCTTCTCTTCATTTTGTTTTTCTTTTACCATCACCTTGGAGCACCTGGAAGAAAGTAGGCCCAACTTCCCACCCACTCCTGCCCTGCTTTTTAAAAGAGCTCCCTGGGGAGAAGTTGCCACATGACAGAAGTCGTGAGATGCCTGCCAGTTAGAAAAAAGTTCTTCTAACCCGAAGCAGTGTGTGTGTAAAAGCAAAACCAAAACACAAACAAAGAAAGGGGGGAGGAAGGGGCCTCGACACATACTGCTTTAAAACCAAAATAATTTGTCTCGATAAAAAGATCACTGGGACCTGATTTAAAAGAGAAGAAAAAATCCAAGCAGAGTCATGGCACAAAAATTAAGTTTTTTTAAAAAAAGACACGTAAGATGGAGACGAAAGGGGGGGCAGGCAGGTGGGAGGTATATTCGTGTTCAGTTTCAGATGTGTGAAAGTGTTGATAGAGACCAATATCCCATAGCCTTCAACCCTGGGAATTTATCTCTAGGAAATAATCTGAATGATTAAAGTGAGTCATATCGACACAGATGTTCACTGTCTTGTTATTTGCGATATTTTTTTTTAAAGTTTTTTTTTTTTTTTTAACGTTTATTTATTATTTTTGGGACAGAGAGAGACAGAGCATGAACGGGGGAGGGGCAGAGAGAGAGGGAGACACAGAATCGGAAACAGGCTCCAGGCTCTGAGCCGTCAGCCCAGAGCCCGACGCGGGGCTCGAACTCCCGGACCGCGAGATCGTGACCTGGCTGAAGTTGGACGCTTAACCGACTGCGCCACCCAGGCGCCCCCTATTTGCGATATTTTAAAGAAGTAAGACTTTTTTTCTGGGGAGAATGGGAATGGGGTGTTATGTGTCAGTCAAATGGTCCAAAGGCATTCAGAGTCTCTGAAGGTGTGGAGGGCGGGTTAAGAGTGGGAGGACCGGGGGTAAGGTGGTGGTGAGCTGGTCTAGATAAGAGATGAGGAAGGCCTAAGGCTGTAGCCTCAAGGTTAGAGAGGAGAGATTAGCCAAAGAGATATTTAAAGGGTCATCTAAACGTGCACTGGGAGAGGAAGGGAAGATTCTGGAATGCTACTCAGTGGATGAGGGTGGATGGTGACGTAACCAAGGAGGATGGAGAAAACAGGTGAATGAGTCTGGTGTCTATCTGTCTGATCAGGGGCTGGGGGGGGCTGGAGTGAAGGGGTGGAGCTCTGTTTGGGGTATGCTAAGCTTGAACTAGCCAAGGAATAGCAAGGCAATGATGTTCAGGAGGAGGCCATGGAAAATGTGGGTCTGGGCTGAGAGACAAAGGTGGCTGGAGATAAACGGTGATAAATAAACGTTTCCCCAAAGAAAGGCGAGGTCATCGGTGGCTTCCTCCTTTCTTTCTCTTGGTCTTCATCCTGTTGGGTCTTTCAGAGTAGCCGATGCAGTTGACTGTCTTCTGGAAGGTCTCTCTTCCGTGAGTCCTTGAACACACACATTCCTTCCTTTTTCTTACTTTCACACTTGCTTCTTTCCTTTTCATTTTAAAAATTATTGAAAAGTAAATATTTCTCCCCCAAGTAACCTAGGACACACAGCTAATTAAAAAGAAAAATTAGGGGCACCTGGGGGGCTCAGTCGGCTGGGCGTCCGACTTCAGCTCAGGTCACGATCTCACAGTCTGTCAGTTCGAGCCCCGCGTCGGGCTCTGTGCTGACAGCTCGGAGCCTGGAGCCTGCTTCAATTTTGTGTCTCTCTCTCTGTTTGCCCCTACCCTGCTTGCACTCTTGGTCTCTCATAAATAAATAAATGTTAAAAAAAATTAAAAAAAAAAAAGAAAAATTAAAGTCACAAAGCATTTTGCTGTGTATTCTTACTTACCCCGTAAGTGCTAATTGGTCGGGTCTCTTCCCCATCACACACACTGAGCACACACACACTCTTCCAGTGATCGCTCATCACAATTAAAATGGAATAATTCTGGGGCGCCTGGGTGGCGCAGTCGGTTAAGCGTCCGACTTCAGCCAGGTCACGATCTCGCGGTCCGTGAGTTCGAGCCCCACGTCGGGCTCTGGGCTGACGGCTCGGAGCCTGGAGCCTGTTTCTGATTCTGTGTCTCCCTCTCTCTCTGCCCCTCCCCCCTTCATGCTCTGTCTCTCTCTATCCCAAAAATAAATAAACGTTGAAAAAAAAAATTAAAAAAAAAATGGAATAATTCTTTGGATTGTCCCTTCTCTAAAAAGCTGAGTAGTTAATGAATGTACTCACATAAACGCGTTTTTACCGAAAGGAGATCAGTTGGTAGGTAATGTTGTGCAGTGTATTTTCCATGTGCACGAATGCGTCATGAATAGTCTTCGCAGGTTCCTGTCAATCTGCAAGAGCCCTTTTGCTGCTACCTGGTGTTGAATTTAGCTGTATGGCTGAGCCCAAATTTATCTCAATCCCTTGTTATGGGACAATTGAAGTATTTCCAGTTTTTCTCTAATCTCCTGCTTTCGACATCTTTATATATAAGTCTCTGCCTGCTTCTTTGATGGTCTTTTTAAAAAATTTTTTAAGGTTATTTATTTTTTTTTTAAATTTTTTTTTCAACGTTTTTATTTATTTTTGGGACAGAGAGAGACAGAGCATGAACGGGGGAGGGGCAGAGAGAGAGGGAGACACAGAATCGGAAACAGGCTCCAGGCTCCGAGCCGTCAGCCCAGAGTCCGACGCGGGGCTCGAACTCACGGACCGCGAGATCATGACCTGGCTGAAGTCGGACGCTTAACCGACTGCGCCACCCAGGCGCCCCAAGGTTATTTATTTTGAGAGAGAGAGAGAGAGAGAGAGAGAATTCCAAGCAGGTTCGACACAGTCAGTGCAGAATCCGATGCCAACCTCGAACTCAGAAACCGCGAGGTCGTGACCTGAGGCAAAATCGAGAGTCGGATGCTTAACCGATGGAGCCACCCAGGCAACCCCAGTGTCGGGTTTTCATTGGGTCCCAACCAAACTAGTCACAAGTTCCTCCGCCCACTAAATCCTGAATTGTTCTAAGCCGGTTTCCACTGTCCCGTGTCTGTTTGCAGCCTGGGCAAACCCTGCCTGCACCCCACCCCAGCCTGGCTTCCAGCGCCCGCCTCTGGGTCCATCTTCCGTCTATCTGTCCTCTCCCTTGCCCACTTCTCTGCGGTGGCCCCACCGCTGGGACAGACACCGGTCCCCAGCGCCCCCAGCCTGGCTCAAACGTGCCTCCTGGAATCAGTCTCCTCTGACCCACTCCTGGAACATTCTACTCCCCTCCCCTGAGCCCCACACGTGGTGTGCCCTCCACTTCATGACGTGGACGGTGCAGTCCACCCCAACGCTGAGCCCTTTGGGACAACAGATGCCCTTCTCTGCTCACCTCTGCGCCCACCACCCCTGTCCCCCCCGCCGGGCTCCCGCCACAAACCCACAATATTTGTTTGTTAACGGCACTGTTAATAAATAACATTCCTCTGGGATTTGGATGTACACAAGTTCACCCACGGGCCAAAGGTGATCATTTACCTGTCCTGTGACTTATTCTGAAAAGGACAGAGCCTGGAACCGGCTGCCATGCCCCTCACCAAGGCTGATGTGTCCCTAGATGCCCCGCACACGTGTAGCGACTGTGCTGTGACCAGTGCCCGTGACCGTGCACGCGGTGGGCACGGGGTGCACATCGTGTGCGTCTTTCTCACCCAGGGGAAGGCGGGACGGCGGAGGTGACAGTGCTTGCCCACCCTTCCTCTGGGGCAGGGTAACCGAGCGGCCCCACAAAGGGAGGGGTGGGGCCGGGCCGCGCTCTCCTGCCTTTCTTTCCCAGAGGCATGTAAGTTTCAAGGAAATCTGTTTCGTCCTGTTCAGAAAGATGAGGCAACCCGTCTAGAAAGGAAGCGGGGAGTTGCCTTCCTGCTACAAGCTAAGGAATGTCACGTCGCTTCAGTGTTCTTCACATTCCCAGAAATCCGTCTTGGTTGAAAAGGAGGCAGATGACTCAGTGTGTTCGTTCCCCTGGCTGTCGACAGATTAACTGCGGAGCCCGAGTGGTGCTCCTGGGGACGGGCTGGTGGAAAGTGATTGCCGAGAGGGCGCATCCCCGCATGGGGGCGGGGGAGGGGGGGGGCTGCTGTGGTCCCCAGCCGTGTGGGAACCCAGTAAACACCGTATAGTTTTCTCAAACCTGGAATGGGTGACCCTGGGTCCACATCGCGTTCCTGTGAGCTCTGAGCTATCTGGATGTGCCTGACCAAACCCCCGTGAATTCAGTCATGGTTCTGATTATTTGCTTTGCAGAACTGGGGGTTTGTGTATGTGTGTGTGTGGGGGGGGGAGTCTGTCCTTAGAACAGGTTCCTGTAAATGATCCCTCTCCTTTTTTTTTTTTTTTGGAAAACGTGAAGGTTTATTCTCACTTGGTTCCTCCCTCCTTCATTCTCCAGATTAAGCCTTTTTCTAGCAGAGAGACCTGGAAAATTATTTCAAGGGCAAGAATTTGGCAACTGTCCCTGAAAACGAAGCACATGCTTTGCAGGGGTTTTATGACCTTCCAGAAGGGCAGCCACCTGTTCCTTCCCACCCACCTCCGGGCGCCTGGCTACGGGGCTAATGAGCCATGAGACGGGACCAGTTGCCAGCCTTTCCTGCACAGGCTCTGAGTTTTTCAGGGGCCTCCTCTGACCCACAGTCCACAGGCGCCCCACCCGCATCCTGCCAGCCCGTCGGTAGTCACTGGTCCAAGGCCAATAGCCAAAAGCAATGCTGAGCCGTGGACACCTCCCACAGTATTTAGCTTTGCAAACTTATATGTCCAAACATATATTTACTCACCTGGAAGAGAGAAAACTCGGATTTCCCAAGGTTGCAGATAAGAACCTCACACCCACCAAGGCAACACTGGCTCCAAAGAATCCTTAAGATTCCACCGAACAAAACCTAGTTAGTGATGCGGATCCAGGGAGGAGGCAGGTGGGTGCCACCTTGTGTCCCCAGCGTATCCCAACGTCTCCTAAGCTGACGATCACAGAAACTCTCCCTGCTCCGTGACGCCACGATTCTTGCCCATGCGGCCCTTCTGGATCACCCACCCTCGTGGTGGGGGCCTTAAAGCCCCTTGGATATGAATACGAGGCAGTGGCGTGGAAGCCAGAGGCCAAGGGCTTGGGGCTAGACAGACCAAGGATGGCTGAGACAGAGTCCACCCCAAATCTGTCACGGCCCGGGTTGTGATGGACAGGAGCTGGAGGTCCTCCAGGAAAAGCTGTAGCCAAAGGCTTTCGGGAAGAAAGGCAGACACTCAAGGCATCCCCACCTGACCTGAGCCTGTCACCCCCCAGGGCCATTGCACCTCTGGCCACGTCCTGCTTCCTGGTCATGTGGCAGTGAAACACACAGGGCCCTGTGCTCAGAGGGGACCTGTGCATGGGGTTTACTTTTCCGTGATCATGATCTTGAACTTTTTTTAAAGTTTATTTATTTATTTTGAGAGAGAGAGAGAGAAAGCAAGCGGGGGAAAGGCGGGGGGGGGAGAGAGAGAGAGAGAGAGAGAGAGAGAATCCCAAGCAGGCTCTGCACTGTCAGCAGGGAGCCCGACATGGTGCTTGAACTCACGAACCTCGAGATCATGACCCGAGTGGAAACCGAGAGTTGGGCGCTTAACCAACGGAGCCACCCAGGCGCCCCTGGGCTTGAACTTCTTAATAATTTTCTTCCTGACCTTGCGATAGATAATGCAGGATCCCTACTGTTGTGGCCACAGAGATCTTTTTAAATAATTCTCGGTGGTGGAAAAACAATGGAAAAGGACTTAGGTTTGACGTGCCATTCCATGATTCAGCTTTACCGTGTGAGAAATTTCACGGCATCTCGGATCCTGGGCTTGGTGGACGGTGAAGGCAAAGTCAAATCAGAAACATAAAAATTAGGGGCGCCTGGGTGGCTCAGTCGGTTAAGCATCCGACTTCGGCTCAGGTCATGATCTCACGGTTCGTGAGTTCGAGCCCCGCGTCGGGCTCTGTGCTGACAGCTCAGAGCCTGGAGCCTGTTTCAGATTCTGTGTCTCCCTCTCTCTCTCTGACCCTCCTCCGTTCATGCTCTGTCTCTCCCTGTCTCAAAAATAAATAAATATTAAAAAAAATTAAAAAAAAAAAGAAACATAAAAACTACTGAGACCCTCTCTGTGACAACGTGCCATAACTGTTGCTCTCTTTAGAAAGCTTTCTCGTGGAGAGGTGGATCGAAACATAAAGCTTCACGTGCCATCGTATCCCAAATAGGCCAACATCACGTTGACCCCAGAGCCTACCGTGGGCTGCTGACGCACAGCTACACCAGGGGTGCACGGCGGAGCCTACATAGTTACTGTTCTCCAAAATACCACAGAAGTATGTCTAGAAAGGGCATAAGGAGGTTCCGGATCGGTGGCTGACGTGTCCTCCTCCAGATCAGCACGTAAGTACACAGTCACCTGGGAGAGGCGTGTCCCAGACGTAAAAATCTCCACCAAGGAGTTCTTGGGAACACTAACTACATCCCCACCGCCGTCCGGGGAAAACCTCTTCCGGGCTGCAGATGAGGAACTCGGTCCATCCAAACGTCAGGGACCTTTTCCATCTACCCAAATCTGTGGCAGACGGTTTTCCACCCATAAGAAGGAGACTCATACTCAAAATTCCCTGCCTTACTTTTATTTCTCCCTAAAGCGGGACGCGGGTTCTAAGAAACCGTGGTATCGCCTTACTGCACGTGCCGATACATTTTACAATTTGGGACAGAAAGTTAGTATCCACACGGGGATCCGCGGTGATGGCTCGCGAGATTTCCACGTTGTGACAAATATGTTTCTGCACTTGAGACTTTTGTTTGGAGGGCTAGAAAGGGGTTTTGAGGAAGTTGAGGATCTCGCCGTTTCTATCTGGCGCCCTCCAAGTTGATGAATTACCCTCGGTTATGAGAGAGTCGTAGCTCTTTGCCTTGTTACCTGGCACGGGCCGGTGTTTTAAAACAACTCGCCGGGTCCCAGTGAGCAAAGTCGTCTTTGGCGACGGAGCGCAGTTGGGATTTCAGAAATCCTGTTACTTTAGAGTGTCGGGCTGGCCCAGGAAAAGGGCCAGACAGCTGTGGGGAAAGTATATGAGCGGGAGGTAATCGTCAGGAAAATTAACAAAAGGCTTCACGGATTGTGTCATAACAGATGCTGAAAACAGTTAAAATCGCACATGTTGTTATTCCTTCTGGTTCAGGCTCAGACAGTGAAGTTAGCGATGAAGGAATTTCCTCCTTGACTCCGAACAAAGCTGGGATACAGGTCCAGGGTCTCTTGAAAGAAAGGAAGACAGAGGCTTCCCGTCTGGCCTTCATTAACCTGCAATCTCATAGCAGGTACAGCAGTCTGGGGCAAATACTTGACGGAAAGCAAGAGGCGACTCTCTTCTCAAAGGTGCGAGTGGTAGAGACCCCAAGGTCTACTTAGCCAGGATCTAGCCAGTTCCAGGCCCAAGCTGCTCTCCCTATTGACACATTCTGGAAAAGCAACTAAACCTTCTGGTCCACGAGTTTTCCCAGGCGCAAAGTCAGAAGAAAAGATCTCGACCTGTTTCATAGAACTGTTGCAAGGAAAGCACAACCGTGTGTATCATTCGAGAAAGATTTCACTCGTAGCTAATTATTACGTAAATGCCTAAGACTGCCAGGCCCCTGGGGTAAAGTTGCAGCCTCTAGGCCAGTTCACCTGTTTGGAATCTCTTGTCGGGCATTAGCAAATGTCCCTTGTGGGAGCCTTCGAGACATAAAAGTATATGGGAACTAGAAATGTGCACTGTGATTGCTAGAGACTGAACTTCCCGCAATTTGGGGCTGAATAAGGAAGCAAGTACTTCTGTGTGCTTCCTTGGCCCATTATAAAGTCTTTTCGGTTTTTTACAGACACATTTCACCTGCAAATGGCCCGATGGGCCGGGTACAGTTATCACCTAGTATTTCCTCCATCTTACAGATGAGGAAAACGAGACACCCAGAGGCTTTCCTCTTTCCCTCGATCATGGATCAGAATGTTCTACAGCTAGAAGGAGTTTCAGGGATGTTCTAGGTGTTCCTCGTTTTACAAACAGCGGGCCCCCGAGCTGAGCGGTACCACGTTTTCCGACTCGGAGCACTGTTCACAGGAATCGCTTAGCTCCACCCATCTACAGCCCGGTGCATCAGCCCTGGTCACTATTCCCACCACGGGGCAAATGAAAGAACATTCTTCTTCGGACTTGGCTGCGATGTGTCTTTTTGCAGAAGGCAGCCTTACTGGCGGAATGCCAGAGGGCCATGCGCGGGGTGGGACCCTCGGTCCGCGGGTGGGAAAGTCGGACAACCGTCGTCTGTGATTTCCCGAGTTAGCATTTTGTGACCTGCACCGCAATCTCAGGAAACAGGCATCTACGGAAAATGCAGAGAATGCAAACAACTTCTCCCAAGGGTGGCCATTCCCAAGATTCTCCCAACCCCGGGTTCCAAGGCTCGCCTTCTTGCCGCTGTCCCTAAGACATTGTCCTGGGCTGGAGACCAAGGCAAAGCCTTGAAAGTCTGGAATGGACTCCTGAAACTGGAGGGTAGGCTAGAAGGAACAAGCAAGGAGCCAGTTCAGAGACGGGGGCGGGCCCAAGGGAGGCAGATCCAAGTGGAGGCCAAGGCTGGGAACCTGGGCCCCGGAGCGACACGTTCCCCTGGCCCTCTGTCCCGAGCAAACCTAGCGTCGGTTACTTGATGACTGATGGGGCCTTGACTCTGGGATCTAGCGGCCCTCCTGACTTCTACCAGAATGTTTTAGGCTGACTCAACCGCCTCGCAAGCTCCTTTTAGCACACAACAGCTGGTCACTGAGCCGGGGCATGTAACCCCCTGGGCATCTGAAAGACTCGTGCCCGCCTGGCTCTGAGGCTGCCTCCCTCACTTCCTAGCCACATCCACTTGGGCAGGTCCCGGAGCCTCTGGGTGTCTCATCTTCCTCGTCTGTAAGTGGAAGAGGTACTAGGTGATAGCTGTACCCGTCCCATCGGGCCATTTGCAGACGAAACGAGTCCGTCCACATGGAAGCACCTGGCACGGAGCTGGCACATAGTAGGTGCTCAGGTGCCCACACCGGGTGGTTGTCACTGGCTCCTGCACACATCCCTCCCAGCCCCGGGCGGCGCTCCCCTGAAGGGACCTCACCAGGACCTCATCCAGGCTGAGGACACGCTGCCTTCTGAGTCAGGCCATTCCATTTTTGGACTGCTCTGACTAAGAACATTCTTCCTTATGTTCAGCCCCGTCCACCTCCCTGCAACTCCCACTCACTGGTCCCGGCTTGCCAGAAGGCAAATGTCAAAAAAATATTCTTGAAAGAGAGGACATAGAATGTAAATAATAATGGAAGAATCGGGTTGAGGCATTACAGCCACCGCCCCCGCCTCCCCCAGCCATTCCCACAGCTAAGCACAGACGGGGTGGGGGGGGTGGGGGGAGTCAGACCTTCCAGTTGAATTTGAAAACCGGCAAAAAGTGCCTCGCTCCTCTGTGCTTCCTTTAGAAATGCACGAAAACAACCTCTTTCTCCATTTTTTTTTTCAGACCCAGAATGTGCTGTCAGACTGCCGTGAGACCGAATGTGCAAAGATGATAATCACAAGGGCTGCTGCGGAGACGTGACCTGACCTCACTTAATACGTGCCGTCCACCCCGTAATCACTGTGCGTCCAAGGAGGTGTGCCCCAGGAGCAGGTGATTCGTGGCAGACCTCCTGTTTGCAGAGACTTTCTGGCGTCAGTTGTGCGATCACGACCCGCGTGTCCCTTTCCCGCCTTAGTGGCATGCGCCAGGAAGGCAGACGAATGCAGACATCTTTTCCCCTGCAGATTTGACAGCTCAGCTCTCCAGCGACTGAATGATTCAAACCATTTCAAATGATTTGAAATAGAGCTTTTTAGTATTGCAGGATGCGAAAGTTCCGGAGACCTGTTGCACAAGCCCGTGAGTACACCGAACGCTTACTGAACCACAGACTTAGGAATGACTCAGATGGTAAGTCCAAGGCTACGTGCTTTCCACCACAAGAAAAAGGTGTATTCAGGGCGAAATATACAGATGAAATCATATGACAAGGTGGCTTCAAAACGGTACCAGAGGAGACAAAAGTTCATCACGCTGTAGATGTACGACTTGTGCACTTTTCTGTGACATTAGACCTCGTTGGAAAGTGTACATACACGGGGTCCCTGGGGGGCTCAGTCGGTTAAGCGGCCGACTTCGGCTCAGGTCATGATGTCGTGGTTCGTGAGTTCGAGCCCCGCGTCGGGCTCTGTGCTGATGGCTCAGCCTGGAGCCTGCTTCGGATTCTGTGTGTGTGTGTGTGTGTGTGTGTCTTAAAAATAAACAAACATTTAAAAACTTGGAAAAGCGTCCATACAAGAAATGATAACAGAGGAGAAGGATGCAAAGGGGCCATAGTGGGAACAAGTTCATCCATAGGCTGGCACCTGCAGAAGTTGGGTGGGCACTGGGTCTATGCCTGTGTGTTTGTAGTTTTTCATAAAAAAAAAAAAAAAGAAAGAAAGAATGAAACGCACAGAACATTTAAAATGCTAGAAAAAAGGGGCGCCTGGGTGGCGCAGTCGGTTGAGCGTCCGACTTCAGCCAGGTCACGATCTCGCGGTCTGTGAGTTCGAGCCCCGCGTCGGGCTCTGGGCTGATGGCTCAGAGCCTGGAGCCTGTTTCCGATTCTGTGTCTCCCTCTCTCTCTGCCCCTCCCCCGTTCATGCTCTGTCTCTCTCTGTCCCAAAAATAAATAAACGTTGAAAAAAAAAAATTAAAAAAAAAAAAAATTAAAAAAAATAAAATGCTCGAAAAAAATGACTTGAGCATTTCAAGCATAAATCAGTGAAAACTCAGGGCACGGGCTGGGACTCCCCGTGGGTGACTTGGGTCCACAGCTCTTGGTAGAACCGTCACATTATGTTTGGAAGCCAAACGTCATCTGGCCGGGCAGGTGCCAGTGGGAGTACCACTCCCAGAGCCCGCCAAGTCCCCATGCCCGTGGGAGCCTCCTGCCACCTCGCGCTGTCCCTTGGGCTGAGCCCCCTTCCCTCACCGTGGGACAATCCAATTCGTCTCCCTCCTCGAGCCTAAAACAAAAAAGCTTCTTAGCCCCACCCTCCTCAGGGGTACTGGCTGGATGAGGCTCAGACCTCTCAAGATCAACCAGGGGTTTGGGAAGGAAACGGTCTGCCTTTCTCTGCGATGCTGCCAGGATGGAGCCCGGGTAGGCAAACACCCAGGCGGTGGGTCTGGACTTAATCCTCACCAGGTCACAGCAGCTAAGACCCTCAGGGCTCAGGAGGCCACGTGCTCTCTCCCTCTCCGGGTCTCCAGGGACGGCCCAGAGCACGCCTCCCGGGCAGGCCGGCTCCCAGCGGTGCCCCACGGAGTCAGGCCTGGGGTGGGAGCTGGGCCCGGGCCTGGCGGGCAGGCCCCCACCCCCCCCCCCCCCCGCCCCCGCCTGGATTCTTCGGGGCTCAGAAAGAAAACCTTGTGTTTTCAGACAACCGTGTGTTTTCAATATGAGCCGGCCCCGATGCCTCCCTCTAGGTGGGTCCTACATCCCTTGCAATCAGGCAACCCAAAAAGCGGGGTCCCTGAGGCCTCCTGACATGGCTCCGGGGGCCACCGCCTCTAGAGCCGACCTCCCAAAGCTTCTGGAGGATAGCAGCGTCCGGCTCACCTGCTGCTCCCTTCCTCCCTGCACCTGGCGGAGGGGCCAAAGGTTCTGGCCTCGAACCTCTGTGCTCTGCCCTTCCGGGGTCACAGCTGCTAGTTTAACAAGGGCACGAACTCCTTCCTGAGTCACCAAGGGACACTGACTGACTCAGCGTCCAGACGGCCGTCCCGGACCCTCCCTCCACCCGGAGCCCTGGCTCCGCCATCTCGCTGCCCGTGTCGGCCCCGGGGTCCCCTCCTCACTCACCCAGCTCCCAGCTCCTAAGTCACGGGAGCCCCAGGGGGACACAGGGCTGTCTGCCCCTCCAAGTCATTCTTTTACCCACCTGTCACTTTCTTGGGTGAGAAACCTGCAGCTGCCACGACCAGAGCCTTTTACGCGGGCCCCCAGCGCCCCTCCCCACCTGCTGTCAGAAAACATTGACAGGGAAGTCGAACCCACGGGGGGACTCCCCTCGAGGGTGCCGTGCACCCCTAACTGTGGGATTGCAGAACCCAGGGGCTTGGCGAGGCGCCAGGTCAGCTCCAAACGCTCTCTGGGGAGCCTTCCCTTTTCTCTGGGTGCTTCCACCACCTGGGCAACTCCCTGGCGTTGTTTCCCCAGCCTGGACTCAGTCTCCAGCAAGTATTTTATTGACTACCTGCTATGTGCCGGGTGCTGGGCTAGACGGCGGTCACCCTGGTGACGCTGAAATAGAAAGGGGACGGAGGTCACCGAGCTCCCCCCTGGGTGCCACGCAGCGTCCTGCGTGCAGATTTGGACTCATCTGATCCTCAACACAGACCCGGCTGGTCCTCAGAAAGCCCCGTGAAATGGGTGCCTGCATCATCGGGTTTCCCAGATGAACAGATGAACAGAAGTGCCCGAGGTCGCCAGCCTCCAGCCCGTGTCCCTGCAGAGCACGTCTAGCAGAGGGCAGGGCGGTGAAGGGGGTTGTGGACAAACTGGTGGCCCTATGGGGTTACAGAAGGAAGCGTGTGAGAAGGGCCCCCGGCCCAGCGCAGGAGGGGCGGTGGGGAGGTGACCGCCGGACAGAAGGAGGCCGGGCGAGCAAGGTGTGCGTGCAAGGTGAGCGAGAGGACCCAGGGCCGTTCTCCGTCCTCGGTTCAGTCCCAGACACAGGAAGCTACAAGGGACGATATGGGGACAATGGATGAAATTCGAATACGGACTGTGGATTGGATACTAGCTTTCTGTGTATGTCAAGTTTCTTGATTTTGATCATCGTGCTGTGGTTGTGTGCGAGAATGCTTCAGTTATTAGGAAACACACACTCAAGTATACGGGGCACAGTGCCTCCCACCGACTCTCAGAGGGTTCAGAGACAACGTGCACCTGTGCGTCTGTGCGTGTGTATATACGCGTGTATGTGTGGCTGTGTGAGTGGAGAGAGCTGGAAAGAGAGACAGACGATGGTACGGCAAACAGGCAAAGGGTGAAAAGTGAATCTGGGTAAAGGGTATATGAGAGTTCCTTGTAGTCTTCTTGTAACTTTTCGGCAAATTTGAAATTATTCAAAAATTCAAAGTTACCACGAACATATGAACGTAAACAGCAGTACAGCAAACTATAAAAGCCAAACAATCCCCATCAAATACGTTAGAAGGATTGCCTGCAGGAAGGAGAGGGTGCAGGGGGAAAAGGGATGAGAATGGAGGGCACCAAATGAAAGAAGGGAGAGAGAGAGGGATGGAGGGAGAGAGAGAGGGAGAGAGGAAGGAAGGGAGGAAGGGAGGAAGGAAGGAAAGAAGAAGGAAGGAGGAAGGGAAGGAGAATCAGAGAGAAGAAGGAGAAAGCCTGGGTCCTTGGAGCCCCTTCCTTCTCCAGACTTCCTCTTTTCATCTCCAGAGGATGGCTCCCAAGTCCTCCTCTCTGCCCGGGTCAAGCATGCCAGTCCTGCAGGCAGAATTGCTTGGCACAGGACACTCCCACTGTTAACTATGATGCCCAGCCCCAGTCACCCCTCCCCCTCCTTCCCAGTGGCCCTACTTTGCCGGGGGGGGGGGGGGGTGGGCAGCATGGCTCCCCCAGGCTCCGGGTCCCTGTCTTCTTCCCTCATCCAAGCTGCAGCCAGGTCTCACTCTGTCTTCCTTTGACCTGTTCCTCTCCATCTCCTTTTCTGTTCCAGCGCTCAGAACCTCACCGGGTGGCCTCCTGCCTGGGCTGATCCCCCCACCCCCAGTCTGTGCACCTGCTGTTCAGAGACATTTGCGGCCCGCCCCGCGTCCCTGTAACATGGCCACTCTCCCGCATGTAATCCAAGAATACGCTCTACCTCAATCCACTCTCTCCCGTCTCTGATTTTTTCACAAGTATTTGTCTCAACCTCCAGCTTTATCGAAAGTCCTTGGAAGCAGGCGCCTGTCCTACCTGGACATCGATTTTCCCCCTTGTGGTGCCTTGCGTGTGACTGGATGCCTGGCAGGGGAATATAATAGACGCCTAGTCCATTAAAGGGTTTTTCCTCATTTCTGAGTAATTCAGTTATTCCAAAAGACATTCTGATGCTCATCTCCCATATTTGGAATAACAGCAGAAGACGAGAAAGGACATGATCAGGACCCTAGGGCAGTTTGGGGTCCCTCCTCCGGGTGCCCCAATGTCAGAGGCAAAGGCCCTCAGGATCTCTCCTAAGGCTCTGCTAAAAACCTGCCCCTCTGGGGAACTAGAGTCCGGTTCTGAACAGCTCTGTATTTCCACGTTCCTGATGGAAAGGGCCGAAAAACTTACGGTGTGGCTTTTAGAATATACATTTATTTTTGTGACTGTTCCAAAGCTTACCCCAACTTAAAACACACTCCCAAATCGGGTGCTGCCTCTGAGATGCCTCGTTTCCCAGCCCAAGACCTATGCTTTTTGGTATGGCCACAAACAGCAATGGATTCTGTTTCTGGTTTGCTTCAAAAACAACTCTAATGGCCCAGTCACTGTCCAAACAAGGAAGGGGCCGGGGGGGGGGGGGGGGGGGTAAGCCCGCTTCTGTCATCATCGGAAGTCAAGTCACTAGCTAAATGTCTCACCAACCCCAGTCCATATATTTAATTCCTTGTTTCTTGATATTTCATAATTTCAGCTCATAAAAGAGACCATGATGTAATGCCTAATAAATGCCAGAGTAGCCTTTTCGAGAAGCAACACCAGGCAGGGTGCCTGAGCCAAGTTTGTTCAGGCAAGGGTTCAGGTATCTGTCGTCATGTTTCATCGGAGAGGCGGCTTCACAAACAGGGTTCGAAGAGGTTTTGATCTATCTGGACTTCAAAGCCTGGTGGTTTGACCCCACACAAGATGGGCTCGCTAGGATGTCTATGTCACTGGGGGAGCAGGTACCAAAACAGGTACGTCCTCCCAGGGCCAATGATATCAAGGACCACTTCCTGTGAATGGATTCTTTTTTTACTATAATGTAAACTTCCTGTTGCGATTTTCACTGATTTCCTCTCGTCCAGTTCTCAGGGGAGCCGGTCTACCGGTTCGTCA
This sequence comes from Puma concolor, assembly GCF_028749965.1. Lineage (NCBI taxonomy): Eukaryota > Metazoa > Chordata > Mammalia > Carnivora > Felidae > Puma > Puma concolor. The sequence goes on along the minus strand of NC_141674.1, from coordinate 5,688,399 downwards.
TAATTCTCTGCACAACGTTTTGGCTTTTTCATATGAGCATAGCGTGATGGGGCTTGGCTCTCCGTGGACCATCTGCTCTGAGTTGTTTGTCGAGGTGTGATGCGTTTTTCTCCCTAATTCCCAACCAAGTTCTCTGTTTTCTTTGGAAATTAGAACACATCCTGGCTATTCACAGATCCAGAGGGAAGAGCCGTGTCTTGGCCACAGAAGGGTGTTCGAACTGTGATTTAGGCCCATCAGATGCTATATTCAAAACAACCGGCGGGGTGAACCCCGTGCTGTCTCTCTTCCAAGATAGTAATCACAGGAGGAAGAAACCTCAGGGATTCTCAGGTCCAGCCTTCCGCTGCGTGGGCTTCCGTGGAGGCCCTAGTCATCCACGGTGATGGTTTTTAAGGACACAGGTGAGAGGCACATCCAGAATTACCCACCTATGGACTCCCCCTCCTCCTGACTTTCTGCTGAAATAATCCAACAAATGTATCTGGGGCGATGCTAGACCCCTCTAAACCCCCACGCAGCCCTGGAGTCCCCTGGCACGGAAGCTGTCCAGGATGCAGGTGACTAGCAGAGAAGGGCCACTCGGGGCCTTTCGGGGAGTCAGACGGGCTCAGCAGAAGGGGCATCGACTGTGGCTGCGGGAAGCAGGGTCGGGTCCCAGGTGGCTTCAGTCTTCCTGGAGAGATTGCTTCCACCCCTCGCACCCCTTCTCCCATCATCCCCCTGGACTGCTAAAGAAAAATGACAATGCAGCTTTAAAATATCCCCTGCCCCCATTTTTGACTGGATCTTAATTAAATGCCCAGTAACCCAACCTTGTGGCTTTGAAACTTTGTTCAAGATTCCATTCACTTGAAGGCCCAGTATGTCCTGGGTTCTGTCCTGGGAGTAGGGACAAGGTACCTGCTCTCATGAGCCCAGTCCAGGAGGGACCGGACTGCCAGATAAAATATTGCAAAGAATATTCTTCTACTAAGGAACTATGCAGAGTTCATCTGAGATCCACATTTAACTGGGTGTCCTGCTTTTCCATGTGTTAAATTGGCCACCCTAAGCAGGGAAGGTAGACATGATTAGGAGAGAAAAGCCCAGACGAGAGCCCCCAGCCCAAGGCTAAGTTGTGGGATCCTGGGAATCCAGTCTCCCTTACAATGGGTAAATCTTATTGTTTTTAACATTCTTTTAACAATCTTTTGTTTTTAACATTCTCCCCTCACTTTTAAATATGTGCAAATGGCCTGACATTGCAAGACTGGTCGTGTGTTCTTTGCCTCTAAGGCTCCGTCTCCCCGGTTCCCCATCCTGCTGATCCTTTGCCCTCTGGCTTCTGTTGGGTTTGGCCAGAGGGCAGTATGTGCAGGAGACGAGTGACCAAAGGTTACAGCTCCTGCCTGGGGGCTTCTGGCTTCTTCGCACAGCTATTGTCTCTTTAGAGCCTGCGGTGGCCTCAGCCAGCCCTCCCCTCCCACCACCCTGCTTCAGCACCTAGCCCCGGTGCACGTCCCCATGGCAGATAAATCCTGCTGAAATTTCCCGCTATAGTTGAGGGACCCACTTCCTGACTACACTAATAACACCTGTCGTTTCTTGCGCAAATTAGCCTACAAACACAACACAAGTAACCCAAAGTCCCATTAGGATTTATTGTTTTGTTTTGTTTTGTTTTTAAAAATTGATGGGGGGTGCCTGGGTGGCGCAGTCGGTTAAGCGTCCGACTTCAGCCAGGTCACGATCTCGCGGTCCGTGAGTTCGAGCCCCGCGTCAGGCTCTGGGCTGATGGCTCAGAGCCTGGAGCCTGTTTCCGATTCTGTGTCTCCCTCTCTCTCTGCCCCTCCCCCGTTCATGCTCTGTCTCTCTCTGTCCCAAAAATAAATAAACGTTTGGAAAAAAAAAAAATTTTTTTAAAAAAATTGATGAAACGATTATAAAACTTGTTTGGAGCAAAAGTAGGAAGAATAGCCAAAACTTTTTTAATTTTTATTTTATGGAAAGTAATATTAAGAGGGAATTTGTCCTCTTAATTTTTAAAGCTTGGGGTTTTAAAACCTGGGGTTAAGCCACAGTAAATAACAGGTAACACAGAAGAGAAGGCTCAGAAGCAGACCCAAGTAAACATGGGAATTGAGTAGACGAGAAAAGATAGCATGCTAAATCTTCTTAAAAATATTATTCAATCAATAGTTTTGAGACAACTCGTTCATGATTCAGAAAAAGAGGAGAGGAAAAAAAGCTAGATCCCTACCTCATATTTTACACACACACACACACACACACACACACACACACACACACAAACAGTAAAAGCATAAAAAAGTTAATGTTTAAAAATATATTATAATATTTGATGAATGCATAAGTAAATATTGTCATCATATCAGCATGAGAAAGAGATTTTTTTAAATTTTTTAATGTTTTTATTTATTTTTGAGACAGAGAGAGACAGAGCACGAGCAGGGGAGGGGCAGAGAGAGAGGGAGACACAGAATCGGAAACAGGTTCCACGTTCCGAGCTGTCAGCACAGAACCCGACGCGGGGCTCAAACTCATGGAGTGTGAGATCATGACCTGAGCTGAAGTTGGGTGCTCAACTGACTGAGCCACCCAGCCACCCCTAGAGAAAGAGCTTTCTATAGCATAGCAAGAACCATAATTTTTAAAATCCTGAGATTTGAAAAAAATAAATAAAATTTAAACATCCTGAGGTTTGCATATGTAAGTATTTATACTTCTGAATGCAAAAATGCCGTAATCAAAGTTAAAAGACTGATAACAAGCATATTTTCTGCAAACATTAAAAAAAGTTATAGGTTAAATTATATAAAGAGGCCTTTTAAATCAATAAAAAAAAGATGAATTCTCCAATAGAAAAACAGACAAAGACTGTGGCTAGGTAGCTTTCTAAAAAAAATTTTTTTTCAACGTTTTTTATTTTATTTTTGGGACAGAGAGAGACAGAGCACGAGTGGGGGAGGGGCAGAGAGAGAGGGAGACACAGAATCGGAAACAGGCTCCAGGCTCCGAGCCATCAGCCCAGAGCCTGACGCGGGGCTCGAACTCACGGACCACGAGATCGTGACCTGGCTGAAGTCGGACGCTTAACCGACTGCACCACCCAGGCGCCCCTAGGTAGCTTTCTAAAAATGACTGATAGGCTACCAAGATGTGTTTTATCACATTAATGATCAAAAATATTCAAATTAAGATAAGATTTTTTTTTTTGGACAATCCTATTTACAATGTTTAAATATAAGAGCCCTTGTGGATAAGGATATGGGAGGAAACACACTGGCAGGATATTTCTGGAAAGATACTTGGCAATATTTATCAAAGATCTTAGAAAGAGAGGGGGGCAACTGGGTGGCTCTTCGGGTCTAACTCCTGATTTTGGCTCAGGTCATGATCTCATGGCTTGTGGGTTCAATCCTTGCATCGGGCTTTGCGCTGATGGTGAGGACAAGAATCCTCTTTGTGTTCTCACCAAGTGTTATGTCCACTTGCCCATGTGCCCCCAGTCCCTAACACAGTGTCTGACAAATAATCTAAACTCACTATCTTCAGATTAATCGATTTCTGGAGGCTTTGAACCTTCAAAACTTCCTTAAGAGGCATACTTTTATTAATTAGTTTATTTATTTTGGGAGAGAGAGAGCAGGGGTAGTAGCAGAGAGAGAGGGAGGGAGCCAGCATGGAGCCTGATGTGGGGCTCGAACTCACGAACCGTGATATTGTGACCTGAGCCAAAACCAAGGTTGGAATGCTTAACTGACTGAGCCACCCAGGCGCCCCAAGAAGCATAATTTTACTCAAAAGTCTTTCTTCTTTTTCAGACCTCCATAGATATGGAGGTCATATGTTTGCATTCTTCCATTAAAAACCCTTCACATTCTTGATAAAGTAATCAAGATGCCTCTTAGTCAACTGTTTTATTAATGAAACCACTCTGGTTCGCTTAACTACTCACAAAAAAAAAAAAAAAAAAAAAGGAAGAAAAGAAAAGAAAAAAAAATCTATGGTCAATCTACACTCTGCCCAGTGTCTATATGTCATTGTCAACTCTCGCTGGGTATCACATTTCATAAGTGTTTGACGCAATACACGGGTAATACGATTACTCTCCAAATCATACTGGTTGTTACTGTTTGTAATGTCAACTGTTACTCATGTTGTGGTCATCCATGGGCCCATGCTCTTTACCTTCGTACCTTGGATTTAGTTATTCCCTATTTGCTATTTTAATGAGTACATTTTCTTCTATAACTTTTGTCTTGCAATTCTCCACTAAGTTTCATAATTTTTAAGATAATGTTAAATCTCATTCTTGTTTTACAGAAATGTTTGCTCCTAAAGGTTCAGTGAATACAATTTGGCCAGATCTTGAGGGTCCGGTCATTAAAACCAATATTTGACCTGGCATAAATAACTTCCATAAAATAAACTTCGAGGATATAACAGAATATCTGAAACTTTACTTCAAACATTCAAGAATGAGAGCTTTTAAAATTTGATAGCCATATTTTAAAGGTTTAACATTACAGTGTGGAAAAGTCTCTCAGGGATGCCAACGGTATCTCTCTCATAGGCACAGTCACAATATTAAAAAAGGTGCTCACGGGTGCTTGGGTGGCTCAGTCGGTCGAGCCTCTGACTTTTGGTTTCAGCTCGCGTCATGGTCCCGGGTTCACGGGATCAAGCCCCACACTGAGCTCTGCATTGGACGTGGAGCCTGCTTGGGATTCTCTCTTTCTCCTTCTGCCCTTCTCCCCTGCTCATGTGTGTTCTCTCTCTCTCTCTGTCAAATATAAATAAATAAATAAATGAATAAATAAATAAATAAATAAAGTGCTCACCTCCCGATGCCGATGGAATAGCACATAATGTTTCTCTTCTCTCCAACACTGTGTTCATTTATTCACACTTTTTATATTCTCAGCTATGCCTGGAGAGAAGATAAGTTATCATTAATATATTATACATGAGTTTAGAGACTTTTTCTCCTGGTGAAACTTGGCTGTTACGTTGGTAATTCACTCTACAAGACGTGGAGACTTCCCAAGTGGGGCTTCTCTTGAAAGCCTCATCACCTAGATGGATTTTACTGTAAATTATGGTCCTTAAATATTTTGCTTAATGTTATGAATGCAAGTCACCAAAGCGATCCCACGATGAGAATCGCAAAACAATCTAATCTCTCTTGCTCTGTTTTGTACAGTTATTTACGTTTTTATAGACCTTGTTGCCACAATGCTCTTTTTAAAGTTATCTAGCCAACACACGTCTCCTGTTCACGTTCAGTGTCGACCTACCTCCCTATTTTTTTATTTTTCGAGTGTCATCATTTTTGCGCATAAAATTAACATCTCACGTCATCAATTACTACAGCATCTTTTTCTTGCAATAACCATTATGCATTGATGGTTCAGCTGACAGAATTTTAAGATAAAGAGCACCTAGAAGATATTTTCCCCAAGGAGCATCTAAAATACGCATGTTTTGGGGCGCCTGGGTGGCTCAGTCGGTTAAGCAGCCGACTTCGGCTCAGGTCATGATCTCGCGGTCCGTGAGTTCGAGCCCCGTGTCGGGCTCTGTGCTGACAGCTCAGAGCCTGGAGCCTGTTTTGGATTCTGTGTCTCCCTCTCTCTGACCCTCCCCTGTTCATGCTCTGTCTCTCCCTGTCTCAAAAATAAATAAAAAACGTTAAAAAATTTTTTTAAAAATACGCATATTTTGAAAGGGAGTGTATCAATACTAACACAGCATTCTAATTATTTTACTTATATTCCTGACATTAAGCTCATGGGTTACGGTGGCCACCTTTGTGATTACACACAAGGTCAGGGATGTCAGAAATGATGTGTGGAGGGCAGGCGTGTGGCTCCCCTGTCAAAGTCAAAGCCACAGTGCAGATTTGGGGCAAATACTAGAGCCAACGCTAAATTTTGGTGCAACCCTGTATCGTCAAAGAGTGTGGACTGTGGAAACAGATGGCCTGGGTTTGCCTCCTGATTCTGCCACTTACCGGCGGTGTGGACTTGGATGAGTTCCTCTGTCTCCCCATCCATAAAACGGGGATAATAGATTGTGGTGCTTGAAAGAGTGCCTGTCATATAGTTAGTGTAAGCGTATAAGTATTCGCTGCTGCCGTTCTTATTACTAACTGGTATCAGTGAACCTTAACTCATGATTTGTTGCCTCCGGTAAACTATTCTCAAAAGGAAAGAAAAGAGAGAAATCAGGCAACAAGAAACAAGTGACTGGAGCACAGAGACCTTCTGTGTCATTTGGAAAATTTTGTAAGAGTATAAATAACAGAGTTCATCACAATTCTCTCTCATCCTTTACCCTATATAAGGGTTTTTAGTTAACTGAACAAATGTTTAATAACTTAATTATGGGAACTGTCAAACCTACGCGAAGATAGATCAGTGTAAGGAACCACATGTGCCCACCCCCAACTTCCACGATGAGTGACCCCCCGGCTTCCTGTTTCACTGGGCGCATTTGATCAGAATCCCCAAATCCCTAGCATCACTGGTCGCGTGCCAGACAGGGCAGCGCGGAGCCAGCTGTTCCACAAAATCACACCATCTAAGGTGTGATGGCTTTTAACTTATCTGAGAGATGGAAGGAAGGAGGGAGTAGGAATTTAGCCCCTGGTCCAAGTGTTTACGCTAAAGAATCATTTTTCACACTGTTGATTCACATTCTGTTCCAACTCTTGATAATAGAAGAGGCTCAAATCACTTCAGCTGATTTTGGTCTTAGGTGTGCTCACAAGTGTCAAATACTTCTGCGGCCCGCAGATCAAACAAAAGCTCAAAACACTCCGATGTCAATGGACCAAACACAGACTCTTAATGGTGGCCTCATCTGGCTGCATCAATGCATTCATCTGCCAAGTCACCCACACCCTCCGGCCTAGGGAACCGGTCCCCATAGCGCCCTTCAGACTTGGTCATATCCCGGCCTCCTTAGAAAATGTTTTAGGCACATTTAAGGGTGAGCAGATGGGGATGCTGGCAGCCAGGTGCCCAGAGTCAACAGGTCTATCAGCCATGGGAAGCCTGTGTGCCTTGCATGACGGTTGGGAAGCTGTTCGCTGCAGTTAGTGCTTGATATATACTGACTTACTTAATCCTTACAATTCCCCTGCAAAGAAGGCACCATCATCCTCTATTCACAGTCAAAAACACTGAAGCACAGAGAGCTGAAGCCACTTACCCATGATCACACAGCCAGAAAGTGGCAGCCATTGCCGGCACAGGATCCTGGGCACTATCGGTCTCTCTAGGAAATCTTCCCTCATTACCACGTTTCCAACTTAGCCCCACCATGACATGCACGAAAGCCCAAATGTATGGCCTCTTCCCCCACCTCATCTGTCCTCGGAGATGCCCTATGACGTCCCAAACTGCTAACGCGCATGAGCCAAAAAGTGCTGACCACAGGTGATGCTCAGATGCCCTCTGGCCAAATGGCCAACCACCCAGAAACTATTTAACCCATAACACCTACAGCTGCTCAAAGTATTTGGTGATGATAAAAAGGAGGCAAAAGAAGCAAGATAAGATCGGGGAGAGATGATTGAGAACCTGCTTTATCGTCTTGATTGGGTCAAAAAGCCCAGAAAGGAGAACACTTCTGAGTTCCTCATCGACACAAGATGCAGACTGAACGTTTTAGCGTTCTCGTGCTCTACTCTTATGCATTGGGAACTTCTTATTCGTTCTGGCACGATCTCAGATCTGTGTTTTCATCTCTGTGAATTCCTGAGAATGCAATCATATTACCTAAGTCACACTCGATCTGCCCTAAAACAAATACGTAAACAAAAACGTTTCAGAAAGCTCAGTGATTACCTGAAATTGATGCCAGTGTAGACAGACATCATGACCGGCACACAATAGGCTGCAGAAATGAAGCACTCGTTGTTTTGCAAAGTTTTTGTTAGCCAGAACAGCACAAATCTTTCTTTTGGTTGAGATGAATCACCCAAATCAGGAAACAAAGTGATTTTAATAAGTAATAATCACAGTGACGCATCATATTTGTAATATTTACAAAACGTTCTTGACATCATCAAGGCCGTGGGCCTGAGAGGGGAGGGAGGAAGAAAAAGTGTGGACATTCACTGAGCACCTGCCGTAAGCCAGGCTGTTCCATTTGCCTGGTAAATATCATGGGGAGGCAGGTATGGTTATTCTTGATTTCTAGATGAAGAAACAGACTCAGAGAGATTAAGGAACGCACCCCAGATCCCATAGCTAGAAAGTGGCAGAGCAAAGGTTAGGGGACGGTTCTGCCCAGCGCTAAAGCCCATGCATTCGCACAAGCATTCTGCTGCCCCTTAGAGTTTCCTGAGAGAAACTTTGAGACATTATGTGGCTTCATTCATTTCCCAAAGATTTGGTTTCAACCCTACACCTAAGCAGAAAATGACATTTTCTTAAGATGCACAACTTAATGGAAGCACCATGGAGGAAAAGCCAAAGACAGTCAACATGCCTGAGTTTCAGATCACTGGCTTTCATTACTGGCAAAGATATGTCATCTTGGGACTCATATTCTCCAGTGTTGCCTCATTAACAGCTATATCACAGTATTCATGATCCCCACCCAAATATAAATGGATTGAATCTATCTGTTAAAAGGCAGACATTACTATATGGGGAGAAATCCTGTTTGGGATACACCTAAGCAAAAACACATGGAAAAAGATGTACCAGGAAAATATTAATCAGAGGAGAATCAGCATAACTGTATCACTATCACAAAAAAATACACTCTAAGACAGAATATGTTACTATGTCATGATGTAATTTTCAACTCACCAGGGAGACGTAAGAATTCCAGGTGTATACGCACCCAATAAAAGAGTCTCACTCCATATAAATAAAAAATTGATAGAAATATAGGGAGAAATTAACATATCTACCAATAGTTCTCTCGCGATTATTGCTCAGTCAAGCAGCAAAAAATACTCAACAAATATATCTGGACAGTTTTGATCTAGTGGCCATGTGTAACATCCTAAATGTAACTATTGGAGAATATCCATTTTCCTTAAACATACACGGAAGGGTTAGAGCAATTAGTCACATACTAGATCATGAGTCCATCTCAACAAATTTCAAAAAATAAGTATCGCATCCATCACATTCTTTAAACACAATATAATTAAATAGAGGTCAATAACAAAAAGATAGGAAGTTTTCATATATTGGAATTTAAAAAATAGAATTCTAGGTAATTGATGACTCCAAAAAGAAATTATTACGAAAATTTAGAAATACTTAGAACAATAATGAAAAAAACACACTTGTGTGTCATGGCAAAAGGGCTACTCAGAGGCAAATGCGTGGTCCTAAATACTTACACGGTAAAACCTTAGTTTGTGAGCATAATTCATTCCAGAAACATGCTTGTAATCCAGAGCACTTGTATATCAAAGCGAATTTCAAGAACCGTTGGCTCAGTTGCGATCATGTGACATTCCGCGTCACATAGGACTCATCCTGCAAGACATCGCTCGTTTATCAAGTTAAAATCTATTAGAAATGTTTGCTCGTCTTGCAGGACACTCTCAGAACAAGTTACTCGCAATCCAAGGTTTTACTGCATTTGCAAAGAATAGAGACTCGAGGGGTGCCTGGGTGGCTCAATCAGTTAAGCATTGACTTTGGCTCAGGTCATGATCTCACAGTTCGGGAGTTCAAGCCCCACATCAGGCTCTGTGCTGACAGTTCAGAGCCTGGAGCCTGCTTCGGATTCTGTGTCTCCCTCCCTCTCTGCCCCTCCCCCATGCACGTTCTGTGCCTCCCTCCCTCTCTCTCTCTCTCTCTTAAAAATAAATAAACATTGGGGTGCCTGGGTGACTCAGTTGGTTAACCATCTAACTTAGGCTCAGGTCATGATCTCCCGGTTTGTGGGTTTGAGCCCCAAGTCAGGCTCTGTGCTGACAGCTCAGGGCCTGGAGCCTGCTTCAGATACTGTGTCTCCCTCCCTCTCTGCCCCTCCCCCACTCTCTCTCTCTCAAAAAAATGAATAAACATTAATAAAATTTTTGTTTAATAAATAAACATTAAAAAATGTTTTAAAGAAAAGTGCAATTTCTCAATGCTGACTCAAGAAGAAATAGAAAGTTTGAATAGTCCTATAATTATTTTAATAATTGAAACGGTCTTAAAAGACCTGCCAAAGTAAAACACCAGGTTCGGATAGTTTCACAGGTAAGTGCCCCCACATTTTCATGGAACCTATCATTCCAATCCAACGAAGATTCTTCTTGGATTCACGAACAAAGACAACACTCTCTAACTCATTCTATGAGCTCAGTGTAATCTTAATTTACAAAAGCAGACTAGGTCAGGAAGAGAATGAAAATTATAATCATATAAATATTGGTGCAGAATTCTTTTAAAAATTAGTAAAATAGTCATTTTTTTTGAGAGAGAGAGAGAGAGAGCATGAGCAGGAGAGAGGGTTAGAGGGAGAGAGAGAGAGAATCCCAAGCAGACTCCACACTCAGCACAGAGTCCAACACAGGGCTTGATCCCATGCCATGACCTGGGATCCTGATCTGAGCTGAAATCAAGAGTCGGATGCTCAACCACCTGTGCCACCAGGTGCCCCAGATGTATTCAGGTTCTTAAAAGATCATGTTATATTTCTCCAGGAGTGCAAGGTTGGGTTGACCTCAGGAGACCTATGAGTGGCATTGCATCATGAAGAATTCACTTTATCCAAAGAGAGATCTGGTCTTTGTTCCAGCTCCTGGGAGGTATCCTCCAAATTCTTGAAATTTCCTGAGTAAGAGGAGCGTTTTTGTTATTCATGATGGGCCCCCTGGACCACCCTTCAGAGTTTATCCTGATAAGATGACTCAGGGTGGGGACTGCCTGTGCCAGAAAGACCAGTTATGTGATCAGAGAGCTGGGGCTTTGGGCCACTTAAAATCAGCCTGCCTTGGGTGGGGTGGGGAGCAGGGGTGTTGCTGGAAACGGAAGTCAAATCCACATTGATTGAAAATAATTCAGTCAATCATACCTATGTAATGAAATCTTGAGCACAAGTCTGGACACCAAAGCTTCCTGGGTTGGCAAACTTTACTTATTGCCACACTTTGATGCTGGGAAGGTAATGCCTCCCTGAGGACACAAAAGCTTTGTGTCTGAAACTCTCCCAGTTACAAATTCTGCCTTAGGTAACTCTTCCCTTGGCGGGCTCTGTTTTGTATCTTTTTGCTAAGATAAGACTGTAGTAATAAGTATAGCACTTTCTTGAGTGTGTGAATCATTGTAGTGAACCAAGGGAATCCAGACCCCCAACTGTGTAGCCAGCTGGTCTGGGACACAGGGACGTTGAGGACTCCTGAACTTGCACCTGGCATCATAAGTCTTGGGCAGACTTGACAACTTGACAGTCTGGAGGACTGTGCCCTTCACCTTGAGTTTGGACAACTCTGGGTTACCATCCTCCACAGTAACAGACTGAGTGAGAAAAAACTTGATAATTTCAATGGGTGCAAAAAAAAAAAAAAAAAAAAACCTGATAAAATTCCTCTTCGTTTCGATTAAAAAAAAAAACTGTTAGCAAACTAGGATTAGAATAAAATTTCCTTAACCTGACAAAGACTATAAACAAAGAGTATAAATACAAAAATGTTTGAGATATTCCCTTAATTTTTTTTTAATGTTTATTTGTTATTGGGAGACAGAGACAGAGCATGAGCAGGGGAGAGGCAGAGAGAGGGAGACACAGAATCCGAAGCAGGCTCCAGACTCCGAGCTGTCAGCACAGAGCCAGACGCGGGGCTTGAACTCACGAACCACAAGATCATGATCTGAGTCAAAGTCAGACACTTAACCAACTGAGCCACCCAGGCACCCCTAGAATGCCAAGTTTTGAATTGGGAAGCTCACAGAGGTAATACAGAGCAAGTTCTTTTTGAATGACTAGAGCACTTGACTATAGACTATTTTACATTGTTCTAACTTCTAGAACAGAGGTCTTATGTCACCAACAAGAAGAACTTCATTGAGCATATGGACCAGGTAATGTATTATTTTTTAGCATCTCTCAAAGAGTCAGACATTTACATAGTAAGTAGTTGTTTAATAAATGTGTGTGGTATCTGACCAGAGTCTGCAATCGGTTAACAAAATGCTAAAACTTTAGGTACTTTCTTTCTCCGTTTTTTGTTTTAAGTTTATTTATTTATTTTTGGAGAGAGAGTGTGTGTGAGCAGGGGAGGGACAGAGAAAGAGTAAGAGAGAGGATCCCAAGCAGGCTCTGAATTGTCAGCACAGAGCCCCACGTGGGGCTCGATCCTACCAACCATGAGATAATGACGAGCCGAAATCAAGAATGAGTCAGATGCTTAGCCAACCGAGCCACCCAGGCGCCCCTCGGGTTATTAGTGAATTAAACTTATTTTGCCAAGTTGATGAGGTAGCGTTTTCAGTGATGTTTGTGCGCACGTGCGTATGCTCGCGTGTGTCGGGCACACGGTATTGGCTCAAAGAATACTGCTTCTTTTGATGAGCACGTGGAATTACTGAAAGCTGTTGTGATTTGCTACAAAATAGTCAAGAACAGTAGAAATCCCAGAATCTAAAGTGAGTAGGACCTTCGATTGGTTGGCTAATCGAAAATTTGGGTCAAAGCAAGTGATCATGGAAAGTGAAATGGACCGGGGTGTCTGGTGGCTCAGTCATTTAAGCGTCCGACTTCGGCTCAGGTCATGATCCCGCGGTTCGTGAGTTCGAGCCCCGCGTCGGGCTCTGTGCTGACAGCTCGGAGCCTGGAGCCCGCTTCGGATGCTGCGTCTCCCTCTCTCTCTGCCCCTCCCCCACTCATGCTCTGTCTCTCTCTCTCTCTCTCTCTCTCTCAAAAATAAACACTAAAAGAAAAAAACTATTAAAAAAAAGAATGAAAGAAAAGTGAAATAGAGACCCCCTACACGTGTTATTACCACTTAAACCGAGTACTTTCACACGCAGGTCTGCTGACTGGAGGGGAGGTGGGTTTTGCGCGGGTCCCCAAGGCCACGTCGTCCACAGGGGTCCACGACAGCCATACATCTCCAGTGGCACTCAGCATGTCTGGAAAGTCCGCGTCACCTGGTTATCACATGTTTGCTTTCCTTCCCACCCTCTCCTTAGTCGTGAACACCCGGGCCTCTCCACACGGGAGCCCTGGAAAGCAGCCCAGCATCACCTGCGACCGTTCTAGAAACACACATCCTCAGGCCGCACCCCAGACCTGCTGATTCAGAAGGAGGTGGGGCCCAGCTGTGTAATTTAACACAATCTCCTCATGATCCTGACGCATGCTCGCGTTTGGGAACCACTGTTCTCCGCTCCGAACTCTCTGTCCCTTTCAGTTCCTCTTACTTCGCTGAAAAAAACAAAAAACAAAACCAGAAGTGAACCTTCCTTGCCGCGCCCGGAATCACTCCCAGGCACACTCAGCCTTCTTTCTGCTCCAATGTGCCACCCACCTGGAAATCGTCCCTGATTCCTCTCCCTCCTTGATATGGAGTCCTGTCCCCAGAGTGTGACCGAGGCCAGCCACTGCTGTCCATCTCCTTGACCACGCTCCAGTCGGAGTCCCCAGGGTCTCATGACCGGATTCCACAGTAGCCCCCTCCCTGGTCTCACTGCCTCCACCCACAGCCACAGGCCTTTCTCCCCCAGTACCCAGGGCGCTCTCTTCAAGCACAAATCGGATTCCACTGCTTCCCTGCTCCAACCCCTCATGAACCTGGAGGAAAAGTCAGACCCTCTATGCAGGGTTAAAAGCCCTGTCTGACCCAGCTCCTTTCAACCTCCCTCGCCACTCATCACATGGTTCCCAGAACGGCTGCTCCCCACACTCGGCCACGTTGACCTTTTTCCCCGAAATACACCAAGGTTTGTTTCCACCTCAGGCCCTTTGCACAAGCTGTTCCTGCCTGCCTAGAAGGCTCTCCTCAACTCTGCGGAGCTGGATTCTTCTTGTCATTCAGATCACAGTTGAAACAACACAGAGAACCTTCTGCCGGTCTAATCTAAAGTAACGAGGGGGGGCGCCTGGGTGGTTCAGTCGGTTGAGCGTCCGACTTCAGCTCAGGTCACGATCTCGCGGTCTGTGGGTTCGAGCCCCGCGTCGGGCTCTGTGCGACAGCTTGGAGCCTGGAGCCTGCTTCCGATTCTGTGTCTCCTTCTCTCTCTGCCCCTCCCCTGCTCATGCTCTGTCTCTCTCTCTCTCTCTTTCTCTGTCAAAAATAAATAAACATTAAAAAAAATTTTTTTAATAAATAAAGTAACTAGACCCGACACAATGTAGCTATGAGCATTTCTGTCTGCCTCCCCCACTAGAAACTAACGGGGCAGGGGCCACAGGGTCCTTTCCATCCTCCCTGCGTCGGGAGCGCAGCACGCAGTGGGGCCTCAAGTACCACTAGCCAATGATGAACACGCGTCGACAGGAAAGTCGCCTTAGAGGGGCCGGTCGCCGCTCGTGTCGCTGGAGCAACACATAGACGCGCCGCTCTCCTTCCCAGCTGATCAAAAAAGCCTTCCGGGTCCGGGATGCACACGTCTCTCGAAAGCCTGCGACGCCGGATTTGGGCGTCTGCTAGACGCATCGCTCGCCGAGGTACACTTTATTTAGGATTTCCAGAGTCAAGGACGCTGCCGCTGTCCACGGACGTTGGAGTGCAAAAAAGTCCTCTCGATTCTCACGCGTGATGCTTAGGGTTAACGAGGATTCTCTCCGCTCTGGGCTCAAACGCCCGTGAGTCTATAAATTCCTAAATAGAATAAGCAGGCAAAAACCCCGCGTCCTCTGTATGCTTCTTCACAGATCCTGGCACTATCCCCAACTCCCTTCAACCTCCCCACCCTCGCTCCCCAGGGTCCGTCTTGCCTGGTGCAAACCCTCCCTCCGCAGCCCCTTCCATCCACACCACGGCCGAGGAGCCTTTGAAACCAAGTATCTCCTGAGATCGGTTCCCTGCTTGATATTCCAGGGGCCCCTCTCTGCAGGTGGTGACATCCCTGGATGTCACGGTGCTCTGCCAGCCAGCCCTGACGCCCCCCCCGCCCCCGCCCCACTGTGCCACCACCGCCTCATTGCCCCTGCTCTTGGGCTGTTTCCCTCCCCACCCCCCCCACCCTGCGCTGGTCCCTTTCCTTCCTTTTCTGCTGTGATCTGTGGCCCAGCAGCCCCTCCAGTGAGGCGGGGGTGTCCTGGGGAAGGAGCCCGGTTCAGGGCAGCAAGAGCGGTCACCTGCATTACAGGCCCCGTCGGTGGTCGCTGCCTTTACCTCCCCTCACCATGGCTTCCTCCCAAGAGGGAAGCGCTGTCATGAGCCTCCGGGCGGGGACACCAAGGCCGACTTCAGTAGGTGTCTACGCCCGGGGGATGGGGAGACAGGGGTTCGGATAAAGGCCTTTGAGGCCCAAGCGCACAGCCCTGACCATCGTCTTATGCTGTTGATAGCAGAGCGGGGCTCCGGGTGGCCCCTGTGTCATTGGAGCTCTCGCTCCCGCCGGGGCTCCCCGCAGCCCCGGCAGGGGCCTCCTTAGGACCAAGGCGACACCGGCCACCTGTTGGTGCACGCTCAGGACTCTCTGTGCGAGGGCCTGGTCCTCACGGCCCCTAAACTCCCTCTGCTTTTTCCTCGTGAGGAAGGGAGGGGGGATGGTCTCCCTGCTGGAGCTTCCCCCCCGCCCACCGTGGGCCGCAAGACCCCAGACGGGATGACACCACGGAGGGCCACCAATCGGTCACACTTCACCTAGGGGCAGATACGTGACCTGCGCTCAGGCGCAGCCCCTCTGAGCCTGAACAGAGGCTGAACCGGATGAAACTTTGGCCTCGGCCACTTTTTTTTTTTTTTAATGTTTTTAATTAAATCGCTTGGGTCACCGACACCCTGCAGAGACTCTGAAAAGCAGCCTTGCATTTTGTTAATGATACACCATCTGTTTGTTCACACTGTGCGGTCACATGATCTTTGCTCTGCAGAACATCCTGTCTCACTGGCCTAAACCAGTTTGTGAGTGAAATGCTTGGGAAGAGTGCCAGAAAGTCTTCTCTCTGCCTCCCCTCCCCTCTCCTCCCCTTCCCTCCCCTCCCCTCTCCTCTCTTTTTTCTTTTCTTTTCTTTTTATTTTTTTCTTTTCTGCTCTTCTCTTCTCTTCCTTTCCCTTCCCTTCCTTTATTCCTTCCTTCCTTCTTTTCTTTCTTTACTCCTTCCTTCTTTTTTCTTTTCCCTTTCTTTCTTTCTTTCTTCCTCTCCTCGCTCCCTCCCTCCCTTCCTTCCTTCCTTCTCTCTCCTCCCTTCCTCCTTCTTCCCCACCTTCCCCCTCTATCTCACCCATTTTATTTTTTATTTTTTTCTTTTCAACGTTTTTATTTATTTTTGGGACAGAGAGAGACAGAGCATGAACGGGGGAGGGGCAGAGAGAGAGGGAGACACAGAATCGGAAACAGGCTCCAGGCTCCGAGCCATCAGCCCAGAGCCTGACGCGGGGCTCAAACTCACGGACCGCGAGATCGTGACCTGGCTGAAGTCGGACGCTTAACCGACTGCGCCACCCAGGCGCCCTATCTCACCCATTTTAAGATCAGCTGTTGACCCCAGATTGGTGGGCAGAATTTGTATTATTACCCCAGCCACCCACCTGCCCCTTTCCTGTTGCAGTTTTCGGGCCTGACCTCTGATAGGTGCCAGTGCGGACAGATGAGGTGCAGACAAGCTCGGACAACAGGGGGAGAGCCCACGGCGGACACTGGAGGGCCGTGCTGCCCACCCAGGCTGCAGAGAAATCCGCTTACAACCCTGGGGCAGCAGAGGCTGCAGCTGCCCTCTGCCCTCACCGCGGAGCGTCACCGACTCATCTTTACCTACAACACTCAGGACAATAAGCTCTTCTTACACGACAGCTGGATTCGATCCCTGAAGAGGCTGCAGTGGGGTAGTTTTTAAGAGCTTTATTCCTTTCAACGAAGACTGGCCCTCAAAGAGAAAAAGCAGGGGCGCCTGGGCGGCTCAGTCGGTTAGGCGTCCGTCTCTTGATTTCGGCTCAGGTTGTGATCTCACGGGTTTGTGAGTTCGAACCCCGCAACGGGCTCTGCACTGACAGTGCGGAGCCTGCTTGGGATTCTCTCTCTCTCCCTCCCTCTGCCCCTCCCCTGCTCTCATGCTTTATCTCTGCCTCTCCTGTGCATGGTCTCTCTCTCTCTCTCTCAAAATAAATAAATAAACTTTAAAAAGGGAAAAAGTAACAGAAGCACAGCTTTTGACCCTCTTATGGGAAGCTCCATGGCTCTTGAACCCAGAGAGAGAGAGAAAGAGAGAGAGAGAGAGAGAGGGGCCAGGTTGCTCTGCATGTCGCTTCCCACACGCAGGTGTAGGTGTAGGGAATGCAGCCATGACTGAGACCCCACCACTGACCTCGAGGAACCTGGGATTTGTGTGACGGTTGTACGGCCACAAAATAGTATCCGTAAAACATTCAGAACTTGGACACTCCAAAGTCTGTCTGCCCTGAGCAACTCTGCTTCAGTCGCTGTGTGACACTGTGCGATAAGGAGAGAAGCTCCGGGAGTGCCCTTCCGAAGGGACCAGGTGCCCAGAGCACCGGGGAGTCTGTGGGGAGGATACCAGAAGATGGCCCAACCCACTGGCATTTAAAAGCCTGGGATGCTCATAGGCATGGAATCCCAACGATGCACCTGTCAACAATGACTCCTTGTGCACATATCCCTGGGTCTCTTGGCTTCTTCCTTATGACAACAACTCCCTCGGGGCCGCTCTTTCCCTGCTCTTGGAGCAGATTTCACTTTCTGGCTGTAATTGGGGGGGGAGGGGTGAGACGCGCTGTCTGATTTCACCACTTCCTCAGGGGCCCAGATGATAAGGTTTAAGGTTTGTGTGCATGTGTTTGTATTCATGTGTGTGCGTGTGTGCGTGTGTGTTTATGCCAACAGATAGATTGTTTTGTGGGGAACGTGGCCCATGTGGATGATTCATCCTTAGGTGTTTCACACTTGGAGCTTATGAAATACTTTTCCAATCAGCAGAGAACCAATAACCCAGAACCTCTCTTATCAACTTCTGATAGGAGTTTGCAGCCCATAAAACCCAGCTCGCATACTCCCTGCCGAGAAAACATGTGCACCTGCACTTCTTGGCCCAGAAGGTCGTTAGTCACTTCGTGAGTCAAGTGCAACCATTGTTCCTCCTGTCCCTTTGTCGTTGAAGGAAAGCAACCCCACTCCAGGAGTGGACAGCGGCAGGGGACCCTGAGGGGATACGTGCTCCTCTGCCGAATGTGTCAGGCTGGACAAGCAGCGAGTGATGCTGACCACGGGCTTTTCCTGAAATCCATCAACGCCTCTGTGCAATCTCAGTTTTGGTAGATGGACCCATACCGGCACCAAAATAATTTGTGTCCTTATTTCTTTTTTTCTTTAAAGTTTAGTTATATATTTATTTTTGAGAGAGAAAAGAGAGCACGAGTGGGCAGAGAGAGAGAGAGAGAGGGAGACAGAGAATCCCAAGTAGGCTCTGCACTGACGTGGGGCTCAAACTCACAGACCATGAGATCGTGACCTGAGCTGAAACCAAGAGACAGACGCTCAACAAACTGAGCCACCCAGGCGCCCCTGTCATTATTCCTAAAGGATCAAGCTAATAAAAGAGAAAACGGTGGCCTGTGACCTGTACCAGGAAAGGAACATGAAATACCCCTTTAAGCTTGGGGTAAGAATTCCAGCCCCGGCTTCCCCGGGGAGCCCTTGGCTTCATGCACAGAACAGAGCATGCACTGCTCTCACCCCGGCCCAGGGGTGGCTCTTTGGGCAAGAGCGTGATTCGCTTTGCGAGGCCCCCCCCCGACCACTGCTGCCCTGGGGCTGCGCTGTTTTCCTTTTCCCTTCTCTGCATAGCCGGGCTGGATAATTTTATAATCCGAAGAAAGCAGAACCTGTTTTACTGCTGGATCCACTGCAGAATAAAATAAGCCGCAGAATGAGCGATCAAGACGTGTTCACCCGGGAACTACCTACAGTACGATGCTCAGTCACGGAAACTCTTCCTCAGAAGGTATATCCAGAAGCAGCTTCAGCCCTGGGAGAAAATCAGAGCAGGAACGTGGCCTTTGCAAAGGGCCGTTGAAATGTGTCGGGGGGCAGCACACCCCCCACGTGGGTCTTTTCCAGAATTCTCGCTCCCCTGGCCCTCTGCCCACCACTGCCGTTCCCATCCTTGAGGGCCTGGGTCAACCCTGCCTCCTACAGCGGCCACCCAGCCCCTCCCTTGGGTGAACTCCCATGGGACGTGGGATGTATAGGTTAGGACAATCCAGGTCAGGCCACGACCCTGTACGACCTCAGATCCTACATGGCACGTCCTACCTGGCCTCTAAGGCTCCGGTCGTCAGAGTCACCCAAATGGACGTGGGCTCCATCGGTCACGTGTACCTGAGGTCAGGGCACGTGCAGAAGGAAACAGGGCAAAATGCACACTGACCTTTCGAGGTTCCACTGAGTCAAATGGCCACAGAGTGGATGGGCAGTGCCCTCGTACAGGACCCCGGAAAGGAAGAGCCACGAAGGTCTGGTAAAGAACTCTAGTGACTTCCACGGGGCCCAGATCACCACATGAGGTGCCAGCTTGGCACAGGGGTCCACGTCTGTGCAAATGTCATAGCAAAGAGCCCCAGGCCGGAGGCAGGGGAGGCCCACTTGGCCAGCCCAGGCTATCAGATCCATGCAGAGTGTCCAGTTCTGCATGAGAACAAAGGCCTCGTTCTCGGGGTGGTTGGGCCCCAGCTGCCTGCCCAGGGCCTGTGCCGGGGGCTGCTCCGCCGACCCAGCACGGTAACCGGTGCCTCTGGGCTCAGCACGGTCCTGGGATACAAGACGTGCCACCCCTCTTACGCCTTCGGCTTCCTGAGGACAGGGGCTTGTCTTATCCTCTGTGCCTTCGTTGATTCGGTAGCATGTGCTGGGCACTAGACTCAGAATAGGAAGAGGAAACAAAGCCCAGTCTCTGTCTTCGAGGGTCTCAGACAGACCCTACTGTGAAACACGTGATCGACGTGCTGAATGCGGTGATCCCACGCCACAGACGTCTTCACAGGGCCCCGGGCAGGTGCACGTGGGAGCAAGAAGGGGCCAGGACAGGGTTCTGTCTTCTCCCGAGAGACCAGTGAGGAAGAACACAGAGAGCCAGAAGTGCTTTTTCTCCCCATCGGAAGGGTTAGGGATGGCCGCCGGGGTGGCCAGCCAAACTCCAAGGGCGGAGAGTGAATGTTCTAGGCTTTGTGAGCCACATTTTCTGTGTGTGTGTGTGTGTGTGTGTGTGTGTGTGTGTGTGTGTTTTATAACGCTTTAAAAATATAAAAGCTATTCTTTTTTTTTTTTTTTTTTTTTTATTTTTGGGACAGAGAGAGACAGAGCATGAACGGGGGAGGGGCAGAGAGAGAGGGAGACACAGAATCGGAAACAGGCTCCAGGCTCCGAGCCATCAGCCCAGAGCCCGACGCGGGGCTCGAACTCCCGGACCGCGAGATCGTGACCTGGCTGAAGTCGGACGCTTAACCGACTGCGCCACCCAGGCGCCCCTAGAAGCTATTCTTAGCTTGCAGCTTGCACACAAACACAAACAGGCCAGGGCACACCCACTAAGATAGAAGGCTTACAATCGAAAAGACAGATAATGACAAGTATCGACGAGGATGTGGAGAAATGGGAGCCTCATACAGCGCTGGTCAGGGCACACAGTGGCGTGGCCACCATGGAAAACAGGGTGGCACTTCCTCAAAAGGTTAAGCATAAGGGCGCCCGGGTGGCTCAGTCGGTTGAGCATCCGACTTCGGCTCAGGTCACGATCTCACGGTTCGTGGGTTCGAGCCCCGCGTTGGGCTCTGTGTGCTGACTGCATGCGAGAAGCCTGCTTGAGAGTCTCTCTCTCTCTCTCTCTCTCTCTCTTTCTGTGTGTCTCTGCCCATCTCTCTGTTTCTCTCTCTCTAAATAATTAAATAAACTTTAGAAAAATACCAGGTTAGACACAGAGTCACCCACTGCGTGACTCAGTGATTCCACTCCAAGGAAAAGACCCGAAAAACTGAAAACCTATGTCCACAGCCAACTTGTACCCGAATGCTCACGCCACATTATTCGTGACAGCCTAAGAGCAGAAACAGCCCAAATGTCCATCAGCTGGTGAACGGGCGGGTGAGACGTGTTCCATCTGCACGATGGGATATTACCCGGCAACGCAAAGGGTTGAAGGGTTGACACGCTACAACGCGGAAAACTTTGAAAACACGCAAAGTTAAAGAAGCCCGATGCGGGAAACCCCCTGCTGTCGGGCTCCGTTGATACGAAATGTCCCAAACAGGCAAATCCACAGAGACAGAAAATAGATCAGTGGTTGGGGGAGAAAATGGGGAATGACTGGTAGTGGGTACAGAGTTTCTTTCTGGGGCGATAAAAATGTTCCCGAATTAGGACGGTTGCACAGCTCCGTGTAAATACGCTAAAATGCACTGAGTTGTATACTCGGAGTGTGAATTCCATGGATGTGAATTACATCTCCATTTTTTAAATGTTTCCATCCTACCGGCCTGCCCTCTGGATCTCGGACTTGCCAGCCCCCACGTGAGCCAGTGCCTGGAAATGCATTTCTTCCTGTATCTATGAGATTGCTTCGGGAGAACCCCGACCGTCCCAATAACGTTGTCCAGTTTACAGGTGAACTAAACCTTTTAGCACTTTGGTAACCCCCCAAAATCTAACATTGCAATTCAAAATCAGTTGGGTTCCTAGTTTAAGTTCATAAGCAGCTACTCTGGTCAGTTTGGGCTGTTCCCCACCCTCACCCCCTTCTTCTGTCCTTATCCTGGGTGGCACCTGGATTCAGGGGAGTTTTACCCGGCACCTGAATGTCACAGACAGAGACGTCCTTGACCTTCTGTCCTTTCTGGCCTCTCCCGAGAGCTTTGTTTTGAGAAACAACGCGGGCAAACAGCATAGAATTAACAAATCAGGGACCTGGGTGTTCATCTCAGCGGTACCATAACCCTACATGATTTGGGGCAAATTCCTTAATTGTCTTGTGTCTTGATTTCCACCCCAACGTAACAGGGAGAAGGATAGGGGGGAGCTGTCAGCTGTTGCAGGGTGGGCATCATCTGGCGTCCCCTGGGGAGAGCTCAAGGGTCCCGGGATGCGGCCCGCGTGCGCTCAGAAAGTCCTTTTCTAGATTCCCATGAATATCACTCACAGAAAACAAATTACAAATTACCAAACCGGAATGACTATACTGATGCTGTCACGTGAACTGTTTTTTTTTTTAATTTTTTTTTATTGTTTTTTATTTATTTTTGAGACAGAGAGAGACAGAGCATGAACGGGGGAGGGGCAGAGAGAGAGGGAGACACAGAATCGGAAGCAGGCTCCAGGCTCTGAGCCATCAGCCCAGAGCCCGACGCGGGGCTCGAACTCACGGACCGCGAGATCGTGACCTGAGCCGAAGTCGGACGCTTAACAGACTGAGCCACCCAGGCGCCGCAACGTGAACTGTTTTTATTCACACCCCCTCCGACATCAGGTGCGTGAGTTTGTTACCCCACACCGACACCAGCTGGGCGTCCACGAGTTCAGTTCGGTTCTGACCTTACCCCGGGTTAGAGCCAAGCCCACAGGTGAAGGGCTCAGTGTGCACGACCATCCTCACTTCAGATGCCTGGATCACCGGCACTTCTGCTCCAGTGGCCATGAATCAGGGGTTCCCACACCCCCGTCCTCAGGTTGGACAACTTGCAGCTCACAGAACCGAAGAAAGACCTTCACTTACGGCTATTACTGGTTCCCTACAAAGGGGACCGACTCAGGAACAGCGAAACGGAAGAGATGGATAGGGCAAAGTAGGTTGAGAGGGCATGGAGCTTCTGTGCCTTCTCACGTCACCTTATGGCACCGGGATATGGCCGTCAACCCCCAAAGCTCCCCCAGCCCCTTGATCTGGGGGGTTTTATGGAGGTTTCAGTACACAGGGGTGACGGATGACATCTTCGGCCGATGGCTATTAGCTCGATCCCCAGCCCTCTAATCCCCGCCTCGGTCTTCTTGGTGACCAGCCTCAATTCTGAGAGCTGTCTTTGGGCTCCCCAGCCATCGGGCCTCTCATTAACATATAAAAGACCCTCATCACTCCAGAGATTCCAAGGGTTGTGGGAGCTGTGCACCAGGAACGGACAAAGGCCGAAGATTTATTTCCCGCGGTACCACACCAAGTATATAATACTGCATATTTGTGTTAAGCGGTCAACACCTCCTTGGCCAACAGCAAAATCTAACCCAGTCATCCAACGGGATGTAGGTATGGGACCCATGGGAGAGCATCATGGGGGTGGAATAAGAGAAGGAGCCCCCTTTCACTAGAGACGAGATGAACCCAACCCCCTGAGAAGATTCCTCAAGTATTAACCGCCCCCCCCACCCCACCCCTGAGAGTTTTTTCACAACGTAGTTGACGTGTTTAGAGCAAAATAAATCAACATCAATGGTCGTGGTTGGAGGCCTGGGCGTAAGGGATCAGGGCCGCGGTAGGGCCAGCCAGGAGGGACGTGTGGGGGCAGCCCAGGCCTCAGGCCCTCCAGCTCCTGAGAACCCGACTGCACTGCCTTGTGGTGCTTCAGAGCCCGCCCGCCTCCCCCCTCCTCCTCCACAAACCGCGTTCCCAGGGAGGCGGAGACTGAAACCAATTTTTCCTGCCGGGACTGGGCAAAGTAGGGTCTTGGCCTCCAGCTTCTGGTTCTTCAGGGTCTTCCAGAAACCACAAAGGCCTGGCTGGGTGAACAGAGCAGAGGCAGAGCAGAACACAAAAGAAGCGACTCATGAGTTAATTACTCGTAAATCTCATTGCAGAAACCACATTACTTTCACATTTTTTTTTTTTAAACCACCTGAACATAATAAGTTCCACTGGGGGATGCCTGGGTGGGCTCTTTAAGATCATTGGAATGAGAATGAGTACATACATACATGATACGTTGAATTGCATTGAGGACCCTTTGATCCTCGTCAGTGCCTGGGTGGCAGATTTCTCTTACCCTTGTTGTCCTGGGATCAGGGTCAGAGGATATGGTTTCCCTCTTTCTGAAAACCAAGGATTATGTCATTTCATTACTTTTTCCCTTTTTACTCTATGTTCCTTTTTTTCTTTTACTTACTATTATTTCAAAAACATTTCTATTTTTCCATAAATCTATAATTTGGGGGGGGGGGAAACCCTTTGCATATAGCCTACATCTTCTCTTTTAAGAAGACTTATCTTTTTCCAAGATGTAGCACAAAGAAATGTTTTCCTTCCTCCTCTAAAGAAGTGGGAGATCTAGGGGCACCTGGGTGGCTCAGCTGGTTGAGCGTCTCACTCTTGATTTCAGCTAGGGTCATGATCCCAGGGTGGTGGGATCGAGCTCTGTGTCGAGCTCTGAGCTGACAGTGAGGAGCCTGCTTGGGATTCTCTTTCCTCTCTCTCTCTCTCTCTCTGCCCCTCCCCGACTTTCACTCTAAGTAAGTAAATAAGTAAGTAAGTAAGTAAATACCTTTAAAATACAATTTACATTTCTGACTTCTGGCAACGGGATTACTTCGCACCTAGCGTGGATGTACTTTTCACGATGACATTTGTGTTGATGTGAGGCTTGCTTCACCCCGGGCCCTCTGTCCGGAGGGCGGGCAAGCCCCCAGCAGCGATCCCCGACCACTGAGTCCACAGGGAGGCGGTGGCAGAGATGGCGTGTGAGTTGTCGCAGGGCCACCAGTCACCCGTCGTTCGGGCAGCTCGGCCCGCCAGCAGCCGAGGAGTGGGGGGGGGGGGTGGGATGCTCATGAACAAGCTCTTTGTCCTCGAGGGATGAAGAAAGCCCGGGTGTTCGTTTACCCGAGAGCTGCCCTCGGCATCCAGGATTCTGCTGACAAAGCCATGGCGGGTCCTCAACGCACACTCATGACCCTCAGCACTCACACCGGCCGGAAGCGTGACTAGATTCTCCTTTTAGGCTGCCTTACAGAAAGCTGCCGTGGCTGTGTTGGCTGGGAGGTCGAGGGCGTCAAGGTCATCAGGAGACCAGAATTTCCCGGTCCTTTTCACTGAGCCGTCTGTGGCCCCGCACCGGTCGGTCCACGTGTAGTTCTGCTGGCCTCGTGCAAAAACTCTTCCTACGGGGCTGCTTGAAACCCTGTGGGCCCAGATAGGACTTGTCCTTCTGGGAGCCGGGCAGGATCCGTGGCGGGCAGGACGGCACAGACTTCTGGGTGCTGCCCTTGACCCGACCCGCTGGTGGGCCTGACCCAAGGCAGTAATTTTATGCTGGCGTAAGAGTCAGGCACTTAACCGATACCACCCCGAGTCCTAAAACCAGCTCTGGTGTTAACAAGCCATATGCCCACAAGCAAACCCTGCACATCTGTCTGGTCCCCTGACCTGCAAAGTCCCTTCGATTCCCACATCTATGGTATCGTGATTTCCTTTGCTGATGCAAAGACAGGAGCGAGAAGATTATACTCTAAAACTCGGAATCAGTCATAATAAGAACACTGTGCTTTGATTTCTAAAGCAGCCCTTTTCATTTTTTTTATTTTTTAAGTTTTAGTTATTTAATTTGAGAGAGAGGTGCAGAGGGAGAGGGAGAGAGAGAGAAGCCCAAGCAGGCGCCGAGCTGTCAGCACAGAGCCTGACATGGGACTCGATCTCACAAACAGTGAAATCGTGACCTGAGCCAAAGTCAAGAGGAGGACGTTTAACCGACTGAGCCACCCAGGTGCCCCATAAAGCACCCCTTTAAAAAAAAATGGAACAGATAAGGAGATAAAGAAACATACAAGACACATCTGGCCCAGCCTTGGCTCAGCTTGGAAGCTGAAGGACAAAGCAAAATCCATAAAATCTGACCACGGCAAGCACTCATCCAGAGAAGGGATGTCTCCATCATCCGCTCTACCCCCACAGGTCTGTCTTTATTAACCACAAAGTACCGTCCGTCCTTCCCAGATTTTTTAAGTCAGGGGATTGCTAAGAAATGGCGATACCTAGGGGTGCCTGGGTGGCTCAGTCAGTTGAACATCCGATGTCAGCTCAGGTCATGATCTCGTGGTTGGTGGGTTCAAGCCCCACATTGGGCTCGCTGCTGTCGGCCTGTCATCATGGAGCCTGCTTCGGATGCTCTGTACCCCCTCTCTCTGCCCCTCCCCCACTTGGGCTCTCTCTCTCTCTCTCTCTCTCTCTCTCTCTCTCAAAAAATAAATAAAACAATAAAAAACAGAAAAGAAATGGTAATCCTAGAATGTCTAGTGGAAGTCCAATCCGGCCATCACCCATTATGCTGTTTGTCCCTTCTCAATGAAAAGTTTGGGACAAGTTCATCTCTGAGTTGGCCTGTGTCTCCTGGTGAAAACTGATCTGTTTCCTTTCGCAGACAATGTGCTCTGTGTAACCCATCCCTCCCCGGGCCTGCCTGTCGGAGAATTTCAGAACAAAGATCTGGTTTCGCTGAGTACCTTTTCTTACCTTGAGCTCTCTCCACGGTAATTGTACCTGACACTTCATTCTTGATTTCATGGTTTTTGGTTTTACTGAGGCCCTGAATTGTTTCAAATGAGTTATTTCTTTCAGTCATTCAATCAAGCAGACTTACAGAAAAATGGAACAGGAAGTAGAGACTTCCCATATTTCCCTTCTTCTTGTATATTGTGTCCCCGGTTATTAACATCTTGCACTAGTGAGGTGCACTGATTAGTTATGAGCCAGCATTGATGCGTTATTATTAACAAAAGCCCATGGTTTACATCAGGTTCACTCTTGGTGTTGTGTTTTAACAAACATAGTGCCACGTGCCCACCATTTCAGTATCCTCCAGAATAGTGACCGTGCCCTAAAAATCTCCCCTCCCTCCCCCATAACTCCAGGCACCCCTGATCTTTCTGCTGCCTGCATAGTTCTTGCCTTTTCCAGAATGTCATGGAGCTGGAATCAAACAGGATGTTTGTAGCCTTTTCAGCCTGGCCTCTTTCACTGACCAATATGCGTCTGAGTGTCCTCTGTGTCGTTTTTGTGACTTGCTAGCTCACTTCTTTTTTTTATGTTTTTATGTTTTTATGTTTTTATTTTATTTTTGGGAGAGAGACAGAGTGTGAGTAGGGGAGGGGCAGAGAGAGAGGGAAACACAGAATCCGAAGCGGGCTCCAGGCTCCGAGCTGTCAGCACAGAGCCCGACGTGGGGCTCGAACCCACGCACCACGAGATCATGACCTGAGCCGAAGTCGGATGCTTAACCGGCTGAGCCACCCAGGTGCCCCTCACTTCGTTTTATCACAGAATAATTGTGTTGTACAGATGTGCCATGGTATGTTTGTCTATTCCCCCACCAAAGAACATCTCGATTGCTTCTAATTTTTGGCAATTATGCACCAACTGATTTTCATTGCTATTATTTTATTGTAAGCCACCTCAAAGCCCTTATGGATGTAGATGGGAGTATAAATCAGGAGTGCGACGTGCTTCAAAGGCGGTTCACATGACATATTTCTATGTATTCACATTCACATGTATGTATCTATTAAAATCATACCTCTTGAAAGCCAGCTAATTTGAATCAAGTTCCCCACGGACGTGGCTAAGAGAACTGACCATGTGTGAAGACCGTGGCGTCCCTTGTGCTGAGTCTGATGTGGACCGAGCACAAAAGACCTCGGGGGGGACCTCAAGACGTCTGAAAATTTCCGACGCCAGAACTCTCTCTCGCTACCTCGCTGGACTATCACTGAAATTGTTGTTTATCAGAAACAAGCAGATAAAACTGCACTTCCTGCTATTAACGACACTACAAGATTCTTAGCCTGTAACTAATTATCTTCATTTAATAGCAAAATGTCCGCACTAGGCACTTAGCGTGTGCACAGCCTGGGTAATATGCCAGAAACAGAAAGAGCAGAACATCTCCATGGGGCATACACTGGGTTAGGCTTGCGTCTGCAAGATCGGAGCCCCAGTTGGGAGTTGAGTACAAGCCCAAACTGGTTTTATAATTTTAATTTTTATCCAGGCAAAGCATGAGTGCCTGGTTCTTTGGGGGGTTTTGTATGCTTGTTTTATCAAGTAGTATTAAAAGGCTTCTTACAAAGGAGAAACGGAACAAAAGAGCCGTCGATTGCCCGGCTCAATTTCTTTGGGTACCTTTTTTTTTTTTTTTTTTTAATTTTTTTTTCTTTTCTTCAACTTTTTTATTTATTTTTGGGACAGAGAGAGACAGAGCATGAACGGGGGAGGGGCAGAGAGAGAGGGAGACACAGAATCGGAAACAGGCTCCAGGCTCTGAGCCATCAGCCCAGAGCCTGACGCGGGGCTCGAACTCACAGACTGTGAGATCGTGACCTGGCTGAAGTCGGACGCTTAACCGACTGCGCCACCCAGGCGCCCCTCTTTGGGTACATTTAACGCTCCGCACTTTGTTCTGATTGTTACTTCCGTATGTTTAAGCACAGCCATACCACTCTGTCTGGATTAATCCATTTCAGAATCATCTATTACGATAGCGCAGGATTTAGTGCTCTTGCCTCCGAACATAGTCACAGCATTACTTTTGGTTAGATCGGTGTTCAGGATTTATGCTATTAGAGGCATGTAAATGCTCTCCGTTGCCGAATCAAGCGATAAACCATGATTATATTTCCTTTCTTTTACAACATTTTTTTGTCCCAAAGTTAATAGTTGCCTTATAGTTGGACTTACTTTCTTTTATTTGCACCTGTGCTGTCTCCCCACACCCCTTAACACCTTCTCATGCTACAGGGCTAAACCTATCTGATAATCAGTCGGTTCCATTTTCGTTTCCAAGAGACTCTTTCTTGGGCGCTGGGCTCCCGCATCCCAGCTAGTCTGTACTCTTCGCGGCTGTATAAATTAGCCCTTGGACTTTCCATCACCACCACCCTGGAAATTCCCTGGGCGCCTTGAATCCCTCCTTTCTGGGATTTCCTGTCTTCCTTGTTCTTGGCTATTGTTGGTTCCCTCCGCATCCCGATGGACCACATCTTCCAGTAGCTTCCTAAGAAAGTATGCAGAGCTAGCCGAAAGATGGGTGTTGGAGCCAGAGAGATGGGGATCAAAACACCAGCTTTCTCACCACTGAGGCTGTTTGGAGAAGGCGGCTTCTTGTCCGCTGGCCAAGGAAGCGTCCTCCCACTGCACCCTAGAATTAAATGCACCCACTCAGCTGTGCCGGAACATGGCAGCCTCCCCAATGGGCACAAGTGGCGGGACACCTGCTCTCTGCAGGCCAGCAGAGCCCAAAGAGCAGAGGAGGAAGGGCACAGAGGTGGAGCCCAGGTCCTTCTCGACGTCCCCGGCCACACAAGTCACAGCATGGAGGGGTTTGGGCTGGTCTGAACATCAGCATTTTTCAAGGTGCTCAGGTGATTCGATGCAGCTAGGGCAAGAAGCTGGCCGCGAATCGGGCGTAAGCAAGAGAAACGAGAAGGCAGGATCTAGGGCTGCTTATGAGATCCCCTCAGTCGTCAGCCCTCCCCTCGCCCCGCTCACTCGGCTCCACAGGCTGTAGGATGCTTCCCTGCCTCCACTGCCCTGCTTCCTCATCAGCGACAGTTCAGTTGTGTGATTCTGTCCAGTTTCATCCAGGACTGAGCTTGTGTTTCCGTCTCTTGTTCTTCTTGTTGTGAGAGGGATTTCCAAGAGTTGGCGGTAAAAAGGTGTCCTCTGTCATCTCGGAAGCAAACTACTGAGCAAAGCCAAACTGAATGGTCTTTTTTACCAAGCGTTTTGCTTAAACAT
Source organism: Puma concolor (assembly GCF_028749965.1). Lineage (NCBI taxonomy): Eukaryota > Metazoa > Chordata > Mammalia > Carnivora > Felidae > Puma > Puma concolor. Next base: position 5,658,549 of record NC_141674.1, on the reverse strand, counting down.
TTGAGAAATGACCCAGAGAGATAACAAGTGGGTCTCTTTCTATGGAAACATTTGTTGTTTGAAAAAAGGAGTTACAGATAAAGGGTCATGGGAGTCCAGGGCAAAGTGTAGATGGCCTTCAGCCCACACGTGACCCCGGGGGACCCAGACCTGCCCATGCAGACATGGGGTGGGTGCGGTGGAGGCGGGGGGCACCAACAGACACTCTCCTCTTTAAATCGTTTGATATAATTCCGTTTATTACAGCAATTTCCAAAAATATCCCCTTTACACAGCACCGCACAGCATGACCATCCTCCCATTCCCCATGTGAGCAGGGGAGTCCTGACTCTGACACTCCCCTGGGCTGAGGCATCTGACCAGAGGCACCAAGGTGATCACACATGAATGTGTGTTTGTGGACTGGGAGGCGTTAATCAGAGGTGTTGCCATTAGAAAAATCCGCCCAATATTTTTTCCTTCAGGCCAAACAGGTCATCTCAACTCTCTGCCAGTTTCCCCACAGAGTGTATGCTTCTGCATGACCAAATGAGGAAGGGGGAGGGGGAGGGGAGGAGGAGAGAGAGGGTGGAGGGAATGGAGGAGGGAGAGGAGGGGGAGGAGGGACAGAGGAGGGGGAGAGGAGGGGGAGAGGAGGGGGAGAGGGTCTTCTCTACTTTCACATTCAAATACAATCATCAGGGTAAGGAGAAAACAAAACGTAAAGATGAAACATGAAATACCCTGTATATTTAAACCAGTTGTGCAGCTAAATTCTTATACCTATTTCGGGAAGGAAGAGTTTGGGGAAGCACGGACTAGATTTCAGTGAGACATGAACTGGGGGTAAACCACTGTGCGGTAGTCTGCCCGGGACCGCCATGATGAAATACCACACACAACAGCAGAGATTTATTATCTCCGTTCTGGAAGCTGAAGGTCCAAGATCAAGCGTGGTCAGGCTCTGGTGTGATCTCTCTTCCTGGCTTGCGGAAGGCCGCCTTCTGGCTGTGCTCGCATGATGGAGAGAGGTGAGCTGTGGTGTCTTACAAGGACACCAGTCCTATCAGATCAGGTCCCCACCCTCATGACCTCATTTCACCTCCTTAAAAGGGCTGTCTCCACATACAGTCACACTGGGGGTTAGGGCTTCAGCAAAGGAATTTGGGGGCCGTGGTGGGGGGGCGGTACACAATTCGGGCCACAGCAGTCAGCCTCCTTCCACACATCAGTTCCGTCTCCCTGGACGAGCAGTGCTAGAAGATCATAATGTTCTGGGGCTAAGACAAAAGCCTAGTCTAAACCAGAAGTCGAAATGACCGGGAATTCGCATAATTAAGACTATGGATTGAGGCCAGGCTGGTCTCACAGGCTTGGAGAGCTTTCTAGACTCTGGGGCATCATCAGTAAGCACTGTCTCCTAAGAGCCCCACTCTCTGCTGTCTGCACATGAATGCTCTCGGGTAGAGTTTGAACCCTCGTAAACTCTCAACCGCGATCCTACAGCATAGCTGTCCTCATTCGAGGATTCTGGAAGCATTTCCCTTTGAAAGCCTGTCAGAAAGGGCTACAGAAAGACCGCTTTTCTGACTCTGAAACCACATGAGGATTGAAGGCTCTGTGTGTTGGTGGTGAGGTCAGAGAATCTGCCACCACAGAATTCAGAGTTCTCTGCGGTTTGACATGATAGCTACCTATTAAGTCTGCCTTCCGCCTGACCTGTGGGACTGCCATTTAAGAAGAGAAAGCTATCATCCATCGTGTGTCTTCATAAAGAACTTCTTTAACCTTTATGTTGTGAAACTGTGTTCGTAATTATTTAGTTGAGCTCGGTTTCCGGAACAGTATACAAGATGTACGAACGGAGGAAACCCGTAATCCTCTAGGATCAGGCCAAAAATATCTTCCAAACCCACAAGAATAAAAAGGTACTGTAATTTTTTTTTTCTTGAAAAGGACATAAATCATAATGAAACATGCTCATTTGAGATTGACTTTCAACCAAAACATCCAGATTATGTCCTGGTGTTAGTTGGGTTATTCCTTCAGTAGGCCTCGTCCAACCTCTTTCTGTCGACACCCCCCCCCCCCACGGTGCTAATTAATGCTCAAAACTAACGCTGATTCCAAGGAACAGTAAAATCCTGGATCATAATTCACGATTGACTACTGCGCAGTAGAATACAGAAAAAATACACTAAAATATTTAGCTGTCGTTGATAGTTTGCTAACTTTAAGTCATATAAAAACAATGGCTTTATGTATACTTTTTAAATTTTATCATTGTGGAGTGTGTTGTCAAGGTACAAGGTCATTAGCATGGTTAATTTTTTGAACTTGGACACGACGTGGAGGCCTCCACCTGTACTCTCGCTTAAGCCCCACAAAGGTCAGGGCAGGCCTACCCACTACAACATGAAATTTCAGGCTCTTTCTGTCTTTCTGCTCCATTACTCTGAGCATAAGACTTTTAGCTCATGTTTTTTACCTCATGGCCTCAAGATGGCTGCTCCAGCTCCAGACTCATCCTTAGGTCCATATTCCAAACAGGAAGAGGAAGACAAAGGGAAGGAAGATAAGGTGGTGCTTATGAGAGCAAAGAAATTTCCAGAAATTTCTGGCACATTCCCCACACAACTCAGAGCCATGTCACCTGGCCAGCCCTAGCTGCAGAGGCCTTGGGAAATGTAGGTATTTTTGTGGGCACTGGTGCTACCCTGAACAAAATTGGGCTTCTAATAATTAGGGAAAAGGGGAAAATGTTTCTCAAGTAGGCAAGTAACAGTGCCTCCCACACACAAACGTCAAGAGCAGTGACTCCTAGGAAGGCTTGGTCTCAGGCCTAATGGGTCACACAAGAGACAGAATGGCCCATTAATCATGCCCGGGTGACTATGTCCACACCAGAAGCTACCAGAAGGTCAAAGTTCTGATCAACCCATATGTGGAAACTGGGATAAGGCTCGGACCGCCAAGAAGAGATCATCGGAGAGCCCTGCTTAGAGCAGCCACAGAAGGAAGAGGCAAATGGACCAAAACACAACAAAGCTCCCGAAGTTGTTCTAGGAGGTAATTTGGCAACTTTTGAGTTGCCAGATCGCCAGAGCTGTGCTGAGACCTGTGACTGGGCTTCTTCCGTCCCTCAGGATCACCTGACACGGTCTTTTGTTCTTTCCTCGGCCAGCGCTGGTTTTAGTGGCAGCCACGAATTTTCCACGCCACGGGCCCAAGGGGCAGTATTCCGGCAGGATTTGCACAGCAAGGTGCTGGCATTTTCAGATTATGGATTATTTGAGTCGTCCGAGGGTGAGTGTGGGTCAGGAACCAAAGTCCTATTCCCACTCCGTCCATTACTGCTGTGATTGGCCAATCTCTACGGCAGCCCCCAAACCCAACTTATGTAACAATTATTTATTTCAACTTTATCATATCTAAGGGGAGACATATACCGTTTTACTTAAAATTAATCACGTTAGGAAAAGTATGACTTACCAACAAATTTTATTTTATTTTTTTTTCAACGTTTATTTATTTTTGGGACAGAGAGAGACAGAGCATGAACGGGGGAGGGGCAGAGAGAGAGGGAGACACAGAATCGGAAACAGGCTCCAGGCTCTGAGCCATCAGCCCAGAGCCCGACGCGGGGCTCGATCTCACAGACCGCGAGATTGTGACCTGGCTGAAGTCGGACGCTTAACCGACTGCGCCACCCAGGCACCCCAATTACCAACAAATTTTAACGCGATATATTTTGTGATAAATGTAGGCTCAAATGTGGATTAGAAGTCACGCACGTAATACAACATTAAAAAAAAACTGATTCTAGGAACTGCTTGGAATTTTTACACTTTGAAAAATCAGTTTTGGGGGTGCCTGAGTGACTCAGTCGGCTAAGCATCTGACTTAAGCTCAGGTCATGATCTTACGGTTCCTGAGTTTGAGCCCCACATCCGACTCGATGCTGACTGTGGAGTCTGCTTGGAATTCTCTCTCTCTCTACCCCTCCCTCCCAACTCTGTCTGTCTGTCTGTCTCTCTCTTTCTCTCCTTCTCTCGAAATAAATGAATAAACTTAAAAAAATGAGTTTTAATAACTGAGGCTTTTTTATACACATAGATCTCATATTTTGCTTCTACGTGAAAAGTAGAAGGAAAGGTAGAAGGTTAAGACAGAAGGTTCCAGACTGCTTGTGGTAAGAGCGCCTCAGCAAAATATACGTGGGCATGAGTAATCTTTATTCCTAACAGATGACAAGCAAAGCTAGACGTCATAGTCATTACATTTTTAGCTTCTCATATTGGACAAATTTAATGCTGATCCAATGAAAAAGACTAAGAAAGCTGGGAAAATTCATGTTATGGCCGATTTGTAGAAATTTTATCATTCTGTTCTCTTTGTCAGTCCCTTCCTTTTTCTTTTTTTTTTTATTAAAAAAATTTGTTTAACGTTTTATTTTTGAGAGACAGAGAGAGAGAGAGACAGAGAATGAGTGGGGGAGGGGCAGAGAGAGAGAGAGGGAGACACAGAAGAAGCAGGTTCCAGGCTCCGAGCTGTCAGCACAGAGCCCGACGCGGGGCTTGAACTCATGAGCCGTGAGATCATGACCTGAGCTGCAGTCAGACACTTAACTGACTGAGCCACCCAGGCACTCTAGCCCTTATTTGCATAATCATGTTCCTTAAGTTTGCCTTTAATCTGAGATGCATTATGGGTATGAATTTTAAACTGGAAATGGCTTCACAGCGTATCTTAGCTGCTCTAGGGGCGATCGGAAGATCCAGCTTGAGGGCCCGAGGGCTCAGCACCACTAACCGCTCCACCTTCAAGGTTAAGAGACTTTAAGAGTTGTTTTACTTTAAACAAAATGGAATCAGGAGCACTTCTCTGGCTTCGATGATACGAACTCTTTGGTCCACTTTGACAAACTTCGTTCTGCCCCAAGTCTTTGTTGACTAATCCTTCAGATCCCCAAGTTGAGGGGTCATCCTTTCTAGCTGACTGACTCTTCCCCAGCTGAACTCTGGGTCAGACGTCCGGAGCAAGGAAAGCGGTCACTTCTGACCAGAGAGAAGCATCCAGCCATGCTGGCCCTCGGTCAAGATGAACTAAGCCTGCCGTCGTCCCCGGGGAGCTGGTAAGTCGGCAGCTGTAGAAACATTCGGCTCTGTGTTTCAAAACGCAAATGACCACATTTCCCTGACCCGGGGTGTTCTCCCAAACATTCCCTACAAATGACTATCAATCCTGCTCTTGGAATGTGGTAAATTGAGAAACGTAACACAAATACCCCAAGCTGATAACTTTCCTTCTGGCTTTCCACAGTATTGTTCACGGAGCTAGATTTTACGAAACGAATTCCTCTAGGTTTGAGGTTTTAGGCCTATTTACTTTCTAAATGAGAAACTGTAAATTCGTTAGTGAGAGGAAGTTCCTCTTCCTTTACATAAAGAGACTGGGGGTGGGTGTTGGGTTTCAGCTGTCCTGTGACCATTCTTCCAGGCTGATAGCACCTGAATTTCCTTTTATGGGATTAGCTCTTCCCCTTTGGGGAAATCTGATGGAATGAAAATCCCAGCATGCTCCTCCCACTGGGGGGGTGTGGAAGAGGCTCTTCGGAGCCAGATTATTTCCGCTTCCAAACCCCATGAGTGCCTCAACCTCACATCTCTTCTAGGAGCTCCCGAAACCCTTCCAATATAGTCCCTTTTGCTTAACCTAGACTCTACCTGAGAATCCTCGTGTCTGTCACAGGAGCCCACCCCATCTGCTCCAAACCAGCCTCCTGGGCAGGACCTTGTTGTATCTCAAATGTATATTCTTTGGTCAAAACACATGTGTTACGTGCAGACTAGTTTCTCAGACTTGGTGGAACTCTGGCCCGTAGATGCATTCTCAAGGATCCACGAGTTCTTTACAACAGTGTTTTACAGGTTTTCTTTTCGATGAAAAACTTCAAAGGATTAACACAATCATCTTCCGGGGGGATGATGGTGCTCACAGCACTCTAGGTAAAACATTCATATTAATGGATACTGACGCAGAGTTGGAGGGACAATTGCAGGGACATTGACTTTCCAGAACAGTAGGGATCTGGAGGCAGAGATGGGGCTCAGGGAAGCCCAGATTTTCCATTTCTCTCCCCCCTAAGGAACTGCCCTTGCTGAAGCTGAGTTTGGTTCAAGAAACAGGAGAACCCAATGCTGGTAAACATTCTCTTGAACGAAAGCCATTGATTGCTCGAGCAAATTCCTCTTGTTGAATTGTGATCGTAAATGCAGAATATAAAAGTTCAAGGGCATAGCAATACTCGTGGATGGTGATGATCAGCCCTGGTGGGGAAGCCAGGGGGGTGGCCAGTGCTGGTCCAGGGGGAGCTGCACTGAGATGCGTTGCATCTGTTTCCTATATGCCTCTTCCTACTCCTATAAGTTTCGGTACCCTTGCCTAAATAAATAGGGAATTTAATCTTACAGCGAGGGGGGTGTATGGCTTCTTCCGATTAGTCGTTTATCCAACTGACATAGTACAGCTGTTGTCAAACGTGAGATTGGCGTTACCGTCCTTACAATACTCGGTAAGCTGGAAGAAGAAGCAGCGAACTAAGTATTGCTGAGAGAGACACAGACTAGCCCTTGGCGTGAGGCCAGGGGTTAGAAGGCGTTGCATCAGTGGAATCCATCCAGTTTCCCTGCCTGAAACATTCACGTCGCTGATTAAGAAAGGTGAGGTGAGGGTGGCTTAGCCCAAAGGCTGTTCTCTGCCTCCCTCCCAACCCCATCAGCCTAAGGAGTGGGGACCTCGGTTCAGCAGCGGCTGGGAGGGAGTTAAGAGCTAAGGACCCTCAGGTGTTCTTGCCAAAACAAAGCAAACAAGCAACAACAGCAAAACCGGGAATCGTCTCCAGTCTCTGGAGGGAATTTCCACTATACCAGGAAGATAGAAAGGGCCAGATGCAGAATGTGGGGAATTTCTACCCGCCAACAGCCGGGTTGATTTGTCATGGAAGTAAATAAATGTCATTAAAAAGAGAAAGAGAGAGAAGGAAGGGACACTTATAAATTAGAAGAGATTCAAGGGAAGTAACAGTCAAATGTAGCATGTGGATCTTTTCAGGACCCCGGTTTGAACGAACCAGCTGCACAAACCCATCATCAAGGCACTGGGGGAATATTTGAGCATGCGCTGGCATCACATGATCATGGTGGTCTTGTCATCTTGGCTAAGCTGGAGCTAGATTCCCCGAAACCCCTTTCCCGGGGTCACTCTAAGCTAGCAGCAGCCAGGAGAGGAAGACCCGTAGGAATTGGGATGGGGGCAGACGGCAGTTACTCTCCCAAGAGTGTTATGGCAGGACAGACAGACACAGAGGGGTTGATGAGTTCCAGCTTGTCCTCCTTCCCGTGTGTCCCCACCCAGCCCTTCTCCCTGACCACCAGCTCTGCTGACCAGCTGCAGCCCTGAGCCAATCCCCAGATGCTTGGCCCAGGTCCATGGTGACCCAAGCGGTCATTATGGAAGGATTTTTGTGAACTGTGTTAGGTTGATGATGGCGTTGCCCTCAGAAAAAAGAGAAGGTCCCAGGGCACCTGGGTGGCTCAGCGGGTTGAGCATCCAACTCTTGATTTCAGCCCAGGACATGACCCAGAGTTGTGGGATCGAGCCCCGCGTCGGGCTCTGTTCTGAGTGTGGAGCCTGCTTGGGATTTTCTCTCCCTCTCTCTCTGCCCTTCCTCTGATCACACATGCACCTGCTCTCTAAGATAAATAAAAGGAGAAAAAAATTTTTTTCAGAAAGAAAAGAGAGAAAGTCTCCATCTGTTATAGGTACAAAGTGAAGTACTTATGGGTAAAATAATGTTCTAGGACTGGCTGTAAAGGAGTGCTTAAAAACAAACAAAGGCTGGGTTTTGTAGGATATGCCTGAACAGCATGGAGCATGGGAAGGGTTGGGAAGGCTGGGAGGGGGGCACGGGGAGGGCCACTGCCCCAGATGCCCTACGTGTCTGCGATGCCACATTTGTGTGGGTTCGAGAAGCAAAGGGTGGAGGCAAGAGCCAGTTGAGGAAATGCAAAGATCCTCAGGACTCCCTCAAGAAACCCCCGCCTCCATTGAGCACCAGGCAAAATTGCACAACTGCCCCAAGGTGAGATAAGGGGAAGGAAGGAAGACAGGACAGTGCTTCAGTGCTCCCAGAGCATGTGGGCTAAAAACAGGGAGGAAGGTCTAGAGGTGACAGGAGCCTGATTAACACGCTCACACCCAGAAGAAGAAAGAGAACCAATGAAGTGTCACTATTACTTTTAGCCCAGAGTGAGACATTTTAACGTTTGTGAGCAGGTCCTGGTGTGCTTACCCACAAGGGGAGAGAATCCGCGACCTTGGGATCCTGAGTTGGGTGGGAGCTGTTGGTTGTTGTTGTTTTTTGTTTTTTTTTTTAAATTTTTTAATGTTTGTTTATATTTGAGAGGCTGTTGGGTCTTTTTAAATTTTTTTTTCAACGTTTTTTATTTATTTTTGGGACAGAGAGAGACAGAGCATGAACGGGGGAGGGGCAGAGAGAGAGGGAGACACAGAATCTGAAACAGGCTCCAGGCTCCGAGCCATCAGCCCAGAGCCTGACGCGGGGCTCGAACTCACGGACCGCGAGATCGTGACCTGGCTGAAGTCGGACGCTCAACCGACTGCGCCACCCAGGCGCCCCTATTGGGTCTTTTTAAAATGATGTTTGGAGGACAGGGTTTCAGACATACATATGCACTTTTTAAAAGGTGCCTTCAAAATTGACATTTTAAACTATATAATTGAGACATAGAACTTTTTTTTATAGGAAAACTGTAAAAATCCTCATTCTTGGGGCGCCTGGGTGGCTCGGTAGGTTAAGCGTCCGACTTCGGCTCAGGTCATGATCTCACGGTTTGCGAGTTCGAGCCCCACATCGGGCTCCTTGATGGCAGTTTGGAACCTGCTTGGGATTCTCTCTCTCCCTCTCTCTCTACCCCTCTTCGGATCCTTGTGTGCACTCTCTCACTCTCTCAAAATAAATAAATAAACTTAAAACAAATCCTCGTTCTCTCAGGCATTGTTTTGGCCAGGACAGAAGATGATGGTGTAGGACCGAGTGCGGCCAGTACAACAGCGGGGAAGGTGGCAGGGGGCGGGGCCCGTGCTTCTGTGCGCCGATGTTCTCCTCCAAGGCTAAGCTTCTTGGAAAAGGATTTATTTTATACTACTCCCCACCCAGCTCCACTTTTGGGGTCAGTTTAGGATTTCAGCTGGTGGCCACACAGCTTCTTCAGGCTTTTGAGCCAAACTCTGTCTTTTAAGACAGTGAGGATTACTTAAAATGGGAATTGTTTTCTAAAGGGATTATTTACGTAGAGGAACGTTGTATGGCCAATAGTGAGCAGAAGGGAATATTTCGTATTAGAAAAATAAAGGATCAGTGTTCATGAACTGTGTTAAGGTCAGCAAATCCAGACAACACGTAAACCCAACAGAAACAAAGTCAAAGAAGAAAAATACTGCATGATGTTTTAAAAGAGATAAAAGGTATTCTGAGTGCCCTCTCTCAGGATAAGAGAGCAGGGAGGGAGGAAGTGGGAGAGTCAGCTGACCTGAGGGGTGCCCAAGGCAAGAGAGAGGGAGGTGCATGCGGGCTGGCAGACATAATGAGGAGGTATTCAGACTGCAAAACACCAGCCCCTAGAGGAGAGTCAGCTCAGTCCTCCAGGCAGACTGACCCCAGGTCCTCATACCTCTTTGTCCCACAAGAAATTGACAGTAAAATGGTTGGGCAGTTGGGTGGGGAGCAAAGGCACAACATCTTCTAAAATGTTCAATTGCTGCTGGTTTTCCCTGGGAAGGGGATCAGAAGACACCACCCCCACATACGCTTCGTTGGCATAAGGATTATTCTGAGTAGAAGGCAACCGAGACTCAACAAGTGCAGGGAGAGATCTCTCCTCTCCGGTCCACTGTCTAAAAGCAGGGCATAAATTTCCCTTTGTGAAGGTGTCTCCTGCCCCCCACCCCAAACTCTTGCCAAATCCCATCCCTCCTCTACCCCCATACCAGGAAGACGAGAGAGCCCTTATCACCAGACAGCGACACCAAAACAGGTTTGCAGAAAACCGTCTTTTGAAATTTTTTTTTAGTTTAATTTGCAGGCCCTCGGGACTGAACAAAAGAGGGTAGAGGAAAAGTTTTTCTTCCCTAACAAATGCATGCGAGGACTATTTAAACACACACAACGGAGCCCTGTGGGTTAATTACCAGCCCCCACAAAAACAATTCATCTAAGGCGGTTAAAATCCTTGAGGCCACCCATGTCCTAGCGAGAGCAGGTGGAAATAAATGACCGGCCCAAGCCATTTCCAAGTCCAAACAAAAAATCCAACACCAGGTTGACACAGCTACCAACTACAGAACTGGTTTTAGCATTATTGTACGCCATAATTGTTTTTTGAAAACAGCCTTATTGAGACATAAAGTAAAACAAACATAAGATATACTGCACATTTTAGAAGTGCACGATTAGAAAAGTTTTGACATACACGTACACCCATTAAACTATCACCACAATCAGGATAGCGAATGTACCGGTCACTCCCCAGAAGTTTTCTCATGCCCTTTTGCTATCACAGTTTTTTTAGGTACCAAAGTAGCCGTATGTTTGTGGGTGTAAAACCATTATGTTGGGCTTTAATGGTCAATTTGCTTAGATTTCTGGTTTTCTCTTCAATCCCTTTTCCCTGTATACCCGTCCCAACCCCCTCCCGAGCCTGACACCCTCACCCCAAGACCTCCCAGCTGTCATCACCACTTACCTCCTGAACCTCCCACCAAACCCTCTGGCCCCCATCCCACAGCTAAGTCAGGACACCAGACACTGGGAGATGTCCTGTCTTTATGGAGGCAAAGTTTGATCCAGTCCACCATTACACGAATTTGAAAAGTTTTAAATAGAATACTGATGTTATTAAAAACGGCATTTTGATATTACCTGGGAAAAACACTACAATATCGGTACCATCATTTCAATGTGATACGGGCAAAAGGGCATCTCATGGGACTATGCCACCAGATGACCCGAATTAGGTAGCTTTGATCTCTGAGGTGCTCGTGCAGTTAGCCCAGAATAAAAAAATCTGGGGATGCCACATTTTAATCCACTCAAGGATCTGGATGTTTATAGTAGAACTTTCTGTGGCTGTCCTGATCTTGCTTCTATTTCAAAAATCCCTGAAATGTGACACTTCAAAAATGGTGTATTTGGGAAGCGGATAAAATCAAAATTAAAATTTCAACCGGAATGTGTTGTGGCTCCGATTGCTCTGAGGGTTTTTTGTTTCTGTTTGTTTATCAATTCATTTTAATGGAATCAGACAATATGGGTCCAAACTTCCTTTTGAAACGTCACACTTACATTTAGGGGGTACACTTACACTTAAAGCCTCTCATAATTTTTGATACGAACTTTAGCATCTTTCTGACGTTCTTAATTGGCTTTAAAAGAGTTAAATTGATATGATACTGAGGGAATAAATACCTGTTCTTATTTAAATGACTAAACTACCTGCATAAAAGATAAATAATGGTGCTAATTCCATTTTTAAAAACGGACCAAGCGTTTAAAAAGATACATTTATCTGTATTTTTCCCTCTCAGAGATAGGATCTCATAATTGCATGAAATTGCATCTGAGATATCAGATGTCCTGTGCCTCTATCTTTTGTGCGCCTCTGGAGAGACGTGAAAATTCTTCATGCTTTTCTGACATGAAAGGCGCCTCAGTGAAGCTGACAAACTGGCTGGTCCGGAACTGCACACCGTAGAGCGGAGACCAGGATAGATGGATCGTCCGATACAGAAAGAGAGGTGGAGGGAGGGGTGCAGAGGTGGCTCCACTGGGGGCGTTTGTGTGATGTAAATGTAAGTTCCGAAATGGTGGTGTTTAATACAGGGCTCCAAAGGTGAGAAAACAGAAGCTAAAGAAATGTGATTGGCCCTTCCTGATCTCCTTCCCGTGCCTCTGACACTTCCTCTCCTTTATCCCCTCCTCCTCCCCTTCCCCTTTCTTTCTCTTCCTGTTCCTTTCCTGGGCAATCCTGCCCTGAAGCCACGAAGGGCAGTAGAGCAAGGTAGGTGTCTGCGGGCACTCGGAGCCCAGATGGGGCAGTCGAGCCTCCGTGTGTGTGGCAGACCCAGCTAGGGCGCAGAGCCGGGCAGGGTGAGGAGGGAGTCCACGTGGTGAGGGCGTGGCCAAAATAGACCCCACACAGGGACTCCATCAAAGAAGTGAGTACCCTTGGAATGACAGGAGCCGGGCCTCTCGCTGTTGGAGAAAGGAGTTACACACGTGGAAAGGGAGGACACCAGAGTGAGGCCTGTGGTTTGGGGTTGGAGCTTGAGGGAATTGGTATACACTCTAAGATTTCAATACAAATAGATACCAAAACAAATGTCTGTCTGTGAGGAGGCCCCCGGAGCAGCAGGAGCTCAATAGCCGTGAGCACATCTGGTGCCCAGATCTTGGTTTCTAAATACCATTTGCCACGAGAAGCTCCCGGGAGAAGTCGCTGATGCCGAGGCCAGCACAGGGAACGTGAACGCCGGGAACGTGAATGTAGAAGTTACACCTGGCACGTCCATCTGGGTCAGAAAAAATGGGGATGCTCAGAGGGTGATGGGAACATGTGGAAAGGACACAGAAATCAACCTGGAGGGGCTACCAACTGTGGGACAACTTGGGCATCCAAGAAAAGACGGTGAGAGATTTTTTACGCGGTGGATAAAGTAGGAACTCATCAGTCGATCCTAAATCGAGAGTCTGATGCGGAGAGGGATGTTTTTCAGTACCTCCCTCAAAATACACATTACTTACAGAGCGCAGGAGAGAAGCTTCGTGGTGAAGAAGTCTAGCAGATGCAGCCTAATCAGGTGATTGGTAATGAGACGGGTCAGAATCCTGCACCAACGGAGGGTGCGGGGGGAGGCGCACCACCGCCTCTGAGCAATTTCTGCTCTACCGATGTGCGCTTAAATCTAATCATGAGGAACCGTCATACAAATGACAACGGAGGGACAGTCCACGCAGAATAAGACGCTGTCCTATTCTCTACAAGAGTCGCGTGAGCACCAAGGTCAAGGAAAGGCAATGTTGACCGGGACCTGGATCTTTTCTCCGTAGAGACCGTTCCTGGACAACTGGTGAAACTTGACGATTAGGGGCGTGTCAATGACTGCTGGTCCTCGGATGCTGACGGTCTTTGTCAGTTACGTAGGGGAATGTCCTTGTTTCCAGGAAGCGTTGGGTTTGATGGGCACCAGGTTGGCTGGGGGTGGGGGGAAAGCAGGGGAGAGGCTTTCGGACTGTAACTGCAGCTTTTCTGTAGGTTTGTGGCGGTTAGTAAAAATAGAACAAAGAAATTAAATAAATAAGGGATCGTGTTCTTTTCTTTTAGGTGCATAGCTTAAAGGGGATTATTCACCACCTCAAAGAAGTCAGTCAGCCTTTCAGGAGACGGACTGGAAGAGGGTAGCCTTCCCTGGTCTGGGTGAATCATTCCCTCCATTTTGCCTTTTCTGATTCAAAGTCTAGCCAGGAGCCCTCCTTAGAAGTTTTTCATGACCCTCGACTTTGCCCATCACGGCGTTTACTCTACTATCATTGTAACTGCCCGTTTGCCCACAAATTCCATGAGATTAGGAACACTGACCTGCCCACCACTGTATTCCTTATGATCAACGCAATTTAGAGGTTGTCCAGGAAAAATTACTTTTTTCCTCCTCTTAATACTTCACTTCTGACTCCAGATGTGGGGCAAGGGGAAGTCCCCACACCAAATAGTCCTGCCACCCTCCTGCAGGCACCACGTGGGCATCCTACCATTTAACTCAATTCTGACCCCCTCTACCTGGAGGGAGCATCTGATCCCACAGGTGAAGGGCTCAGTCCCCCCGGGACTGTCCACTCCAGAGGCCAATCGGACGTCCAGGTGGTACCCTGGGCTTCTGAGAAACACTGTTATCACCCAGGAAATTACATGGGTTTCAGGAGCTCTGTGTCAGGAGCCAGAGTCAAAGACCCAATATTGGAGCCAAGGGCAGAGACACACATATATACTTATTATTTCACACAGGTACACAACAGTTCCTGAACAAACATTTGCTGAACAAAAAAAAAAGAATAGTTCCTACTGACCCCAAAGAAGTCTTCCCTGTAGTTTTAGAATCTCTTTAATCAGATAATGAAAAAGTAAAGACCAAGAGATACAGCTCGATGATTAGCGTGTTCCTCAATGCTGATGGGGTCTTTGGCTTCCCTCGGGGACTATTATAAGGTTTAATTATCGGCTCTTGAGTCTTTGCAGTGGAGGGCATATAGGTCAACATGACCTTGTTCTCTGAAGGGCTTACCGTGGGGAAACCTAAAAAGGAAGAAAATCCGAGTTCCACCGAGGCTCCTGAGCAGAGTCAAGGGCTACAGGCCAGACACCAAAGCTCCAGACTCTTCATAAATTATCGAGGCTACAGACCCTCCTTCCCTTCCCAAACTGAAGCATCATGGCGGGCAATTCTAAGCATTTAGAACAAATCCCTGTAAAGAAAACTCTGCTGAGAAACCCGGGGACGGACATTTCTGCCTAAACTTTGGAAATAATGTCTTCAGACTGCCCACAGAGCAAATCTCCCTGCATTTTCTCGCTGCAAAGCTGGGCGGCCTGGCCGGCCCACGGAGGCAGGGCTGACATTTTCTTCTGCTTGGCCGGTCCCCCAGAAAGAGTTTGTGTAAAGACCAGAAGAAGCCGGTAGTCACTACTCAATAGGGGCGTGGCCCTGTGCCGAGATGTCACCGCCCGACCTGACCCGTGAAGTGTTTACCTTTTTGTTCTACAACCCCACAGGAAGTGAGGGGCCCAGGATTTCTGATTCCCAGATTCCCCTCTGGTCAAGGATAAAGGACGTGGGTTGTTTCTCTAGATGCTCAAAAGGGAAACAATAACAGGTAGGAAATTCGCACTTGGCCAAAGACTCTGGGTCACACGTTTGAGTTTCAACCAAATTCTCCAGCTTCCCAGGAAGGGCATAGAAACGAGCCTTAGTCAACCGTCTCCTGCTTTCCATGTGCCTTGGGGACGTGGAGCAAGTGGAGCTGAGCATTTTAACCATCGGTCTATTGAACGCCGTCAGCGGTCAAGATATAAAGCTGGGCAGAGGCTGGGCTCTCAGGACTTCCCCGTGCTATGCCCTCTGCTGCACGTGCATTCCTCAAGGGCAGATCACCACCCCATGCTGGCTTCTGGGAGAGTCAATGTCGGTTTCAAGATGCATCCACAGAACGGTCCAGCCAGAATGGACACCAGAGATAGGAACGGGGGCACCGGAAAGCAGAAGTGAAACCTCTCTGGGCTAACCTCTCCTAACACGCAGGTTCAGGTCATACAGCAGAATACCTCTTAGGGCATTTCCAACTTTACGATTGCCTTGCAAAATAGCAAAATTTTATTTCAAAAAATTAAAAATTCGTACTTTAGTCTTAAACGAGATCATCATAACTAAAAATCACTGGTTTGCAATACTTTGATATATTTCTAGATTAAAGTCCCAGTCTCTGTGGGGCGCCTGGGTGGCTCCGTCGGTTAATCATCTGACTCTGGGTTTCAGCTCAGGTCGTGAACTCACAGCTTGTGGGTTCAAGCCTCACATCAGGCTCTGTGCTGACAGCACAGAGCCTGCTTAGGAGTCTCTCTCTGCCCCTTCCTTGCTCAGGCCCTCTCTCTCTCTTAAAATAAAATAAAATAAAATAAAATAAAATCCCAGTCTCTGAGCCTGGAAGGTTTGGGTTCAGATCTTGTCTCTCCCACTTACTGGGTGTGTAAGCCAGGGGAAGCTGCTTACCCTCTCTGTGCCCCAGTCTCCACATCTATAAAATGGGGAGAAATGACAATATGAGTTTCATAGGTTTCTGTGAAGATGAAAACATAAACACGTGTTAATTCCTGGCACATCGCAAACACCCAATAAATGCTGACCTTAATCACTTATTGTATGGCTATGACGCTTTAAGAATTTTCTGTGTGAGGGGCGCCTGGGTGGCGCAGTCGGTTAAGCATCCAACTTCAGCCAGGTCACGATCTCGCGGTCCGTGAGTTCGAGCCCCGCGTCAGGCTCTGGGCTGATGGCTCGGAGCCTGGAGCCTGTTTCCGATTCTGTGTCTCCCTCTCTCTCTGCCCCTCCCCCATTCATGCTCTGTCTCTCTCTGTCCCAAAAATAAATAAATGTTGAAAAAAAAATTTTTTAAAAATAAAAAAAAAAAGAATTTTCTGTGTGAGAAAGAACGTGAATATGGAAAACGGAACAAAACTGAAATGAACGGATCTGCACACAGAGTGAAGATCTGTACTTTCAAATTTCAAATAATTTCTTACCAACACTGTGAAGTTCTGGTTTTTCAGACCACAGAGGGGAATTCACTAGTGCTTTCCGAGGGCTGTTCATATTGTACTTTTAAGTCTCCTCTTATTGTAAGTGGTACAGACTGAATTCACACTAGCTTAGGCAAGAAGAGGTACAGTGTGGGCGAGCCCGGAGAAATGCATTGCAGAAAAGGCAAGGATAGAATTTGAGTCAAGAGCTGGATGGGACTCATGTCCCCTGAATGCCTCGTCACTCTCATCTACTGAGACAATGCAACCAGTATCCGTCAGACTGGCTGGGTTTGAAGCCGCTGAAATGTCATCTTTCTGCAGACACTACCCCCCACATGTGGGAGCCCTGGCCACCGGCAGCACCCAGAGCCACACCCTGAGTCCGAGAGCATGGAGGAATAGTGGATTTCCTCTCTCTCTGGTCCAGTTTGAAAAATCTTGAGGAAGAACTCCGATCGGGGTACTTTGGGTCACCTGGAACCTACACCAGGTCCCAGAACCGGTCCCTGGGTGGGGAGAGGTAGGCGGGCAGACGACGGGGAATCTATCAGAATAATGGCAGAGAGGGAGGCAGACACGGCCGTCGGATGTTCATCGCGACGTCTCCTGAATCTAGAGGAAACCGGGCTCCCCTTTATAAGCGCCTTATGAACCAGAGGGCCTATGGAATAAACGGACTTCCCAGCGGGAAATCGCAGTCCCGGGGACACAATCTTTCACGATTGTCCACCCGTTCGAAATCCACCGAGATGCCCGCAGGACGTAACGTTTTGTCCATTCAACAACGGGCTGCTTCCCGGCCACCAGGCCCCGGACAGGCACAGGGCAGAAGGAACAAGGACCACGTCCTGCCCTCTCTGGGGGTGAGTCTGAAGAGACAGGGAGCCACTCACCCAATCCTCAGGGAATGACTTCATTACTAAGCTGGGGATAGATGAAAGAAACAAACCAGCGTTTCCAATTCCCTGAATCCGCCGGAGTTCCGTGGGCTTCGTGTTTATGTAATTTCCACTCTCTAAATGGGTTATAAAGTTGGGTGAAATATTTTTTGGGTCTAGCTCTGCACTCTGACTTCCTTACACCTTCAAGTTCATTTTTTACTCCCTCAGGTCTGTCTGGAAGTTCTAAGAAAGACCTTTTTTATGGATTTTGCTCGGTGCTGCAAAGGAAGGGTTTGTTTTCATTCGTCATGTACTGACACAGGCCCACCTCCAGGCCTCTGGGGAACCATATGAGGCAGTTTCCAGAGTTATTTCCAGAATAAACAAGGCTTGAAAGGCTGGCCTTGCTTAACCACTGCCCACAGCTTTACTTCTCCGTTCCAGGCAGGAGGAGGAACTCCTTGACCCTTCTGTAAATATTTCAACACAGCCAATTCTCTAAGGAATTAGAATTTGTATTTTTTTGTGTGAAGCCTGAAACATCTGGAGAAAAGGCACCTTTTTTTTGTTGTTGTTTTTATCGCTATGTGCGCGCTGTTGATGTTGAAAGTTTAAACGTTGTATTTTTAGGGCGATTAACAAAAGAGTTTCACATTCCAAGACCGTCTGGCAGGAAGGGCACAAGAGAAAAGTCTAAATAATCAGACTATAGGGGTAGCTTTTACCCAGCCATCGGCATGGGCAGAGCTCAGGGACACTCTACATGATTGAGAAGTATTTCTGGCCACTCTCGTGGTCTGCTCCATTGGGAACGCCCAATACTCTGAAAATGGGTCTTAGTAAATGGAAAACTAAGATGGCAAGAAGGCACAATGTGATGTATTAAAAGCATGTAAACTGGCCAGTTTGTCACTGGCACAAATATCCGGGAGAAGCTGTGGCCTGTGCTGAAAAAGAGATTCCTACGACTTCCGCTGGTCCCTTTGCGGTCCACATGCAAGGGTCCTTATACGGATCATTATGGGGTAAGGGAAGCCCGAGACATTTGGGGACTAGCAGCTACTTCCTTGTGCAGCAAAAGGCGGGAACTTGACCTCACCTTTGCCTTCAACCCTCCCCAGTTTATGGAACTTTCGATGAACCTCGAGTCGTAGAGAGTATATGTAAATGACATCAGCCTCCTAGTGTCAATAAGGCTGTGCGTGTGGAGGGGACCTTGGTGAGCTGCGGAGGACACATCTGCCCCGAAAGACAACCCTGCTCACCTCCAGACAGTCCATGGCAATGTTTCATTCCGGCAGTCCCTTCTGATTTTTAAAGAGAAATCAGATCTCCAAGTTTTTTGTATTGCCAACTAAAATTATTTGGCTGTGAGCCAACACTGAAAAACCATGAAGACATCCAACGAAGTTCTGATCTTCCCATGATGCCTTCTTCATGACTTTTCCCAAGATTTCAAACATAAAATTGCTTCGAAGGATACTTTGGTACCCAACCTGGGTGTCACCCACATCATCCCCATGGGGCATGAGGATGAGCAGAGGCAGCAGAAGGGCACCTGTGGTCTAATGTGGAAATAGTTTTTCTTTGTCCTCGGTGCCTGGCACGGAGCTCCTAAAACCCTTGGTATTTCCTGAGTGATGGGAGTGTCTCATTATTCCTAATGAGCCCCTTGTGATCACACCTGAGTGTATGCTCATGGGGTGATGGGCTGGGGCTCCTAGATAGCCTCAGATGGGCTGGTCCCCAGAAAGACCGAGAGATTAGAGGGATGGAGCTTTCAGCCCCACCCACCCACCTCTGGGAAGAAGGAGGAGCTGCAGACTAAGCCCTATAAAAACCCTTGGACAAGATTGGATGTGCTTTCAAGTTGGTGACCACTTGGAGGAGTCAGGGGAATAGTGTATCAAGAGAGGGCACGGAAGCTCCCAGCAGCCCGCTGCTCCCCTAGACTTTGCCCTATGTGTCTCTTCTGTCTGGCTGTTCCTGACTCGTATCTCTTGTAATGATGGTAAACATAAGTGCCTCCCTGAGTCCTGTGGGCCGTTTTGGCAAATAATGGAAACCTAGCGGTGGGTCATGGGAACCCCTGATCTATAGCCAGTGCGTGAGAAGGTGGCCCAGGACTTGCAACTGGGGTCTGAAGTGGGGACAGTCTTGTAGGACTGAGTCCTTACCTGTGGGAACTGCACTCACTCAAGGCAATCAGTGTTTGGATTGAATTGAATTGTTGGAGACCCAGCTGGTGTCAGAGAATCAGAGAATTGGTCGGTATTGGAGACCACTCCACAGCACCCAGATCTCCAGGCTTGGGCCTCGGGCTTTACAAGTCAGTGCATCTGGCGTCCAGTCTGAAGCTGCTAGGGTCAATTTCTGTCATACCAAAACTTTCAGCAAAGCTTTTCTGGAAGTAATAGCCTAGTCTTTGCTCACCCTAGAAAGTCATAGATGCGCCCTGCATAGATGTCTAGCTATGGACACCCAGCATAGACATCCAACCAGAGCTGAGGTGTCCACCTAGACGTGGTCTTCCCCTGATCTTTGATTATCCCCACTCTCTTCCGCCTCTAGCAGGTGGAGTCTGGAATCATAGGACAAGAGCTCGCTCAAGTGGTTTTGTAGACAAGTAAGTAGCTTTGGGGAGCCTGATGACAAACAAAACTTCTTGCAGTCAGGGAGGTAAAAACAAGGATGACTCTAGCTCCTTCATTAAAGAAAGTGTGACGTCACAGGACAGCAAACTCCAAACAGGAGGGTTACATGAAAAACATGAAGACACATAGCCGTCCTGTTCCCTGTCTGCCCCTCCTGTATTCCTTTTCCTTCCCAGCCTTGTCTCACCTGCTGGGACCTTGCTGTTTTCGGTCAAGCTCTGAGATACTTTATACATGCTGAGGAATCAAGAATGCAACCTTGAATATCCTCAGTGCCCAATAGTGGTCTAAAATGTATACATTATTTACTATTTCGGGGGGGGGGGGATATTTTTAATTTTATACTTATTTGTTTTTAAATGAATCGACCTTTTTTTTTTTTTTTTTTTTTTTGAGCAGCTTTGGGTTTACAGAAGAAATCAAGTGAAAAGTCTAGAGTTCCCATATATCCCCTTGGTCCTTCCAATTTCCCCCATTATTAACAGCTTCGTTAGTGTGGTATATTTCTTACAACTGATGAGTCAATGGAGACACATTGTTTTTAACCGAAGTCCATCTACATCAGGGGTCACACGCTGTGGGTTTTGACAATGTATGGTGATGTGTATCCACTGTTCTGGGGTCATACAAAGTAGTTTCTGTGCCTCCAAATCCTCATACTCACCCCTCCCACCCTCAGGTCCCTGGTAACAATTGAACTTTGCATTGTCTTCGTAGTTTTGCCTTTTCCAGAAGGTCATAGAGTTAGAAATCACCTGGTATGTACACTCTTTGGATCGGCCTCTTTCACTTAATAATATGCATTTAAGTTTCTTCCATGTCTTTTGGGGTTGATGGCTCAATTCTTTTTATCGCTGAAGAACATTCCGTAATACAGATACACCAGTTTGCTTGTATTTGCCCACTGAGGAACATCTTGGTTGCTTCCAAGTTTGGGCATTTATGATAGAGCTGCCGTAAGCCTTCATGCCCGGACTTTGTGTGGACATGAGTTTTTGACTCATTTGGGTCAAGGCATTTGATTCATTCAAATGCCAAGGAATGCAATGGCTGATCACGTGCGAAGACTATGTCCCGTTTAGGAAAAGGCTGCCAACTGTCATCCAAAGTGGCTGTATCATTTTGCATTCTTTCTGTGCATTTTTAAGCCATAATAGCTTTTGGATTTATAAAACCTACAAATATCTACCATTTTCTGGGGTTTGCTTATTTTTGTATTCTCAGATAGGGAACAGACTGTCTTCCTTCAAAACTTTAATCGTTGCGTAGAATTTCATGGAATTGCACGACATTTCCTCTAACTCATCATCCGTATGGACCAATCCATTCTCTTGTCCGTCGGAGCTCGTCTCACGTTTCAGGGGCAGGGCTTTTGGGGGGATCTCCTCCCTGGTACCAGCAGAACCACAGACCTGCCTCCATCATGTTTCTCTCTCCTCCCCGCAGGACCTCTCCTCCTATGCATCCACCTAGACGTGGTCTTCTCCTGGTCTTCGATTATTCCATCTCTCTCCTGTCTTTTCTTCAAACCCTTCCTCTCTGTGGGATCATGCTTGTCAGCACTCCAACCTTCTCCATGGTCTCCCATCCTCTGACAAGAAAATGAGGGGCAAATAACCTGACAAGATGGGTCTACGCCCTCCTTCTTTACCTTTCCTTCTGCCGCCTTTCATAGACAAGTCCTCAAGAGTGGTCTACACATCTCTCCTTGATAACTTCTTTTTAATATTTTTAAAATCTCCCTCCACCCACCAAAGTCAATGTGCCTCCTCTTACCTCCAACCCAAGCTTCTATTCCAGACAGTACCACAAATGAGTTTTTAATAAACATCCATTGACAGAAGTTTCCTCTTCTAAAAAAAAAAAAAAATCCATCTTATGCAAATTGTTCCAATAGGAAGAAGAAAGAAAGAAAGAAAGAAAGAAAGAAAGAAAGAAAGAAAGAAAGAAAGAAAAAAGGAAGGAAGGAAGGAAGGTGCCTGAGTGGCTCAGTCAGTTAAGCAGGTCACGATCCCAGGGTTATGGGATCGAGCCCTATGTCAGTCTCTGTGCTGACAGCATGGAACCTGCTTGAGATTCTCTCTCTATCTCTAAGAATAAAGAAAAGAAAGAAAGAAAGGAACAAGAAAAATTTGAGGGAAAAAAACTGCTCAACTGGTTTAATGAGAATAATATAACTCTGATTCCCAAACTGAAGACTGGATGAGAACATTAAAGGGAAAAAAACAGTAGGCCATTTCACTTCTAAAACAAAGATGAAAAATTTGGCAGTGGAAATGAATATGTGAATTATAGGAGAGGCTTGACTAGTTTAAAAGTAAATGAAACTTTACTCAGACTCACTAGCAGTCAGATACGCTAAGAGAATATTTAAATTTCATTTAATTTTAAATAATTTTAATAATAGTTACATAATAAAACACTGTGTTCCATAAATGCAAAGATGGATTAACATCAGAAAACCCACAAAGATAATTCACTATATTGATGATTTAATTTTTTTTTCAACGTTTATTTATTTTTGGGACAGAGAGAGACAGAGCATGAACGGGGGAGGGGCAGAGAGAGAGGGAGACACAGAATCGGAAACAGGCTCCAGGCTCTGAGCCATCAGCCCAGAGCCTGATGCGGGGCTGGAACTCACGGACCGCGAGATCGTGACCTGGCTGAAGTCGGACGCTTAACCGACTGCGCCACCCAGGCGCCCCATATATATTGATGATTTAATAGAGCAAAAGAATATTACTTTAATAGGTACAGAGAAAACATTCAATAAAAGTCAACGTTTAGTAAGGCTGTACATACACCAAAAATATCAAACAAATATTTTGCTTAATACATTTTCGATACAAAAAGTCATTTGTGAGAACAATTGTAAAAAATAAAAGCATACACATGTGCACACACACACACACACACAAATTCATAATCTTACTGTGGTTGGCAGAATTCTGTGATGTAATCTCCCCACTGAAATTCCAGGTCCCTGGAGTGGAAATACCTTCTTCCTCTTATTCAGTTGAGCATTAATATAGGTACTGCCCTGCAGAGGATTTGCAGATTAACTAAGGGGCCAAATAAGTCTAAATTGAAATAGGGAAAATATTAAGTTGGGCCTGATGTAATCACACAAGCCCTACCCACCCCCTTTTTAAAGTATTCTCTTCACCCAACATGGAGCTCAAACTCCCAGCCGTGAGATCAAGAGTCACATGCTCTACCCACTGAGCCAGCCAGGGACCCCCACATGTGAGCCCTTTAAAACAGAGTTTTGAGGGGTGCCTGGGTGGCGCAGTCGGTTAAGCGTCGTCCGACTTCAGCCAGGTCACGATCTCGCGGTCCGTGAGTTCGAGCCCCGCGTCAGGCTCTGGGCTGATGGCTCAGAGCCTGGAGCCTGTTTCCGATTCTGTGTCTCCCTCTCTCTCTGCCCCTCCCCCGTTCATGCTCTGTCTCTCTCTGTCCCCCCAAAAATAAATAAACGTTGAAAAAAAATAAAAATAAAAAAAAATAAAACAGAGTTTTGAGGCACCTGGGTGGCTCAGTGGGTTAAATGATTGATTCTTGATTTCGGCTCAGGTCATGATCTGATGGTCGTAAGATCAAGTCCCAGGTTGGGTTCTGCACTGAGCATGGGGCCTACTTAAGATAATCTCTCTCTCTCTCTCTCTCTCTCTCTCCTCTCTCTCTCTCTATATATATACCTATCTCTGTCTCTGTCTACCTCTATCTATCTCTATCTTTCCCTCTGCCCTTCTCCCCCACTGGCGCACTCTCTCTCTAAAAATAAATAAATAAATAAATAAATAAATAAATAAATAAAGTAAAAACAGAGTTTTCTCTGACTGGTCACAGAAAAGGAAGTCAGAGGAGCTCCTGGGTGGTTCAGTGGGTTGAGCGTCTGATTCTTGATTTTGGCTCAGGTCATGATCAAACCCCAAGTGGGGCTCCACACTGAGCATGGAGTTTGCTTAAGATTCCCTCTCTCTCTCTCTCTCTCTCTCTCTGCCTCTCTCCCCCCACTTGTGCTCTTTCTCTCTAAAGTAAACATAAAATAATAATAAAACAAACAAATAAATAAAAAAGAAAAGGAAGGCAGAGAGTCCAAGCATGAGGGGGATTCAGCACTCAATTGCTGGCCACGAGACGAAATGGGTTGCACGGCAGGGAACGTGGGCACCTTCCATGTGCTGAGAACAGCCCCCAGCTCGCTGATGGCGAGCAAGGAAACAGGACCTCAGTCCTCCAACCCCCAAAGAGCTGAATCTCACCAAGAATGAACTTAGAAGCAGATTTTCCTGCTGAACCTCCAAAGAAGAACTAAACCCAGTCTCTACACTGATTTCAGCCGTGTGATATTCCGAACAGAAAACTCAGCTGCACCATGCCGGACTTTTGAACTTCAGAACTGTGAGCTAACAAACAGGTGTCTTAAACTGCTAAGTCTGTGCTAATATGTTGCATAGCAATAGAAAATAATCCCTCCATCCAAATTTTTTCCCAGAGCATTTATGCATGCAGTGCATTTATGCATGCATTTTCACCTTTCACAAAATGAAATCTCATGGTATATACTGTTTTATAACCAGCAACCTAAAGATTCAGTTTGCCAGATTTCACCAAAACCAAACAAAATATGAACCAGTTGTTGAAATTTTCATTGGAATAACAGTGAATCAATAAATCAGGTAGAAGGCGATTGACAAGTTTGGGAAGTTATGGAAACAAGTTAAACAGAGAAAGACAAATACTGTGCGGTATCACTTCTGCATGCAATCTGCGAAAGCCGAATTCATAGAAACAGGAAATGGAGGGCTGCCAGGGGGTGGGGGGGAGATGGGGAGATGTTGGCCAAAGACACACACTTCCAGTTAGCAAGTGAGCAAGTTCTGGGCATCTAATGCCCAGCACTGTTATTGCAGATAACAACACTGCGCTGGACAGACTGGTAAGTTGCTAAGAGGGGAGATCTTAAATGTTCTCACCACACAGAATAAATGGTAATTGTGTGATGTGATGAAGGTGTTAGCTAACACTAAGGTGGCAATCATATCGCAACACGCAAGTGTAGCAAATCAACACCTTGCCCACTTGAACGTTACACAACGTCATATCTCAACAAAGCTGGCAAGGAGCAAAAGAGGTTATGTCTTCACACACATGATGGAAGTCTCCATTTATTTAGGTCTTTGATGTCTGTAGGGCAAATTTTAGAATCTTCTCGAGAAGAGTCTTGCTCATTTTTATTTTATCGTTTATTTTATCGTTTTTATTACCTGTTTTTCACTGGTATTGGTTTAGCAACACCATAGAAATGGAATTGATTTTTGTGTTTTGATTTGGCAGCAACCTTTCTAAAACCCTGTATTAATGTATGTGTGTATTCTTTAGGATTTCCTAAGGAGCCAAATACATGTTGAATGGTTTCTATTTTACGTTTTCCTTTTCAATTCTGTAACTTTTCTTTGGTCTGTTATTCTGCTGTGTTGACTGTCTCCATCACCATGTGGACTAGAAGACATAGAACTTGGTGTCTTTGGGTTGTTCCAAATTAAAAAAAAAATTTTTTTTTCAACGTTTATTTATTTTTGGGACAGAGAGAGACAGAGCATGAACGGGCGAGGGGCAGAGAGAGAGGGAGACACAGAATCGGAAACATGCTCCAGGCTCCGAGCCATCAGCCCAGAGCCTGACGCGGGGCTCGAACTCACGGACCGCGAGATCGTGACCTGGCTGAAGTCGGACGCTTAACCGACTGCGCCACCCAGGCGCCCCTAAAAAAAATTTTTTTTTAACATTTATTTATTTTTGAGAGAGAGAGAGAGAAAGGGAGAGAGTGGGAGGGGCAAAGAGAGACACAGAATCTGAAGCAGGCTCCGAGCTGTCAGCACAGAGCCCAGCAGGGCTCGAACTCACAAACAGCAAGATCATGACCTGAACTGAGTTGGACACTTAACCGACTGAGCCACCCAGGCGCCCCTGGGTTGTTCTGAATCTTAAAGAAAATGTTTTTGGTGTTTCACCATTAAGCTTGAGGTTTGCTGTAGTGTTGTTTGCTTAAACAAATTGTCTTTATTATGTTAAGGATATTCTCTCCTACTTTGTAGTCTAAGATATTTGGGGGGGTGGTCATGGATGAATGTCAAATTTTATAATCTGTTTTTCTGCATTGATTGACACAATGACATAGTTTTTCACCTTTAATTGTTCGAGAGGGCAGATTACAATAGATTTTCCTATTTTATCTTCCTTGTACCTTCCTTGATTTTGTTTGTTAATATTTTGCTTAGGGGTGCCTGGGCAGCGCAGTCAGTTAGGCATCCCACTTCGGCTCAGGTCGCTATCTCACAGTTCGTGAGTTTGAGCCCCGCGTCGGGCTCTGTGCTGACAGCTCAGAGCCTGGAGCTGCTTTGGGTTCTGTGTCTCCCTCTTTCTCTGCCTTCCCCCCCCCTTTCAAAAATAAACATTAAAAATTTTTTAAATAAAAAATATTTTGTTTAGGGTTCTTTCAACTATAATTCGTGAGTGAAGCTTGCCAGGAATTCTCTTTTCTTGTACCATTCTTGCTGGTGTTGGTGTCATGGTTACACAAATTGATTTGAGTTTCAATCAATGAGTTAAAGTGGGTTCTTTTCATCCTTATTACTTGGAAGAGTGTGTGCAATGGTGGAATGATTTCTTCCTTGGATGTACGGTAAAACTTAGCTGCAGCATCACCTGGCCTTGACATTTCCTCAAAGGAAGATTTTATCTTGTGTTTCATTTTCTCTAATAGGTTTAGAACCAGTAAGGTTTACTATTTCTTCCTGAGGCACTGTTAAAAAGTTATATCTTTCTAGGAATATATCAATTTGTAGTCCTGAAGATGTTCATAATATCCTCTGCCCCGTCTGTATTGGTGTGTCCCAATTCAGTCTTGGTACTGTTTATTTGCCCACATCAATTTTATGGGGGTGTGTACTTAGCACGGGGCATGCACAGTGCTTGGAGCAAATAATGAATGATTCTCTTATGACAGCATGCCATATACATTATGGATAATGCATAATATATTATTATATCTTGTGTCAGTAATTAAGCTATGCTGCTGCTCAGGCAGAAGGTGAGAGGAGGTAGGATGAGCAGGTCCTCCTGGTGATGGTCAGAGCCAGTGACCAAGGCTACAAAGGACCGTATCAGTGATATAGAGCCTGCAGACCAATTCTTGTTGTCACACGGGCCAAGATCTAATTTCTGGATAAAAGACTAGAAAAATCTTTCATTTTACTACATACCAACTCTGACTGGATCTTAGTGATACAATTCCATTTACTTACAATCACTAAATAAATGTATTACTAAATACAAGTATTAGTAAGTGATACTAAGTATGACTAAATACTAACGAGACAATCCAAATTTTAAGAGTCTACGGACATTCTACGGATCTCAAATCTATTTTTGTTCCAAATGTTGGTTCATCTTTGAGAGAGAGAGCATGAGCAGGGGAGGGGCAGAGAGAGAGAGAAAGAGAGAGAATCCCAAGAATCCACTGCACTGCCAGCACAGAGCCTGTCACAGGGTTTGAACTCATGAACTGCGAGATCATGACCTGAGCTGAAGTTGGACACTCAACTGACTGAGCCACCCAGGCGCCCCTCTTTTGGTTTCAAATGGGGGGAAAATCCACCTAAAAACCCCATTTTTCTTTTTCCTGCTGTGACCTCACACAGAATAGGTTGTCACAGCTGGACTAAATGATTCATTTACTATTTAATTGTGGCCTTCCAATCAAGAGGCCTCCCATTAGAAAACAAAATTAATAAGATAGACTCTACACACCCAAGAAGCCTGGTTCAAGGAAAAAGAAAAGGTATCCATTTTAAATAGAAAAGGTATTTTTGGGTTTGTCCTGAGGGCCAGGAAGGCAAGTAATTCACTAGATTTGTTCATTCACTCATTCATCCGTTCACCATGTGTTCGCTTAATGGCACAGTAATATAATTTGCTTGTTTCCAACATCCCTACAAATGTCCCCCAGCATTGTGTTTGACTTGATAACTCCTTCCTGGGTCATAATCAACTCCTCAGACTGCATATTCCTCTTAAATATAGTTTAGATGATATTTCCTTAAGTACTTCGCTATATACTTATCCACACGATGCTCATCTACTATCTGTCTGGTCACGCACGCTGCCCATGCAGCTGGGATCCATTACCTTGAAATCTTAGGTAGCTGTGGCCACATTGTCTGCCTGCACAATAAAGGTTTCGCGCCTTAGGGTGCTCAATAATCATTGAAATAATAATAGATTCCATCCTCAATAACCACTGACTTCAAAAAATTGGGCAGTTGCCTTTGTACCTCACTACATTCAGTACAAACTGTAATTACTTGCTGCTATGAAATCTATCTGCCAGTGACAATATGAAATTATATGATGTGGAACATGTGTCTTAGCTGCATGTCAGGCTGTGATTTCAGACACATCAAGGTATGTCTGTAAAAGCAGAACTAGGAAGTAAGTGTCCCTGGGGCCTCAGGCAATGCCCTGACCCTAGTCTCATTCCCTTTGACTTTCACTTCCCTTTTTCTGTCTAATAGAAATTCTTTTTACCTAATGTGCTCTTTCTTCCCTGCCCATGCACATCATTATTCTGCCACCAGTTTTAAGCCCACTGGGGTAGGGGATGAGGGGTGGTGAGGAAATGTCCTCCTGCGAGATGGCATTGGTAGAGTTCTGATGGTGATAACCAAGAGATAACACAAGTGACAGCAGGTACCACAAAGAGCAATGTCAATGCAGAAACTGGGACGTGGGGTGAGAGACAGGGCGATGCGGCAAGGAGGAAGGCTGCTGTGCACTATGGGAAATCACTCTAATGGCTCCTCAAAAATTATATTTGAATGGATAAACCTTGAGGATGTTATGCTAAGTGAAATGAGCCAGTCACAAAAAGAGAAATGCTGTATGATTCCACTTCCATTAGATACCTAGAATAGTCAAATTCATCGAGACAGAAAGTAGAATGGTGCTTTCCAGGGGCCAGGGGAGGGGAGAATGGGAAGATGTTTAATGGGTATTGAGTTTCAGTTTGGCAAGATGAAGAGCGTTCTGGAGAGTTGAACTCATACGTACTCTTTTTGTATCTGGCTTCTGTCACTCAGCATGTTTCTAAAATTTATCCGTATGAATCATCAGTTTGTTTCTTTGCATTGCAAAATTATATTTCATTGCATAGATGTATCATGATTTATTTATCCATTCACCTGTGGATGGATGTTTTGGTTGTTTCTAGTTCTTTGGTAATTACGAATAAAGGTGAACACTTGCACACAAGTTTTTATGTAGACCTATGTTTTCATTTATCTTGGATAAATACCTAGCAGTGGAATTGAATCATGTGTATAACTTTAAAAAAAACTGCCAAGCTGTTTTTCAAAGTGGTTATTCCATGTTGTATTACTAACAGTAATGTATGAGAATTCCAATTGTTTCATATTCTTATCAACACTTAGTATCGTCATGTTCTTTTTTTTTTTTTTCAACGTTTATTTATTTTTGGGACAGAGAGAGACAGAGCATGAACAGGGGAGGGGCAGAGAGAGAGGGAGACACAGAATCGGAAACAGGCTCCAGGCTCTGAGCCATCAGCCCAGAGCCTGACGCGGGGCTCAAACTCACGGACCGTGAGATCGTGACCTGGCTGAAGTCGGACGCTTAACCGACTGCGCCACCCAGGCGCCCCACGTCATGTTCTTAAATGTTAGCCATTCTGATGGGTATGTGTGGTTTTAGCTTGTATTTCACTGATGCCCAATGATGTTGATGTTCGTGTGCTAATTGTATTACAAATACAGTCTCCTGATCTGTGACTTGTGTTTTTATTTTCTTCACCATGTCCTTGCCAACAGCAGAAGTTTTTAACTTTGATCAAGTCTGTTGTTCAATTTTTTATGGTTCATATTTTTTGTGTATTTAGTTTATATGGTAGAATATGATCCATTTCAAGTCAATTTTGTTTAGGGTGTAAGGTGAATATCAAGGTTCCTATTTTCCACGTGGATGTCCAGTTTTTACTACAAATTCGTTGAAGAGACTCTCCCTTCCCTCAACTGAATTATCCTGGCCACTTTGTCAAAAGTCAATTGACTATATATACATGGGTCTATTTTCAGTAGCTTCTAAACTGTTTCATTGATACATATGTCTATCTTTATACCAATACCACATTGATTACTGTAGCTGAATATTACATCCTGAAATCAGATAATGTGAATCTTCCAATTTTGTTCTTCATTTTCAAAATCATGTTTGCTTTTTGTAGGCTCTTTCCATTTCCACATAAATTTTAGGATCAGTTTGCCAATTTCTGCAAAAAGATCGCTGGAATTTTATTTGGGACTGTACTGAACCTACAAATCAATGTGGAGATAACTGACATTTTTTTTTAATTGAGTCATCCCATCCATGAATATGGTCTATCTATCTATTACTTTTTAGCTTTTAAAACTTCTGTCAGCAATATTTTGGAATTTTCTGTGTACAGGTTTCGTACATACTTTGTTAAGTTTATCCCTGAGTACTTTGTAATTTTAGAAGCTATCATAACTGGTATTTTTTATTTGAATTTTCAATTCTTCATTTCTAATATATGGAAATTCAACTGATTTTTGTATGTTGACCTTGTATCTTGCAACCTTGCTAGACTCGATTATACCTAATTACATTTTTTTTGTAGATCCTTAGAATTTTGTACATACAAGATCATGTTGTCCATGAATAAAAATAGTTTTACATCTTGGAGCACCCGAGTGACTCAGTTGGTTGAGCATCTGACTTCTGCTCAGGTCATGATCTTGTGGTTCATGAGTTCAAGCCCCACACTGGGCTCATTGCTGTCATAAAAGAGCCCACTTCTTTTTTTTTTTTTTTTTTAATTTTTTTTCTAACGTTTATTTATTTTTGAGACAGAGAGAGACAGAGCATGAACGGGGGAGGGTCAGAGAGAGGGAGACACAGAATCTGAAACAGGCTCCAGGCTCTGAGCTGTCAGCACAGAGCCCAATGCGGGGCTTGAACTCACAGACTGTGAGATCATGACCTGAGCCGAAGTTGGACGCTTAATTGACTGAGCCACCCAGGTGCCCCAAGAGCCCACTTCTGATCCTCTGCTCCCCTCTCTCTGCCCCTTCCCTGCTTGTGCTTTTTCAAAAATAAATAAACATTGAGAAAAAAACAGTTTTATGTCTTTCCAATATGTACCCCTTTTATTTATTGTTCTTGATGTTGCACAGGCTAGGACCTCTAGTACAATGTTGAATAGGAAAAGTGGGACTGGACATCCTTGTTTGGTTCCCAGTCTTGGGGAAAAAGTATTCAGTGTTTTACCATTAAGGACATTGTCAGTGCTAGGGCTGTTGATGTCCTTTATCAGGTTGAGATAGTTCTTTACTATCCCCAGCTCGTCAGCAATTTATAAATAGGTATTTTTGCCAAAAGTCTTTTGTGTTTTGTTTTGTTTTGTTTTGTTTACGTGGGAAGGGGGTGCATCTGTGGAGATACCGCACGGAAGAGTTAACATAGCAGGGCTGAGCCTACTACACTTTAAAAGACCTGTTTGCAAGGTTGTCCTTTAGCTGCCATCTAGGGACTTAGATTTCGGGAGGGTTCCCACCATTCCCAGGACTGGTAAGGGGGGGTTCACTGTGCCTGAACTGTTTGCACCAGCAGTAAGCACCTGCTTTCTTTCTTGGAATCTGGAATCTTGGTATATGCCACGTAGAGGATGCCTATGTAAGCTGCCCCCAATAAAAACCTGAGCAGAGTCTCTAATGAGCTTCCCCGGGGAGGGGGGGTGGTGGCAACTCACAATGTGTTGCAGGGGGATTAAGCACAGAGAGAGGACCCCTGGAAGGCTAAATCTATTCTCTTCCAGGCTTTACTTTGTTGCTGATTTTGCTTTATTATCCTGTCGCTGTGATAAACCTCAGCCATGAGTATGACTATATGCTGAATCCTGTGACTCCTCAAGAATCACAGAATTTGGACGTGGCTTGGGGATCACGTACACAAATGCCGTATTCTTTTTCTCTTTTATTCTGTGAGTAGTATTAATTGATTTTGAAAATTAAACCAATCTTGAATTCCTGGATATAAAATTAGATTTGATTTGCTAATATGTTGTTAAGGAATTTGCCACTTACTAATAAGGGATATTGGCCTATAATTTACTTTATTTATAATAATTTTATCTGACTTAAGTATCAGGGTAAATGAGACTCACAAAATGTGTTGGGAAGTGTTACCCCTCTTAGTTTCTGAAAGTTTATGTGGGATTAGTATTATTTCTTTCTTAAATATGTGATAGAATTCTCCAATGGGGCCATCTGAGCCTGGTGTCTTCTCTGTTAGATGTTTTAAAATTACAAATTTAACATCTTTTTTTTATGTTTATTTATTTTTTGAAGAGAGAGAGAGAGAGAGAGAGAGAGAGAGAGAGAGAGAGAGAATGAGCGGGGGAGGGGCAGCGAGAGAGGGAGACACAGAATCCAAGGCAGGCTCTAGGCTCTGAGCTGTCAGCACAGAGCCCAATGTGGGGCTCAAACTCACAAGCTGTGAGATCATGACCTGAGCCGACGTCAGACGCTTAACCGACTGAGCCACCCAGGGGCCCCTGAATTTGTCTGTTTCTTATTTAAGTTGTCGAATTCGTTGGCATTAATTGTTCAAAATATTCCCTCATAATCCTTTTAACATCTGTGGAATTTACAGTGTTGTCCTTCTTTCACTCCTGATCTCCTGATATTGATAATTGGTGCTTTACCTCTTTTTTCTTTTATCATTCCGGCTAGAGTTTTATCCCTTTTACCAATCTTTTCAAAGCTTCCATTGATACTTCTCTGCTGCTTGATTTCATTAGTTGCCATTTTTACCTTTGCTTATCCATGTTCTGTTTTGTTTTTTTTTAGTTTCTCTACTTGGAAACTTAGCTCATTTATTTTAGATGCTTTTTCCCCTTAATATGTGTATTTAATTCTATAAACTTCCCTCTGAGCGCTGCTTTAGCTGAATATCACAAATTTTTATATGTTGTGTTTTCACTTTCCTTCAAAATATTTTCGGGGCGCCTGGGTGGCTCACTCAGTTAAGCATCCGACTTCAGCTCGGGTCATGATGTCGCGATTTGTGGGTTCGAGCCCCACATCGGGCTCTGTGCTGACAGCTCAGAGTCTGGAGCCTGCTACGGATTCTGTGTCTCCCCCCTCTCTCTGTCCCTCCCCCACTTGTGCTCTGTCTCTCTCTATCTCTCAAAAATAAATAAACATTTAAAAATGTTTTAATATTTTCTAATTTCCATTGTGATTTCTTTTTAGGCTCATGAGTTCTTTAGACATGTGTTACTTATTTTCCCAATTATTTGGAGACTTTTCAGAGATTTTTCTGTCCTTTGTTGTTTAGTTCCTTAATTTTCGCTGAGTGCCTGGTGGCAGGGGTTAATGGTTGGTGCCTTCCCTTGGCTGAAAGCTTCTCAGACATTTAAACTATTGAATTTACTGTACCGCCAACTCTTTTCCATGGCCCCTGCAAAGGTAAATCTCAGACACGCGTGCTGAACTAATGAAATCTTAGTATTAATGCTGACATTTAATATGTGACATTGTATACTTTAAGCAAAAAATATTAATGATTTTAAACAACCACTAACTTTAAGTTAAACACTTAGGTTCTTGTGCTCTTGTCAACTTCTGGATTTTCACTCATATTTAGATCATTTAATTTGAAACTAAAAAAATAAGATGTCTGAGGAGGCAGAGTGCAGAGGTTTTTAGGGCAGTGAAATGACCCTGGATGTTACTATACTGGTGCATACGTGTCTCTATTCATTTGTCAAAACCAGTGGCGAGCACAATGCCAAGAGTGAACTTTAACGTAAACTATGGACTTTGGGTGATCGTGATGTGTCAGTGTGGGTTCACCGATTGTGACAAAGGCACCACTCTGGTGCCAGACATTGATAGTGGAGGAGGCTGTGTCTGTGTGGGGGCAGGGGGCATGTGGAAATTCTGTACTTTCTACTCAGTGTGGCTGTGAACCTCAAACCGTCCTAAAATAAAAAAAATAAAGTCTATTTTTCTAAAGTGGTCATAAGGTCTTGTGACACTCCGAGTGTTAGATTAATGTTTCGTAATAGTTCCACATTCATTACTGCCACTAAATTAGTTTCTCGACTCCCATATGGCTTCAAGGGTGACTTTGAAAAATCCGCCTTAAACTTTAATAAGCTCAACCAGTTGACAGTAAAATAACTTAGATGAAGGCTGTATTATTTTAGAAATGAAGGATTTTGAGGACTCCATCAAGTCCCTGGGATGTGAGTCAGCTATTAAATTAATTATGATCTTAAGGAAAAAGCACCCCTGTTACTACTCACGCACTGCCTTCCCTGCTGAGTGTATAAGATTAGCATTACATGTGTCGTATAGCTGCCTCTCCTAGGCGTCCAGCGGAGCTTGGTAAATAATATCAGAACTGAGTCATTTATGGTTGAATGACACAGAATGAAAAATAAATGACTTTCAGGCAGTTCCTGTTGCCTAATATGGACCAAGAAGTAGACACTTTAACTAAAGGGCCCCACCTGTGACCCAAATGAACCTTTCCCTATAAGGATATTGATCTGATTTCCTGATCAGAAAAAAGGAATCCAGAAACACCGTAAGTGATCTGTCTGGGCCTGAAAGCAGGCTTATTTTCTCTTCCCAAAGGCCTTGGCAATATAAGCGTACCACATTGCTTTTATTTAATTCTTTAAAGTTTATTTATTTATTTTGAGAGAGAGGGAGAGAGAGAGGGAGAGAGAATGAGTGGGGGAGGGGCGGGGGGGAGAGAGAATGAGTGGGAGAAGGGCAGAGAAAGAAGGAGGGAGGGAGAGAGAGAATCCCAAGCAGGTTTTGTGCTGTTGGTACGGAGTCCTACGTGGCGCTCAATCCCACGAACCGTGAGACCGTGACCTGAGCCGAAATCAAGAGTCAGACGCTGAGCCCACTGAGCCACCTAGGCGTCCCGCCACATTTCTTTCTTGACTAGTGGAGGGTGTTTTGTTTTTGTTTTGAAGAATTACAGGTAAAGCCACGATTTCATCCTAGTGGAAGGACATATCGTCCATCAGTCCTCAGGCGGCTTGAGTTCCCTGCTCTAGGAAACGGAAACAAGGTAATGTGAAAAGAGAACTCACATTTCAAACTTGGAAAACCGG
Organism: Puma concolor; assembly: GCF_028749965.1. Taxonomy (NCBI): domain Eukaryota; kingdom Metazoa; phylum Chordata; class Mammalia; order Carnivora; family Felidae; genus Puma; species Puma concolor. Next base: position 5,623,367 of record NC_141674.1, on the reverse strand, counting down.
GGCTGGTATTTCCATAGGGTTTTGGTTTTTTGTTTTCAGGACCACTTTCCATTCTGCAGTGATTCGGAAGTTCAGAGCAGTGATGTCTGATACAACTTCCCTCCATGAGTCCCCAGCCTCCCACATGATAGCAAAGGTAAGACTGGCATATAACATCTTCTTTCTTTAAAAGGAAACACAAGGCTAACATGACAGCTTTCAGACAACTGAATCGAACTTTAGGAAGCCATAAGGAAGGGGAGCCCTTCTCTCTAAGGAAGTGATTCGTAAACTGCATGACTCATCAACTGCTTTCAAGTTGCAAAACTGATTATGAATCACCAAAGAAAAACTTCAAATCTCACCGAATTGGAGTTTTCTTTTCAGAATCAACAAATAGACCCTCTGCTGTGCATGAACATATTCTTATTCACCGACCTGAAATAACCTTATGGTGATGCTAATATAGGTCAACCTGTACAACACACTCCTTAGAAATTCTTGTTTGAAAACCTTGATTGGGCTCTGGATTTCTTCTGAATGAATCATAAGAGTCTGGATGATAGAAAGAATTATGTTTAAAAAAATATATTAGAAACAGGCATTGGATAAAAATACAGAAATTTCTTTTGGTAGAAATCTGTGTGTTTCTGAGCCCTTCTTCAGAAGGTGGGTCTCTTGAAATAAGATTCTGGTTAAAAAGCAACCTGGAAAGGGAAGACGTGGCCTTGACAATCATGACCACCGGTCAAGAGGGGAAATGTTCAAAAGTGGAGTTCTACAGGTGGTTCTTTATATAAGAAAACCATTCACAACAGGTGGAAATCTCTAGAGGTCAGAATCCATACTGTGCCATTTAAGAACCTACATTATGCTGTTTCAGAACTGCAAACTAATGGATTACCCAAGAAATGGTGAATAATGTCCACTCGAAGACTTTAATCATTAACTTCAGAGCAACCTTGGACACGTATGTCCAGGTTCAGGAGCAAGTGAGGAAGGACGGTAGCCAGAAAGATGACATCGTTTCCAACTGACTGGAAGCTTCAAGATAGTGGAGGTAGATAAAAATAATATTTGAGTGTTGGGAATTTTTTCTCATGTTTATGTAAGGGCAGTTTTACTATCAGCATGTAGGAAATTGAAATATAAATAGACAATAAAAATTTATCTAGACCATGTAAACATCATGGGCTTTACAATTTGGCCTGAAAATCTCCTAAGATTTGCTTGCTGGATTTCCATGCGATAACCTTGTTGAACATTAAACCCCAAAATGAGGATGGGAGGCCAGTGGCAAGGGATTCTGAAACCAAACGGCCCTCAACTCCGAAGTCTGTTTGTCAAGAGAAGTTTTAATTCCCTTTATGCCAGAGTGTGGGCAATTTGTTTCCATAGATCCATAAAAAATCATATGTTTTTATGTGGTTAAAAGTATTTTAGGGGCACCTGGGTGACTCAGTCGGTTGAGCGCCCGACTTCGGCCCAGGTCATGATCTCACGGTCTGTGGGTTCGAGCCCCACGTCAGGCTCTGTGCTGACAGCTCGGAGCCTGGAGCCCGCTTTGGATTCTGTGTTTCCCTCTCTCTCTGCCCCTCCCCTGCTCACACTCTGTCTCTGTCTCAAAAATAAATAAAAACATTTTAAAAAATTAAAATAAAATAAAAAAAATAAAAGTATTTTAAAAATAGGGGCGCCTCGGTGACTCAGTCGGTCAAGCGTCCGACTCTCGATCTCAGCACAGGTCATGATCTCACGGTTCATGAATTCGAGCCCCGTGTCCGGCTCCTCACTTAACAGTTTCGAGCCTGCTTAGGATTCTGTTTCTCCCTCTCTCTGCCCCTCCTCTCTCTCTCTCTCTCTCTCTCTCTCTCTCTCTCAGAATAAATAAACTTAAAAAAAAATCATTATTATTCAGGGGGAAAATATTCCCAGGGTCATTACCAACCAAAGACACTGGTTTCAAAGACTGTATTTGTGAAGGCTGCATCGCATAGCAACAAAGGATTCTAAATTCTCTCCTGCAAATCCCTCTAATTACCTTAGAAACGATTCTACGTAAATAAATAAATATTACAGTAAAGAACAGAAACCGTCTCCTCTGTGCTGCAAACAACCTTCTAACCGTAGTAAATGCTCAACAAACACGTGTTGAAATGAGTGTATACAGGAATTGTGAGGGATTTCAGTGTTTTCTTGCCTTTTGCCCTTCAGTTCATTGCCATGTGGAAAGCGGCCCTGGGGCTGGACCAGAGGACCAGCCGCCAGCCTCTCCTGATTTATAGCCTTTTCCTGTGAACCGCTTCTCTCAGAGCTAGAAGCAGAATGTCACGTTCATGCTTGTTTTGCTTCTTGCCTCTCACCAGGCACTTACATCAACTCGGATTTAAAAACCAAAATGTCCACCATGCTTTTTGATCTTTGGTGGAAGTGTCACGAATGCAGCAAGCTCACGCCCTACACACACACACACACACACACCCCACCAGCCCCGTCTCCGGTGGATGCTACGGAGGAGGCCACCACATCTCAGTGAGAAATACAGAGCCCACTTGCTCTTGGAGAATGGATGTGTCTCCCTATGAGTCCTTGGTGGCTCTCATGAGAGTGGGGTAACCAAACTTTTGGGTTCCTTTAAAAAATTAAACCTCTGCCAGGATTTCAAAAGTGAAGTCAATGAAGTGACTTCATGTTTGAATGAAAGAGGCAGTTCATTGGGTGGAGTTAATGAGGGCAGAGGTGACTCATGGAGTCCTGAGTTGTGCATATAATTACAGCTCATTTAGAAATAAGCACGTATGTACATGACCTTTATTCTATTCTCCACCAAAGCTGCACAAACGTCCGCTTCCATGCTGACACAGACAACCAGTGGAGAGAAATTCAAACAGCAGGAGCCCGACATCTGATCACGTTCTAGGAGATTAGATGGCGCTGAGCAGATGAGGCGTTGAGAAACACCACGTGTGCATTAATCAGACACCTCAAGAGGTCAAGGTGCCTGTCTGACGGCAGGCTGGTCTCCATGACTCTGCTGGTTTGAGCTGATATTCGTTCACCAGACTGACACTGCGTCTCTGAACTTTCCTTCCAGCTTCGTGCACATTCAACCCTTTAGAGAAACCTTTGCCTCTTCCTTCCCTTCAATGATCCCCGATGCTTGGGTTCCTTGTCACGGTTCATGGTCCCCAAGTCGTGTTAGCCTTTTTCCCTTCGGATCTCATCCTCGCCCATCTCTCTGATTATTTTAGATCTCATCGATTCTCTCCCCTCTCCTCTAACTTGCACTGTTTTGATAGCCTCCTCATTGCTGCTTTTCTTCACCCTTCAGCTCCTCCTATACGTCACTGCCAGATTCGTGTCCCTAACATGCCCCTTGCAAATGTCACAGCTGAGCTCAGAGATCACCCCTTCGCTGTCTGCAAGCTTCTCAGCCTGACTTTCAAATATAAACTCTGACCCAAACCTGCTTCACCAGGTTTTTCTCCCAGGGTTCCCTTGTTCCAGTCTAACCGAGGCCCCCTTCCATAACACACCCAGTGGGTTTCAGGCCCATGATACCGTCCTCCTCTAGTGTCCCCTATGCCCGTGAGGTGCTCCTGGCAGGCGCACGCCCTCTGGGAGGCCTCACCCAGCCACCACTTGGTTTCTTCATTTCCTCAACTTGAAAGCACCACTGCCCTCCTTCCCACCTCCGACCCCCAGTCATCACGTCCTCCACAAAGCATTCCCGATCTCCGAGCCAGAAGGATTCTCCTCACTGCCACCTCTGTGGCACCCTCATGACTGCTCGTGACACATATCACCAACTGCCTGACTTTATACTTATTTCCCTGTTAGATTAAATAAGCTTATTGGCAATAGGCACTGTGTCTTACTCATTCTTTTATGCCCTGCAGCACCCAACGCAGTATGTTGTCAAAAAATATCTGTTGAATGAATAAAGAAAGTATTTAAAGGGCCTGACCAGAGCTACAGACTTCTTGACCCTAATTGATAAAGGGCCTTTATTTAGTTCACTACTTCAGGCAACGTCATACTGATCATCCTGCGTCTTTAGGGAAGATCCTCCATGCTCTACCTCGTTCTTCATCAAAAGTGCTGCCACATTATTTGATATTTCACAGTTTTGTTGGATACATTTGTGTGTAATAAGCAAAATAAACATCACATATCTCAATATACCCACAATTATCCATAGCCTATCTGTTAGAGGTCAACCCTGCCAGCCTTTTGAATACACCGCTCCAAAATACAAATTAACCCAAATAGGACAACAACGGAGTATGAATAAGGTGGAGAGGTGATACATGGAGTGAGGGCCAGATCCCGGGTCTAGGAGGTGGTCACCTTACCACGCACTGTCTCTGTCCTGCCTCCTGCCAAGTGTCCACCCCTTTCCAGCAGCATGGCAAAGTCCCTGCCCGAATACATCAAAAGGTCCTGAAATTAAATGTCCTTCTCCTCACCTCTCATCTTTTTCCAGTTTCACCCTAGTCGCTCCCCATCGCCCACAGCTTTTCCTGTACACGAACCTTTTTGAAGTGCTAAAACACCACGTATTTCCGATAACAGTGACACTAATTGGCCACCACTGCGGTTCTGTGTCATGTCCATTTCAAAGACTCAGAGCTTATTAACATGTTAGTAATTGACAAAATAATTCCATAAAGTAATTAACAATTAGGCTCTCCACTGGGGAAACTAAAGCTCGGAAAGACTTATGTAACCAGCCCTAGGATGTTACAAGGTCAAAATCGGGACCCAAACTGGAAACAAGGCCTCCTAATTCGGTGTTGCACTTGGAAGGTCATGCTTCCTTATCTTTTCCCCATGGTGTGCTCTAAAAGATACAAGAAACCAGTAGCAGGGTATTAAAAAAAATGCTATCTTCTAAAAATAACATCACATATTGAATCCCCAACTGCTCAGTTATCTGAACAAGTGTTCTATGTTCTTCTTCTTCCTTGTCTGGAGAGACCTGGCCTGCCTGTAAACATTGGAAATGGTCTTTCCCTTTTTCACAAGAGCTTCTGTGCCGCAGTCTCGGGTTCAGCAGAGCCTCTCAACCGTTCTTTCTGCTTTGGGTGCTAAGATGCAATTCAGGTCAGGTCCCTTCTCCCCTAAAACCTTCCAGCAGTTCTGCCATCCTTCAGAGTAAAAACCAAAGTCTTTACTGTGAGGCCTATCATGATGTGGCCCCTGTGCCTCTCTATCCTTGTCCCTAATGACTCTCTCGCCCTCATTCACTACATTCCAGCTATGCTCTTGTGTTCCTCAGGCACACTCCTGCCTCAGGGCCTTTGCACATGCTCTTCCTGTGCCTGGAATGTTCTTCCTCAGATGTCCATGTGACTCACATACTGTGGAGGTCTTTATGCAAATATCGTTTCCCCAGTGACGCCTTTCCCCGGCCACCTTATCTATAATTTCAACAGCTCTCTGTCTCTATCCCAGCATGTTTAAGAGCCGCCTTTGCCCAATTTTTTCCCTGTAGCATTTGACATTATCCAACACATTTTACTCATTTGTTTGTTGTCACGACCCAGTACGGCAGCCCAATGAACACGGTCGGGACAGAAACACACATCTTTGTGTGGGGGATGCTATGTGCAATTGTGACTAATACTGTCATAACCTCTGCTTGCTCGATGGCTCTTTATACTACTGCTAAGCATGATTACAAAGTCACTTGTGGTTTGAATTACTTTAAAACTCAGAATACTATTAATTTCCGGTGAATAATTCCAAGAAACATGGTACTTGGGGAAGAATTAAGATGTTTTCAGAACAGCACAAAAGGCTGCCTGCTGTGGATCTAGGGGAAAAGACCATCCTGCTGAAATCATTTTCCTGTTTAGTAAACCACAACAGGCAGTTCAGTGGATATTTTGAGATTTACTGTACTCTGATTCATGCAAAATGAGATTCCACATGACAATTTGTTTCTTTAAAGTGTTTTGGAAGGAAGTCATTCCATTCCAGTTCATGTTTTTATTAAAAAATAAAACATAAAAAAGCATTTATCATTTCCAAGTCTAGAAGTTACTGAATTTATACCAAAAAGCTTCTTCCAGGTTGCTAAGATTTCAAAAAGAGAGCGAGAGAGACATTTTAAATGGACCCACCTAGACAATTAAATTAGCATTCACTGAGCGCCTTCCATGGTGTGTCCTGGGCCAAATTATCGAGCCACCCTTTTGCCTCATTTCGTGCACGCTAAGGGGTGACGGGGCCTGTGGCGTTTTGCAGATGCCTCCTCCCCGCCGTGCCATCGGAGGCCTGAGCGGTGGCTGGCCTGGCTCCCACCTCGGTGCCAGCGGCGGCCGCCACAGGTGAGAGCCGACACCGCGTGCGCCGGAAATGCCGGCACGTAATACTCCGGAAATGGCCGCACTGCATGCACCGGAAATGCCGGCCCCACGTGCTCCGGAAATGCTTCCTTCCTGATGCCATCCCCCTTTGGCGGCACAGTTCCGGGCTCGTGTTAGCCTCCGTTGTGTTCCCCTGTCTTCCCCTCTCCGGCAGATTCCTCTCCACCACCGTGAGCCCACGCGCCAGCTGCAAAAACCAGGACGCAGCTTCTCAACAAGGACCACTTGTTTGGAGGAGCACCGCGTTGCTCACAGACTTGGAGCACACAACTGAGATGATGATTGGGGTTCTTCTCGGGAAATCCTGTCTCTGGTGGTGTCCGAATGTACCTTGAATGCCCTAAAACATCCATAAACAGCCCTCTGTCTTCCTCGTGCCTGTATTCCCAAAGATCTAATGCAGTAATTGCATATAACCAATGTTCAAGAAATAGTTACTGAGGGGCACCTGGGTGGCTCAGTAGGTTCAGCGTCTCCCACTCTATTTCAGCGCAGATCATGATCTCAGGGTCTGGGACTGAGCCCCGCACTGGGCTTCTTGTTGAGCATGGAGGCTGCTTGGGATTCTCTCTCTCCCTCTCTCTTTCTGCCTCTCCTCCCCCACGCCTCTCTCTCAAATAGAATAGTCACTGACTTAGGTTTTTGTTGTATGAATTTTTCAGTATTAAATGTCTTAAAAGTACATTTATCTGTCTCTACAGAGAGAATCTAATCGTGTTTTAACACCGAGCTTTCTGAAAGGAAAGCACCATGTATGTGTGCACAAGGCAAAACATATAAAGCTGAATTACTTAAAATAATTTAAAAGATGTGTAGCACGGCACTGTAACACCAGAAGAATCTGAAGCATCGGATGAAAATAAGCTAACTCCACATCAACAGAAAATCTACACTGTTCATCCTGCATACACTGGTATGTTTACACAGCAGAATGCTAACACAATAAAAGGAATGAGCTAGAGAGACACACAACATGGATGTATTTCAAAGACAGGCTAGAGTGGAAGAAGCTTCATGCAGAAGAGCACACATTGTATAATTCACTTTTAGGAAGCCTAGAACAGGCCAAACCAAACGATGGTAGAAAAAACTTAGAATACCGGTTGTCTCAGAGCCGGAGCAGGAAACTTGTGAGGTTATGGGAATGCTCTACGTTTTGTTAGGGGTTTGCATTACACAAGTATATGCATTTGTCAAAACGTATTTGACAGTATACTTAAGATTCTTGAGTTTTATTGCGTGTGAATTTTACCTTGAAAGAAATAAAAGTGAAAAAAAATAGACAAAAATTGAAACCTAGTTAATGATGGGCATGCCAAAGTGTTTAGGGTAAAAATGTACTGAGAGCTGCAACTTTCTGTGAAATGCATCAAAAATAAGGTGGATTCATGGAAGAAAGAAAGGGAAACATAGAGGTGTTCATGAAGCTGCTAACATGTGCAAAAGAAATATAAGAAGGATAAGCCAGAAACAAATGAGATTAGTCACCTGCAAAGAGTGAGAATGTGGTGGAAAGAATAGGGAAAGGGCAGCACTTCTCTGGGTGAACATTTCTTTATTACTCCTACTTTAGAATCATGGCAGTGTTGGGGCACCTAGGTGGCTCAGTGGGTTAAGCATCCAACTTCGGCTCAGGTCATGATCTCACATTTCGTGGGTTTGAGCCCCATGTCGGGCTCTGTGCTGACAGCTCAGAGCCTGGAGCCTGCTTTGGATGCTGTGTCTCCCTCTCTCTGCCCCTCTGCCAATCTCTCTCTGTCACTCACTCTCAAATATAAATAAACGTTAAAAATTTTAATAAAATATTTAAAAAATAATCACAGCAGTGTTTCACATATTGCCCACATATACACCAAGAAAGTAAGTATACATTTTTTAAATCAATCAAGATATGGAGGGAATCCAAAATAGAATACAAGCAGTAACAAATGAACCTAACTGTATTATTACAAACCAATAACTCAACCACCCTGAAGAGGGTGGGGAAGAAAGGAACTAATCTAAGCAACTTTTGGCCACAAACTATAATGCTAAGGACAAAAAGAATCATGTACTAATATTGGACTCTAATTAGTAAATTCGTCCCTCCAAGGAGATATGGATTAGCAACTCTGAAACTACTTTATGTGTGTATGAGGATTGGACAAATAAGTAAATATACTATGGATAAGACAGCCAGGTTTTCCCCTGCAGAGCTAGAAGCTGGCAATTAAGAAAAGAGGAAGTCCTGAATAAAACCGTGGTGTTCAGTTGGACTCAAGGGCATCTGCATGAGCTCATGATTTAATATTAAGAGGAATATGTATATGTAAATATATATGTGCACATATCTACTCACACACACGGATGGATAAATACAGAAATATAGATGTTACATATCAATAACACACATACACTTTCTAGCTCCATCCACTGGGAAGACAATGGTACTCCCACAGCGGTAAGCACACTTAATGCCCAGATCTTGGTTTCTAAACACCAATCTCTCATAAAAGAACCCAGAGCTCCTTAGAGAAAATAGGGAAAATACAAAATAAGTCTGCAACATCTTGTGTTGCCAGAAAGTAAAGAAGTGCTCAGGAAATGCCAGGGCAGGTCAAAAGGGTGCAGGAGCTGATCTGAAGGGAGTTTCCAATGACCAACAGACAGAGCAACAAAATAAATTGTGATAATACTGGATTGGAACCCAAAGAATGAAAGAAAGATCCCTGACTCCGTCTTGACATAAATAAATAATTGAACAGATAAATAAATGGGGAAGAGGGGACACCTCTTCCTTAAGGTAGAACCCTAGCTAATCAATGTAGAAAGAATGGGGGTCATGGGAAAGCACCATTAGAGAGCCACAGAAACAACTGCTCCAGGCAAAACCCCCCAATGCCTGCTAAAATTAGTAGGCGAGATTTAAGGAGAAGCCAGATATTTGAATGGTGTCAAAGGATCTCCTCCAAAACACTTATTTTTTACAAACTGAAAAATAATAAATTTACAGTGGAAAAGCCCGGCAGACAACTCCTTAACCAATTGATAAAAGATACATCAGTAGCAATTTTACGGGGTGATATGATGCCCACCCCCCACCATGTGATGAACAGAGAGGGGCATAATCTCATTTCTGTGGTATTCTTGTAAAAAAATGCAGTCTTGGTGTAATCATGAGAAAACTTCAGACAAACCCAAATTGAAGGACATTCAAAAAATAAATGGCTAGTATACATCAAAAGGGTCAAGAGTATGTGAAACAGAGGAGCTGTCATAGGCCGGAGACAAAGAACATACTACAACTACATGCAGGGCGGGAGCCTGGATCACATCCTCCACCAGGAAAAGAACCTTAGTGGGAAATTTGATGAAATTCAAGTAAGATGTGTAGATTCATTAATAGTGTTGCAGTATCGTTTCCCAAGTTTTTATTTAAAGTCCAGCTGGAAAAAAAAAAATCTTTTTAATAAAAAATAGAAACTCACTGTTAGAAAGGTTCTTAAAAATAAGGTTATATTACTGGCAGTGTTGTGTCAGATCATTCTAATGTTGACTTGATCATTGTGTGATGGTTCTGTAAGATGCTAACATCGGGGGAAGCTGATGAAAGGTATTTGGGAACCCTATGCACTATTCTTGCAACTTTTCTGTAAATCTAAAATTACTTCAAAACAAAAGGCTAACATGATAAGATGGGCTGATGGGTGGATAGATGGTTATATAATAAATAAAAATACTAACTGTGGACTCTGGGCGACAGGTAGAGGGGTGCTCGCTGCACAGTTCTTTCAACATGTCTGTAGAGTTGAAGCTTTTAAAAATAAAATGTTGGAAACATCCCTTTTTTAAATTAAGCTTTTTAATTTTAATTCCAGCACAGATAACATACAGTGTGATATCGGTTTGGGGGGTACAGTATAGCGATTCAACAATCCTGTACATTACCTACTGCTCATCATGGTAAGTGTCCTTTTCATCCCCACCACCTATTTCCACCATCCTTCCCCCCCATGCGAAAACACCCAACGTTTGATAAACTCAACTTGACTTTGATTCTGGTGGTAACTTATTTATTCCTAATTGAACGTCAAGAGCTTTGTGACGAGTGACACCGGCAGGGTGGGATAAAATGAATCTGGCTGACCAGGATGTCCCAGGAAAGAGAGCCTCATTCTGGAGGTAGAAGGCAGAATGAGCTTATCTGAACAACAAAGGATGGAGTAAACAATAGCAAGAGAAGAACACTCGAGGGGCACCTGGCGGCTCAGCTGGTTTAACGTCTGACTTAGGCTCAGGTCACGATCTCAACGGTTCATGGGTTCGAGGCCCGCATCAGGCTCTGTGCTGACAGCTCAGGGCCTGGAGCCTGCTTCGGATGCTGTGTCTCCCTCTCTCTCTCTGCCCTTCTCCCACTCACACTCTTTCTCCCTCTCTCTCAAAAATAAATATTTAAAAAATTAAAAATAAAAAAGAGAGAGGAACACTCAAAACCTCAAAAGTGAAAATGTAATCCTTAGGAGAGGAATGCTACGTGTTTAGTTTCACAGCGTCCTCTGCTTCTTGAAGTCCCTGAGTACAGACAGGGCCTGTTGGGAAGCTCCCGCTCTGGCTCCCTGACAAGGCCTCTCTCTGCGAGCGCAGATCCACCTTATCAAGCCACTGATAGGAGAGGGCGGAAGTAATGGACCCAGCCGAGACAGGGGCTGGTGTAGGTTGGTACAGTCGCCTTCTTTAATATTCTCTTATTGCTAAATAAACTGATTGGGTGAATCAGCCCCACACTAAAATGATGTAATGAGCCATAAATCTGTACTGCCAACCTTTGGTGTTGTGTTATGAATGTACACTCTTGTAGCTCACGTATTTTATCACCGAACGCGGGAAACGGTGGAGTTGTAATGAAATACGCACATGTTCCTTGGAGACTGAGAGTCAGGAGATGATGAGGGGAAAAACATGATCTTCAGGCTCTAAAAGATTCACAGATCAGGAAATGTCCTATGAGATAATTCAGAAAGCTTCTGGTTCCCAGTGTAGAACAGGAAACGCCAAAGGTTCGATTCAGCCCTAGGAGGATAGACGTTTAGGGAAAATTCCAAAACCTAGTTCTCCTGGGAACTCAGAAAGGAATCGGCCCAGAAGGGGGAGATTCTGTCGGCTGCTGAACTTCCCTGATTCTACCAGTGAACCATGATCACCTGAAACCTTGTAATACAGAAATCAGTTTCAGAGCTGCTATGGAACTGAAAGCCACTTTCCCAGCAGTACGTGGTCTCCTTTGAAGGCGTGGGGTATAAAGCCTGGGTATGTCAGTCTAGAACTGAGAGACCATACGGGTAGAGGAGGAAATTGGGTCCATAATCGTGACCCTTCAGGGTACCCATTGAGCCCTAGGAAGTTAATAATCCTAAATAATAATACGTTTTAAAAATAAAAGCTAATATTCATTAAGCACTTCAATGTGCCAGGCCCTGTGCTCAGCAATTAGACGTATGAACTCACTTAATAAGAATCATTTCTTCCCAGAGTGCTCACCAGACCTCAGCAGGACACAGAGCTGACCTGCCGTTTACTGGAAACTTCGAGAGATAGAGTGATGGCTGCTGAGCGCCTACAGCAGTTAAGCCTCCTCCACAGCTTTTTTTTTTTTCTTGTACACACTGAAGGTTTGCCAAGGGTTGAATCGAAAATTATCCCAGCTGCATTTATTTCAAGATTGCCAAGCAGAGCTATTCCTCCAGCCGGTACCTCACTGCTCATTTCTAATTCAACATGGCGCGTTCCTACCATGCTCAGAGGATACACATTTTTCTCGAAGAGAGAAAAGCATTTTGTGACAAAGCCGTACCCCTGCAGCCTGAGTCGTCACAAACACGTAGATTCACTCGGAGATTCTGCAGTTGGATCTGATGTGTTGAAAGAGTCCAAGTTTCCCACAACTGTATCAGAAAAGGGGACGGATGAACATGAATCCCTCAGATCATTTTTTTAAAGGTCAACTAAAAACCCGATCTCTTTTTCTGAGCTAGGACATTAAATAGGCACATTCGACTTGAGAGATCTGACATATGAGTTCTCACTGCATCTTTCTTACTAAACTTAAAATCAGTGTTGATTTTTTTTTTAAGTTTATTTATTTATTTAGAGAAAGAGAACAAGCAGGGGAGGGGCAGAGAGAGAGGGAGGGAGAGAGAGAGAATCCCAAGCAGGCTCTGAGCTGTCAGTGCAGAGCCCGAAGCAGGGCTTGAACTCACAAACCATGGGATCATGACCTGAGTCGAAGTCAAAGATTCGGACACGTAACCAACTGAACCACGCAGGTGCCCCAAAATCAGTGTTGAGTTTTAAAGACTGATTGGCCTCACTGGTGTCCCTATGGGAGGACTTAATTGTTAGCATGAAATGCAAGTTAACATGTCATTTGAAATTCAGACTTGTGTGGGTGCCTTGTCTGTAAGACAATGATCCGGTTCTCCTGAGTAACAACTCGAGTGTCTGAGATTTGTGCTTTTCCTTATTGTACGACACCCACCACCCAATGTTGGGCAAACCACCTCATGGATTCGGGGGAAAAGGAGATTTTTGAACACAGCTCGAGACAGCTGTTGGACATTTGCACATTTAAAGCTCCCTGCCTGTTTCTAATCATAAAACTGAAACATGGGCTCCAAGAGGTACTGTGAGGGTCACACAGTGTTTGTGCACGTACACAAATGGTAAATGTGTCCCTTCCATGAACTGTCTTAGAGTTTCTTCCTGTTCATCCTCCAGAGCCTGATGCTAGCCTATTAGTTGGGGGTGGGGGGTCACAGCGTCACCCCAAAGCAGACACAAGCCCCCCTTCATGAACCAAGTCTTCATGTCTCGGTTTGCCTCCTTTCTACCTGTAACCACACCTGTATATTCACCAGCCCCGTCTTCGCGATTTAGAGAAGAGTGTTTCCGATTCTAGTAGCCGTGTGTCCCCTCCGGGTTTGTATGTCTTCAAGCTCGCTCTCTCCACTGCTCTTTCCCTTTGCCTACAAATGAGCTTCGGTATTCAGCACCTGAAGGAGAACTTTACTTTTCGCAGGACCTCCTAAAGCACTCGTTAAGAGAGAAGGTAGCGTTCTCTCTCCTACCTTCTGGTGCTATTTCAGCTCCTGCATGATTCCTGAAACCCTCTGCTCCTCTTCGTCTTCTTTGCCAGGATGCCGGTCCAAGGTTGTACCATTATTCCTCACCTGGATTCTTCTATTTGGTCTTGAAATGCAAAACCGTGCGCAACCATCCACAGGTTAGCAGTTTCCTGAATGTTCTTAGACGCAGATCTTTATGCTCATTTAAAAGACCCAGCATGGACTCCTGTCGCTGGGCTTCCCTCGCTCTCTGTACACTTCATTCTTGCTTCCCTCATTGCCTAGGATGTTCTGCTCTCTGGCCCCGTTCTCTTCACTATTTCACTCCTATTCACCCTTCAGGTCTGAGCTCAAAGCTCACTTCTTCAGGGGTCGTTCTTTGACCCCAGATTAGGTCATGCTTCAGTGCCGGGCACCACATTTCTTCCCAGTTTGTGATGACATGCTTACTCTGTGACATTATTTGATTAATGCCCATCTCTCCCACGAGACCCTAAGATCCGTGAGAGCAAAGCCTATGTTACCTTGCTCACATTTATGTCTGCAGTGAATGGCCAAGTTCCAGCCCTTCTCAGGAACTCAGTAAATATTCACTCTTGTCAAATGTTAACCTTCCAGAAAGAGAAAGCTGGACTTAACTTCCCGGCTCCCTGAGTCCCATCCTCCACTTATCACAATGTGCCTCCATTTACACCGCTCTCCTGAAAGTCACCAATGACTTCCTAATGGTCAGTCGAACACATTCTTTTAGCCCTACCTGACCTTAAGATACCATTTAACCTTGTTGCCCTGCGCCCACGCATTCCATTGCCTTCCGCATCCGCCTGACTTCCCAGATAGATTTCTGCCTTCCCAATCTCTTTGGCCTTTTTCCATGGCTCTTCTCTGAGAACTCCTTAAATGTTGATTTCCCCTCAAAGTTCTGACCTTCTTGCTCTCCTCTTCCCATTCTACATCAGCGATTTCTTAACCTTTGGGTACCTCTAAGAACCTGACCAAAGTTACAAACACACTCCATCCCAACATGCCAAGTGGAAACTCAAAGAAAATATTGCTCATAACTTCCGGTGGCTATAGAGCCCTGACCTTCAATCACCAGAGCCACTCTGGATCCCAGTTAAGGACCCCATTCCAGGGGTGCGTGGGTGGCTCAGTCGGTTAAGCGTCCGACTTTGGCTCAGGTCATGATCTCGCGGTTCGGGGTTTGTGAGTTCGAGCCCCACGTCAGGCTCTGTGCTGACAGCTCGGAGCCTGGAGTCTGCTTCGGATTCTGTGTCTCCCTCTCTCTGCTCCTCCCCCATTCACACTCTGTCTCTCTCTCTCTCTCTCTCAAAAGTAAAACTTTAAAAAAAAAGAACTCCATTCCACCTGCTCTCCCCAGGCACTGTCCCCCATTTCTAACTACCACTTCCACTGTTAAATCTCTTTCCAGCCCTGACTTCTCTCACACTTGAGCCCTGATTTCAAATGGCAATTTCTGTCTCTTCTTCGATGGCCCGCAATACTGCCAGCGCAGAAACCCTCATTTCCCCAAACCTGCTGTTTTTTTCCTGCTTTGCCCCAAGCTAGGTAGCTTTCTAGTTTTCAAGAATTCCTTTTCTTCATCCATGGCATCTCTATAAAGTCATCCAGGGTCCCAGGAAAAACAGAAAAGAAGAAAAAAAGAAACTTTAATGTTCTCAATCCAATTTTCAAATGGTGTTTCAAAATGCGTTCCACCTCTTTCCTGAAAACAAACCAATTCCAGAACAAACTGATTAACAAATAAAACATCCGCATGTAAAGAAGGGAAATATGACATCACGTTGACAGGTCCCGCCCACCCCTGAAGACTACAATAAATGCGCTAAGGTACAAATGAAAAGTGTGTCCTCAGCATGAGATAGGGAGAGAAAGACTATTACTTTGGTGTCCATCCACCCACAGCACCTCCGAGGGGCCCTGCTGTTGTATCTGGCTACCCTACCGTCCCAGTTATTCTCCAGAACAACGTCTTGCCAGGCCTCCTCCTTGACCCCATATTTCATACACTAACCCTCTGCTCTGCCGTAGTTACTCTTTCGACCTGGCATGTGTCTCCGCTCTGTTTTGACTTTGCAAGTTCTTCCTCAAGGCCCAGAACGAATGACTCATATACAGGCAGAGTATGTCACTGGCCAACCTCCCCTCTCTATCTAAAGCTGGGCCCAAGCTCTGCCTTTTCCACAAAGCCTTCTCCCATTCAATTATGTCAGCAAATGTTTACCTGGCACGTGTTATGTGTAAAGTGTCGTGTCCCGTGCAGGGGCCGGAATGTACTAGAATAGGGAGATCGAAAGATGAAAATAGCATGGCGTGTGACTCCAGAACAACTTTTGCGAAACAATACTAATACCCAGTAAAACACAAGGCTGCAAGATACAAGCACTGGGGCACAGACTGACCTGCCCCGCAAAAAAAATCTCTCCTTTCTCTGAAACTGCATCTGATTTGCCTTCCTTTGGGAATCTTTGATTCTCACATGTTAATCTGTAGCCACAACCAGTTTGGAGGCTTTCTGAGGCCAGGTGCTGTGCTCTCCCTTTCTCTAGTGAAGCCTCGAGGATGGTCCTCTGGGCAGAGGAGAGGTATGGCAGAGAGTCAAAGAAACGCAGCAAGATGCCATCCCGTTTTAAGAAACTAGTTCTTATAGGGGCGCCTGGGTGGCGCAGTCAGTTAAGCGTCCGACTTCGGCCCAGGTCACGTTCTCACAGTTTGTGAGTTCCAGCCCCCCGTCAGGATCTGCGCTGACACCTCGGAGCGTGGTGCCTCTTCCGGATTCTGTGTCTCCTTCTCTCTCTGCCCCTCCCCGCCTGCCCTCTGTCTCTCTCTCAAAAATAAACATTAAAAAAAAGGAAACAAGTTCTTATAAAGGTGGTTCACCTCATACTGATCGTAATAGTAACAAATAATAACCAAGCCTGAAACTAAGCATAACCTTTGTTCATCAAGAAAGTAATCACGCATGCAGAAAAGCACACGAAGGGCCGTTGTAAATGATGACCAGCCTTCTAGCATCCTAAATCAAAATTACGCTTCCAAGTGACCGCTGAGATCTTTTAGTAAGAACCGAGAAATACAATTGGGGAAAAATGGACCCAAGGGTCTATGTATCTAAAGCCCACCTTTGGCGCACCTGGGTGGCTCAGTTGGTTAAGCGTCCGACTTTGGCTCAGGTCATGATCTCACGGTTTGTGACTTCGAGCCCCATGTCAGGCTCTGTGCTGACAGCTCGGAGTCTGGAGCCTGCTTTGGACTCTGTGTCTCCCTCTCTCTCTGTCCCTCCCTCACTTGTTCGCGCACGCACGCGCTCTCTCTCTCAAAAACAAACAAACATAAATAAATAAAGCCTGCCTTTACCACAGCCCATAAAGGTAAGAGCAACAGTTAAGACAGTTAATAGCCAAGCAAGCAGGGGTCCAGCAAAGCAGCTGCTGTGCTGTGGCCGGGCCAGGGTCTGGGGCCAGCTGTTACAGTAGGTGGTTTGCTCGCGCCTGTGAGTCACACACGAGGGAAGCTGCAGTCCTTGACCAGTACTGTAGGCGCTTAGATCCGGTATTTGCTTTTAGACCGTGGGAGCAAAGACTAATAAGGAAAATACACCAGAACAGCTGGGAAATCAGCTCCCTTCTGACTGCACAAAAATCGCGACTGCCAAGGCATTTTCTGTCCTCGAGACAGAGAGGTCTTCGAAGGATATGTGGTTTTTCGGGTTTTTTTTTTTTTGTCCTTCAAATTCATTTCTCTTGCCCTTCCTCCATCCAGCCTCACCGATCACTTTACACTCCGTGCTTGAAATGATACTAAGCTTCAACTGTTTTGTAACACGAAGGATGGCCAAAAAGAAAAAAATCAAATCAAATCAATGTATTTCTCGTATCCTTTCAAACACCGTGTATTTCATGGCTTTGAGACTCCAGATACAGGTGATGTCCATGTTTGCTTGTGTGGTGGCCCAATTTTACTTCGTCTTACCAAGACAATTTCATACCTTCATACAGTCTTGTTGTCTATACAACTGAAATGGGAATTCAGCCTTCATCAAACACTGCTGGCCCGAGAGAGAATTCTATAGCCGAAGAGAATGCAAATTAATACTCACCCCTTCTCCTGGCTTCAAAAGCGTGCGAACAGCTTCATCAGAAAATCATCGGTTCTCTTGAAAGACCACTTGGATTCCAGCAAAAATCCTGAATAATCCGAGAAAACCAGCTGTTGGAAGAATGCATCCATTCTAGGAACTATGCTTTATCATTCGGTGGTTAGAATTAAAAGTAATTTTTGGACCAGGCAAAAATTTTTTAAGTTGACTCAGTGATAAATCCATTTTTCTGGATACAAATATCTAGCAACATATCTGACTTTATTAACATTAATTTTCACGGCATACACAGTCTTCCAGTTTCGAAAACTCTTCCTCTGAAATGGCTCTTTCTGCTCGGTGTTAGTTATCAACAACACGAATTGGGGCATCTTCTGTAAAAAATACTATTCCTGGGGGGTGGGGCACTGGGATGGCTCAGTTGGGTAAGCATCTGACTCTTGATGTCGGCTCAGGTCACGATCTCATGGTTCGTGGGATCGAGCCCTGCGTTGGGCTCTGTGCTGACAGCATGGAACCTGCTTGGGATTCTCTCTCTCCCTCTCTCTCTATGCCCCTCCTCAGCTTGTGTGTACTTTCTCTCTCTCAAAATAAATAAACTTTTAAAAATGTTTTTAAAAAAAGAATGCTATTCTTGGGGGGAGTATATAAAACTTATCTAGCCGAGGAAAAGGATACAGACCAGTTCTGCATAGACATAGTCATGACTATACTCTTGATTATCTGTATCTTATCAGATGTCATCCACTAGTAGCTTTTCAGCATCAACCCGGCCCTTGGCCTGTAAGTATGGCCCCCAGCAGCTCAGGCAAAAAGTTAAAGTTGCAGAAGGGAAAATGCAAAACTAGTAACAGCCCACTTATCTAAAAATCACATATGGCAACCTCAGCTCATTGGAACTCGCCGGGAAGGCAAGGAGAAGAGAAAGGAAAAGAAAAAGGTATTTCAACAGTCAGAACAGAAATGGAAAGCAAGTGTGCTAAAAATATCATCTGTGTGTATGTGTGTGTGTGGGGGGGGGGTGGACACAAGGAAAAAAAGCGGGAAGGATAGAATGAGCGAACACCATGGCAAAAACTCCAACTCACCCAAGGGACCTCACATACCTGTCACAGTGACAGTGAGGAGAGCTACCAGCACATAGGAGGCCCTCAGCATGCCCAGCGGGCAGCTGCTTATTCTAAGTGGTGACCCAAGACCTCAGTCATTGGATAAATTGTACTTAGCATCATTTTACTCAGGTATGGAAATAGAGTAAGTTACCTGTTTTTTTTCCCCAACAGGCTTACTATAAAAATAAGTTTCTTAGGGGTGCCTGGGTGGCTCAGTTGGTTAAGCATCCGGGTCTTGATTTCGGCTCAGGTCACGATGACAGCTCGGAGCCTGCTGGGGATTCTTTCTTTCTCCCTCTCTCTCTGCCCCTCCCCTGCTCACACCTTCTCTCCCAAAATAAATAAACTTTAAAAAAAAGTAAATAAATACCTTATACAGTGAAGCAAACATCAGCGGTGCACAATTCTACTGGTTCTAAAACAGGATCCGGGTTGACGTCTACTCTAAGAAACATGGAATCCTAGTGCACCCGTACAGGAAATGGCCAGGCATAGAATTTTACAGAAAAGGGCAATCTTGCGTTTCCATTTCGGGGGTGGGGGGGTGGGGGGGGAAATGTATGGTATTTCATTATTTCCATATATAGATGAAAGAAAATTGCCATCTTAGATGCATTACTTTAGGACGCAAAAACATGCCGGTAACTAATAGGCATCTTAAGTATGTGGAAGCTGAGCTCCTCATCTGTCCCCCGAAACCTGCTCTACCGGCCACCTGCCCGTCCCCTTACCGGCAGCTCCATCCTTCTGGTCACCCAGGCCAAAGCCCCTGGGTGCCATCCTTGCCACCCGCTTTCCCCACATCCCACATCCAGCCCATCAGCAAATCCTCTTGGCCCGTCCTTCAAAACAGATCTAGAAGCTAACTGTTTCTCACCACCCCCACTGCTAGCTGCTGGGTCAAGTCACTGACATCCTTCCGCCTGGATTTTCGAAAAGCTTCCTTAACTAGCGTCCTGGCTTTCTGCCTTATCTCCCTTGAGTCAGTAATCTATACATAGGTCAGAGGGATCCTTTTAAAACGTAAGTCAGTTGGATTTCCCCTACCTCCTCTGCTCAGACCCCCGGCTGAGTAAAGTTCAAAGTCCTCACTCCTTCCTCCTTCTCCTGGCCCGTGGTTCTCCAGCCTCCCGCCCGCCCGCCCTTCGAGCTGTTCCTTGAAACCACCTGCTTTGCAGGCTTCCCTTCTGCCTGAAATGTCCTTCCAGCTCAATCTATAGCTGTGTTGTTCAGTGCTGTATGCCCCGCCCTCAGAACAGTGCCGGGCAGAGTAGAGGATTAACAACTGAATTAATGAGCACCATAGTGGAAGAGTAAATGATACAGCTTTGGCTAGGTGGCACTATCCTTTCTTTAAAAAAAAAAAAAAAAAGTTTATTTTTGAGAGAACACGAGAGGGGAGGGGCAGAGAGGGGGGACAGAGGATTTGACAGGAAGCAGGCTCAGCACTGACAGCAGCGAGCCCGATGCGAAGCTCGAACTCACAAACCGTGAAACCATGATCTGAGCCGAAGTCAGACGCTCAACTGACTGAACCACCCGGGCACCCTGGAACTACCCTTTGTATTAAAATGAACCCATTACAGGCACACTCCTACCTGAGGCACGCCATCTACGCGAGGCACACGGCACCCGGCAGGTCCTGGAGGTGCAGAGGTGAACAGCAGAAGCTTGCTCCTGCCTTCACGGAGTTTACAGACAGCTCTACGGGACGAGGCAGGCCAGAGGAAGAGTCAGGATCACATCACAAGGATGCTCAGTCTGGTCTAGGGGGTCAGGAAAGGCGCACCACCAAGAAGTGCCATTAAAACTGAGACCCGAACGATAGTACAGTTGGCCAGGCAAAGACAGAAGAGAATATTCCATGCAGAAGGAAGAGCAGAACTAGGTCTGGGGTGGAGAGAACTGAGTCCAGCTGGTTGGAAGAACCGAAAGCGACAGAGAGAGTGCGACAGACAGAGAGAGAGAGAGACAGACAGACTGACAGAGAAGAGAAGGATCCTGAGAAAGAGCCCTGGCCAGCCGGGGGGGGCCTCCCGAAGGGCTCTCGGTCAGTAGGGGTACGGTCAGATGTGCGTTCGGGGAACGTCTGCTCTGTGCTGTGAAAAGTGGGTTGGAGGCAAGAAGTGGAAGTACGTTAGGAGGCCAGAGATGACAGCGGCTTGTGCGAGGCTAGTGGCAGCGGGAGGTGAGCACTAGGCAAGAAGTATGGGCTTCTACAAAGTCATTAGCCTTATTCAGGTACTCGGCTTCCCTCAAACCTCCAGGATTCCAAGCCATCCGACAACCCGAACAAACAGGAAGTCTGGAGTTACAGATGAGCCAAGAGAAAAAGGACAAGGCTCTTCTTACAACGTTACCCATCATTTGAGAAACGCTGCAAAGTATCTGAATGTTGTCATTTTTCAGGAAAATGAAAACCAAACAAAACGCTTTACAGCATTTGCTTACGGCGCCGCGAACAAAAACCCAAACCGCGTCTTAACGTGGCTGAAGAAGATGAGGCATTTGAAGGTGTTTTTTTGCTCCATTTTTCAAGTGAGGATATTGAAGCACAGAGAGGTTGTCACTCTCGGAAGCTGAGAAGCGATAGCATGCTTCCCGATAGCACAGGGGTGTCTTGGTGATAATATAGCTGAGCAGTGAGACTACTAGGACTTAAGACTGGCCTTCTGGACCCCAAACCTGGTTTCAATCTGCTGACTTACCCACACAGCGTGAGTGCCCAGCAGAATCCTTTGACGTGTCATGCTGTCTGACCGAATGCCTCGTCCGGGTCTTCGCTCGTGAGAAATACTTCCACTTGTCTACTTACTGTCCCTATGGACACAGCGCCAGGATCTGTGGGCATCGTGATGGATGAGAGAAGGCCCTGACTTCGACGGGCTTACGGTCTCGTAGACAGACACTGGTACCGCTACCTGTGAAATGCTCGGGGACAAAAAGTATACAGTGT
The DNA here is from genome assembly GCF_028749965.1 of Puma concolor. NCBI lineage: Eukaryota > Metazoa > Chordata > Mammalia > Carnivora > Felidae > Puma > Puma concolor. Next base: position 5,601,726 of record NC_141674.1, on the reverse strand, counting down.
TAGGGGCCCATGTCAGGGGCACAACCTGGACTTGGGGCGGGGTAGAGCCGGGGAAAATTCCTTGAGGCACTGTCATTTAAGTTACCCATGGAATGGGGCACCTGGCTGGCTCAGTCAGAAGAGCAAGCGAGTCTTGATCTCGGGGTCATGAGTTCGAGCCCCACGTTGGGTGTAGAGATTACGTAAATAAGTAAATATGAAATTGCCCAAGGAAGACTCTTCCCAATGACTGCTGTGACCTCGCTCCAGAATGAATTCCCAACACAGACGCCCTGTCCTGCCTGTCTCATGTTTTGCTTCCGGAATAATGACGGCACCGTGCTCTCAGAAAGAGCCTGAGCATTTACAGAGAGACTTGGCGTGCAGTGTCTCATCGGATTCCCACAACCATCCTAGGGAAGCAGGCCACCCCATTTTACAAGCGAAGGAGGTGGGGACTCAAGACATTAGATGCAACTGTACAATTTCACACAACCCATCAGTAGGAAGCTAAGCCTAGAACCCCCGTGTTAGACTCTGGTCCGTTGTTCTCTCCACCAAATCGCAAATTTTTCACTTAGTTGACATTCCACACTCCTTACTCTCTCCTTCCTGACCGGTTTCTTCTCCTAGAGAAGCTTCCCTTCCTGTGCTGTGTGTGGGTGGGAGGACACTTGGAGTCCAGGAGCTGGCTGGGGGGGGAGATTTACGGAATAATACACGAATGAATGAAAGAGCTCTGATAGACAAATGAAGAATTTTCCAACACGACTTTGGATGATAATTTTGCAGGAAAGGGAAAGAGAAAGAATGACAGGAATGAAGTGCAATTTACTCCTCCTTCCCAGGCCTGGGACGAAATGTACTCCTAGGTTCTAGGAGTACATATGCTGGTTTTATCTAACCAATTAGTCACAGGTTAAACGAAGCAACTTTTTGAAAAAACGGCGCAAGACGGAGTCCACGCACAGAGGCTGGTCATCAGAAAAATATAAATAAATGTATCCCGAGCTATGAAAACAAAAGCACTTGAAATAAAACCTGAGGGTTGATGGGGAGTGGGAGGGAGGGGAAAGTGGGAGAGGGGCATGGAGGAGGGCATCTGTTGGGATGAGCACCGGGTGTCGTATGGAAACCAATTTGGCAATAAATTTCATAATATAAATAAATAAATAAATAAATAAATAAATAAAATCTGAAGGAAAAAAAAAAAAAACCCCGCCAGCGTCAAGGTCGCTTTTACTAAAGAGCGAATCTCCAAATAAATGTGAGGGGAATGGAGGGATCCGTAGGGTTAATCACCACCATGGGTGTCCAGGCTGTCAGTGTGCGTAACCTGAGGATCAGGGACACCATCTCCGATTCAAGGGGTTACCTCTGTTCAAGGTACTGCAGGGCCGCTTCACTTTCTGACCCTAGAAAGTTCTAGAATTCATTTTCTACAAGTCAGGTCTGAAAGTGCAGCCAGATCTAATGCACTTTTTCTCTTGAACAAAGGAGCAGCCATTCCCAAGGCCCAGTCCAACCTGAAATACCAGATTTCCTAATGAGAAGTCAGCCCAGAGGCCTGTCCTGGCACTCTCCTGCCATGTTTAACCCCTTCCTTCCCTCCCACAGGTCCCCAGATTTTTACTTTCGAACATCATGAAGGTCCTTTCTTTCAAAAAATATATATGTATATATACGTGTATGTATACATACATATACATAGTGAAAAAATATATATATACATATACAGTAGAGTGAAAATCCCCATGTCTAACTACTTTTTAGCTATAAATATGCATTAACGTTCCCTTATACGTACATAATCATTCCAGAGAGTACCTAATAAGAAAACTGTAGGAAGTAATAAATAGTACCACCAATCATCACAAAGTTATGTATTAATCTTTCTAATTCACACCTTTTTGCATAAAAAGAGAATAAAATTAACTGTTCTGATCATTTTTCAAACAATGTCACCAAGAGATCTTGAGTCGCTCCACAAACCATGTATGTCAGAGGTCCCTGGGGGCAGCTGGGTGGCTCCGTCAGTCGAGCGTCTGACTCTTGATTTCAGTTCAGGTCATGATCTCACAGTTCGCGGGTTCGAGCCCCCCATGAGGTTCCATGCTGACGGTGTGGAGCCTGCTTGGGATTCTCTCTCTCGCTCCTTCTCTCTGACCCTCCCCTGCTTGTGCTCTCTCTCTCTCTCTCTCAAAATAAATAAAAACTTTAAAGAAATTAAAGGCTATCACTCATTAAACTCTACGCAGTCCTATCCAATAAGTGAAAATATTAAGCTCCAGGCTGAGCTTCTTTGATTCCCACTGTTTTTGGTATTCCTCACGTCCCTTTTTTAAAGTGAGTCTTGGGATTCTGGAGTTTAAAGTCTTTGCGATTCTTCTTATCCATACTTAACTACACACAGTGGCAGTATTAGCAGGTTTCTGTTCTTGCACCTCATTTATGAAGATTTAAAAGAAACGTACTGAGTATGAAAAGTTTTGATTATTAAAAGTCTGCGGTCAGAAAAAGAGTGGAGTCTAAAGCATAAGTCTCTGATTAAAAATGAATCTTTTATCACAGATGAATAAGGAAGAGAAATGAGGGTGAATATCTCCTCCCCTGTATGAGCAAAACACCTTCTTCGTATGTCTTTTCTTTCCTCTGGCTTATGAAGGAAGGGAATAATTAAAAACAACAACAACAACAACAACAACCAAGATAAAGCGGTGCCTGGGTGGCTCAGTCAGTTGAGCGTCCGACTTCGGCTCAGGTCATCATCTCACAGCCTGTGAGTTCGAGCCCCGCATCAGGCTCTGTGCTGACAGCTCGGAGCCTGGAGCCCGCTTTGGATTCAGTGTCTGTCTCTCTCTGCCCCTTCCCCGCTCACACTTTGTCTCTGTCTCTCTCTCTCAAAAATAAATAAATATTAAAAAAAGAAAACGAGATGAATACTCAGCGATAGCAGAAGTGTGGAGGAGATGGGACACTTCCAAGTGCGATTGGTAGGAGTATCAATGAATAAAACCTTGTTTGGAAGGTAAGCTAATAACTAATATCCATTTATTTCCTTTGACTCAACCATTCTACTTTGATCAACTTGCTCTAAGGACATAATTAAAGGTGCACAAGACTTTTGGGTAAAGGATGTTCACTTCAGCATCATTTATAATGGTGAAAAATAGAATCACCCACAGAAAACGAGGAACCTCACGGCCGTTCCCTGAATCGCATGGTCCAGGAACCAACACCAGAAATCTTTGCTTCTTACCTATGGTTCTGCTGTGTGGTTAAGGTAACTCAGAAACCGAGTAAACGAGTTGGGTAAATTGCAGATAAGCTGCCGATCAGTCAAGGCTCTGACTAAAATTACTAATATTCAAACCGCAGTAAACTTCTCTGCCCAGGAGTGTAACAGTCCTTTATTTGAAAAGTTTCTCGTTTTTCTAAGAACTCTACGGACAAATAGCAAGTTGTTGCTACAGATTTTAATATTATCCAATTATTTATCTCACAAGTAAGCACAAGAGCAGAAATAAAATGCCTTTAAAGTATTTTCTCAAATAAGATCTATGCAACTCACATAATGGCTTTTCCGTGGAATCAGTGAAGCACCCAGCTTGTCCCAGCCAGGGTTCCAAAAGCTTTGCACACATTAATTCACTGAATCTCCACTACAGTCCCAAGAAGTGGGCACTATTAATATCCCCACCTTACAAACGAGTAAACCCAAGTACAGAGAACTTAAGCCATTTGTCAACTTAACCCCGCTAGGAAATGCAAAGCTAGAATCCAAATCTAGGTGGTCAGCACACTGTCATTAAAATACAAGGATTGGGGCGCCTGGGTGGCGCAGTCGGTTAAGCGTCCAACTTCAGCCAGGTCACGATCTCGCGGTCCGTGGGTTCGAGCCCCGCGTCGGGCTCTGGGCTGATGGCTCAGAGCCTGGAGCCTGTTTCCGATTCTGTGTCTCCCTCTCTCTCTGCCCCTCCCCCGTTCATGCTCTGTCTCTCTCTCTGTCCCAAAAATAAATAAACGTTGAAAAAAAAAATTAAAAAAAATAAAAATAAATAAATAAATAAATAAATAAATAAAATACAAGGATTAGGGACACCTGGGTGGCTCAGTCGGTTAAGCGTCTGACTCTCGGTTTCAGATCCAGTCATGATCTCACAGTTCATGAGTTCGAGCCCCACATCGAGATCTGTGCTGACATGGCAGGGCCTGCCCGGGATTCTCTCTCTCTTCTCCCTCTGCCCCTCCCCTGCTCACGCTGTCTCTGTCTCTCTCAAAATAAATAAATAAACCTTTAAAAATAATAAAATAAAATAATTAGATAAAAACATAATAATTAAACTAGATGGCACCCAGACTGATATTGAAAACACATTGGGATTGTTGTTAAGTAGAAGCAGAGGGAGCAGGAAGAGATAGTCAGGGAAGGCTTACCGAGGAGGAGCCGATGCCAAAACCTGGGGATCGGAGGCAGGCTGGCGAAGAGCATCCTCGACCAAGAGCAGTTTGATCGAAGGAGAGACCTAGGAGCCACCGGCTCGGCCCTGAGGCTAGAATAGCAGGGATGCTAGAGGAAAGGTGGACAAGGATCATGAAGCAGGGGCTCTGTGCTCCATCTTGTCTTTATCTTTCTTTCGTGTCTGTGTTCCACCTTGTCTTTCTCTTCTCCTCCTTCTCCCCTGCCCCCTTTCCTCCCACTCTTCCTCCTCCTCCTCCCTCCTCCTTCCTCCTTTCTCCTTCTCTTCCTCCTCCTCCTCCCTCCTCCTCCTCCTTTCTCCTCCTCCTCCCTCCTCCTTCCTCCTTTCTCCTTCTCTTCCTCCTCCTCCTCCCTCCTCCTCCTCCCTCCTCCTCCCCCTTCTCCTCCTCTTCCTCCTCCTCCTTTCCTCTCCTCTTCCTCCTCCTCCTCCTCCTTTCTCCTCCTCCTCCTCCCTCCTCCTTCTCCCCCTCCCCCTTCCTCCCACTCTTCCTCCCCCTTCTCCTCTTCCTCCTCCTTCTCTTCCTCCTCCTCCTCCCTCCTCCTCCTCCTTTCTCCTTCTCTTCTTCCTCCTCCTCCCTCCTCCTCCTCCCCCTCCCTCCTTCCTCTCGCTCTTCCTCCCCCTTCTCCTCCTCTTCCTCCTCCTCCTTTCCTTTCCTCTTCCTCCTCCTCCCTCCTCCTCCTCCCTCCTCCTCCTCCCTCCTCCTCCCCCTTCTCCTCCTCTTCCTCCTCCTCCTTTCCTCTCCTCTTCCTCCTCCTCCTCCTCCTTTCTCCTCCTCCTCCTCCCTCCTCCTCCTCCCCCTCCCTCCTTCCTCCCACTCTTCCTCCCCCTTCTCCTCCTCTTCCTCCTCCTTCTCTTTCTCTTCCTCCTCCTCCTCCTCCCTCCTCCTCCTCCTTTCTCCTCCTCCTTTCCTCTCCTCTTCCTCCTCCTCCTCCTCCTCCTTCTTCCTGTGAGAAATGAAGGCTTTTCAGTGGTAGAGTGACATGATCAAGTACATGTTTTCGAATAAGCCACCACTATGGTACCAGGACAAAAGTCGGATGAGGGAGTGGAAGATCCTGGGGTCAAGGGAGACCAGTTCAGGAACAAGAGGTAAAGTAGCTATAGGGCGGCAGGATTGGAGAGGAAGGGACAGATTAAGAGCTTCATTTAGCAGTTGGAATTTAGGCTTTGATCAGCAATTAGATGTGAGGGATTAAAGAAACAGTGATGTGACAGAGATAATTGGCTAAAGAAAAATTACTTAAGTACACACACATCTATTTGAGAGATGCTATGCTAGGTAAACTACTTTTCAGCAGACTGCTTACGTTCTGAAGAGGGCAATTTACTTTCTTCCTTCCTTATGTCTCTCCTCTTCATATTAGAATCCTGAGTCACTATTAGTCTGCTTTCTCATTTAATTACTAGATCACCGCAACATAAACAAAATATAAAAGACGTCGTTTCTCAAACACCTTTCCACAATCAAATTTCCTTGGAATGTGTTAGGGACCGACGAACTCACACTGAGGATAGACACTTCCTAGTAACCTTGTTTTTTTTTTAAACATAAAAATAGTTCGTAAAGTACAGACCTGATTCTGCTTTAGAAATTCAAATACTGGGGTGCCTGGCTGGCTCAGTAGTTAAGAGCATGCGCCTCTTGATTTCATGGTTGTGAGTTCAAGCCCCACATTGGTGTGGAGCCTACTTACAAAAAAAAAAAAACAACAAAAAAGTGGAGGGGGGGACATCTGCGTGGCTCAGGCCGTTAAGCATCTAACTCTTGGTCTTGGCTCAGGTCATGATCTCACAGTTTGGGAGTTCGAGCCCTGAATTGGGCTCTGCGATGGCAGTGGAGCCTGCTTGGGATTCTCTCTCTCTGTCTCTCTCTCTCTCTCTCTGCCTCTCTCTTTCTCTCTCTCTCCCCCTCCCCTTCTCATGCTCTCTCTACCCCTCTCTCGCAAAAGAAATAAGCTTAAAAAAAAAAGAGGGGTGCCTGGGTGGCTCAGTCGGTTAAGTGGCCGACTTCGGCTCAGGTCATGATCTCGCAGTCCATGAGTTCGAGCCCCGCGTCGGGTTCTGTGCTGACAGCTCAGAGCCTGGAGCCTGTTTCAGATTCTGTGTCTCCCTCTCTCTGACCCTCCCCCGTTCATGCTCTGTCTCTCTCTGTCTCAAAAATAAAATAAAACGTTAAAAAAAAAAAAGAAATTAAACTACCATAAAAATCTCCATTTTACCTGCTTCATCCCTAAGGCAGTCAGTTCAGTTTTCTAAAATACATCTAACGGAATACAATTATAAATCTGTGTTCAGGGGGATAATTAGACAACCAGGCTGAGTATCTCTTGGTCCTCAGTAAATGTGCCCTTGTCTGGTCTAAACTGCAGTTCAACCTTAACTCCGGACAGCAAGTTGTTGACACAGTTTTCAGAGACGGGACTTAATTAGGAGCAGGTAATTATACATTTAAATTAGGGAATAAAAGCCTTTGGAAACTACTAAAAACATTAGAAAACAATTCTCCCCCAGGAGCCAGAAAGCGGCATCTGAAAAGCCCATCCTAGACACAGTTTGCATATGATACACCACGGAGACATGTAACAACCCTGCTGTCCCCAGAGACGGGATGCACGTCTCTGCTAAAGCTGCATGTCCCGACCTCCAGGGCCACGAGGCTAAATCGCGGCCTAATTAGACCCCAAAAAGAAGGCTCTGTCTGTCTTCTCCCAAGAGGTGCAAAGGTGAATCTGGAATTGTAATTTGCTGGACGGCCTGGGCCGAGGAAGATTGTGCCCCATCGTCTGAAGTAAAAGCAAAGTATAGAACAGAAAGGGCTTTAATGGAAATCTAAGACATAGCAACAATCACCAAAAAAGCTATTTTAGAAAAATGATATTTAAAATACATTTGAAGTCATTTTCTAAATCCGGTAACCTTCCCTTTTAGCAATACATGCTGTCACTAAGTAATAATGGGAAGAAGAAAAAGTACACAGGCTTTGAAGTCAGACAGACCACCACCACTCAGTAGCTGTGTGACCTCATATAAGTCACCCAGCCTCTCTGATACGTCATCTCCTTCATTGGCAAAATGGCGGTAAGTATACCTACTTTCACGAGATGGTACAAAGATTAAGTGAAGCGACATATGGAAACAAATACAGCCTCTAGCATAATGCCTGGTGTGTGACAGGCTCCCATAAATGGTCATTAGAATAGTACTCCTGAAGCTTCTTCCTTGACATTGTATTTCTAAAATCTAAGTTATGAGGGATTGTTTTCCCTTTTTTGCACCAAGTGAGGCAAAGTTGACTCTTCTCCTGCCTGCCCAACCCCCCTCATCTCACGATTTGAATCACGGCAAAAACACAACAAAACCCTTGTTTTGTTTTTAAGAGCGAGAGAGGAGAGTGCGAGCAGGGGAGGGGCAGAGAGAGAGGGAGAGAGAGAGAGAATTCTAAGCAGACTCGAACTGCCATCTCCATCCCACAACCCTGGGATCATGACCTGAGCTGAAATCAAGAGTCAGACGCTCAACCGGCTGAGCCACCCAGGCGCCCCAAAGCATTTGAGGTTTGTCTCCTGTATGTGGCCAGCACCTTGCTAAGTGCTACGGTAGATGTGAAGGAAAGAAAGAAGAGGCTGTGGTCATCGCAGGCAAGGAGGCTCCACAGATGAAATGACTAAAATAAAGCTTACCAAAATAAGGTCGAGGGCCAGATTACATGACACACGCTGAATTGCCACCGCGAGTCACAGGTGGGATTCTCAAACTATGTGTCGTGAAGAAGCACTTTTGTTCTCATTTCCAATCCACCGTGAACCAAGTGGTCCTGTTGCCCACGCCTGTAACACAGCTCCCGTGACAACCAGCTCATTGGGTGAGTGCGCCAGCACCCGGAGTGGCCCGTGCCCCATCAACAAGACTAGCTCAGGGACCACATCCTTGGACATTGTGGCCATGCCAAATTGCCCAAGCCTCTTCATTTCCCTACTCATCTTGTCGCAGACCAGTAACAGTTTTCGAACTGGTTTTGAACTAGTAATCCACGGACTGCTTTCTGAGTCGCACCCTGAGCTGGACCTAATGGGGGAAGCTTCCGTGTTTCCAGGGGCATCCCAGAAGCGGCAATAAAAGACAGACAAAGCAACGGTCCAGAAGCTAGGGAAAAAATAAAACAACCTGCGTGTACTTGCGATAAATATTTTTATCGCAACTTGGAACAAATTGATAGACTTTGGGTCAGGGTCTAAAAAAAGACTATCAAGAACTTCTCTGTCTCATGACTTGAGGGAACAGTTGGTTCGGTAGGGTTCCCAGAAATGACAAAAAGGAGAGGACCGACATGAAGGTACTCCAAAACCATCGCCTAACTGGCTTATCAGCTAGCGGGGAACAGAATCCAGAAGTGCACTCCTTGGTAAGAACAGTCAACGTCTCCTGTTTGGGCACCACATCTCAGGAGGCCTCTTAGGCATCAAAGGGAAGGAGACAGGAATGAGTCCAAAGTTGGGGTCAAGCCCACTCGTCACGAGTTAATGAGCTCAGGCTCTCAAGCCACACTACGGGGCTTCAAATCCTGGCTCTTCCGTTTAGTAGCTATGCAATCTTGAGCCACTGGCTTGATCTGTCTTTGCTTTGGCTTCCTCAACTAAGAGGGGGCAACAATGGCACCTCTCTCAAAGGGTTGTCGTAAGAACTGAAAGAGGTCACGGGTGTAAACCCCTTACAACAGTGCCTCGCTCACGGCAAGGGCCAGCTGCTGCTTTTAGCCTTTTCTCCTCCGGCAGGTTCATCGTCAAGTCCGACTGTAGAGGGATTTAAGAAATTGTGCTCCGATACCCTTCAACTCAGATGATGAGACCCCGGCGTTCAAAAGCCCTAGGTCTACGCAGAGCACGTGGGGACTCAGTTAGTTGCTACTCACATCCTTCAAAGCCCAGTTCACATGCCATTTCCTCAAGTAAGCTTGTACTAACTAGGAACTGCACCCAACTGCGTGATATAGAAACCCCTCTTCTGTGGCTTCATCAAATAGGGGCTCATTGTTAGCACCTCATAAGAGGTCAGGGGATAGAAACCCAAGGGCAGGGGCACCAGGTCCCAGATATCGTCAATGCCTTTGTGACTTCGGTCTTCGTATCACTCCATGGACACCCCTATCAAGGAGGAAGTGGAAAGAAGACTGAGGACGAAGAGGCGGACTCTACTCCAGGAAAGCGAAACTCAGCCGGCACCATCCGGTCCACTTCCACCACGTGAGTAGTCAGTGCGATGTCCAGTGGCCATCCCTTGTTGCAAGGGAAGTACAAAAATGGATACTCTGCCCATTCAAACGAAATCAGAGTTCTGTTCGTAACAGAAAAGAGAAGAATGTTTAATGAAGAAGAAACTAGCAGAGAAGGTGTCCTTGACCCCTAAGACTAGCTCAGGTCCTACCGTAAGATGCTTTCATGGCGTCACATGCTCCTTTTTTGTGTATCAATTACGTGCAGATTTAATTCAATAACTTCTCATGAAAATAATTTTTAGTGTCTGCCTCATACCAGAACAGAAGCTTTGGGAAGGCAAGAACCACATCTTGCCTGCCCAGCTTACTCCAGGACCCCCCAGAGCCTAGACCAGTGCCTCGTATCCAGTATGTACACAATAAATATATGGGGAATTGGTAAGCAGACCACTTAATAAAAGTTCATCGATGGACTTACTAACTGTAGACAATTAACTTCACTTTTTTCTTGTTTAAACTCAGATTAGAAATATTTATGTGCCTTATAAGGTTAACGTTACGAAGACTATGTGAAAAGCAATCAAAAAACACTGGGAAAATATGTTGGGTGAAAACTCGATACGTGTGGCAAGGGAGAAAACAGAGCCTTAGAATTCATAAGGGATATGCCTTAAGGTCATGGGAATAGAAAAATGTCACGCAGGAGAATGCCAGAAATATAACTGTATTATTTGGTAATAAATATGGGAGATGGAAGCATATTTAGATATGGCTGTCCTTTCTCTCTCTTCTCCCCTTCCTTTCCTCCCCAGAAAAGAGAAACTTTTATAAACTGTGTTTTTATAAACGGAATTAAGCAACTCAGGGGAACTCGTTTACTGATAGAAGTTCGTCTCCATTCACTCACTCGACCAACAAACCAACACTTGCGGGAGTGTGCACCTTTTTGGATGCCAGGAACACAACAGTTATCAAACAAACGTGATCTTGACTCACACAGCACTTATGTGTCGGTTGGGGCAGTGGGAGGGCAAGACAATAAAGAAGTGAGTGGATTCACTGCTGGTGATAAATGCTATGGGATGCTGTGGCAGTGGAATATGAGAGGGAGGTGGTATTTAAGCCACCACCCAAGAATGGGAAGACAGCTATTAGAACAGCCGGGGAAAGAACGTCAGGTGGCCCAAAGATTGTGGGAAGGGGGAGAGGGGCTTGCTATGGTCCCTTTCTCCAATCACATCTCCTACTGCTCACTTACACTCACTGGCCAACCCTGTTGTTACTTGGACATGCCAAGCACACTCTTGCCTCAGGCCCTTTGCACATACTGTTGTCCTATGCTCCACTGAAACATTCCCATATATCTCCTCCTTATTCACTCTGATTCAGAACTCTGCTCAATAAAGTGACAGGGCAATGGATGATGCTACGACTATATTCATTCTCACGTTAATTCAGCACGTATTAACTGAACACCTACTGTGTGCCAGGCACCGTTCTAGGCCCTGGGGACATCTGGTCAACGGCAAGGTGAATTTCTTGCTCTCCCAGGTCCTACAATGTACCTGGGGAAATGTGCAGTCATCAAACAAACAAAATGTCAGACAGTGATATGTGTAAGTGGATGAGAGTTTCTATTTTAAATAGAGTGGTCGGAAGAGGCCTCTCTGAAGAAGTTTCGAGCAGAGGGCTGAAGGATCTAAGGAGGCCATGAGAAGACTGGGGCAAAGACACTGCAAACGGAAAGGTCATAAGGCAGAAACTATCTCAAAAAAAAAACACAGGAAGGTATCTCAACAAAGCTGTTAAAAAATGACATGGAAACTATATTAAAATTTTGTGTCCCCCCTTCCCCAAAACATATGTTAAAGTCCCGGCCCCCAGTACTTTACAGTGTGATCTTATTCGGGGAAAGGGTCTCACAGGTGTAATTCCTTACAACGAGATCATACTGCAGCAAGGTGGGCCCAGAGTCCAATATGACTAACGTCTCTGCCAGGAGGTCATTTGAAGATGAAGCAGAGATTGCAGAGATGCGGCTCCACATCAAGGAGCACTGAGGATGTCAAGGAATGCCACCATCGGGGGCTTCAGGAAGGATTCTTCCTAGGATCTCGGAAGGAGCGTGGCCCTGCTGACCCTCGATTCTGGACTCGAGGCCTCCAAAGCTGTGTGACAACAGATTTCTCTCGTGTTAAGCCTTCCGGCTTACAGTACATTTGATGGCAGCCTTGGGAAATGAATACAGATGCCTTCTAGACGTCCAACTTCTGGAGTTAGAGCTACAGATGTAAATGAGGAGATATCATTGCAACACAATGAGCAAAGAGACTAGACTTCACCCTTCAGCAAAGCCCAACAGTCTCCTGTCCACAGGAGTCATGTGAACAGGAGCCGATGACAACCTTTGAAGGAACGAGATGGCTTACACTCTAAGACACCTGCACAAATTTCAGAAGAGCTGAGCGGACCGCCACAGTGTCGGATTAAGTCAAGGCCACAGCAAGAACCATGGGCAGATGAAATCACCATGTAATAGTAGACCATGAAATGGTAAAAACACAACATACTATTCGTGATCCAGTAAATATAATAAAAATGTCTTACGTGGCGAAATGCAGCCAGTAGTATATATAATGGTAACTGGTGACCTCAACATTTATCAAAGTGACAGAATTAAATATGAGAGAACTAGACAGAGCAGTAGCCCGGATGACTCAGTAACTACAACAGAATTAGCAGGTATAAATGGAGAACAGTAAGGAGGGGAACAATGAACCTCCTTTGCGAGTATACAAGTCTCCCCAATAAAAAGTCATCAAATTCTAGGGGCGCCTGGGTGGCTCAGTCGCTTAAGTGTCCGAATCTTGATTTTGGCTCAGGTCATGATCTCATGGTTCGTGGGTTCGAGCCCCACTTCGGGCTCTGTGCTGACAGTGTGGATCCTGCTTGGGATTCCCTCTCTCTCCCTTTCTCTCTGCCCCTCTTCTGCTCTCTCTCTCTCTCAAAATAAATAAATAAACTTTTTAAAAAAGCCATGAAATTCTAGAGCACACGGTCATATTCTTACGTCCAAACCACAATAATGACAAAAAATGAACAAAGAGAAAAGGTACCTTGAAGTAATCAAAACTTATAAAGCATCAAACAACATGGAGGGTGGAATTGAATTCAAGACGTGTCAGACCATTTTCGCAGTGATAAGGGTAAATATAATACCTCAATTTGTAAAAGGCTGTCTTAAATTAAAAATCGCGTCCATTAGCCTCTAGGGTGTGAGAAAAGTCTGCCTGGGAACAGCATCACCCATCTGATTGCTGGGGTTGGCTTGGTGGTTAGGTCAAGCCCAGCCTGTCCCTCCGCAGAGCTCAGACTCCATCCGGAGGGAGTGGGGTGGGCTCTTCTCGGAGAAGCTGTTGCCCACTCTTACAGAAAACGTACATTTTCTTTTGTCTTTCTAAAAAGTCCCCTAACCCTTCGAGGTGCCCATTTCTAAAGAAATCTCGTTGCATTTAAACTCCAGGGCCAAATTTTTATTCCAGCAGCCCGGGAATCAGATGAAAAACTATGTCCAATCCATTTATAACAAACGATGATCCTCAGACTCAGATGAGTGTCGGTGGGTGTCTGGCGGTGGTAGGGATTTCTTGCCTCTTCTGGGAGATGAAATCTCTCGTTATGGCATTGTTATGTCACCAAAACACAGAGCCTGCCAAACCCCAGCTTAGACATTTATGTGGGTTTTCCCGAATTCCCTTCAGCAATTTAAATCCTAGATGTTATTGCCAGCTACCAGGGAATTAAATAGGGAATATTCAGGAAATATAAAGTGACTAACAGTTAGCGTTGCACAACCCTTTCTCATGGGCATTTTCCAGGGCTGGGAAACAGACTCGAGGGTACAGTGGAACACAATAAAACGTTCACAGACATCCTGAGGTTCAGACTCTACAGACAGATGGAGAAATTACTGGTCCTGTTCCTGGAAGGACTGAATGTTTTCACAGTAAACCTCTTTGCCTGGGGCTTTGTTCACTCGTATCTTAGAAGTCGTGATTCAGTACAGTTGGAATTGTGCATGAGCAAAAGTCAAGATTTCAGTTTTATGGATACACAGTCACCTCTTTCTCCGAAAAATAATGAACTGCTAATCACCTGAAATTAAGAACTGGCATCAGAAACACACTGAGACCTTCCCATTCAAACCCGACATCCCACAACCATCTGAGATTGTTATTACTACACTTGAGTGAAAGACAGAAAATCAAAACAATACGTGCGAATTTGGTGCCTAAAGAAAGGACGGGGACAACATTAAGAGACAAGCAAGCGTGGACCTTACTCCACAGTGTGACAAAGCTGTAGAGCTGACAGGACCCAGGAAGGGAGTGTAATTCTTAGAGGAAGAAGGGACATGGACAGCATCAGCTAAGATCGTACTCCCATGTGTAAAAATGGAACAGCAAAGGCCAGAAAACAGAGAATGTGCCTCCTTGAAACGGACTAAAAAGATACATTGCAAAAAATAGAAAGTAGAGGTTTTTGGCCAGGATCCCTTACATCTGGAATCTCCTGTTTTTTTCAGCATAACAGGAATCAAACCCTGCAGTGAAAACTTCACTTTTAAAACAGGCATGTTTTATCTTAGACTTTTCAGTATTAGCGTGTGCATACTCCCAACGTACGGAAATTGTGAGGGATGAGTATGTTTATTCTCTCTCTCTCTCTCTCTCTCTCTCTCTCCTTTTCCTCCTCCTCCTCCTGCCTCTACATATATGGAACAATAAAACTTTAAAAGCATACTTGTAATTTTTGCTAAACACATTTATCTCAAGTTTTGTGACCAATAATTCTACAGCAAGGAAGCACCTATCTGTGAGATATCATTGTATCTGTAAATGTCTCGTTTCTCAGGAGAGAAGACCTCTATCTGCAGTCTATATTTGCGATGTTCTTTCTTATTTTAAGCTGTTGATAATAAGGTGTTTAACCACAAAATAAGTATCACGTGCTTTCTCTGTCCCCATGCATCCCGTAGCTAACAAAAACAGAGGGGGGGACTCAGAATCTATAAAATCCTGCTTCGGTGAAATGTCCTCTGTACCTATGACCCCATCTCACAAACTAATAAGCTGTATAACTACATGCTAGTCTGTCCTCCAGAATACACATCAGAGCCAGATGGAAATTCCACTGACCAAATTAAAACACACTAATTGGGCATCAAATTTCTCCCGAAAATGTTCCTTCCCAGCATCAGAGATGAGGTATCGTGTGGGTGTCGGATGTACAGCTAAGAGGAAATTCATTCTTTCTGTACAAATAAATCATTCAAATTCACTTCACTGAACTCTCTTATTGGCTCCTAGAAATGATCAAATGTAGGATGTGGGAAATGTAACTGCTCACACATCCAAAAGGTTTATTCAGTGAATGGAAACAAGAATAGTGGAAACAAGACAGCTAAATCATTTTTTAGATAAGATGTGTTCCTTTGCAAAACAATTCTAGAAAATCAAAAGCTACATCTGGGGTACAGATGGATACAGATGCTCTTAGCTTCAAATGGATGTATTCAAAAATCTCTGTTCAAATACGCTAAATGTTTTAAACAATTGATCTTAAGGGGCGCCTGGGTGGCTCAGTCAGTTGGGTGTCCAGCTTTGGCTCAGGTCATGATCTCGCGGTCTGTGGGTTCGAGCCCTACATCGGGCTCTGTGCTGACAGCTAGGAGCCTGGAGCCTGCTTCAGATTCTGTGTCTCCCTCTCTCTCTCTCTCTCTGTCCCTCCCCCACTCATGCTCTGTCTCTCTCCCTCTCTCAAAAAAAAACATTAAAAAAAAAAAAGAATTGATGTTAAGACATTCCATTCTAACATTAATTCCTAGTTCATAGCATCACCAAAAACACACTGTATAAAATTAACCTTATAGTATAGGGGCACCTGGGTGGCTCAGTCAGTTAAGCATCTGACTCTTTGTTTTGGTTCAGGTCACGATCTCATGGTTTGTAGGATCAAGCCCCGCGTGGGGCTCTGCGCCCACAACACAGAACCTGCTTGAGATTCTCTCTCTCTCTCTCTCTCTCTCTCTCTCTCTCTCTGTCTCTCTCTGCCCTTCCCCCATGCTCTCTCTCTCTTAAAAGAAATAAACATTTTTAAAGATATATTTAAAAAAAATTAACGTTACAGTTAGGAATTCCCACCAACATAGGCAGCTCCATGAATTGCAATGAATTTTCCGGCTATTGTACAATTCTCATGATGATTCAAAAATAATTGAACTTCCAAATTTTTTTCAGAATAGTTGACCTGACCTGAAAGCCACTGATAATGTTTACAGAAGCCTTAAATAGCTCAGTATTCCTCAGGTCAATGTCAACATCAACAGTGACAAATCATGTTAATAGCACGTACCCTTGATATGATGTGATAAAAAAGGCACTTTACTTCTATGATCTTCCTCTTTTAAACCAAAAGCATCAAGAGAAAAACATTACATAAATTCCAATAGAGGGACATGTGACAAAATACCTGACTAGTCCTCCTCAGAACTGTCAAGATGATCAAAAACAAGGAAAGTATGAAATTGTCACAGCCAAGAGGAGCCTAAAAGAGACATAACAACTAAATGTTATATGGTGCTGTGGATGGGCTCCTGGAAAAGAAAAGAAGGCATCATGTAAAAACTAAAGAAATCCAAATGAACAATGGAGTTCAGCTGATTATAATGTGTCACTATGGGGGGCGCCTGGGTGGCTCAGTTGGTTAAGCTCAGCTCAGGTCATGATCTCACAGTCCGTGAGTTCAAGTCCCGCGTCGGGCTCTGTGCTGACAGCTTGGAGCCTGGAGCCTGCTTCAGATTCTGGGTCTCCCTCTCTCTGACCCTCCCCCATTCATGCTCTGTTTTTCTCTGACTCAAAAATAAATTTAAAAAAATTTTAAAAATATTTATAATGTGTCACTATGGGTTCATTAATTGTAAGTAATGTTAACCAGGGGAGAAACTGGGTGCTGAGTATATGGGAACTCTGGACTGCCTTCTCAATTTTCCTGTAAATCTAAAACTGCCCTAAAAAAATAAAGTCTATTTTAAAAATATTGATGGCTTTTGTTTAAAATGTCATAGCTTTGGAGCACCTGGGTGGCTCAGTCAGTTAAGTATCCAACTTTGGCTCAGGTCATGATCTCAAGGTTCGTGGGATCGAGCCCCATGTCGGGCTCAGTGCTAATAGATCAGAGCCTGGAGCCTGCTTTGGATTCTATGTCTCCCTCTGTCTCTGCCCCTTCCCCACTCACACTCTGTCTCTCTTTCTCTCAAAAATAAATAAACGTGAAAAAAAAATTTAATGCCATAGCCTCATGTCTGCCACTTATCTGTAAGTGGTTCAAATAAAAATGTAAATAATGTAAAAGAGTAAAACAAATGTAATAATTTGTAATAATCTGTAACTACTAATAGCCTGCTGTTGACTGGAAGCCTTACCCACAATGGAAATAGTCGATTAACAAATGTCTTGTAGGTTATAGGCATTATATGCTGTATTCTTTCTTTTAATGTTTATTTATTTATTTTGAGAGAGGGAGCACAAGTGGGGGAGGGGCAGAAGGAGAGGGAGAGAGAGAGAACCCCAAGCACTGACAGTGCAGAGCTTGATGCGGGGTTCCGTCTCACAACCATGAGATCATGACCCGAGCCAAAGTCAAGAGTCAGATGCTTAACTGACTGAGCTGCCCAGGCACCACTATATTCTTACAATAAAGAAAGCTACAGAAAAGAAAATGCTATTAAGAAAATCATAAGGAAGAGAAAATACATTTATAGTACTGTACTGTATTCATCCAAAAAAATCCATGAACCTGCATGCTTATATTTTCAAAACTGTGTTTTTCAAGGGTCAACTATATTGACTATATAAATAATAGTAATAATAATAACAACTTCCAATTAGTGGTGCTAAAGAAAGAGAGATTAGAATTCCAAATAAGAAAATAAAAATTGGACGGCAGTGATGTGAGTTAACATGTTCTTAATCATTCCTTGTATTTTTCAGAAAGGTAAAGATATTAGCTTTAGACTTTACTATGTTAAGTATGCATTTTGCAATTTCTAGATAGCCATTTAAAAAGAGAACTAGAGAGCATAATTTTTGAATTGAGGGATGGGATGAAAAAAAAAATGTAATGACTACCCAAAAAGCAAGAAAGAAGAAAAAAGAAACTTCTTATAGCGAGACAAACAGAAGGTACAAACTTACATGATAAAAATAAGTTATAATTGTCAGTAAGTATATCAGTAATCACAATAGATCCAAGTGAAATAACTCCCTACTTAGAAGACAAATAAAAAAAAAAAAAACCTCTGTGCTTTTTATAAGACACAGCTAACACTTAAGGAAACTCAAAGATTAAAAAGAACATTTTGGAAAAAGATTCACCAAAATACAAACTAAATGAAATCCAGTGTGACTATAGCAATACCATACAAAACAAACTTTAAAGCAAAAGTTATTACTAGTAGAAGCTCATTATACATTAACAGAATGTTCAATTTACCAGACAGGTTTAACAATTCTAAACTTGTATGCACCTAATAACATAGCCTCAAAATATCTAAGTAAAATGTCAACAATATTACCAGAATAGAGCGAGGGAGAGTAGACCAACAGCCAGGGAGAATAAATAAAATAAATGGAAGCTACGATGATGAGCTACCCAGATCCCTCTGGAGGGCTGAAGTCTTACTTCTGGGATTAGACCCCATACTTCTATGATTGCTGCCAGAAAATAGTCCTTACCTGTCAACCCTCTTTAAAGAGTGTCTCAGCTAAATAAAATGGCTTTGCCCAATATTGTTCTTCCTCCCAAGGGCAACCCACATCCAATGACTGGCCAGTGGGGGTGGAAGGAATAAAGATCCAGCTCCCTTGCCTAAGTTGGGACAACTCTAGAGGACCAATCCAGCTCCAAATCTTTCCATAGGATCAGCTAAGGCCTATCTTGGATCTGTACCACAGCTCAGCTTCTCTTTCTGCCCAAATCTGCTCCTTCCTCTTCCCTTCAATAGATTCCAAGAGTATACTCTAATAAATTATCCTTCATCCCAAAGCCTGTTGCCCAAGGAAGCCAATCTGCAACAAATATCCAAAGGGGGTGGGGGAGTACTAGTAAGAAACTGAAAGCATGGAATAAAAGTCAGGAAAGAAGATATGGCTATAATTAGATGTGGGCACAATTCATATAGAGGTGATAATAAAAGTTTAGGAATTGAATGTGATGGCTTAGAAACAGATAAAAATAGCTCCAGAGGATACCTACAGCTAAGCATCCTAGAAAAAGAAGACTAGAAGACTAAGGAGGACTCAGAAGAGACACCAAAAAGGTATGATAGTGTAGTGTCATCAAGGTCAAAGAACAGAAAGCTTCAAGGTGTAAGTTACGGGGTCAAATGCTTATCCTATAGATGAATATCCTATAGATGAAATTGTTGTGGATACTTGATGTATACCAAAAACATCCACTTCCCTTTTCTCCTAGTCCATTGTCCAATTTGACTGTAGGAGATCACCACCCCTTCTCTGCATTTAGTTGATGTGCTTCAGGTGGAGCTAATTCTACCCATGGTTCCAAGGGTGGCCTTGCACCCAGGCTTGGCCAATCAGAGCATTCGTTCCCTGTCCCTCCATGTGAACTAGTGAGAAGCAGGCCCAGGTTTTGGTTTTTGTTCAAACCATTAAATAAGCTTTTTTTTTTTTTTTTTTTAATTAAATGGCCCAGGGTTTGCTGGCAGCCATCTTACCTCAGAGCTGCGGGCAGCCATCATGCCACCGAAGAACCTCAAGATGAAGTCACTACAAAATAGGACAAAACCAAAAGTTAGGGAAAGCCCAGACGTGGGTGACGTTATTTGAGCACCTAAATAAAGCAGTGCATGCAGCCACTAAGACTTGTCCAGAACTGAAGCAGTGAATTCCTTTTTATTTTAGTGAATTTGAGTTGGATTTTTCTTTCTTTATTTTTTCAATGTTTCTTTTTGAGAGAGAGAGAGACTGAGAGAGTGGGGGAGGGGCAGAGAGAGAGGGAAACAGAATCTGAAGCAGGCTCCAGGCTCTGAGCTGTCAGCACACAGCCCAATGCGGGGCTTGAACTCACAAATCGTGAGATCATGACCTGTGCCGAAGTCTAACGCTTAACCGACTGAGCCACCCAGGAGCCCCTGAGTTGGATTTTTTTCTGTCTCGCACAGTAAAAAGGTGCTGATAACATGAGGATAGATATTCTACATATTCAATTTCGCATTCTACTTTTTACACCAAGCATTATATTGGAAGAATTTGCAGTGGTTGAAAGCAACTGCCTCGGTTTAAACCCACAGTTACCAGCTTTGTAACCTTGGGCGTATTACTTCACCTTGTTCATAAACCAGGCATAGTAACAACATGGACTTCACAGGATTGTGTGAACGTTTAATTAACTCTTATAGGTAAAGCCCTAGAACAGAGCCCAGTTCCTAGCAAATGCTATAAAAGTGTTAGCTATTATTAGTTATTATTCCTAATTACAAAATCTTCATAAGGATCATTTTAATAGCTGAATAGATATTCGATATTTTACATGCCAACTGTCCTACTAACAGGCCAGGTTTTCACTATTATGAACAACACTGCATTGAGCAACTTTGAGCAGAAAGCTTTCTCTATGATTATTTCCTCAATGTATCACTAGTGAAAATACTGGCTCAGGGGCGCCTGGGTGCCTCAGTTGGTTAAGTGCCTCCAACTTCAGCTCAGGTTATGGTCTCATGGTTCCTGAGTTTGAGCCCCACATTGGGCTCTCTGCGGTCAGCACAGTGCTCACTTCAGATTTCTGCCTCCCTCTCTCTCTGCTCCTCCCCCCTTGTTTTCTCTCTCTCTCAAAATAAATAAACTTTAAAAAAAATACTGGTTCAAAGAGTCTTTGATTCTCAAAGATTTAAGGAGACAGAATCTAGTCTTGTTAAGAAGACTTTTTTGCACTTTATATAAATTAAGTTTCCCATATGCTTGTCTATAATCCTACCGCTGAACGTTCTCTGAATCTTTCTCTTGCTCACTACCCCGAACCTGGTATGGACTGGCACATAGTAGGAGTTCAATAGATATTTATTGATTAATGAATACATGTATGAATGAATAAAGGTGGAGCCCCAAGAAGTGTTGGGATTCATTGACTTCTTACAATGCTACTGTACCTAGTCACTGGGTAATATCTCCTTGCCCTTGCCTTGCAGAGAAAATGGTAATGTTGCCTGTATTTAAAAGTTCTGCAGGTACTTTATGTACAAACTAAACCTATTTCTTAAAAGGACAAATGCTTGTGGGTGTTTATGAATATGAGTTTACAGGAAGGTGCTCATAGATTTGTGGCCGCTTGTTATCTTCCCTTCAGAGATGCTGAGAGTCTCCCATCCGTCGGGTATCTCCCCAAGGATTGCTGGTGCTTGATATTTCCCTATGGCAGACCCTCGTCTTTGGCTTAAGGCTTTATAGCCTCTTAAGTGGAAATACTACAGGAAAAGTGAGACAGTTTATCTTAGCAATCGTTTATGCTCCTGAAATTTAACAAATGAAAGCACCTCCCAGACAAATTAAATCATGTATGCTAATAAGCGATAGAGAATTTGGGAATCTTGCAAAGAAAGGTGTCAGAAAATCCCTCAACGAATTTACAGCAATAACAGTGAGAATAGCAATGATTTAAAAAAAAAAAAAAAAAAAAAAAAGGACAGTTACTGTTACTGAACCCCGACTGGGGCCAGACCACGTTCCTAAGCACTTCCCAAGTGCGATCTCATTTATCTGGCCAGGAACCCTGCAGAGTAGGAACCACTATTATCATCATCTTACAAAAGGCCAAGTAAGTACTTGAGTCACTGGTGAGACAGTCAGGATGTAAACCCCAGGGTCTGCGTTCTTCACCACTGCACCAGATTTTTTTATTCTCATTTTACACAGAATAAAAGAAACTATCTGTGACCAAGGGATCCATTTGGTAAAATTACAGCAAGCTGTTTCAGAACTAACTCCTAAGGGGTCCACCTCTCCAAAGTTTCTTTTTTCAATGCAATAGTTTTGCTCCCCACAGGTACTGTGTTTGCTGAACGATTCACTGTGTCTGTGGGCAGAATACTTCATCTCTGTGGGTGGCAACGAAAGAGTGAGGTATATTTCTGTAATCTCTTGGTGAAGAGGTGACATTCATATTTTTAATTAATTTCTTTTTAATCAATTTATTTATTAATTTATTTATTTATCTGGCAAGGGACTAGAGCACACCCTACTGGCCAGCTGATGGGAAATACAGCATTTGCTTGGGGGGAAAACGAAATGTTAAAATTTGAAGATAAAGTCAGATTCATGTTCAAAAGAAACCCGAAAGGCATCGTCTTGCAAACACCCACATATTCAATTAACGTACGTATGGGACACTGAAAAGTTTCTGATAGTCATAAGTTCCAGAAATGGACTAGAACAAGAAATACAATGATCACCAATCACATCAAATGTTTGTTAAGGGAGAATTAGGTAAATGAAAAGTGGTTCAATTTAAATATAAACAACTATACATGCTATGAAGGCAGTTAAGCCATGGCCCTGACACTGAAACAAGAAAATGAGCAGTTAAAACCAGTCTGTTCATGGGGCACTTGGGTGGCTCCGTCAGATAAGCATCCGACTCCTGATTTCGGCACAGGTCATGATCTCACAGTTCTTGAGTTCGAGCCCCACATGGGGTTCTGCGCTGACATGCAGAGCTTACTTGAGACTCCCTCCCTCTCTCTCTCTCTCTGCCCCACCACCCCAAAAATAAACATTAAAAAAAAAAGCCTGCTCATTCTTCATGGTCTGCATATCTGCAGTATATACCACATATACTTTTCTTTTTTTTTTTTTTCTTTTAGGGTAAAATCTAAGAAGGGGGAGGAGTATCCCTAACTAGAGAAGGGAAAAAATGGACGTTGTAAAGAAATCTTTTCCCGTGCAATTTTCCAAATGGCTGCTACAGTTGAAAGCTCAGAGGAGACGTCCACTGTGCTGTGGGACTCTTCGTGAATGAATCTCGGCTCTTATCGGCATGGATGTTTTATAGTAACCCACAAAGTTTATTGGATATATATCTGTGCCCAGATGTCTCCAAGCCATAAAGTGGCATTCTAATAAATGACCTATAAGAAATGGAATTTTTCCATTGTCATGTTTTACTGCACACTCAGCCATATATTAGTAAAAAAAGGAAAGTGCATGGTCACATTTATATCATGAATAGACAAAAGTAAACGCTCTAAGAACTAAGAGGGTAATCCAGAAAGTGTCTCACTTTAAAACATTTGACTGTTTCTACGGTTAAGACAAAACCATCTATAATCAAGAAGAAAAACACCAAAATGTGCATCTTCTGCAGGATTCAATAACATTCAAACATGAATTTGGATGGGTTGAAAGGCCCCTGTCCAGCATTGGTATTGCTAGACAAGAGAAAAAGGAACAAAATCTTTAGAAAAGCAGTATCTGTGATTCTACGGTTTCTGAGCCAGAACGTCCCCTTGTTCTCACTCCAAGGACAGCTTCTTCTTACACTGAGAAATGGCCAAGTGCAAAGGGACAATTTGGGTCAATGTGATGTAAGTCTAACATTTTAGATGTTATGTTTAGTTTTTTCATATTAAAAAATAATCAGCTAATATAAATTCCTTGGGAAGTGCTTCAAAATTAAATGGACTGGGAGAGATGGAAAAAAAAAAAAAGTCTGACTTTAAGCTTCTCTCTCCCTGGAGACAATTTAAAACAAGTTAGGTTCAGTACAAAGAGGATATTTTCCCCCTAAACCTCTAGTCTAGTGTTCTAATCTGTTAAAAATCAGTGAATGATCGCCTGATAAACACAAGATGCTAATATTACTGCAAGCTGCTTAGCACCTTCCTTTTAAACTCTTCCCTAAATACAATATCATTGACAGGACAGTATTATTACAAAAGATCACCAATAGACTATTAGATAAAAGATTTGTGGGGTAGGAGTCTCCTCATGTAATTCAGCCACAGCCGAGAGAGCTATATTACATGAACATAACTAGAAGCCAAATCCAGTAAGCTATCAACTATAACTGGGTTTTCCCCCCAAACAAATAGACATAGCTGTTTATTTTGCTCGTTTAACACAGATTAGAAGAGGGGCGCCTAGGTGGCTCTGTCAGTTCAGCGTCTGATTCTTGATCTCAGCTCAGGTCGTGATCTCACAGTGCGTGAGTTCGAGCCCCACATCGGGCTCTGGGCTGATGGTGTGGAGCCTGCTTGGGATTCTGCCTCTCCTTCTCTCTGCCCCTCCCCCTCCCCCCCCCCCCCCGTGCTTTCTTTCTGTCTCTGTCTCTCTCTCAAAATAAATAAACTTCAAAAAATAAAATAGATCGGAAGTTTGAAAAAAAAAAAAAAAAGTTTAAAAAAAAAAAAAAAAAAAGGGGCGCCTGGGTGGCGCAGTCGGTTAAGCGTCCGACTTCAGCCAGGTCACGATCTCGCGGTCCGTGAGTTCGAGCCCCGCGTCGGGCTCTGGGCTGATGGCTCAGAGCCTGGAGCCTGTTTCCGATTCTGTGTCTCCCTCTCTCTCTGCCCCTCCCCCGTTCATGCTCTGTCTCTCTCTGTCCCAAAAATAAAAATAAACGTTGAAAAAAAAAAAAAAAAGTTTAAAAAAAAAAAAATAGATCGGAAGAAAAGAATGGATTAATCATATATTATACTCACGTGATTTTATGATTTTTGACAGCTTCCCAAAACGGGACACCATACGGTTGACAACCGTAGAGCGAGTATCCCGTGGATCTTCTTTCTCTAAAGAAGGGGTGTGTTTGATGGTTGCTCTGGCAATTATCGCTGTTAATGAATAGGGGAATGGAAAAGCATGCCAATAAGGCCAAAGCACAAATTACAACTGTATTGTAGTGGCTTGAATTAGCGTAACGAGGGTTCCTTTCGGATGAAACTTGAGTTCATCTAGGTCCCCATTCAGTAAACGCTCTGCACTGTGAGGCCTGAAAAGATGTTCTCTGGCAAGTTCTCAGGCTAGTTCTTTTTATACACTGATAACAGCATATGGCTAAGTCTTCAACATAAATGACACCAAAATGGGGGAGAACGATCTGGAGTTTCCGCACAGCAAAGAGCCTAATTTGGTGAAGAAAGCCAGAGAGTAGTTGTAACCGATTTCCATCATCCTAAAATAATAACTAAATCAATGGCAATAAGACCATAAGTTGATTGACCCGACTCAGGACCTATGACCCCAGAGCCCCCATAGACCAGAAAAAGCCCATCAGAAAGGAGAGGAGAGTTCTCTGCTAAACATGGGTTTGTCTTGCAACTGAGAGAAGGCAAAGGGATACTTCAGATTTGTGTGTGTGCGTGAAGCCCTTGAATTCAAAACTGGGCCTTTGAATCGGATTTAAAAGAATGTAAGTGAATAACAGGGGAGAAAAGGAAAATCGTTTCATGGAGTGCGTAAGTTAATAGTTAACCTGATAATGAGGTCAGAATCTCATTCTATGTGTTAAACTCCCCCAATTAGGTAGTGCTAACTGTGTAACTCTCGGGCACAACTGCTGAAACCAAGAAGGGGCTCTCCAAGGCGAAGGAGGTCAGCCGGAGGTCTGTAGCCTCTACTTAAAGAGAGAGTACCATTCAGGGGACTGTTCCGGTTAAAACTGGAGGGTTTCTGTCTGTTTGCTTTTTTTCTTACTTTAGTTACTCTTGGTTTGTTATCATTTGTATTATTTATTTTTCGGTTAAACTATAAGCCTAAGTTGCATCACCTTCCAGGGGAGAAGCCTCCTCCTGCAGGCTAGCTGGTGTTTTGTCCTTGGGCATCGCCGGCTACCCGGATGCCCGGAGATGTGGAGAGCAGCGTGGGTCTAATAAGTAAACTCGAGATCGGAGACGGAAGGCGAGGCCCGGTTGGGGCTGGGGGTGCTCCTCCTGGAAGCCACGGGTCAACGGCCACCAGGGCCTGGCCTTCACTTTCAAACATGTGGTCGGAGAAGAGGTGGCCGGGCAGACCCGCGTTAGGAGGGCTCATGAAAGGCCCTCACCAGGGTGGCCACCCTGTCCCGTGCTGTGCCGCTCGGCCCCACGGTGTGCGACTCTGTCCCTCGACGCCCCACACCGTCTCTTAATGTCCCATGCTGCCCCACTCTGTCCACACCGTCCCTTGCGGTCCCTCCCACGCCTCGGCCCACAGGCCTACGGTGCGCGCGGGCCTCCTGCTCGCAGAGGCTCCACTCGCCATGGTCGGGAGTCTGCGGCCACCCGGTCACCCCGCGGCAGCCGCCACGCGGGCAGGGGAACACCCGCCAAACCCTCCCCGGGGCAGGAAACGACGGGAAACCCCGCTCGAGGCGCGGCGCCGCCTGCGGTTTGGGCGCAACGAGGCCGAGCTGCCCGCACACCTCACAGAAAAGTTCGATGTCAGGACTCCGGGGGAGGCTCGGCAGCTGCCGCTCTGATGAGGCCCAGAATCTTCCCCCTCGGAGACAAAGGCGGCGGCGGCGCCGGGCCGCGCGACGCCGGTGGACCCCGCGCCAGCGCCTGAGCCGCGGCATCGCCCCTTTAAGCGGCGCACGGCCCCGATTGGCCGCGCGGGGGAGGTGGGGCGCCGAGCGTCGACGTCACGGCCCCGCCACTTGCTATATAATGCGGCGTCGGCAGCCGCGCCGACGGCGGCCGAGTGCGAGCGGGGAGCGCGAGCGGGGAGCGGCGGCCAGAGAGCGGCGAGGCGCCTGCGCGGTGTCCGGGCCCCTGAGCCCGCGGCGCTGAGCCAGCCGGGACGGACATGCGCGGGAGGGCGCCGTGGGGCAGCGGCGGCTCCGCGGGGGTAAGGGGCCTGCGGGCTGGGGGTGGGGAGGGGAAGGGAGGGCGGTGCCGCCCCACGCCCCCGCCCCGCCGGGCCCCTGCGCGGGGCTGCGGGCGGCTCCGGACTCTGGGCGGGTCCCCGGGGCGCCGAGTGGGTCGCCGCGACGCGGAGTCTCCCGGGACCGACGGCCGGCCGGCCGGGGGGAGGGGCCGGCCCGGGGGCGCTGCGTGGGGGCCGGGGCTGCGGGAGCGGCGGCCTCGGCGTCCTCCTTCCACAATGGGGCTGCGCTCCCCCTGCGCGCGCCGTGTGCCCGTCCGTCGCGTCCCGGACGCTGTGCTGGGGGATGGCCGGCCCCGCGGTCCCCCTGCTCGCGCTCTTCGGAGACGGTGGCTGTCGTCCCCGGCCGGGGTCCTTGAACCCCGCGGAGTAGTTCCGAGCCCCCCTCCGCCTGTCTCGGAATCGTGGTCCTTTGCTCTGAATTCTGCTTCCGAAGGAACGGGGAGCGCAGGGTTCTGGGTTCGGAACGTGAGTGCTCGGTGGGTGTTCCTGCGCGCGCGTGCGTGTGTGTGTGTGTGTGTGTGTGTGTGTGTGTATGTGTATCACAGCCTCGTACAAATGAAATGACTTCTTAACCATGATTGGTGCTGTATTGGTGCTTGCTAGGTCTTTATTAGGATTTCGTCACTGCTTGAAAGAAACCAGTCTCTTCCCTGATAAAAAATATGAATAGATTGTTAGTCATAAACTCAAGTGCAGTCAGAATAGACTGTAGCTGTAAAAGAGATGTGTTGGTGACTTGAGGTACACCTGCAACACAGGTAGGGCCGGACTGGTTTCTAAGCAACTGTCAGAGGTGAAGAAAGGTGAGGTTAAAATGCCTTTTCTTCTTCTTTTTCTGAAGAACAGTGTTCTGCACGGTTTTCAACTTTTATAAATGTGTAAGAATGCAAAGGGTGTATGTTTGCTGAGAATACTGAAATATCTAAGTTCACCATACCAAGTCTTGCCTCCCTCCCCCCCCCCCCATAATTACAGTTTTAAGCGAGGTTTTGCCTAAACAGACCAGACAGGAGGAGGCCGGGTACCCATTTCACTAAATGACCAAATTTTGCTGAGACAGAATAAAATTTGGTTTCTTGTTAATGGTGCTATGATTGGTTACCAGTATGTTATCAAATAGCATAGTCCCATCTCCTCCAGGTATTAGCAGATCTGGAGAGAAATACATACAGGTTTTAGCCTGAACTTCAGACACTCTTTTGTCATTCTCCTCATTTCACACAGGCTTGTTTTCACCTGTGTGTTTCGTGGGTACTGGCTGATAGGTGCTAAGGTCCTGGACTAAGCATTTATAACCTAACATATATTAGACTGTAAACTCCTTCAGGGCAGGAACTCTTCCTTGTACGGCTTCTATCTCACGCAGGCTTGCGCATAGTTGATGGTTGATAACTAATTGCATGAAAGCACATTTTACGTCTTAAAGCTCAGCAGGATTGGACCAGTCACTGATAAGGGTGGAAAGCAGATCTCTTTATGGCTATTATGAAATGTCTGAATTATTCATATTTTCAACAGATAGGTAAAATTACTGTTTGAGTGAATTGTTTTTCCTCCTTTCAGTTCACAATAGATCCTGGTCCCTCTTACCGTGAGGTTTAATTATACTGTAGACTTGAGTTTTTGTGTGAAAACAACTCCTAACTGCTGCTTCTCAGAGGTTGAACCAGATAATACTCCCTTTCAGCTAATACTAATGGTAGCTTTTAAAAGCAAGTTGCCTAAATTACAGGTACAATCTAACATGCTTGAAACTGACCTGAATGTCTACATACCATCAGGTTGCTTTAGAAAGGTGAGCAGAGGAGGGGAAGGTGGTGCCAAGGGTAATTCCAGGAATTTGAATGTCATCGGCTCCCTCTGCCAGAGAAACAGCTCTGCTTTTAATCTAAATAAATCTGAATTGGAACCTCATCATCAGGATTCCTTTCGCATCTTTTGGTGCTGGTGTTTGGCCATGCTTTGTACAAGCTAATGAATAACTCACTAGGTCACTAGATAAACAAGATCCAGTTGTGGCTTTTCTGGCGTTATCCACACAGCATAAATGCATACTTTGGAAAGGTGGATAAAACTGGTGAGTTTCAGAGTTCTGAAAGTTAGTTGCCAGCGGAACAGAGGAATTTGCTTTAAGGTAGGGAAAAGGTAGTGTGGCCTTCAGGTTTCAGAAGGGAAAAGGATTCTGCAATTTGGAGTCATTGTTGAGACTTCAGTCCAATTCCATATACTGACAAATTGGGTAGCACTACTAAAAGACCAGTGTTCCAGGCCTAAGTGAGTGTATTTGTCAAACCCGGGCCTCTGGCTGTGTGAGTTTTAGCCCTTGTCCACTGCAGAGTGTCATGGTTCAGCATTACAGAGGAAGCAGGAGGATGGTAAGGATGAGAAGACATTGTCCAGAGCTTTTATTGAAGATCCACAGAACATGAAATTGACCAGCTAGAGATTATTTAAAATACCATTTCCCTGTGCCTGGAATGCTCTTCTGACTCCTCGCATGGCTGCCTCTTTTTCATCCTTAAATTTCAGTTTAGAAAGTCACCTCAGAGAGGTCTTCCCTAACCGCCTGCGTACATCCGGTCTCCCTTCCTGATCCTCCCTTGGAAGTTATCACAATCGGAAATTGCTTGCTTGCTGGTTGTCTCCTCATTAGGTTGAGACTTCCTCAGGCAGCGGCCCTGTCTCCTTCACTAGCATAGCATCTACTCCAGAATAAGCATCTGATAACGACTTGTGAAAATAATTCATCCTTGCTTCCTAAGAATTTGTGAGTGAAACCCTGTGAGTGGAGTTCTGATCTCTGTGATTGACTTGTGATGAGGTCTCATACATTTCACTCGGCCATTCCTGCATCAGTTTCCCAAGAACATTGGCAAGAGAAGGGAGGTTGTTGCCTAAAATGAAGATGCTTTGGAGAGGAGAGGAGAGGAGAGGCCTGGAAGGATCTCAGGAAGTGCTGGGTCATAGGGCAGAAGAGCCCCGATGGCCCTTCTGCGAACAGGAAGATGTTTTCACTTCCTCATCCGCAAAATGGACAGTGTCATCCCTGCCTCCTCTTCCAGGGATGTTGTGGGGATCAGGTGAGCTAATGTGTCAGAAAGTGCTTTGTAATTTGTAGCATGCTTTACAAATACAAGATATTCTGTTATTAAGTTCCAGATTTGAAAATAGAGCCTGATTATAATGCCATCGCTGGGATCTGTGCTGGGAGAGTATATTAAAAGGAGGCCCATTGGGTATATTGTAATATCCCCTTTTTATGGGTAAAGACAGATCCGTGTGATCCCAGATATCATGTTGTAACGGGTTATGTAATGGTGGGGCATCAGTGTATCATTAAAGATTGAGGGCTTCAAAAGAACTGCTTGAAGTGGTCACAGAATATAAGAGTCATACCTTCACCCACCCTTCTAGAGGATACATAGGCCAGATGCGCAGTTCATAACTTTCACAGGAGAATTTGAGGGAGGTGAAGTAAAACAGGAAATTTCAGAGTCCACGGGTTACCCAAGAAAAACTAGTACCAGGCAGCAAATCCCCAGGACAGTCTGCCTGAGCCACCCTTAACATGAGCCTTGTAGTGGGTCAGACCTTATTCCCAGTCTGGAGAGCCTGAGGGGCGTGGAGGCCCAGCGGTGTGGTGGTGGTGAGAGCCTGGCTTAGCTGTCAGCCCCACAGCTCACCAGCTATGACCCTGGAGCAAGTTACTCACTCACCTTCAAGTGCCTCCAGCCCCGCATCTGTAAATGAAGGTAATGGTAGTAACCCGCCCCACACGGTTGTTGAGAAGATTAAATAAGTTATACATATAAATCACCCAGAACAATGCCTGTCAGATGAGTTTATTATTCTTACTGGCTTTATGTTCATTGTAACAATCTGGAGTTACCCATTGGGTGACTCCAGTGCTCATTAAGTAAATTTAAAGTTTTAAAGACTCCTTTCCCATCATTAGACTATTGTGCTCGTTGTCATTAAGATTAGAATAGAACCCACGTATCTTTTCCATTTGGAAATCTATGTGTGTGTCTAAAAGGAATAATATTTTCCCATCCTGTGTGTGTGTGTGTGTGTGTGTGTGTGTGTGTGTGTGTGTGTGTGTGTGTGTATTGCTGCTGGTCGGGGCACTCTGTAGGGAAGAGTTACAAAGGACAAGAGACTATCCCCGCTCTCGTACATTTCTGCCATTGCGCGAAGATTGTGTGGGACACTAAGTGAATCAAAAGGCTATTGATGACTATGGCAGTGGAACGAATAGGTTTTTTGTTAGTTTGCCGTTTCTTAAAATACTCAGCTAGAAAATACTCTGGATTATTCCAGAAATTAGGTCACTTAGCTTTGATTTCAGCAGTCTGAAGATAAATTATTTTCCTTGTTGCCTCAGTTTTTACCACCTACAAGTGGGTCGTTCTGTGCTCCCACGCTGGAGAGAGGTGAGGACTGGAGCTGCAGGGGACAGAATGTTCCTCTCACCACGTAGAACCGTCTCCATCGCTGCTGAAACCGGCACGCTTACCTGGAATTCATGCAGGAGAATTCTAATTACATTTTATTTATTAACTTAATATAAAAGACATTAAGTTCTCTATGCTTTTGCTATGAAGGCCATTTATGCTTTCTGTGACAGCAGGGGACCACAAAGGAAATTTCTGAACCTCCCCCTTCACTCCCTTCGTCCAAATTGCAGTCTGTTAAAGGGAAATCTGAGAAAAAGCCCGAGTTAGGGCCTTTGATTGTGAAGAGTCCTTTGCTAGTAAGTAAACTCAGATCACGCAGCACCCTAACTGTCGTAAACACTGAATGTGTTCGATGAATATGGAATCAGTAAGTTTCTCGTATTACTAATAAAAGTTACAATTCTGTAAAACGGCTAAACTAAATGTTCAGTGTGTCAAATAGCTTGGGTGCTAGTGCTTTAGACACTGATCACAATAAAAGTCATGGATTTTGTTTTGTTTTTAATGTTCTGAAAGGTGATTATTTTAGGCATTTTCAGACTGAAGATAAACACGCAGATGTTGGTTTATTTGGTTGGCTTATCCGAAATCATGGGATTTGTCATGCTCCAAAATCAGTTTCTTTTTACAAATTTTTGGCTCTAAGTAGGATTATCTTTTATCTCCCTTGGTAAGGAAATAGTCGTGTAGGTAGTTGTTAAATAAGGTTGAAAAGACCCATTTATCACCCTGAATAAACAGAAATCAGGTTCTCAAACCAGATTGAGAGAAGGAAATTACATCACACTTTTAAATAAGGAAGCACTGGGCAGAACTGGGTGAGTTGTATGACAAAAATGTGCCCCTCCCCCTCTTGTGGATTGCTTCTGAGATTTATTAATGAGATCTGGTGGCAAGGTAAACACATGTAGGTTACCCTCTGAAGGTAGCCTCGTTTAAAAAAAAAAAAACGTTTTCGAAGTGACTTCCCTCAAGCTAAAGGCATGTGATTTCACCTTAATAAAGCATGTATGTATGCTCTGTGGTGGTAGCCTTTTTTGTTTTCTTTAAGGAAAGTGACCTTAAATTTAGCAACAAAAACAGTAGGTACAAAAAGGAAGAGTGTGGAAGAGAAGGTGAAATTCGTTATTTTCAGAAAGCTCTTCCCTGGTTGCTTAAGTAAATATACAGTAACAGAAACCAGTCTGCAAATGGTCCATTTTAGGTTTTGGAAATGAATTTAATGCAAATGCCTTGCCTGCTGCTTCCCTGAACTTGTTACATTATTATCAGGAGGTTTATCCCTTAGTTTGCTGATTTACAGTAAACGTGAATCTGTCCTGTCATTACTTTTTTAAAAACGAGATTAGTATTTTCTCAGTATCGATTTAGTAAATATTTACTAGAAATGAATGACACCAGGATCTACCCGGGAGTGGAGGTGCGGGGAGGGTCCCAAAAGATTTGGAGGATGGGTAAGGAGTCAGGGCATGGCACAAAACGGCGCAAGAGTGGAGACCCCGCTGTGGCTTTTCAGAAGGGAAGTGGTGAGTGGAGAAGGTGGTGTGACAGATGGCCTCCAAGGACAAGGTGGATTCTAACAGATTTGGGGAAGACAGAAGCCGGAGTTTGAAAAAGGTGGGTCAGGGTCTGCCTTGTTTTCAAGGCCATAACCTGAAGGGCTTTGATTTAGAAGCCCTTGAAGATTTTTGAGCAGTGGAAGATCTGAATTTGAGCTCCAGGTCAGGAATATTGATCTGGTCCTGGTGTGTAGGCTGGATTAGGTATTTTCACACGCAGGGCAGTGTGGTTCCAGTGAACGGAAGGAAGACGGGTTTGAGAAGCTGCATAGAAATAGGCTATGGAACTTGGTCGTTGAATGTATACCTGTAACTCAGGTGAAGAGTGGTGCCTGTGGAAGCTTGATCCTCCGATCCTCGCAGACCCCGAACTGGTTTGGGAAGGGGGATGGGGTGTGAAGTAAGTGACAGGAGTTCGGTCTGTAGAGTTGCAGATGCCAGAGGACCGTCCAAGTGGAAAGATAATCACCAGACAATAGGAAATGCAAAGTGGAAGCTTGAGCCGGGGCTGGAGTGGAGATTCAGGAGAGGGAGGAGCTGTCTGGTAGACTTGGAGCCATCGCAGTGGATCAAAACTGGGGGGGGGGGGGGGGGGGGCGAGGGTTGCGAGGAGAGAAAATAGAGGGAGGGCTGCCGCAGGAAACAGATGGTTTTAGGGGATATTATATTTTGTCTTGAAGTTTTTTAAAAAAGTGATGTTAATAAGAAAAAGTCGTTCATATCTGGGATTGCTATTTAACTGACTAGTTGATGGATTTTAGGAAAGTTCTTACACCCGAGGTCATTTAGGCCCCGTCCTACACCGCGCTGCCTGCGTGCACGTTCTCCTTCCTACTTTGTGTTTCGTCCAAGAATGCCATCTTGTACTTAGAGACTCTGATCTGCACACGTACGCGTGTTTCTGCCGTTGCTGCCTAATGAATTGTCAGGTAGACTTAGTTTGACAGTCACACTGGAACAAGATTCGAAACACTGGCTCAGTGGTGTTTCTTTTTGACTTGACGTTGACCTGGCTGATCTTCCCCTAGGAGGAGTGCATATGGAAGGCTTGGGGAGTTCGGAGTTCGGAGGGAGGCGGGGAAGAGGTGGCTTCCTGCCTCCGCCGGCTGCCCCAGGAACACGCAGGAAACGCTTGCTCCCAAACCTACGGCACGTCCCCCTTCCCGAGTCTGCAGTTGGAAGTTATTTTCCAAAAGAGAACACGAAGCTCGCTTCTCCGAGCAGCAAGTAGGAAGTCCGGACAGTTTCATAACATGGCCCATTCACAATTCCCCATTGAAATGTGGAGGCAGGGTCACCTTCTATGAATACACAAAGACACTATTGTGGTCAGAAGTGAGCTGGCTTAGTGAACACAATTCTTTTTATACTAAAAAAATTTTTTGCTTAAGAAAGCTAACATGTCGGTGATGGGAACAATGAATAAAAAATAACTTTCGAGAACGTATACGAAATTTTAAGGGGCCACTGAAATGTGAGTTTAGAATTCCGAGGCCATTCCAGCAGAGGCGATAGTTACACAATCATTCTGTTGAAAGCTAAGATTTAGATGGCATTAGGAGGCTGACACACAGTAATTACGAGAGCACTCGCTGGCCTGCAGACAGGTGGGGGTTGGGCCTCCAGAATCCCCCGCAGCATTTTCCTGTAATCTGGATGAGTGATCTCCAAACGTGTGCTTTCAAACTACTTAAATACCATATTCTTCTTCCTATCTGGCCTTTCGTTTTTACATCACCCTGGATGCTTGCCCCGTGGTCTTGCCCCAGCTTGCGGGGCGCTGGGGGAAAGCGCCACATACCTACAGGCCAGGTGCCTGGAGGGAGCCCCAAGCAGTGTTTTCTAAAAATGGGCTTTCAAAAAAATTTTTTTGTAGATTTCCTTAATCCAGGTGAGGTAAGAACACAACGTGTTTGATTTCAATCCTCTAAAGACCAAAAATGACAAATCAAAAGACGACCTACCACTAACTTAGATTTCTTAAATGGCGGGTGGTGGTTTTTTTCCCCCTGTTCTTCATCCTGTATCTTTGAGCAACGGATCACAGAAAAAGGATGCTTGACTCTTTGAAATAATGTTTGAAACCTATTTAAGTCTCTGCCTAACGTATCGAGGCAGCTGACTTTAGGAGGGTAAAAAGGTGAGGATCAGTGACCAGGACCCATCTGCACTTTGTCCCTGAAACTTTGCTGCTGGCTCTCCATTTCCTTTTGTGTGAAAACCAAACGGTAAACACTCGTAGACTATGTTTTAGCTCTGTAGCTAAAAAAAAAAAAAAAAAAGACTGTGCTTTATTCATTGTAGACATTGGATGCTGACGATGGTAAAAGTCAGATGGGGTCGGGTAGTAATCGTCCAGCGAGCATTCACCTCTTGAACACTTCCGGTGTTCCAGGTAGTGATGATCGGGACCCAGCCTCTTTCCTGGACTTGCAGTCTAGCAGGTGACAGATTTGTCCATACAACAACAACAAAATGGCCCGTGTACCCCCTCCACCCTCCACCGCGGATGTTTCGCTCATCTGAGTCACCCTGGGTCCTTGGCACACCACCCGGCTCTCAGGGGGCGCACACCTGCTTGGTGAGAGAATGGGAAGGCCTCGCCAGGTGGCTGTGCACATCCCAGAGGGGGTCGGTGTTGCACAGAGAGTTGACACATTGCGTCCTAGTGTCTACAAGAAAAAGTCTCGACTGGCTATAAGCAAACATGAATATCTGAAGAAAGCGGAGATGGATGCTAACGAACCCTTCTAGAAAGAGGGTGTGGGGCCTGGGGGACCGCAGACACTGGCCATCTGACAAGGATGAGGGCCCTCACACTGAGGCACTACTAGATTGAGGAAAAGGCGCCTGCTTCACCTCTGTAATCCTTGCCTTGCAGCGAGGCAAGACTCGGATCCCCAGGCACTTCGTGCAGAAGAATGTGAAGAATGTGCCTTTAAGTTTGTCTTTCTAGAGGGAGGAGGAAGCTGTCCAGTCCTCCGACAAAGCTAGTGGCCTTGCAGAACTTGATTTTTACAGGATAATGGAAATTAGTATCTTCACCTGGAACTCTTTCTTTATTCTCAAAACAGGCAGTACCTGGAGAATTTGTCCTCCTGGGGCCAAGCCTGAAATACAGCCTGTAGACAGCTGCCAGTCAGGGGGGTAACCTGGG
This sequence comes from Puma concolor, assembly GCF_028749965.1. Taxonomy (NCBI): domain Eukaryota; kingdom Metazoa; phylum Chordata; class Mammalia; order Carnivora; family Felidae; genus Puma; species Puma concolor. The sequence goes on along the minus strand of NC_141674.1, from coordinate 5,565,950 downwards.
GCCGCAGTAGGATCTCTCGTTCTGTCGAAGCTCTGGGTTTTAGTGAACGTTCGAGCTGCAGTACTGAACGCAGTAATTTCTGAGATCGCTTTGTTGGCTGGGGGGACGGCGAGCCCCATGGCCGTGACCTCCGCACCCTGGAAGGTCGGATGGGAAGTTAGAGAACTGCATGCTGGGGACAGGTGAGCGCGATGTACTGTGTAGCTGTCTGGCCGCAGTGGGAGTCCACTGTTGCCCATCGTACATTATAGCTCACTTTGCTGAAAACGTTTCAAAGCTTTGATTAGTATTTCCCCCCAAAATTGTTCTTAATGTCTCCATTTAAGTACCATCATGAGAAGTGAGAATTCGCTCATGCGAAGATGTCGGAATTGAATGAACGCCTGTCACTACGTTTTTCTGCCCGGCATCCCCTGAAGTTCTCTGGTACTAGCTAGTGTGGGTATTTTGGAATTGTTTATTCTCTCGTCTTTTTGTCATCCCCACCCCTAGGGACCTCGAGCTGCTGGTTGGTGACAGATCCCTAGGCGTCCCCAGTGAGAGACCTCCAGAGTAAGGCACAATGTCCACAGCAGGAGTTGCTGCCCAGGAGATTCGAGTCCCGTTGAAAACCGGATTCCTGCACGATGGCCAAGCCTTAAGGACCGTGAGGGCCTGCTGGGGCGGCCGCAGCGAGTTTGAAAAGTGAGTGCGGGACGGAACGTCCCCTGGAATCTCCCAGCCTGTGATTTTAAAACAAGACCGAGAATATGGTGGCTACTCACTCACGATCAAGGTGTTTTTCCTTCCCTTTCAGTCACTTTTTGAACATCGACCCGATAACCATGGCCTACAGCCTCAACTCTTCGGCCCAGGAGCACCTCACATCTCTTGGTACGTGTCCTGAAACTCCACGGGGAGGGAGCTGGTGCTTCAAGGGGAAGTTGACAGTGGGGATGGTGCTGGTGCATCCTCCGGGGTGACTTTTAAGCGAGGAAGCCACCTGAACTATTTCCAGCAGTAGCCTGACCCCTAGTGGCGGCAGGTTCTGAAGAGAACGCGTTGGGCCCTCAGCCTCCCTGCCTTCACCCTGACTCACTGATGCCCTGACGACCTGGGTGCAGAAGCGCCGTCGTTCACAGTCCGCGGGTTCTAAGCCCGGCTCTGTTCCATGTTTAACTTGTGGAGACCTTGGGCCAGATCCCTCCCCTTTATTACTGGTGTTGGATCCCCGTGTGAGGGAGATCAGGGAGTGTACGTGTGGATGAACACTTGCGAGGGTGTTCTCTGCTGTCTGGTGCTTGTGACGTGACCGCTGTGGTCCTTAGATTTTTGTCAAGAGCGCGTAGCGCATCGCGGGCAGGTCCACACTCTCCTAATGCCGTGACGGCTCCAACCGTGAGGACCCGGTCTTATCTCCCTCACAGCCTGCGTGCCTCGTATTGTCGCGTCTCTTAAATGGCTAGGCCGGTGTGGTGTGGTATTCACGTAAATTATATGCTGCTCCCTTCTGCGAATTTTGCGCACGTCACCAGACCTGCCCGGGATGTGTGGGTGTGCACCGTGCACACGGCCAAGGAAGATAGAAGAGATAATTTGTTCTTTGAACCAGATCATGTGCATTAGCAATCTTCTGGCCTCTAATTACACCTGTGGCCGTCGCCTGGGTGTCCTCGGGATTGCCGCGACCGAGCGTCGGATACCCCAGCAGAAAGCTGCCGGAGCCCGGGCGGCTGGGGAGGGCACGGCGGCTCTTTGGCTAACCTCTGTCTCGTGCATTCCAGGGCGCGCTGCGACGTCCGCGCCAAGGAGCGGCAGCCACTTTGCAGAGCACGGCCCCTCCCAGAAGCCCAGCTTGGCCCCTCTTATCATTCCCCCGGGCGAGCACCCGGGACCGCGGGAAGAGGAGCGAGTCGCGTGTGGTTTTAGGAAACTCTCGGTGAACGGCGTGTGTGCTTCTCCCCCTCCGCTCACACCCATAAAGAGCCCCCCTTCCCCCTTCCCCTGCACGGCCCTCTGTGAACGCGGTTCCCGGCCCCTCCCGCCACTGCCCATCTCCGAAGACCTCTCTCTGGACGAGACAGACTGCGAGGTCGAGTTCCTAACCAGCTCGGACACGGACTTCCTCTTGGAAGACTGTACGCTTTCTGGCTTCAAATATGATGTTCCTGGCAGGCGAAGCTTCCGTGGGTGTGGACAGATCAACTACGCGTATTTTGATACCCCAGCTGTCTCCGCGGCAGATCTCAGCCAGGCGCCTGAGCAGAATGGAGGTGTGCAAAATTCAAATCCTCCTCTGCCTCAGACCCACCGGAGATTAAGAAGGTCTCATTCGGGACCAGCTGGATCCTTCAACAAGCCGGCCATCAGGATATCCAGCTACATCCACAGAGCTTCTCCGAACTCCGACGAAGACAAACCCGAGGTGCCCCCCAGGGTCCCCATTCCTCCTCGGCCCGTGAAGCCAGATTACAGAAGGTGGTCGGCGGAAGTCACTTCCAGCACCTACAGCGACGAAGACCGGCCTCCCAAGGTACCACCGAGAGAACCGTTATCACGGAGTAACTCCCGCACGCCAAGCCCCAAAAGCCTTCCGTCTTACCTCAATGGGGTCATGCCCCCCACGCAGAGCTTTGCCCCTGACCCCAAGTACGTGAGCAGCAAAGCTCTGCAGAGACAGAACAGCGAAGGGTCTGCCAGTAAGGCTCCCTGCATCCTGCCCGTCATCGAAAACGGGAAGAAGGTGAGCTCGACACACTATTACCTACTACCTGAGAGACCGCCGTACCTGGACAAGTTTGAAAAGTTTTTCCGGGAAGCAGAGGAAACAAACTCAAGCACCCACACCCAGCCGCTGTCTGCTGACCGCGGTACAGCCTCGGCCGCAGAAAAGCTGGACTCCAAGACAAGACTGGACCTGGGGGGCCACGTGAGGCGTAAACACTCGTCCTACGTGGTTTCTCCTTAGGCTTCGGCGTCGCGGGTCAGCGGGGGTTCCGTGGGAGCGAGTGGCTCCCCAGCCGCCCTCCAGGCCGGTTGAGGTTCGCAGGAAGAGGTCTCGGATTGCAGAACAGAACAGCTGAACCCTCCGTCTTAGAAAGGGTAGGGGCGGTCGCGGGGCGATTTCGGGCCGAGAATCCCCGATCGTGCCGGCGTTGGAGAAAAGTCTGTTCCGGTCCGTAATTTAAAAGTGGGCGGGCAGGCAGGGAAGGCTGGGGAACCTTGGACATGTGCATACATTATAGGCCTGTGTAGAAACTCGTGCTGTAACCGTAGACCGTAACTGCAGGGTAACCAATTAGTTGCTACCTTAGAGTAATATATATTCAAGATGGTAAAAGCTGGGGGGCAACTCCTGACTGAAAATTGAGCGAATGGAAGAAAACAGTATTGTTTAGATCAGAATCATTTAAAAAAAAAAAAAAAATTTTTTTTTTTTTTTTTTTAGTTTAGTAACTTTGAAGCATTCAGGCTCCTGGACCCTGTGATGTTCTCCTTTAAACTTTGCAAGCAGCCTTTGTCCCCCAGGGCAGGGCGCAGTCCCTGCCGAGGCTCTGCCTGCCCAGCCTGAAAGTCACCCCAAGACCCGGCTCCTTCCGTTTCATTCCAGGGAGGACAGCAGCGTATCTGGCAGCCACATGTGCCCTGCTTCTCGAAAGATGCGAAGCTAACAGAATTCGCACGTCCGTTCTCCTTACGGTCCCTGCTCTGTTCTGCCCGCCATGGTGGCCCAGTCTGGCATGCGCCTCGCAGCCACAGGGGCACCGCGTTAGACTCCCCTGGACCAGCAGACCGGTCGCCAGGGCTCCGGGCGTCCCGTTGAAGCGATCGTGAAACCACCGGCCACGTGACAGAGTCCCTGGGGGGGCCTGTGTTGTGTTTCCGTGTCGGTTTCCGTAGACTGTGTGAATGAACATGGACAGCACAAGCTGGCCTTGTGTTGCTGGTTCCCGTTCAGTATTTACTGGGGGTGGTGTGCCTTCCACGTAAAACGCTTTTGCCCAGTAGCGCAGTGTGTTTTAATGCCACAGGCCACGTCCGCGTCGCTCCGCTTTGGAGACCCTCCCGGCTGCCGCTTCCTTTGGATTCGGTGAGACCCGCAGCCTGCGCTCAGACACCCGCGTGCTTCGATGCATGTATCTTGTGTAGACAAGCACGAAAGAGAAGGTGCTCACTAACGGAGGTACATTACTGCAATGTTCTCTTAACAGTTAAACAAGCTGTTTACAATTCAAACTGCTGAATATTTGAGCTATTTAAAGCTTATATTTTAGTATGAACTACATGAAGGTTGAGACATGCTTTAGAAAAATGCACTGATTTCTGCATTATGTGTACAGTGTTGGACAAAGGATTTTATTCATTTTTGTTGCATTATTTTGAATATTGTCTTTCCATTTTAATAAAGTTATAATACTATTTATGACACCGTTAACCGCGTTTCTTGCCTAAGCTCTTCTATAAAAGTTGATGTCTCCAGTACGTTCACAGCCATTACCGTCTTTAAGCACAAGGGAAAGTTTTTTTGCAGCCTCATAAATGCTTGAAATTTATGGTTGGTCCCTAAAATGAAAGTAACTTGAGCAATTAATGTTCAATATTATACGAATGCACAGTGAAGACGGCTGGGCGTCCGTATTTCCCTTTAACAGTTCAGAAAGGGAGCAAGGGGCAGATGCTGGGGTGTCCCTGTCAAAGCAGGTCCTGCCTAGGGAGGGGCTCCCCCGTCAAGGGGAACGTACAGAAGAAACGGGCGTAGGTACAAACTGGACGTGACTTTGAGTTTCAGGACTACGTCCGGGTTGTTGGGGGCCCTTGGGAGGCTCTGCTTCTTGCTTGATGTGAGGCCACCAAAGGAACCCCAGCCCATCCTGGCCTCTCACAAAGAGGACGGACCTGCTTCTCACAGCTTCTAGGTGCAGGAGGAAGCTGGGCCTCTGTGCTTGAGGGCGCCCCTCCCCGGTGCCGTGGGGCTCTGCGCCCGGCTCCCCCCTCTCCTGGGCCCTGTAGCCAAAACCCAGCTGCTCCTCCCACTCCCCAGGCTGCTGGGCAATATGGTGAAGCTCTCCATGACCTTCACTGAACTCGGTATCCTCCACAGTCGGGAGTGAGGACTCGGAGGTCAGTGAGCTGGGCTGGAAGGCCACCTCCACCTCCGTCTGTGTTGGGCAGATTCTTTTCATTATTTTTCTAATGTTTATTTTTGAGAGCGCGAGCAGGGGAGGGATGGGGTAGGGGTGGACAGAGGATCCAAAGCGAGCTCTGCGCTGACAATAGCCCCATGTGGGGCTCAAACTCACAAACCAGATCATGATCTGAGCCGAAGTTAGACGCTTAACCAGCTGAGCCACCCAGGTGCCCCAGTGCTGGGCATATTCTTTAAAATCTCAGTCCTTGGGTAAAACTTGTTGGGGGGGGGGGAGGGTTGGGGGGGCCATGATACCCACTACGTGGAATTATCTGCGACAACTGCCTGTAAACCGTGGCAGCTGGCACGCAGTGAAGGCCCAATACAGGGATGGATTCTGTGGTCATCGGTTGCTCGCAATTGCCCTGAAAGGTGTTCCTTCTGACCTTTTACAGATGAAGAAATGAGCTCAGGGAGTTGGTTCAACAGACACATGTTGGGGAATACCACCCCCTGCTAGACCCTGGGAGAGAGGCATACTCCCTGCCCGCTTGGATTTAAAGCGGTACCTAATAACAATTTGCAGTGACGGTGACAGTGACCGTCACAAAGGGCCCTCTTCTCCAAGGTGAGAAGAAGGGAAGCTAAACCTCAGGAGGTGGAGCGAACAGGGAGGAAGAGCCCAGGAAAGAAGTCCTGTGTGAGACCCCAAGGCTGGGAAAAGGTCTGGCATTTTGCAGAAGCCAGAAGTAGCAGCAGGAAGATGGGCGCTGGGCAGGGTGGTAACTGTGCAAAGGTCTAGGCAGGGGAGTGACGGGATCTGATTTGTCTTAAGATGACAGTGGCTGTTGTGCGGAGAGAAGCCAAGAGAAACACAAAGGTGTCGGTGGCTGGGGGGCGGGGGGAGGCGCCGGTAGGGAGGGTGTCAGGATGGGAGAAGAAGAAAACTGGCTTTGAGAGATCCTTCAAGGTAGAGGCAGCTGGTTGGACAGCAGTAGGAGGAGCCAGGGGGTGCCCGGCTCCAGTGCCCCACCCTCCAGCCCCCAGGGGTGCAGGGAGTCAGGGGAGATGTGAACAGAGCACTCCCATTAATCGTTCCCTGTGTTTCATTTGTTGTTTTTGCCTCTTTTCTCTGCCCCCCCCAGACGATCTTTAGTTTCATTATTTGCTTCCCTCTGAACTTTCATGTTTTTCCTTGATTTTGCCAGAATATACTTTCTCCCTGTCTTTTCATGGCCAACCAAGTGCACCTCGCCATGGAGCTAACTCTATATGCTACACAACTAAACGCTGTCTGGAGTGCCAGCTCAATCCTCAACAGATGCAAGGAGCCAGTGAACTCGGGAAGGGGGGGTTCTCCGGGCACAGGCCGGCAGGGCCTGCGCTCTCAGCTGCTGCTGAGCCCCCCGCACCAGGGGAAACGGCTGTTAGCTGCTGCCGGATACACGGTTATCGGGCAGGTACTACCTAGTAACAAAGTGCTGTCCGAAAGTCAGGAAATGTAGGCTCCGGTCAACCCCCACCCCCCACATCCGATGCCAAGGCTCCCCTTCACATCCCGAGCCTTGCTGTCCCCTCAACCTGAGACCGTGCCCCAGCAGACACAGTACCACACAAACCACAGGGATTTATGATTAGGGACTGTCTCATGGCAGAAGGCAGACGCTAAGGCAAGAGGACTCATTTGTAAGTCAATTCAAAGTGTGGGGGAAACTAACTGTGAAGTGTTCCCAGGCCGCAAGAATCGATCGTGTGTTGCCCATCTGTTATTAAATGCCACGTACATACTAATGGAAGGTTCCATCTTGTTTATACGTTGCTTAGTTCTCCCTACGTCTCTAGGGATATCTTAACCATGTTAGGAAAAGAACTGTCTGTAAGAGGATGTCTCTTCACTGCCAGGGGCCCTGTTCCAAAAAAAGAGGCCGACAGATTCTTCTAGACCATCTCATGGTTGGAGAAAAGAGAGCAGTATCCCTTTGTCCACTGGCTCGAGTATCAAAATACATATTAAGCTATACTCTATTTCAGTTCTTAATTTCATCACCTAATTTGTACTTTTGAGGTACATGGAGACTTTTTCTTAAAAAATAAGCTCTTAGCGTGGTTATTTCATACATAGTTTGTTCGCGTTTTGTTCTGTAGTAATTATAGACGCACAGGAAGTTTCAAACTTGTACAGAAAGATGCCCTGTACCCATTACCCAGATTCCCCCAAAGATAACATCTTACAAAATTATAGTCCATTATCAAAACCGGGAAATAGACCTTGTCACAATATTCCCAGACGGTATTTTATTTAGAAAGAGTTCCTATCAAAATGGACTTAGGTCCCACTTTTTAAAATTAATTTATAAATTGATTCTGGCATTCTGTTAGGCATTTGGTGAAAAGCTAATCAAGCTTTAAAAATATGTTGCTGTGTCAATGTTCATTATGCAGATAGTAACTGAGATAAAACTGATGCATGTTAACTTTGATGGGCCAAGATTTTCTGCAAGATGAATTTGCATGAGCTCTAGTAAAGCCAGTACTTCAGACCTCGAGGATTCAGGAATAGTTTCCCAGAGCCTTGAGGCGCCCCAGCTTTGAAATGTGTAACAAACCAGTACCAAAGCTCTGAGGTATCCTTGTCTTTAGAAAGTAAGTCTGGTTCAAAGTAGGATCCACTCAGAGACATGTTTCTTTGCAGACTAGATCACTTGGCAGATGTTCTCCTTTTCCTCTCCACGTGTGAATCATACAACTTTTTTTTTTTTTAATGTTTATTTTTATTTTCGAGAGACAGAGCATGAGAAGTGGAGGGGCAGAGAGAGAGGGAGACACAGAATCCGAAGCAGGCTCCAGGCTCTGAGCTGTCAGCACAGAGCCTGACACGGGGCTCAAACCCACAAACCAAGAGATCGTGACCTGAGCTGAAGTCAGACACTTAACCGAGCTACCCAGGCTCCCCTGAATCCTACAACTTTTTTTAAAAGATTTTTTTTTAATTTTTTAATGTTTATTTATTTTTAAGAGAGAGAGAGAGAGGGGGAGAGACACAGAATTCAAAGCAGGCTTCAGGCTCTGAGCTGTCAGCACAGAGCCCAGCACGGGGCTCGAACTCACAAACTGTGAGATCACGACCTGAGCTGAAGTCGGACGCTCAACCAACTGAGTCACCCAGGCACCCCCCCCCCCCCCCGCCACAACTTTCAAGAGAAATCTCTCTGTGTCTTATTTGGGGAAAGCAGAGAGGGGGGAAAGGTGAGGAGAACGGGGAAGAAGGTTCAGATGTGCCCGAACTTGGTTAGCCTTCCCTTTTATCCCTCGCAACTGAGTGAAATAACACGATCTAGGCATGTCTAATGCAATTTGAGGGTGTGAATTTTCATGCTTGCTTTTCACTTGAATGTATTGAACTTCAAGAACCTTCTGCCTAAGCTGCTGAGAATCTGTCAGGGGAGCGTGTCTAAACACGCTCACCCCTGCTTGCATGGTACCTGCCCAGAATTCAATGGCAAACATACCTGGTGTGTCTGAGGAGACCCTTCACATCAGAGCAGCCCTGTAAACCGTCCCTCAACGTCCACCGCCACTGGGCAGCGGAAGGGCTTCGGGGATGGCGAGGGAGCCGGGGACGGTGGGACAGGGCTCTTCTGAGAACGAGAAAAAGAGCTGCCATCAGGCTGTTGGGCTTACGTGTGCCTCCCCAGTGCTGTCAGCCCTCACCTGGTGATTCCAGAAAACTGCCAGGAACCCTCAGCAGGTGGGCCTGTGGCAAGTTCACTAAAACAGCATCCGTGACCACACATAAAACTGTTCCCCCCGCCCCCCCCCCCGCCACACACACACGAAGTAAAAAGGCCAGGGGGACGAGGTAATTTGTTTGGGACCGGTCTTTGGGAGTATTCTTTGTCCGTCCACTTGACTTTGTGCCCTTATGGAGAAAGGCAGCAACTTCGTTCCTTGGAAATAACTTTGGATCCGCGTTAAATAAACATCTTAAGCACATGCTTTGTGTATACTTCTTTATTTTACAGTCATGAGGGCTTAGCCCCGTGCCTCCCCGCCCCCCCCCCCCCCACCTCCCCGGGACTGCGTGACTTTTATACACTCCCCTCTTGTGTAAGGCAGAATGAGTCTCTCTGGCCCGAACCCTGAGCGGCCTCCGGCACCACGGCTCACAGGAGGCTGTATTTCGGGTGTGCGTGATCCGCCCCCCGCTGCCCTAGTGTTCTCGCACGAACTCGTGTCTTTGTACGCTGTTTCTGTGTCGTGACTGATCGACGTTCCTGGCTGAGCAGAAGCCTGGACGGTTGGTGGTTCAGGGAGGCCCAGGCGCCGGCTCACCAGCTCCAGGCTGCAGAGGGAACTCACGCACCCACGGCAGCCCAGACGCATGATAAGACTTGTCTGCGCATCATCCTGGCCCGGGAGCCTCTAATTACACGTCTGGGGCTTGCAGGAGCCCAGGTGGCCGGGCTCACATGATCCCAGAACTGTGAAGATCGCGCGGGCCGGGTTCTCACTGCCTGCGCACCCAGGTGGGGGAGGCACCCCCGAGCCCCGTGCGTCATTTCGATACAAATTATAATAACTGCGTTCCAAAGACAACAAGAGTGCGTTTAACCACGCAAGCCCTTCCTCCCAAAGCGTTGCCACAGTCTTATCTTCCCATCTGCCTTTTTGGTTGTTATATCTGCACTTTCCTCCTGCCCCCTTACCTGGCCCAGCAGAAAACCCCCGAGCACCACGCCTGAACGGGCGTGCGAAAGAGCACAGCATCGGGTCCCCGCACTGCCGCGGTTCCCTCTGCGTGACGGGATTTGGACTGATCTAACTTGCCCGTGGGGGGCCCTTCGCCCCGTGAACGGCCCCCGGTTGTCAGAAACTTGTCACGCGCCAGGTACCGTGCTGGGCGCACTGAGTGTGGTTTGGTGACATCCCCAGCATCAGCCTTAGAACCAAGGGACTTGGTCCGAAAGAAAACACACCTGTCCAGAGCCCACTGTCACCGGGGCCGGTCGGTGGCTGGCTGAGGAAGGCTGTGCTGTGGGAGTGGTGTAACAAAACAGTTGTCGATGTTGATCCTGTAGTTAATCAGCGTGTGGGAGGATCTGGAGGACCACAGCCAGAAATCTGTTTTGGTTTTTTGTTTCCGAAGCCCCATTTTTTTTTCCTCAGAGTTTCGTGGATGCTGCATCGGTCCAAATGTTCCGTACACAAGAATCCACAAATTTTAATGGTGGGAATAGATTGTCATTTGTCGTCTGGGCATTGATGAGGATCTCATTAAGGAATTGATTTACCAAACTGAAAGGCTTGTTGAAAACGTTTTTCTCTAAAACCTTCTCTATCCGTCTTTACGCAACGTCTATTCATGTCGGGGCTTTTTTTTTTTTTTTTTTTTTTTTTCTTAAATCATATTCCTAAGGATTCCACGTATCCATTAATTACAAAAAGTTTTCTGGGGCACCTGGGTGGCTCAGTCGGTTAGCGTCCGACTTCGGCTCAGGTCATGATCTCACGGTTCACAGGTTCGAGCCCCGCGTCGGGCTCTGTGCTGCCAGCTCAGAGCCTGGTGCTGCTTCGGATTCTGTGTCTCCCTCTCTCTCTGCCCCTCCCCCGCTCGAACTCTGTCTCTCTCTGTCTCTCAAAAATAAATAAACATTTAAAAAAAAGTTTTCTAGATACAGAGTCTCCTCTGAACAGCCTTAGTACAGGCAAAAAGAGGTGTTACCACCCACTGGCATGCATTATAATTCTGTCCTTGCTTAATCCCCACCCGAATGCCCATTTCCAGCTATACAATCTCATATTATTCTTTCTGAATCATACCTAAGTGCCACACCCTGAATTGCACATAAAACTCTGCCATATTACTTAAATGCCAGTATGTAGTGCCACAGCTGTGGCTGACTTAGAAGTCGTCTTCCATGTTTCTGGAATTATCACCTCACTCCTCCATAACTGGTTCCAGGTCGGACTTCTCTCCCCCCCCCCCCACCCCGGAAAGATTTTCTTCTAAAATTTGGTAGCCTAACGTTGAGGATATATTTTCAACTGCTTTTCTGGCTGTAAATCCTGATGTTGGCAGGCCTCTTTCCTCTAAGTCTGAACCTCATCCGAGGCAAGCTGCTAATTATTCAGAGTGGTGCGGCATCCTGTTGTGCGCCTCACAGCCAGGAGTGCACTGCAGTAGGGTGACCGAGAATCAGTCCCTCGCCGGACGCAGGGGGGCCCCTGCCGCCCCGCTAAGCATCGCCAGAAAACTCCTGAAATGAAGGCTCAGTCTGTAAGTACAAAACAAAACCGGCGCCTGGGTGGCTCTGTCGGTTAAGCGTCTGACTCTTGGTTTCAGCTCAGGTCACGATCTCACAGTTTTGTGAGCCACGTTGGGCTCTGCGCAGAAACCTGCTTAGGATCCTCTCTCTCTCTCCCTCTCTTTCTGCCCCTCCCCCACTCATGCTGTCTCTGTCTCTCGCAGAATAAATAAATAAACTTAAAAAACCCAAAAACCTCTCTATTGGCATGCCTGACTGTTGCAGGAGTTCATGAAAGATACAGAGCAGACAGGTGTGATACAATGGAGAAGTAGGATCAAGGAAGTCGTCATAGGACATGACTTATGTGAAAGCAGCTCCGAGAGTTCTGGAAAAACTGTGCCTTTACGGACACAGAACAGGAAGGAGCCCTGGGGCGGTCGTCAGGGTGATTATCTAGGGAGTCCCTTCTAGGGTATCCCCCAGCCAAGTTCTTCCCCTGTCCCCCTGTACGAAGCTGTGTTAGTGAGTGTGAGTCTCCATAAGCTGGAGCATTGGTGACGGAAACCTATCAAGGTCCCAGGTAGCAAGAAATGTCCTCAGCTCAGGTCATGATCTCATGGTTGGTGAGTTTAAGCCCGGTGCGGAGCTCTGTGCTGACAGCTCAGAGCCTGCTTGGGATTCTCTTGCCCTGCCCTTCCCCCGCTCATGCACTCGCTAGCTCTCTCTCTCAAAATGAATAAACATTAAAAAAAAAACAACAAAAATAAAAACAAGGAATGTCCAGGTGGGACTGGAAACCCATCTGCTGGAGAGCACTCATTCCGACCGCACACTCTGTCTGGAAGCTCGGCCCTTCCGCTTTCCAAGCCCATGTGATCAGAACTTGGATCCACAGATAGGAGAGAGGGGGTTTTCGAACATAAATATGAGCATAAAATCGAACATCACCGAGCACTTGAGGAAAATTAGCGTCAAGAAAAGAACAAAATTCAATAAACAGAGACCAACACCCATACGAACACTTCGCAAAGCCAACAAGATGTTAAAATAATCCTCCGACATTAGACAGCATAGTACATCCACGAAAACAGGCTATTGTGAAAAAGAGCCAAGGAACAGAAAATCAGAGGAAGAGTTAAGATGCATTTAGTATCTGAGAAGACAAGAATGGAGAGTAGCATTCACGTAAATAAAGCATATACTATATTGTAATGTATATAATTGTTGGATTACTATGTTGTACACCTGAAACTGATAGAATGTTACACGTCAACTATACTTCAATTAAAGATTTAAAAAATAATAATGGGGGGGGGCCTGATGGCTCAGTCCATTGGGCATCCAACTTCGGCTCAGGTCATGGGTTCAGGCCAAGTGTCGGGCTCTGTGCTGACAGCTCAGAGCCTGGAACCTGCTCCGGATTCTGTGTCTCCCTCTCTCTCTGCCCCTCGCCCACTTGCACTCTGTTTCTCTCTCTCTCTCTCTCTCTCTCAAAAATAAATAAACATGAAACATTTTTCAAGTTAAAAAATAATAATAATAGGAAAAAATTCACCAGATCTGAAGAAGGACATGGGTCTTCGTATGGAAAGGACTCTCTGAGGTCAAATGATTTACCTGAAAGTAAGACACACCCAGACACATTTCCCAAAACTGCAGGATACCGAGGTTGGAAAACACAAAACAAAACAAAACAAAACACCTTCCAAAGGGAAAAACGAGCAGGAAGTTACCCACAACAGAGCAAGAATTCTAGGGGTCCCAGCAACACAGGATATGCTGGAAGAAAATAAGAAAATGAGAAAATACGGCTTGAGCCATATTATCAAGAGTCTAAGAAAAAGTGATTCTGAACCCACAGTCTTGTACTCGGCCAAAATAGCGTTCAAGTGAAAGGTCGGAATGAACTATTTGGGGCATACAAACCTCAGAAAGTCTGTCACTCTCAGATTGGCTTTTTGAAAGAATTTCTCAAGGGTTGCAACACAGCAAGACAAAAAGAATCCAAGGAGGAGGAAGATGTGTCCGATGGGCAATGGAGAGAAGAGAAGACATTATAACCTACAGTGGAGTTTAAATAATGTTTTATGCATCGCTAAAGAATCGAGAACAATAGGGAACTAAGATCCCAGGTTAATCCCAGCAGGAAGGGAATGAGGAAGAAACTGAAGACAGATTAATGCTTTGGTCTCTCGAGAGAAGAGGACAGAATTGATTAACTCCGGAAGTAATTGAATAACTATTAAATGTACATAAAAAATTGGGGAGATAAGTTCCACTTCAGGTAATAGAAAAACTTGCATCGGATTAGCCATCCTGCCTATGACAATGATAAGCCCAGGATAAAAACAAACACAAAACCAGCCATGTGAAGGTCGTGGAGAGCAACCAGTGCCCTGGGAAAAAAAGGAATCAAACTAATGCAGATCCATGTGTAACCAGCTTTTCCCCGGACAGTTCCTTAATTCTCTCAGCCTACAAGAAACAGAGTTCAGGGGGTGCCTGGGTGGCGACGTTGGTTAACCGTCCGACTTTCGGCTCAGGTCATGATCTCACAAGTTCATGAGTTCAAACCCCGCATCGGGCTCCGCGCTGACGGTGCAAAGCCTGCTTGGGATTCTGTCTCTCCTTCTCTCTGCCCCTCCCCAACTTGTGCTCCCCGCCCCCCCCTCAAATAAATAAACTAAAACTTTTTTTTTTTTTTTTTTTTTTTTTTTTAAGAAATAGAATTCAAACAGCAAGTAGCAGTCTTATTGGACTGAAAAGACAGAGGTTCCGTTTCAGGGTTTCCTTCCAGAGTAGATAGGAATAGAGGGAGGGCAGATCGTGGAAAGGGGGAAGCCCCCAAATCTGCGTACAAGCACCCCCCGAATCGTTGGCTGAACTCTGAACTGTGCATGTGCACGTACATGTGCATCTCCAAGGAATCCGGTGGAAAGCAACCAGAAGGCCAAAGGAACTGAGCAGAAACTTGAGCAGTTTGGATATCGAGTCCAGCCAACTTCAAGGTACTTGGTAAACCCATTGGGCTTTCTGATAAAGCCCAGAAAGGCCATGGTTTAGAAGTGAGCACCATATCCCAGACTGAGGGCAAAACTGAGATAAATACCCTAAAAAAACCTATAGTCAAACCACCACAAGATCAGGGTTATCTGCTGGGAATTTAATTGTCTTCTAAAACCAAACTTACCACTTTCCAGAGGAAGGTCACAGAAACTGTCTATCATCCATAGTGTTCGGTGTATGATACAAATTTACGAGACATGAAAAGAAGCAGGAGAATGCATGTCGTAATCAGGAGGAAGAAGCCATAGAAGCAGACCCGTAGATAACCTGATGCTAAATTAATATAGATAATAAAATAATTATCGTAAAAATAAAGATTTTATAGGCAATGATGGGTAGAATGGATGAAGATATAGGGAGTTTTTAGGAGTAGTACAGAAAATATAAAAAAGAACCAAATGGAAATCTTAGGCCTGAAAAATGCCATATCTAAAAAAAATATGTTTTTTGTTTCAGAGGATTGACAGCAGAGGATAAAAGAAAGGATCATAACATGAACATAAAGACAGATGAGTAGAAAGTCTTGGACCTACAGCACACAAAAAGAAAAGCAGTCAGAAAATTCCCTAGTTGGGAATACTAGAAATTGGATGTACAACTTCTAAACCATTTGAAGAAAAAGAAAATGAAACTTTAAAAAATGATCAATCCTGGGGCGCCTCGGTGGCTCAGTCGGTTAAGTATCTTGGCTCAGGTCATGATCTCATGGTTCGTGGGATTGAGCCCCATGTCGGGCTCCGTGCTGAGTGTGGGACCTGCCTGGGATGATTCTCTCTCCCTCTCTGTCTGCCTGCCGCCCCCCCCACCGACTCATGCTCTTTCTCTCTCAAAGTAAATAAACAAACTTAAAAAAAAATCAATCCAACAAATGGAAAGAAGAAGGGAGACATTTCAACATCAAAAAAATCATGGTAGGGACACCTGGCTGGCTCAGTCAGTGGGCATGCTACCCTTGATCTCAAGGTTGTGAGTTCAAGCCCCAGGTTGGGTGAGGAGATGACTTAAAATCTCAAAAAAAAAAAAAAAAAAAATCATGGTAAAAAGTAAACCAAATGACATTGCAGGAATAAGTCAAAACATATCAGGAAAACAAAAGGAGAATGGATTGAATCCCCATTTTAGAATACAGAGACTTTCAGATTTAGTTAACAACAACAAAATCTCTATGTTATTCACAGAAGACACACATAAAAAGAAAGCTCTGTATTGGTTAGGGCTACTTTTGAGTACAAATCACAGAAACACCACCTAACAATAGCTAACAAAGTGGGTTTATTTTTCTTCTAGAAGTCTGGGAGTATGTGGCTGCTGGTCTTTGTTCAGTAGTATAGGGATGGTGTCTCAGCATTTCTCTTTACCTTTTCTTCGTGGTCACAGAAAGGCTGCCAAGACTCCAGCCTGTACATCCACACTCAAAGCAGGAAAGGAAAAGCTAAAAACTAGTCACATTGCTTCCTTTTTCGGGAAAAGCAAACACCCTCCCAGAATCTCAACAGACTTCGGCTTGTGTTTCATTAATCAAAACTGTTGTCACCTGACAAAAGAAGCTAGTCTTCCCCCCCCCCCCCCCCCCGCCCCGCTCCCCCAGCCCAGGTGGTAAGAGTATACAAGAGAGAAGGAAATCACAAGTGTCCAGTAGCCGGTGAATAGTGTCTCCCCCAGTCAAAATAAGGGGAGGGGAAAGAGACACTGGGGAAAGTTGACCAAAGGCTAGCAAGAACTGAGCTGTCTGGTGGTTCTGAGCTGAATAGGACTAAAGGACCCGGCAGAAGCTAGAAAGTACACGCTTCGTTTCTGAGGCTCTTTTGCAGCTAGGTTCTAGACGTGAATTAGGTCTGGCCGGTTGCCCAGACCTGCATCAGATTTGGTAGACGGAAGCAAGACAGGGGCGGGTCTTTCTGCAACTAAGGTCATGGAAGCGAGTGTGAAAGGCAGCCATGGCAGTGGCAGGACTAGGTATTTCAAGGTTTTATCAGCAGCTTTGTGGGCAGATACGGTTGTTCTGGCAACAGCTTCAATAGCCTTAGTGGCCACATAACCCTCGCTTCCTTATGCCTGAATCAATTCAACAGTTCCGGAGAGGCCTGCTGATGACCATTCCCCTGTCTTTCCAAGGATTTTACGAGCGCCTGATGTCCTGTTTTCAACTTCTTTCTGCTTAATGTACACTGACTGGCTTCTATTTTCTGCACTGGACTCCAAAACTGATACAAAGTGTGTGCATATGAAACACACACACACACACACACACACACACACACACACACACACACATCAGCTTGGGAGAATAGGGCCCTCAGGTGACTTTCAGAAGCAAATGTGAACCCTCCCTGGAAGAACTCAACCTCAGCCCAAACCTCAAAGAATTCCTACAGAATGAACAATAAAAAGAGAGGAAAATGAACACTTCCCAAGCAAAAACCACAGGACACACAAGGAGCCAAAGCACCATAAATAAGAACAGCAGAAACCAGACAGTGGCACAGAACTACAAAGGCCCGATTTTAGAATTATTGGATACAGGGCCACCTGGGTGGCCCAGTCGGTTGAGTGTCCGACTTCGGCTCGGGTCATGCTCTCATGGTTTGTGTGTTCGAGCCCCGCCGGGGCTCTGTGCTGACAGCTCGGAGCCTGGAGCCTGTGTCTCCCTCTCTCTCTGCCCCTCCCCCACTCATGCTCTGTATGTCTATCTGTCTCTCTCAAAACCAAATAAACATTAAAAACTTTTTAAAAATAATAATTCCTCTACGTGTTAGTCACAAGAGGTGGTTCCAAAACATAAGGATCGTAAAAAATTGAAAACGTAGAAAAAGATAAACTGGAAAACAGTAGCCGAGAGAAAGCTGGAACAGCTATTAAACATCAGACAAAACAGAGAAGAAAGCAAAAATCATTACCCATGATAAGAGGACTATATAATGATACAAACTTCCAATTCGTCAGGAAGAGATAATGATTCTAAACTTGTAAGCATCCAGTAATACAGCCTCAAGAGATGTAAAACAAATATTTACAGATTTATGAGAAGAAGCTGCCAAATGCACTGTTAAGGCGGGAAAGTTTAACGCGACCGCTCTTATACCTGACAGATCAAGTGTGTAAGAAGTAAGTAAGGATAGAGATTTGACAGGAACATTGACAAGCTTCATTTAAAGAGATTTTTTTTTTTTTAAGATTTTATTTTTAAGTAATCTCTACACCCCAAGCGGGGCTTGAACCCACAACCCTGTGATCAGGGGTCCCCACCCTCCACCAACTGAGCCAGCCAGGAGCCCCTAACAAGTTTGATTTAATGAATATATAAACATCGCACCTAGCAATTAAGGAACAAACTTTTTTTTTTTTTTTAAAGTAGGCTTTACACCCAGCACAGAGCCCAACGTGGGGCCTGAACTCACAACCCTGAGATCAAGACCTGAGCTGAGATCAAGAGTCAGATCCTTAACTGATTGAGCCACCCAGGTGCTTCCATTTGTTTTTTTTTTCCACTGAACTTTTTCTTGAACAAGAAGATATATAGAGAAGAGTACACAAATCAAAAATATAACTCAAAGGAATCCTGTCTTTTTTATTTAAATTCAAGTTAGTTAACATACAGTGTAGTCTTGGCCTCAAGAGCAGAACCCAATGATTCAAGTCTTACATATGACACCCAGTGTTCATCCCCAAAAGTGCCATCCTTAATGCCCATCACTCAATGAGCCCATCCCCCCTCCAGCAACCCTCAGTTTGTTCTCTGTCTTTGAGAGTCTCCTGTGGTTTGCCTCTCGGTTTTTATCATATTTTCCCTTTCCTCCCCTCCCCTCCCCTCCCCTCCCCTCCCCTCCCCTCCCCTCCCTTCCCCTCCCCTTCCCTTCCCCTCCCTTCCCCTGTGTTCATCTGTTGTGTTTCTCGAATCAAATGAATTCTCATGGAGTCGACACACTACAGACCTAGTACTTGGATTAGATCAGGAAATGGGTCTTTATGGCACCCTCAGACCCCTCTTTCTGCCACCGCACCAACCCCAGTCACAATCCATGCTAAAGGAAACCACCTTCTGACTTCTAACACTGTAGATTAATTTTGCCCATATTGACTGAATATCGATGAAATCATACAGTAGTACTCTTTTGCTCAATGTTATGTTTGAGAGCTTTATGTGTGTAGAAATGTCTTTATTCTCATTCCATTGTATGAATAAGCCACACGTACCCATTCTTCTGTGGATGGATATTTAGATTGTTGCCTCCTTGCAAGCAGCATAAATTGGGCTGGGATAAACACTTTTTTAACCTCTATTATTATTATTATCTTTCAGTATCTTCTACACCCAACGTGGGGCTTGAACTCACGACTCCGAGACCACGGGTTGCATGCTTTGGGCCACACTGGGTGGCTCAGTAAGTTAAGTGTCTGACTCTTGATTTCGGCTCGGGTCATGGTCTCACGGTTCATGAGTTTGAGCCCCACGTTGGATTCTGCACTGACAGTGCAGAGCCTGCTTGGGATTCTTTTCTGTCTGCCCCTCTCCCACTCACACACTCTCTCTCTTAAAAATAAATAAATAAACTTAAAAAAAAAAAAAGAAAAAAAAAGAGTCACACGCTCTACAGACTGAGCCAGCCAGGCATCCCCGGATGAACAGTCTTGTAGGTGTCACCTGATGATCACGTGTACGTATTTCTGTTAGGTATGTTTAGCTTATGTTTAGCCTTTGCAGACATTGCCTGAAAGGTTTCCAAATGGTTGTAGCAATTTGTATTCCCACCAGTCCTACGTCAAAGCTCCAGGGGCCCCACTCCTCATCAATGCTTAGCAGTATTCTATCTTTTCATTTGAGCCATTCTGATGGATGTGAGAAGACCCATTCTATTTTTAAGTTTATTTATTTATTTTGAGAGAGAAAGAGAGAGAGAGAGAGATTGCAAGTGTGGAAATGGCAGAGAGAGGGAAAGCCAGATCCCAAGCAGGCTCTGCACTCTTAGTGCAGAGCCTGACATGGGGCTCAAACTCACAAACCCCGAGATCATGACCTGAGCCAAGATCAGAAGTTGGACGCTTAACCAACTGAGCCACCCAGGCGCCCCAAGACCCATTCTATTGGATCACACGTGAAATGGTCACAAAGATAGACCAACTGTTAGGTTCCACATATTTCACAGGATTGGCCCCATGCAGATGGGGCTCTCTGACCACACTGCAATTAAGTTAGAAATCAGTAACGAAATACAGCTACATATATTGGGAAAAAGTGCATACACTTGGAAGTCATCAGAACTGAATGTGGACACAAACTGATATCCATATACAGAAATAATGTATCATGTCTGATACATTAGATACATTCTAACATTTCTGTTAGAAAAGAAGAAAATCCGGGCGCCTGGGTGGCTCAGTCGGTTAAGCATCTGACTTCGGCTCAGGTCATGATCTCACAGTCCGTGAGTTCGAGCCCCGCGTCGGGCTCTGTGCTGACAGCTCAGAGCCTGGAGCCTGCTTCCGATTCTGTGTCTCCCTCTCTCTCTGCCCCTCCCCCGTGCATGCTCTGTCTCTCTCTGTCCCAAAAATAAATAAACGTTGAAAAGATATTTAAAAAAAAAAAAAGAAAAAGAAAAGAAGAAAATCTCAAAATGAATGAACCAAACACTCAACTTTAGAATTTTAAAAGTCTGGGAAGGAAAGAGTAAGAGTAGAAACTTCTGAAAAGCAGGGAAAACAAAACAGAAAGTATTATCAAAGTCAATATCAATGTTTATGCCAGTAAGTTTGAAAACTTAGATAAAGTAGCAGGTAACATCCTGGAAAAAAAAAAAAAACACACAGTTTACCAAAACCGTCTTAGGGAGAAATAAAGAACGTGAGTAATCCTTTTTTTCTTACGTTTATTTTATTTATTTTGAGAGAGAGAGAGAGAGAGAGAGAGAGAGCGTGAGTGGGGGAGGAGCATAGGAGGGAGACAGAGAATCTCAAGCAGGCTCCACCTGTCAGCACGGACCCTGATGTGGAGCTCGATCCCACCAACAGTAAGATCGTGACCTGAGCCGAAATCAGGAGTCAGACACCGAACCGACTGAACCACCCAGGCACCCCTAGAACCTGAATAGTCCTATATTACCTGGAAAGATTTTTTTTTTTTTTTTAATATGGAACGCTTCATGAATTTGCACATCATCCTTGTGCAGAGGCCATGCTGGTCTTCTCTGTATCGCTACAGTCTCTCTCCGTCTTCAATAAACTCTGCTCTTACCTCCTCTCGGCTGCATTTTGGTTTTCATCCTGTATGAGACCAGGGACCCTTTTGGGCTGGTCTTTGTAGGACTCCCTCTGGGTCCTCAGGCCCAGCCAGCCTACATCGGTTGGAATAACGTCCCCCACAACCCGCCCCCCAAAGATGTCACTCCAGAACCTATACATTACCATTCATGGCAAAAGGGACTCTGAAGACATGATTAGGTTTCAGGACATGATCTTGGGTTATCCAGGTGATCCAGTCTGATCATTCAATCCTTTAACGTGGAGAACATTTTCTGGCTGGTTGAATGTGGACACACATTCAGGGAGTTGGTCAGGGAGACGTCACTCTGGAAGGGCCAGAGATGCAACATTACCGGCTTTGAAGATGGAGGACGGAGCCACAGCCAAGGGACACAGGCACCTCTAGAAGCTGGAAAAGTCAAGGAAATGGATTCTTCTCTAGTGACTCCAGAAGGAAGCACAACCCTGTCCACACCTTGATTTTAGTCCCGTGAGAGACAGAGTCAGATGTTTGGCCTCCAGAACTGTAAGATAATATATTTTTCTTGCTAAACCTCTAAAATTGTGGTATTTTTAACAACAAAATAAAGACCAAATACTATATATACCCAAAACAACAACTGTACAACCAATGTTATATTTAATTCCCTTTAAAATCCAACTGGACATAAGTTGCCTATTGTAAGTTGCCTGTAAGTTAGCATTGCGCTGAAGATCCAAACCAGGGTAGAAAGGCAAGAAAAAAGAAATAAAACATTGGAGGATTGGGAAGAGAGAAATAATTGCCAGTCTTTGCTGATGATATGAATATATGAGAATCTTAAAATAACTTATAGCTACATTATATTAGAATAAGAGTTTTTTTTTAAGCCTGGATACACGATCAATATATAAAAGTATATATCTGCATTTCTATATACAGCAACAATTTTTTAAAAGGTCTTTACAATATCAGAAATTAAGAAAAATGCAAGAAGGCGGGAAAGACGGAAGAGTTAATAACAAATCTAACAAAAGATGTGCAAGCCCTTTGCTGGAAACATCACAGAACTTTATTGAAAAGACATCAGAGATTAAAGAGGATCTAAATGAATGGACAGTGGACTATATTCTTGGATAAAAAGACAGTAACTGAAAGATGTCAGCTGTCCACCAATCGCTTTATAAATTCAACGCCATCCCAGTAAGAATTCCAAGAGTATTTTGTGTGAGCTCTGGCAAGCTGATTCTGACATTTCTCTGGAAAAGCTGAGGCTGCAAATAGCCAAGGTACTCCCGAAGAAAGTGGGAGACTTGCCTCCACCTGGTAAGGAAATTCGAAGGTGTGGTATTGATGCGGGCACGGAACAATAGTGTTGGATCAGGATAGAGACCAGAACCAAAGATAAGCGCTCATGGAAATTTGATTTCGGACAGAAGGGGGAACTGCAGACTAGTGGGGGATAAATGGATTCACCAACTGGTGCCGGGACAACTAATTAACCACATGGGGGAGAAATGAAATCGGATCCCTATCTCGACATACACAAAATTAATTCCCGGTGGATTGAAGACTTACATGTGAAATACAAAACTGTAAATAATTTAGAACACCATGTAAATGGACGTCTTTATGATCTTAAGATAGAAAAGAAGTTTGCACAAACTATAAAGACAAAAGCTGACAGATTCTACTCTATTAAAATTAAGAATTTCTGGGGGGCGCCTGGGTGGCTCAGTCAGTTAAGGGACCGACACTGGATCCCAGCTCAGGTCTTGACTTCAAGGTCCTGAGTTCAGGGCCCTTTTGGGTTCCACGCTGGGCATGGAGCCTACTGTAATTAATTAATTATTTAATTAATTAAAAATGAAAATTGAGAATTTCTGCCTATTGCAGATACCATAAAGAATAAAAAAGGCAAGCCACAATCCAGAAGAAGATACTTGTAACATATATGAATAATGGGGGTTTTTTTGTCTTTCTTTATTATTTATTTGAACAAAAACACAAGCAGTTCACTCATCTCTCCCCATTTCTTCTCATATAAAGGATTCCTACAAGTCAAAGAGATAAAAGCAAAAACCCAACAGAGAAATGAACAAAAGGTAATCATTACACAGAAGAAAAAACTATATGAAAAGACGCTTCATGAATAATCAGAAAAGTGCAAATTAAAATCTCCAGGAGATTCCATTTCATACCCACCAAATTGTCACTAATTTATTTGTTTTAAGATTTTATTTTTATTATTTTTTTATGTTTATTTTTGTGAGACAGAGACAGAGTACGAGCAGGGGAGGGGCAGAGAGAATGAGACACAGAATCCGAAGCGGGCTCCAGGCTCCGAGCTGTCGGCACAGAGCCCGACGCGGGGCTCGAACCCACCAACCTCGAGATCGTGACCTGAACCGAAGTCGGATGCTTAACTGACTGAGCCACCCAGGTGCCCCTTAAGATTTTATTCGAAAGTGACCTCTCTACCCAACATGCCACTGGAACTTACAAACCCAAGATCGAGAGTCACACGCTCCACCTACTAAGTCAGCCAGGTGCCCCTTGTTGGCACTAATTGAAAAGCTGGCCATGGGGCGCCTGGGTGGCTCAGTCGGTTAAGCGGCCGACTTCGGCTCAGGTCATGATTTCGCGGTCCGTGAGTTCGAGCCCCGCGTCGGGCTCTGTGCTGACAGCTCAGAGCCTGGAGCCTGTTTCGGATTCTGTGTCTCCCTTTCTCTGACCCTCCCCCGTTCATGCTTTGTCTCTCTCTGTCTCAAAAATAAATAAACGTTAAAAAAAAAAAAAAAAAGAAAAGCTGGCCAATGGCTAGTGCTCCCAGGATAGGAGACAGCGGTCACTCACTGGGCAAGGAGTGTAAGTGCCATAATCTTGGGAGACGGTGTAGCATTTCTGGGGGTGAGGATTCTTAACCTGGGGTACACAGATGGAACTCGGGGCCCGGGAAACTTCAATGGGGGAAGAAAACCTTACGTGTTTTCCCTAATTTCTAACTACAGCTTGGTATTTTCCTCTATGAGGAACCAAACCAAAGTAGTATTAGTCATGCCTGCGACTTCCACCAAATAAGTACAGGTTATCACATTATCACATTAGAATTGTTGCTGATATCTCAAAGTATCATTTATGCTCATCACGGCTTCAAAATTTGGGTAGTCATGGGGCGCCTGGGTGGCTCAATCAGTTAAGTGTTCCACTTGGGGTCAGGTCATGATCTCACAGTTCAAGGGTTTGAGCCCCACATCGGGCCCTGTGCTGACAGCTCGGAGCCTGGAGCCTGCTTCGGATTCTGTGTCTCCCTCTCTCTCTGCCCCTCCCCCACTCATGCTCTGTCTCTGTCTCTCTCTCTCTCTCTCTGTCAAAAATAAACATTAAAAATTAAAAAAAAAAAAAAAAGGGGGGGGGCCCTGGGTGGCTCAGTCAGGTAAGCGTCCTACTTCGGCTCAGGTCATGGTCTCACAGTTCAAGGGTTCAAGCCCTGCGTCGGGCTCTGTGCTGACAGCTGGGAGCCTGGAGCCCGCTTCGGATTCTGTGTTTCCCTCTCTCTCTGCCCCTCTCCTGTTCATGCTCTGTGTCTCTCTCTCAAAAATAAATAAAAATGTTTTAAAAAGAAGCCATTCAGGGGCGCCTGGGTGGCGCAGTCGGTTAAGCGTCCGACTTCAGCCAGGTCACGATCTCGCGGTCCGTGAGTTCGAGCCCCGCATCAGGCTCTGGGCTGATGGCTCAGAGCCTGGAGCCTGTTTCCGATTCTGTGTCTCCCTCTCTCTCTGCCCCTCCCCCGTTCATGCTCTGTCTCTCTCTGTCCCAAAAGTGAATAAACGTTGAAAAAAAAATTTAAAAAAAAAAAAAAAAAAAAAGAAGCCATTCAGAGAAAGATGTGGGTCCAGTGAGGCCCAGAGCCCTGACCCTGGCTGCAAGGGCCGTGTCCGTAGATGCCTCCTCAGTTACCCACGCTTTTGTTCTTGTCTTTGTTTTCTAGGACAATGAACTTTTCATTCTAATGCTAACGTTTTTTGAAAAAGACTTTCATTTTTATTTTATTTTTTTTAAAGTAATCTCTACCCCCAAACATGGGGCCCGAACTCACGACCCCAAGATCAAGGGTCGCACCCTCCTCCGACTGAGCCAGCCAGGCGCCCCTCCCACGTTCTTTTTAAGTCAAGTAAAAATTTCCAAGAGCGGGCTGAACTCAAAAACAGAATACGTCTTTAAAAAGAGAAGACCCGCGGACACGGTCACACGCAGAAGTGAAAAGGCAAAAATAAAGCAGTAGGGTTGTGAGGCCGGTGGGGCGATCTCATCTGGTTTGAGGATCATTGCCGCCGGCCCTGGGCTGGCTTGGGAACGTGAAACAGCCCCTTCGGGCTGCAGGAAGCAGAGAGGACGGTGGCGGTGGAGGCGTATGGTGGGCACAGTGAAGGCTTCCTCCAGGTGTCACGGGAGCCCCGGGCCTGGGGGCCTCAGGCTAGAGCTGGGATCCGGGGAGACGGGCCAGCTCCAGAAGGACCCCGCGCTAGGAGCGAACAGCGCGTGTCCAGGCCGGCTGCAAACAGGATTCCCTGTGGCCCCTTCCTGCTCACCTCACCCCCGGCCCTGCGCGCGGGGGACACTGGTGACTCACTGGTGTGACTTCGGTCCCCTTACTAAGGGCAGAGACAGGGAATTCCCTAAAAACAAAACAAAATAGACCAAAAAAAAAAAAAAAAAAACGTAAACAAAACGCTGAGATTATTCTTCAGGTGAGTATAATGTTCGCATCCCTTTGGGAACCAAGACCCTCGAATAGAGAGCACATCACCAGACTCTGGGAGGAGACCGTCGGCTACGCTAAAAATAAGACTTCACATTGAATGTTTCCCAGCTTAAGAAACGTACTTGCCTTTCACTGTGGGCTTTGATCCTTCCGACAATCCCACAGCGCAGCACAGACAGGTTCTTGACCTCCAAAGAGACGAGGGTTTCCTCCTTTTTACGATGGGTGACGACCTCAGCCCCTTGTGACGGGCTGCTGGCCTCGAGGATCCGGCCGACCGACGCGGCACACGAGTTTCTCCGCGCTGACGGGGAGCAAGGTCTCCAGACGACAGTGCGTCAAAACGAGGGGCGCAAAAGTGGAACAAACCGCACAATCCCTTTTGTATAAAGTGTGAAAGACCCGCCTCACCAAGCTCAGTGATCGGCGCACAGTAGGCGCTCGATAAGCCGTGTGGCCCCTTCCCGGTCCTACTCTTCAGCACCCGGGGAACGGACGGAAGCCTTTCCCAAATCATACGGAAAGACGGGTACCGACTCCCCCTTCGGAAGGGCAGGCTGGCGGCCGCTGCCCCAGACGGGCCCCAGGAACGGAGCCCGGCCGCCTCCTGCCCCGCGCTGGGCTGCGTCCTGCCAGGGAATTTTCTTTCCCAAGGGGGCTGAGCTCTGGGATAAAGCTTCATTTCTGGAGCCCCTGGCCTCCCTAGCCGTCCCGGAGAGCTGGGCAGACCCCAGGAGCTCTCGAAACTGCAGCTACTGTCGCTGAGGTTGTGTGGGCGGAGTGGTACCAAAGTCCCTCCGAGTTTGACCTCCGGTGACCCCAGGCCTGGGAGGCGCCATCCGGTCGGGCTGGGGGGGGGCACACTCCTCAACTCCAGGTACTTCCAAATGTAGCCAGCCTCCCCCCCACCGCCAAACTTCAGTGCCCAGGTTTGGTGTGCCTCCCCCCCAGCCTCCCACCCCCCCAACTTCCTGGAAGAAGGAGAGCAGGTGTGCTCAGCACAGAGCAGCAGCTAGAGAGGGTGGAGGCTTCACCTGCTATCACTGTGCCTAAAGCCATAATTCTTGACCAAGCCAGGAAAGGCCCGAGCCTTAGATAAGGCGCCCCGCGGTCCCTGCCCCAAACCCTGTCCGGAAAAACCCTTCACTACAACACCTGAGCTCTGATAAAGGCTCCCCGTAGAAGTGCTCTTTTCATCGTCGGCCATTCTAGAACCACCTTTTCTGGCTGCCCTGAGGGCAAAAAATGCAAAAAAAAAAAAAAAAAAACGTTTCCCTTCCTTTAGATCCCTCCAAAATTCCAGGGAGTTTATTCGGAGCTAGGGGCTGGCTGGTAAAACCCCAGTAACTTGGGAGAGTTTACAACTGCTCACTAGTAACATTTTCAGGTCGGTAATTTGGGACTTTCAAAGTCCCAGGTCTCTGGGTTTTCTTTCCTTAGTCAAAGTGTATCTTCTAGACCTGTCAGCTTCGTCCAGCTGATCTCTAAATTCACCCCACTCAACCCCAATCGCTCTCTCTGGCTCCCCACACAGAATCTCCATTTGACCTTGTGTTCAAGATGGGACAATTGTCCCAGAGGCCCCACTGCCTCCCCCTCCTGTGCCTGGAGCTTCCCATCCGGGGCCTGCAGCAGGCCTTCTCAGCAGGGCCTTTGAGCCAAGTAGGGTTGGGTCCCTCCTCCACGGCTCAGAGTCAGTTCCAGGCCTTGCCTCCCCAGCCTCACCTCCGAGTTCCCCCTCAACCGGCCCTCTTGCTGTCCCTCCACACCCTACACTCCTCCTGCCTCAGGCCCTTTGCATGTCTGGCTTCTCCTTCCTCAAATGCTAACAGATTTGCCTCGTGCACACCCAAGACTCCACATTTTCTGAGGTCCCCTTCCAGAGAGGACTTCTCTAACACGGCTGCAGAAAAAAACCCCATCGCTGCCTCCTTACCCCACTTTTCTTCTCAGAACACAAAGTCTCTCCTGCTGCCGTCTCTCCCCTAGCCGTCTCTTTACAGCTTCATCGTTTCCCAAAATGTAGTTACATATCTGCATTAAAAAAATGATCTGCCTTGCCTCCTAGCCCAGTGGTCAGCAAGCTGCAGCCCGAGGGCCAAATCCCCACCGCTCCCTGGATTTATGAGTTTTGTTGGACACAACCATCATCCCTGCCTCACGTGTGTCTTTTGTCTGTTTTGGTGCTACAAGGCCAGCTGAGTAACCGCGACGAGGCTTTGTGACCCACGTTTAAAATGGTTACCAGCTGGCCTTTCCAGAGAGTTTGCTGACAGCTGTTGTTTGCCAGAGGACGGAGAGGGGGAAAGGAACAGGAGGAAGAAAAGGTACCGCGCGATGAGGCTGTCTGCCTAGGTGCTGGCTCTACGTCAGTTGTGCGGAGCAGCTCAGCTCCCTGTGCAGAACCCCGAACTCCGTTCCGCCCCTCGGCCGGGCAGCACACGCCGGTCACGGGGAGACGGAAAAGCCAGGGGAACCTGCTGGGTCCTGGGAACAACCCAGGCGTCGCTCTGGCTCAGGCGCAGATGGATCTGCCTTCCTGGGCGGGCTCTCCTCGGGGACAGGGTGGCTGCCGGTGGCTCCAGGCGCCCTGCCCATCCTCCTGACCACTCGGCGGAGAGAACGCCGCCAGCAGGCTCGGCCGAGGCCCCGGGGTGGAGCAAGGCTGGCTGGTGGGCCCGGGCCCCTGGTGCCGGTCACCAGAGGAAGGGAAAACGGAGGCCGGGCCAGCCTCGGGAGGTTTTCACTTCCGCCTGAAGACTCCTTCTGCGACGTCAAAAGGAACTGGTCTACAAAAATTCACCATTACAGCCAACTTGGTTGGTATTTTTTAATAGCACGTTAATGATACGCAATTGACAAATGAGAGAACATCACGGCCTCTTAAATCCTTGCTTTTATGCCTTTCCTTCTTCTGCGACAAATGTGTTCACTATTCGTTCACCTCAGCAGCCGTATCAACAGCTAACAGCTGCAAGTGAGGCTGATCATGAACTTGATTTCACAAACAAAAAAGGGGAAACCAGAGATAAATGAAAACTATCAGGAGCTCGCTAAATGCCATCTATGGTGCAATCCAGGTTCAGGACCGTCGGGGGGGACACGAGGCAGGCGGGGAAGGCCCGTGCGGCTGCCGCCACCGGCCCACACCGCTGGGGGCAGTGACCACGATCCTCCGCACGGTGACGGCTCCTTTCGCTTAAAGTGAACACGGGGACAGTGACTGCGGACGGCCCGTTTCTCTAACTCCTTCTCGAAAGTTTCCGCTCTAATCCTTAAGCACGAGTGGGGCCCTCACTTGGTCAGCCACGTCCTTCCCGCTCAGCGCTTCAACAATTGCAAGAGCAAACTCGAAGCTGGTTCCAGGCCCGCGGCTCGTGAGGATCAGGCCGTCCTTCTCCACGCGGTTCTCGGAGTAGCTGTAATGACCTTCGGAGGAAGAACAAGAGAGGGTTACATCCGAACGGGCTCCGCTGGGAACACTATCACTCCGCCCTGCAATCCAAATCCCTGTTACCGCACAAGATGGGTCTCACAGAAATTTCCAAAAACCCCAAAACCAAACCCCACGACAAGGGCAGCTGGAGGAGGCGGCGGCGGCCCGGCCCCGCGCGGAGATGCTACGGCGGCGTGTGCAGCGGAGGGAGAGGAACTGACGGCCGCGGCGGAATGACACGAACACACGGAGGTCAAGTGCGGTTGCAGAAGACCTTGTAAGTGGGCAGGGCAGCGGGAGGGAGGCCGAGCGTTCACATTTCTGTCACCAACCAACGCTCAAGGGTCCACCCTGTGCACTGAAGGGGAAGCAGAAGGGGCCCCCCGAAACGTGCCGCTTTGGTACAGCGACTACTTTGGGCTGAAGGCACCGGACAAACGGCAACTGCAGGAGGAGGCTTTCTCTGAGCCCCCCTCGCCCCCGCCCTGCCTGAAGACAGGTCCTAAGGGACTCGGCCGTCGTGTCCCTTCCGGGAGCCCATCAGCCGGGGAGGATGGACTCTTGTCCCAGGAGACAGGAGACCAGAAGTGGACACCAGACAGACTCTGTCACAAACCATCCCACCTCCCATCTCGTCTCCCAAGGGCCCCTTCATCTTTCCTGAAAATCATTCAGGTCTCCTGAAAGGCCTAGGTCCCTGCTCCCCCTTCCCTACAGACTGCCTGTCACACAGACTCCTGTCACATGGACTCCCTGTCACACGGACTGCCTGCATCACGCACAGACTCTATCTCAAAAACAAACTAGCAAAAATAAGGGGCGCCTGGTGGCTCAGTCGGTTGGGCATCCGACTTCGGCTCAGGTCATGATCTCGCGATTCGTGGGTTCGAGCCCCACGTCGGGCTCTGTAGGGACAGCTCGGAGCCTGGAGCCTGCTTCGGATTCTGTGTCCCCCCCTCTCTCTGTCCCTCCCCAGCTCACCCTCTTTCTCTCCCTCTCTAATATAAATGAACATTTAAAAAAACATTAAAAAAAACAACTAGCAAAAACAACACAGAACACACAGGGAGGAGGAGGTGTGTGGAAGGAGAAACACCACTCATTTCTCAGGAACCACTTTCCTTCCGTATCCCCCGATTGGCTTTTGGGGGGAAATACAGTAAAACCAGCATATGCTTCTCCTATGTCCAAATTCAGTGGATGACGGGACATCTGGGCAGATCACAGCCACAAAGCTGGGAACCTTCAGCGTCAGCTCCCCAAGGCCTCCCCTTCCACACACATGGTCACCAAACCCTCCTAATGCACGGGCCACCCGGCCCGAAGTCCTCGGGAGCAGCCGCGCCCCCACGACCCGGCCCCCCAGCTCCCACTGCCCAGAAAGCTCTCACCTCCTCCAGCGCCCCTCAGAGGCGGCATCTGTGACCGCTCCCCGGATCAGGCCCCTGGATCGCACCACTGGGGCCCCCGGCACTGACAGGACGTGAAAATAGTGTGTCTCCTGCTTTACCGCCTGCCCTTTAAAAGGCCGGGCCCTCAGCCACCCCACGTGGCCTAGGACACTAACGGACCCACGGAGGTGCCCCCAAGCATCAGGTGAACGTTGCCTCCTCTCTGCATCTGCGGCCTTCACGCAGGATCTCCATGTTCCGGCCCTGCCTTCCACCTGTCCTTCCCTCCACTCTCTGCTCAGCACCACAAAAAAGGTCACCTTTCCAAAGTGCACGTCGGAGCTTATCCAGTTCTGCTCCCAGGAGAGGCCTTTGCCTACTTTCTCCAGCACCTAAAGGCGACTCTGTTCCACATCCCGGCAGGCACGCCCTCTGGGTCTGGCCTGCACAAAGACTGGACCAGAAGGAACCAAACGGGAGACCGGAAAGAACTTGCCATCCAGGTGGGAGCTCATGGTGACCTGGGTGGGGCCAGGGGTGACAGGGAAATGAAGGTGTGAGAAATCACGTAGAAAACAAAATGCCCACAACTCCGAGCAGGACTGAACACGGGGAGGTGGTGAAGAGAACTCCCAGCTGTCTGTCCTACAACTGGGTGGATGGTGGCACCACACCGAGACCAAGGACACAAAGAACAGACTGAGGGGAGGGGCCGAAGCCCACAAGGTTCCCCTGTCGCGCCGCCGCCCCTGAGACTAGTCTCCCCCTACTGCCAGACTCAGTGCCCGCACCACCGGGCTCTCCCATCAGATAGCTTGGGCTTGTTCCTTTTTCTGTTCTCAGAGCCACGGAGGAGCCCAGGAAATGCCTGTTCGACGTCTACAGACAGAAAATGGTCACCTGATCTAATGAGCCCCCTTACAGCAGAAGTGATCTGCTTCTGCCGTATTCACGAGCTTTAGAAACCACGCGATGATGTTCACGTCCTTTCCAAGTGGTGGAGACCTTCAGTAGATTAGGTCTTCCTGTCCTCGTTACAAATCCAGTCACCCGAGGGACGCCTGGGCGGCTCGGTCAGTTGAACATCTGACTCTGGCTCAGGTTATGACCTCACCGTTCGTGCTGACCGGGCAGAGCCTGCTTCGGATCCTCTGTCCCCCTCCATCTCTGTCCCTCCCTTGCTTGCCCTCTCTTTCGAAATTAAACAAACATTAAAAACAAAAATCGAGTCACCCACTGAAATAACGAAATACTGCACACGAACATCTTCCTAGCGGTCAGCCAGTTAAGCATCGGACTCCGGCTCAGATCATAATCTCCTGGTCTGTGGGTTCGAGCCCCGCCTCAGGCTCTAGGCTGACGGTGCGGAGCCGGTTTTGGATCCTGTGTCTCCCTCCCTGCCCCTCCCCTGCTCTCTCTCTCTCAAAAATAAACAGACACTGAAAGACAAATTTCCTAGTTACCCTGCCGCAGAGGAAGAGCATCTCTGGGTTGACGTCTAACCTCATTTACTGACGGCTGAACCAGGCCGAGACATCTTCAGATGCCCAACCAGGAAACCCACTGGGTCTCGTCTTCCAGGGTGGCGAGATGCACGGCCTGGACTGGGGCTGGGTGAGGCCATTTCTGAATGGCTCGCTGAACGCTCTCTTCGTGGGTAAAGTATTACAACCACGGCTTGCACCAGTTACAGACAATTCAAGGTTCCAGGACTCTTTTCACAATTCCAGCCCGAAGAGCAGGTCTACGCTCGCCGGCTACCTCCACCTAGCGGCGACGCCGGACAAGGACACCGCGCGCCCCAGGGCTGCGAGGCAGGTGGGCACGCCTCAGCCGACTTGGATTCACGAACTCTGCAAATCCACACCCCATGGTCCACTGGCACAAAGCATTAGTTGCCGACTTCTTTTTAATTTTAACCAAACACTCCAGAGCCAGGAAGGAAGGCTCTTCAGAGCAGCAGCAGCCAAGGGAGCCTAGACATGAGGGGTCGGCACCTAATGGCTGCTTTTTATTGGTCAGTGGCTCCTCAAGAGAGTAGTTGCTGGAGAGACCCGAAGTCCCCGAGAGCCCGAGACATTCACTATCTTGCCCGTTAAGAAAAGTCACCGACCTCTGGGAATGGCAGCCCTGGGTTCCAATTCCAGGTCTGCCATTTAGTAGCTGTCCCATGTCGCTAAACCTCGCCTTTCTCTTCTGTAAAATGGGGTTGACACCAACCCCCCGGGGCTGCCACGGGAGTCCGATCAAGTGGAAGGCCCGGACAGAGCGGTGGTGTCACTCAGCAGGCAGCAGCCGGGGGAGGACGGCCGTTCACCGCCGTGTTCCCAGCGCTCGGCCGGGAGCCGGGACCGACCGGCCCTCCGCCCCCTGCGCGGGCTCGCGCCAGGCCACGTTCTGGGTGCGTCACACACACTGACTCACGGGGCCTGTCAACGACCCTGTGAGGCGAGGGCTACTGATATCCTTAGGTGTCAGGATGGAAACCGGGGCCGGGAGGGGGAAGGAGCCCGCCCACGGCCGGCCCCACACTGCCTGGCCCAGGGGCACAGCCCTTCACTGCTCACCTTCGTGACGGGGGGCTTCAGGTGCTTTCGAGAATAGACACGTAGGAAGCGAAAAGACTATTAAAGTAACAATTTCTTCATTTAAAAACTGAGACACGGGAGGACTGCGTCCTTCAGACCGGATTGCTTATGTGAGTAAAAGTTTCACGCCGCTCTGCCAGGTACGTGAGGAAGACCAGGGCCCCCAGAGTGATTACGGCCTCGCTCCTCAGGCGCCCTGAGAGGGCAGATACTCAACCGGTCTTTCCCCACAGGAGGACTCACCGGCTGAACCCAGCACCTCGTAACTTGACGTGCGCGGGAGCCACGCCGGGACAGAGGCGGGCCCAAGCTCCGGCCCGACTCCGGGCAAGCGGCCCGGCCTCCGGGAGCCGGTGTCCTCTTCCGGGAAGCCGACAGCTGCCTCGCTGGGCACCGGGGCCCGGGCGGCTCCGTGGAGATCACGCCCGCGAGTGCACCTGACCAGCGCCGAGAGTTAACGACCTGAGCTCTCCTGTTCCCAACCCACCTCCCTGTTCTTGAGGCAGGAAAACGGACACAACAGATCCACATTCGGATAAAGGAGGAACGCGGCCGACTGGACGCGTCCCCTCCCAACATGTCGTAACCACTAAAGGAAGCCTGATTCCGATCTTTCCGACTCTCTAAAACCCGTCCGTTAGCCCACGTTAGAAATGCCCGGCAGCCAGAGCCCTCTGTAAAAAAACCCCACTTTTCACATAGATGGTTTTATCGACAACTGAGGATCTAGCAGCTCCAAAAAAGTGATAAGATATTTAAGACGATACTACCTTGGATCATGTTTGAAAATATTCTGAACATCCAACACCAAGAGCAAACCCGGACGTAAATGACGGATTTGAGGTGGTGATGCCGTGTCCGTGCAGATTCATCGACTGTGACAAAGGTACCCCTCTGGTGAGGGAGAGGAAGGCGAGGGAGACCGTGTGTGCAGGCAGGGCGTGCGGGAGGCCTGCACTTTCGGCTCCATTTTGCAGCGAGCCTAACACTGCTCTAAAAAGCAGCACCTCTTCGTTAAAGACAAAGCAACAGGGGCGCCTGAGTGGCTCAGTCGGTCGAGCGGGTCAGGATCTCACGGCTCATTAGTTCGAGCCCCACATCGGGCTCTGGGCCGACGGCTCGGAGCCCGGAGCCGGCCTCGGATTCTGCGTCTCCCTCCGTCTGCCCCTCTGCCGCTTGCGCTCTGTCTCTCGCGTTGTCTCAAAAATAAACAAACATTAAAAAAAAAGACAAAGCAACACCGTGCAAATGCGCCACCCGGCCCGGCCGTGAGAAGATGACGAGGAGATGTTACCCGCCTACTTTGTGTGAGGTCAGAATGAGCCTCGAGTGGGGCTGAGACCGGGGACAAAATCTACCGCTGCCTGTTTCCCAATCAGCTGCCACCATTATTGTTTCCTCTTCCAGTCCGTTCGCTGGTGTTTGGCTGGCGATGTTTCACACACGGCCAGCCTCCCGGTTTCCTTGCTGGCTCCATGCCAGCCGAACCACTTCTGGCTTCTAACTGGAAATTTCAGACGCTCTTGCAATCATCCACAACAGTGTGTAGTCTTCTTTCTCTCTGCAAGTTCCAGAGTCTCTGTCTCTCTGGTGCGTGCACTCCAGGGACAGATGGCAGAGGGAGAAGCCACCTGTCTGGCAAAAGACACTACCTGGCTGGTGTTCCGAGTGTCACGCTGAGAAGCCGTGGCTGTTACTGAGGGAGCATCGTCACACAGTTGTGCGTTTACGTGGCTGGTTACACTGCGCTGTCGTAAATTGCACGTTGCCTTCTGGTTTTAAATTCGACGTGTGTGTCCTGTGTCTGTAAGCCGTTCCCTCCCGGAGGACAGAGACCATGGCAGGCTCTGCACTGTGAGCGCAGAGACCGATCCAGGCCTCGAACTCCTGAGCCGTGAGCTCAGGACCTGAGTTGAGATCAAGAGTCCTACACTGAACAGACTGAGCCACCCAGGCGCCCCAATGGCGTGCTTCTTTTACAGCGTCTGAGTAAGTAACCGGTCACGCAAAGAATTAAAGAAATACCTGACAGATTACTCTCCTGCCCCCAGAAAAGGATACAATCTTAGGTTTAAAAAGCAAGATGCAAGGGTGCCTGGGGGGCTCAGTCAGTTGAGCATCCAACTTTTGATCTCTGTTCAGGTTGTGATCCCAGGGTCGTGGGAACGAACCAGTGTCAGGCCCCATGCTGGGAGTGGAGCCTGCTTAAGATTCTCTCTCCCCCGCTCTGCCGCTTCCCCGTTTGCACTCTCTCTCTTTCCCTCTCTCTCAAAAAAAAAAAAAAGTTGCAGAGCAATATATTTAACAGACTTCATTTGAATAAAATTATTAAACTACAAAGGATAATGAGTGTATGTGGAGAAAATTCTAGAGTTACACAAGAAACTTTCTAACAGAAATTACCTCTGAAAAGCAGAAAGGGGGTGAGGAAGAAAGAGAAAACGCAAATTCATGTTTTTACTTCACCCCTCTTTTGCACTGTTTGCACTTTTTACCATGAATAGAAATTGTTTTCATAAAAACAAATGAAACTTAACAGTCTAGCTGGTATTTATGAAAGAAACATGTCACCTAAGGAACAGACCTGCCACCCAGGGAGAGAGCAACATTCACTTTACTTTGGACTGTGGGCAAAAGGGCATCTTCTGAAATTGCTGTCGAGGTTTGAAGTTTACCCTCAAGTGTCTGGCAAGGTGGTAAAAACCCGAGTCAGCCTGGCATTTCATAACCACGCCCATCCAGGACGACCGGGGCTCCGGCTGGCCTCTGCTCGTCAGCCCTTGTGCCCCGTCAGGGCACACACACGGGCACACGCGCCACCTCCCCCCACCGCTCGCTCCCTCTCCGGCTGCGACACCGGCAAAGCAGGTGAGGAACACGCCATGCCTCAACCCGCGGAGAGTCCCTCTACGGAAGGTGACCAGGCGGGACACAAAGCTGAGTCACAGCTTTCTGAGAAGGTCTTTCCGTACATGAAAACAGAAGCACAGGGGTGCCTGGGCGGCTCGGCAGGTTAAGCGTCTGACTCTTGGTTTCGGCTCAGGCCATGGGTTCGAGCCCCGTGTCGGGCTCCGCACTGCTGGTGTGGCGCCTGTGGGGATTCTGTCTCTCCCTCTCTCCCTGCCCCTCCACCACTCACTCTACCTCTCTCAAGAAAAACTTTAAAAGGATGCTTTACATAAAATATAAGCATATACTTACTCCCATTCATCATTTTGTCTTTAGCAAGCGGGTGTGTCGTAACTTTGCTTCCAAAACCTATTTCATGAGCCAAGAGAGCCGTAGGACCTAAGAAGAAGATTAATAAAAAGAATTAAGCGTGGATATAAAAAAACTAATGGTTTAAAAATTGCAACGGAAGAATTTTTCAAAACCAGGAGGCTCTCACCTAACATATCCTGATGATTCTGAAATTAAACACCTTTTAGTATGAGAGGCACGGTTTGTTTCTAATAAACCATCTGCTGAGCACATCTGGCAGAAGTGTACAAACTCAAAATCCTTCACCAGCCATCTCACCAAATGATACGGAGCAGCGTCAGATAAACAGTGTGTGGTCCCTCAAGGAACTGCAGGCAAGCCTGCCGGGGATTCCCGGAGGGGAGACCGCCAAGGCCTTACTCTCGGCAAATGGAAGATTTAGTCACACACTACAGGCAGCTGGCACTCTCCAAACTTCTGGACTTGACTGCTACTTCACAGACTCATTTTGGTTTTCTACTTAAAAATGAGCACTCACTCATCCGTCTATCCATCCGTACATCCCAGGTGACTAGGACACTGTCCAGCCCTGAAGAAGATACACCTGTGAAATGCCCAGAAATCTGGAGACATAAAGGCACCAGCGTTTCTTTATTAATAACTACTAAAGACCACGCACAGATGTCCCCTTCTGATCCTCTAAAATACGCGGTTGCCAACAGGAGATTTTGATCCAAATGTATTCACTGAAAATGGTCAATTTCATGGAGAATCGCAACCATATTTTGTATGTAATGTTTCTCAGATAAGGACTACAACAAAGACATTTTATGACTTTGTCATGTTACCTTGAAAGTATAAAAAAAAAAAAATTCTACCTTTTTTCTCTAAGCCTCACGTCACACCTAGAAAAACATGCTTCAGAACAGCAACGCGACCCTCAAAACAGGTCAGGATGCAACGCCGTGGCCGGGACCCGAGGACAGAGCCCGTACGCTTCAGCTTCAGCCACCCCGCCCACCTGCTCTGACCTTTCATTTTTCAACCCGGTTCCAAGGAAAAGGGAGCTACAGACTACACCTGCCGGCTAGATCACAGCAGCTGCACACAGGAAGATCGACAAATACTGCTTAATTACATAAGCTTTCCACCTGACAGGCCAATCCCGATTTATATCTCCTAAATCAAAGTCCTCAGATAGATCTGATGTCCCTCTCAC
The DNA here is from genome assembly GCF_028749965.1 of Puma concolor. Lineage (NCBI taxonomy): Eukaryota > Metazoa > Chordata > Mammalia > Carnivora > Felidae > Puma > Puma concolor. Next base: position 5,528,712 of record NC_141674.1, on the reverse strand, counting down.
CTTATTTTTACCCCATGTACGAGACAGCTATGTATGGTGGCAAATTTTAAGTCTGTAAAGACTGAATAATTACCACTCAATATTTATGTGAATGGACTCATCAGTTTCCCTTAATTCTTACACTGTAAGATGTTAAGAAGTAAGTAAGTACCTACATGATCTTGTATTTTATGAAAGCAAACCTCCAGAGGTGACCGTACAGTGAGGAGAACAATCGCTCGTACGTAAGTTAGAAATTTTTAGGCTGTTCCCTTCAGTTGATGAAACTGCTGCCTACGGTAATGTTAATAAATTTACGTTTCGGCCAAACGTAGGACTTTAGTGATGGCTTATTCACCCTGATAAGCCCATAATTTCTGCTTTCTGGAGCTTAAGATTCCTATTTGGAGAATTCGAGAAGAAATATTTAACTCCCACTACTTGAGATTCTGGCAGATGAAAATACTGCTGCGTGTATGCGGGGATCCGGCTCTGAGCCCGAGCCGAGAGCAGAGGGCACCGCGGCGGGAGCCCCTGGGCAGCCAAGACACTACGGCCAACAGCGCCACCGTGTGGTGACTCACGCAGACAACACCTCGGTCACCCCAGCTCCTCCAAGCCCTTGCAGGTTGTACCTGGACCCAGTCTCCAGGCTCCTTTCCCTCCAGACCCAGAGTGAATCTCATTTTACTTTCTTATCCAGATAGTCTGCCCTCCAGTTTCTGTCTCAAGCACTCAGTACTCGGGGCTAAGCCAACAGTCTTTCAGTTCAGTAAGCAGCCCCCGCTTCCTAACTGCGACACTGAAGAACCACCTTATTTTTCTCCACACTTCCTACTTTCTGCAGCACCAGAAGGCCAGGCAGCACAGGATATTCAATGATACAAACACCGTATTAGAGCGCTGTTTATGTCAACAGCGATTTAAAGGATTCTAAAGTCTAAGCTCCTTAAAACGGCATTCGAGCTGCCTGAGCACAAAACAGTGAACCAGATACTGCCAATCATCCAGCCACCTCAGTGATACAAAAGGACAAACCCACGTGTGGTTTTTCCTTTCAGCCGACTCATAAGGGAACAAATCCAGACCAGACTCTTCCTTAGGTTAGAGAACCTAAGAATGAGGCCGTGGCCAGGGGCCGAGAGTGACTGGACCAAGTCCTCGTACATCGAAGAGGACCTGGGACCCCCACCCAGAGAGAGGCACCTGCGCGGGCGGTAGGGACCGCAGGGTCCTCCGGCGAGGACAGACCTGGGCCCCCAGGGCAGGTCAAGGGGCTGGTGCTGCCTGGAACCCAAGGACAGGGCCTGCCAGGGTGGTCACCTCTGTGGTCCCTCCCAGGCTCCAATGCAGGGGTCCTCGAACATCCGGGTCTTTAGGAACCCCCCTGAGCTTTTACGTGAGTTACATCTACCTGTAACTGCCGCGTTAGAAGTCAGAAATTACAACTGGGACATTTTTACGACACAAGAATGCAGGAGCACGTGTACCACACCCCAATGGTGGCATCATCACACTCTCCATAAGGAAAAGGACAAATAACATCAGTATCTGCTTTCACCTTATGACGCCTTTGAAAGAGCTCTGAGAACGTCTGCTGTAACGCCAAGTCCCCAGGGTCCCCGACTTATAACTTCTTTAACAGATCCACTGTACTGAACAAAACACTGTGTCATCTTATCAAACCATCCATCTAGTCATTGATTTACTTGCTCTTTTGACAAATGTCCCAGAAAGACCTATAACAAAGAATTGCACTCTGGAAAGATGCAAGATGGCGGGACATCATGCTACTGGAGCATTAAGAACGGATTTCACGGTGGTTCCAGAAAAGAAAGTATTACTGACTTCCAAGGATGTGGGGACATCCAGGAAGCACGAACAACCTTCTTCTTCTAACTTACGTGACAGACAGTACAGTGCCCGAAACCAAACATTCCACGCTGAGGACCAGGCGGAAAGCACCCGAGGCCTCGGAACCCGCAGGGCAGGCACAGGACAGAGCTGTTAACGTTCACGTCTGACCAATTCTTGCTGACTGGTGCTGGCAGACCTAGTTTCTGGCATAGAGATTTGCTGTAACCAGCTGTTTACTGAATTTCAGAGGGCGTTATTTTCCTCAGAGGTCAACCAAAGACGGAAAACATGTAGTTTCACAGAACGCAGACCAAAAAGCACAGAGAAGCAGAAAAGAGAGCTGTACCCATTCCTGAAATGACACTGAGTTCATGCCGCCCAAACTAAATATGCCCATACAGATGCCCTGCACGCTCTGTGAAGGGAAAGAAGTATCTGGAACAAAATCTCGCAATTCAAGGCTACCCCATCACGTATTTTTGGGAGAAACCCAACAACACATTTTAACACAGGATGGTTCCGCACGTTACCTGCACAGATAGCGGCAATAAGGCCCTTCCTTTTTTCTTGTTCCTTCAGTATCTCTTTCACAGCAGCAGACTATTCAAAGAAAACCCAAACACATCAAGTTATCATTAAGCCACAGCCAGTGGCCAGCTGGAAACTGGGAGAGAATCTGCTTTTAGTTTAAAATGCAAGATCTTCAATCTATTTTCTAATAGTATTTCTAAATCATTAATAGAAAAATTCTCAAATTCATAGTTTCTACATTTTTAAACCTAATCAAGGTGTTTGTTACAGGAGAAGGGCATTCTTTTCTTAAAGGTGTTTAAAGATGAGACGAGAAAAGCAATTCCCCTTGGGCACGCTGACCCCTGCCGCTTTGTGCTCCGCGGAGAAAGCAGAAGGGGGGGGGGGGGGGGGGGGACATGTGGTGTCTGGAGCGTTTTCAGAAGGCAGAGCCAGGAACAGGGCCCGGCAGAGTCCCAAACGTCTGATTCCACCTGCCTTGCGCGCTGCTGTCTCTTGCCCCTCCCTCCCCCTCTCTTCCCACAGGTGGACTCGATGGAAGACTTCGATGAAGAAGCAGGGGCCTATTCCGATGCCATTTTCATGCAAGCTGGCATTTCCAGCCTCTGCAGCCCCCCCGCAGCCCTAGTGTTGAGCAGACAGCCAGTCTCTTATCTTTCTATGCTTAAACCTTCATAAGACACAAAATCAGGTTCATTTTTCTACTGTGGGGGAGGAAAAAAGAAGTCTTAGATTCGGACTGTATTCACAGAGTCTGTTCCCAAATTAACCGTTCCACCAATTCTGCTCACTCATATAGTTAATGTCATTAGGGATGTTTTTCCTAAATAAGCTACAACACCATTTTGTTCACTTCACCTGTTTCTAGTTTACTCCCAGCCTCCTTCCTGAAATATTTTAGTAACAACAAGACCAACAGAACACGGGCAGATGCTGAAGTACTTCCTTTACACGGTTTTTACCTCAGATAAGTTCTGTGCACCCAGGTTACCTCCCGGCAGAACCACTACGTCGTAAGGTCCCTGCAGTTTAAAAACAAAACAAAAAAAGTAAACAAACACTTTTCATCTGAGATGTGCACCAAAGTGATAGTCCGATAATACTTTCACGTTTTAAATGTGGGTCATAGCAAAAAACTGTTCGTGGAAGCACAGCTAAACAAATTAAGATATAGATCTCTATGATGGATTGTTGTTGTAACTAGCAAAAAATCTGAATATAGTAACAGGAAAGGATGCCCGTGTTGCAGGATTACAGGGGTAGCATGATCTCATTCTTATAAAAAGGGAGGAAAAAAAGGGGGCGCTTGACTGGCTCAGTCGGTGGAGCACGAGACTCTGGATCTCGGGGTTGTGAGTTCGGGCCCCATGTTGAGCGTAGAGCTCACTTAAAAAAAAAAAAAAACGCAGATGTGTGTGTATGTCCCTGACACACACGGGGTCTACAGGTACCCACACACGGAAGAGAGCTCAGCTGCTAATGAGATGTGGTGTGGGTTGGTGGGGCGAGGACGATGAGAACGGGGACATTTAACATTTCCACTCTGTAGGTATACACGGTCTACACGCATTATTTTTTCAACGATAATGTGCACAGTAATAAAATTAAAAGAACAATTTCAAGTAAAATGCACAGAAAAAGGTTTTTTACCTCTATGAAAAATGAAACTTAGGGGAGAATAATGATACAGTATTTTAGTATCCCAAACACCTAACATCCTACAAATCTGCTGATTCCAAACTTGATTCAATTCATGAAATGGAATTTGATGTAACAATACTTTAAGATGTTAAAAAAATTTTTCAAAAGTTTAGTCATTAGCATTTTAAAAACTTAGTACATACTTAGTGCAACATATACTACTCAGAATTACTCAAGACTATGAACACTCCGTTTTCAAACCAAGCAAAACTACCAACTAAACAAAGTGTGTGAAGTACAGAATTTCTTTCACTCCTTTTAGAATCTGATAAACAGACACAAAAGGTAACCACGGTTCTAAAATACCCAGACACCACAAGATGAAAAAGACCAGAGAAGAGCGAGTGTTTACTTCTACTCGGCCACTCGAAACATGCCATTTAGAATGTTTTCAGCAATTTTTATGTAAATACCAACATTCCTGTACCCCACAATCTGGCACTGAAATAGGTGAATTTATTAGGAAGGAATAAACTTTTCTCTATGCATCTGAGGCCAGCTGAGCATGGGAATCATGCTCCGGGTTCCTCAGCAGGGCACAAGTGGCCGTCCATGAGCTGCCTCCACTTTTTTTTCTGCCACATCTATGCCCTGAGAGCACAGAGCCCACACCCCTATCACACTGGCCATTAAGCAATGAACTACATGAAAGGGTGTGCAAAAGCATCTGTGCACATGTGGGTGAGCTTGCGTCTGAGGACAGGGCCCTCAGCTCTTGACAGATTCCCCGGTGTTAGCTGCCACCAAAGGTAACTGTCAACATAAAGTGACACTATTTAACAACAATTCTTAATGCTCCCTTAATCACACCACTAATCAACTACGAGCTGTTCACATAAAATGAATCACATAACTATGTCTGGGACACTGAAAAAGGAAAGGCAAAAAGGAACTTTTGCATAAAGAATAAGAAATGAGGGGCGCCTGGGTGGCTCAGTCGGTTATGCGTCCGACTTAGGCTCAGGTCATGACCTCACCTGCTTCGGATGCTGTGACTCCCTCTCTCTCTGCCCCTCCCCTGCTCACATTCTGTCTCTCTCTCTCTCAAAAGTAAATAAACATTTTTAAAAAAAGAAGAAATGAACAGGAAATGTGGCAGGTGATTCCTTCTATCAGGTACGTCATAACAGGAGGCTAAGCTGCCTGCGAGGCCAGAAGAATCCTGATGAAAACGTCCCACCCCCCCACCCCCCAGCCAGCACAGGCAGTAGGGAACTGCCAGATTCCATGGATACAAAAAAGGGAGAGTCCCTGACTTCCCAGGGCTTATTATAGTGGGGAAGACATCCAAGCAAAGTAACTTTCTTAAAATAAGTCTGTGCTCACAGCCTTAGATGTAGTCAAAAGACATTTCAAGAAACTGACAAAGAAGGCACAGAAAGGAGTAATTCCAGGTATGGAGAACAAACCTCTTTTTTTGCATCTTCCAGACTGGCATCCGGACAAATGAGAACATCTCGGCTACACTGTACCGGGTCTTTCCCAGCCAGACCCGCAACGGTGACTTTAATCTAGGAGAAAGACATCATCACATTTAACACTGAAACATAAATCTAGAGTAACACTTTTCACAGCTGCTGTGTTTTAAAATAACTTGGCAGGAAATACTGCGACAAAACCATGCTGCCTTGCAGCCAGTAAGTTAGCTAAATATATTTAATAACCAGGTCTGTCCCGGTTTGCCTGAGACAGTCCTGATTTACAGATGCTGTCCCGGGACCCTGTCTGGTGAGTGTCCTTTCTCCCACAAGTGTCCTTTCTGGTTTGGGCGACAATTACATGATCATCCTGTTAATAATCCATCTTACAAAGTTACTGTTGTCATTTAAGTGTCATGGAATTTTCTGAAGATACAAAGACAAGTCAAAACAATGAAATCCTACTTCAGCTTGCAAAAATGTACAAAGTTGACATAAGCAAGAACTGGTACCAGCAACATGGCAATTTTCCTACACTGCTGGTGGGTCCACATGTTGGTACTTTGGGGAGTTGACAAAATCTGGTAAGGCCAACTATGGGCTGTCCTTTGGCCTAACAATTCCACTCTCAGTCACAAAACCTGGAAAAACTTCCACACATTTGCATAAAGAAACCCGTACGAGAATATTCCAGAACCGAAATGGCACAAAACTGGAACAGAGCAGACTGCAGCATATGCGTACAGCATAATACTAAGCAGCAATTTTAAATAAACGAAGTGCATCTGTGTGGCTTCACTTATGGGAACCAGAGAAATGAAGGTAACAGACCCTGGGACCAGACTGCTAGGGTCTGAGTACCGGCTCTTCTCCTAAGTCTACAATGTCGACACTTCATCTAGTGTCGTTGTGCCTCGGTTTCTTCAGTTGTACAATGAGAATGGCAATAACTCACAGGGCTGTTGGAAGAGTTAAACAAGTTTACGTTAAGTACTTAGAATGACACCTAGCATCAGTAAATGCTATTTAAGTGCTCACTATGGATGCATATATGCATACACACATACACACACACACACACAGAGACACGTGCAAAATGCAGCTGCAGTTTAATGCTACTTTGAAGACATGCATGGGATGGACACACACCAGTGAGGGGACAGAGCTATCTCTGGGGCAAGAAGGGGAATAGTATTGGGGAAATTTACAAAGAGGGCTGTGTAATGCTTTATTTGTTTTAAGCACCTGTTCCTAAAGGGGCACCTGGGTGGCTCAGTCAGCCGACCATCCGACTTTTGATTTCAGCTCAGGTCACGATCTCTCGGTTCACGGGCTCAAGCCCCACACTGGGCTTTGCGCTGATAGCACACGGAGCCTGCTTGGAATTCTCTCTCTCCTCCCTCTCTACCTGCTCACATATGCACGTGCTCTCTCTCTCAAAATAAATAAACAACAAAAAAAACTGTTTTAAAGCATCTATTCCTCTGGAAGTGGGTCTAAAAGAAACATGGCAAAATACTAACATGTACTAAACGTGGGCAGTGAATAAACAGGTAATTGTTATTATACAGTCTTCTGTATTTGTGGGTGTTTGAAATATTTTATAAAGTACACTGAATATTATTTTATTCAAAATGACTTCAAAACCCAAAAATTTTGAAAAAGGTAGAAGACATCAGGGGACTTACTCCGGCTCGCCTCATGACATCTACAGGAATGACTGTCTCCATCTCCTCTGCTCCTTTGGCCAGGATGACCAGAGCTCTTTTGGAAGCCATTTTTGTGTTGTACTTTTTAAAGACTTAATTAAAAAAAAAAAAAAAAAAAAAAGAATTAAAAAAAACTTCCATTGCAACCCTAAAGCAGCCAGAACCTTTAAGCTTAGTAACATTTTTAAGCAGGGTAACTAGGTGCCTCTTAGGGGAAAAGTTCGGAGAGACAAACATTTAAAAAAAAAAAAAAAAGCACCTTAGGTTAATATTGGTTTACACAGAATTTCAACGGCTGGATTTCTGAGAGAACACAGTAAGGTTGCTAATACGTGATAGTACCACTCGGATTTCCTTCGACCATATTTTTTAAAAACCCAGGATACAGTAACACACAGGCCTTGCATTTCACACAAAGTAGGGAGATAGTTTTCTTTTTGTTAGCACTATTTCAGAGGAACGACTAAACTTAAATTTCACGGGGAAAGCTGCACACAGTCTTTGGCAATTAGCCGGTGAGATTTTTGGAGGGGATTTTTTTTTAAGTTCCAATAACTGTACGAAAAATTCTGGAAAGTTAACGGTGTTAAATATTTTATCACACTCTTTGATGACGCAGAAAGATGGGAATCCCCCACTACATTCAACCCAACTGGATTCTCTCTCTGCACTTTGCCCTCTCGTTGCAAATGGCAGCTAGCTAAGCAAGGGTCTGGATAGTTCTTAGCCTGTTCTTTTTCTGCAGCTTGTTGCCCATGCAAATCAGAAGCTGATAAATGCACTCCCACAAACACAGCACTGGCCAGTTCCAAACTGCCGGACACCCTGCACACAATCCTGGAGGGTCCGAGGTCGCCCCGTGCGCTCCTGGCCGAAGGCCGCCCGTTCCGCAGACGCGGCGGGGCCTCGTCCCTCGGCGCCCCCTTCCGAAGCCCGCGCCGGGATGCCCGCGGCCCCTTCGCCACCCTCAGCGCTCCCCAGACCCCGACCCGAACCTCGACTCTGCCCAATCCCGCGTCGGGGACGACCGAACGGAACCAGAACCGGACTAAACGGGTCGCACGCACACACGTACGCCCGTCGCCAGGGTTCACGCCCTCAGCCCCGCACTGCGCAGACGCGCGCCCCCCGGCTTCACGTCCTGCCCCGCCTCCCCGGTACTGCGCAGGCGCCCGCCGCGCAGACTTCACGTCTTCCCCCCCCACCCCCTGCCCGCCTCACAGCCCTATAATGCGCAGGCGCACGACGCCCAGCTTCTTGTTCTGCCCCCCCCCCCCCCCCTCCCCCCCGGTATTGCGCAGACGCCCGCCGCCCAGGTCCCCACTTCCTCCTCAGCTCTGAGCTGCACCGACTCGAGCGGCTCGCTCGCTTACGTCACATCCGGCCGAGCCCACCTTGCACCGTTGCGGGGTACGGCTCGCCTTTCCGCGCCCTGACTCTGCGTCTAGGGGACGTCTTCAGTTGGAGCACCCAACGCGAGGAGAGTCCCGTGGGCTCACGCGTGCTCACGGAATCTCCCCCGCCCCGAGTGGCGCGGTCTGGCCTGCCCTCGGCGCCGCTCGAGTTAACTCGCTTTTCCCCACGGGCCGGAGGCGCCCGGCGGGACTCCTTCGGGAGCTGTGGCGGTTTGCTTTAAACGTGCGTTTTCCTGGAGTGGAGTTGTGCCTTCACGCTTCTGTGCACTTGGCTTTCCTTTCTTGGAGGGCCTGCCCGTGTTCCCCTCCCCCCGCACCCCCCACCTGTTCCCGACCTCGTCGCCCCAGGGCGGGCTGCAGGTCCTCGGTCTCTGGCGACTCTTAGCATTATTTGCATGCGGTAATTTCACGTGTGCTAGTTTCTCGAAACTTTTTTTTCTAAAGATCCCAGGGTGTGGAGCCCTGCTGAGCACAGTGATCTGACAGCCCCTTTAATGACATCTGTTTAAGTTACAATCTCAGATTTCGTTTTTACAAATATGAATTGAATACTGACGCTTTTCCCAAAGTTTTTATTTATTTTGAGAGAATCCCAAGGAGGCTCTGCACTGTCAGGCAGAGCCTGAGCCTGATGCGGGCCTCGAACTCCTAAACCATGGGATCATGACCAGAGCCAGAACCAAAAGCCAGATGCTTAACCGACAGAGCCGCCCAGGCGCACCTGAATGCTGACGGTTTAACCCATTTCAAAAACCAAGTTGATCAAAGTTACATTGAACAGATGGACTCCCAGCCTTGTCCCCATGTGGTTCCATCCCTGCTGCTGCCTACCGGTAACCTTGTATTCGTTTCCTGGCCATCTTTCCAGTGTTTCCTTACGCAAGCATAAGCAAATACACTTTTACTTCTTTCTCATGGAAATGTAGCAGCTTATCCATATTGTGCCCTTCACTTCGTACTGCCACCGGCTTATTAAACGAATGTGGTGGAGATTTTTCCTTATCAAAAAGAACTTCCTCTCTTTTTTCCAGATAGTATGCCATTGTGGAATGTCCCACAGTTTATTTACCGATGCCCTACTGATAAGACTTAGGTTATTTCCAGCTGTTTTTTGTACAGACAGCACTGCACTGAATAACCTTATTTATATGTCCTACTTGTGTAGGTGAAACTGGAGAGGAAATTCTCAGAAGTGTAAATACACTGGAGCAACTCCATGCAAGTTGAGTGAGTCACTTAGCACTCTCACCAGTAATGGGTGAGCTCAGTCTTCTAAGTATGTCAGGTTCTTGACATTTCAGTTTGGATGTTAAAAACATGATTATTTTCAAGAAATAACTTACATTCCTTTGTTCGTTTACAAAGCACTTGAATAGGTTTCATGAGATCCTTACAATGGTGGTGAGCACGGTTTTTGTTTAATTTTAAGAATTGTAAGTAGATTTCTTCATGCACCACTGCGTTGTGCAAAAATTTTTGACTGTCTTTAATCTTTTGGCATTTGAAAAAGACATTTGGGGAGTTCTGGAATGACTTCATCTTTGACTGTTTGCCAAGGAAGCAGGCAGAAGCCACCTGCTTTTAGTTTTGAGTATGGTGGGGAAAGAGAGGCAAGTGGTCAGATGTGTTTCAAAAAGGTGGGATTTTAGGTAGTTGGAGGAAGACCCAAGAGAAGACGGGCTGTTGGGTTCCAGTCCCCATAGCATGGGGAGACAGTAAGGAGACATCCATGCCGGTGGCCTGCTGCCGTGCGAGGTAGGACAGAAAAAGGGAAAGGCAGATGGTTTTAGTTAAAGGGAAAGAGGGAATGAACCTGACTGAGCACTCCTGAGACATCTGCATCACCAACAGGATCTGAAATTGACCTGGGTCAGTATCAGTGTTTATCCAATGAATATATCACACACAGCGTTCACAACTACAGTATTACTTTTGGTAGATTGGATTATCTTTTAGAAATGTTCACTCTCTCCTCTTTCACCTGCATGAGTGGGGGATACTCCCTGCCCGTTGACTTTGCGTTTGCCCTTGTTTTCGCTAATAGAATGTCAACAGACGAGGCCCGATGAAAGTTCTGAAAAGCACTGACCTGCTGATCAGGCGTGCTCTCTAGGAGTTTTCCGCTGCCGTAGGAAGAGCTTTCCTCCAGGGCTGCTGCTGCCCCTTCAACCCGGGTTTCAGAATGAGCACAGGTGGAACAGAGCCGCCTCGGCCAACCCGCACCTGCACCTGAAGGAGTCACCGTAGCCAAATGGTGCCCAATAGCTCAGATTTTGTTACACCTCAGCTCAGTGATTCAACTTTAAAAGATTTATAATGAAAAACAGCAGTCTTCTGACTCAGGCCTTCCTACCCCTCAGCCCTGCTTTCCAGAGGCAAATATTTTCAACTCCTTAAATTATTTCCTGTAGTTCTGTGAATACAGTTGACCCTCGAACAACATACACGTGAACTGCGTGCGTCTGCTTGTGCTCGGATTTTTTTCAATGGACGCAGTTCAGTACTCTAAATATTTTCTCTAATGATTTAACATTTTGTATTCGCTAGGTTTATTACAAGGCTACAGTACATATAAAATGTAACAAACGAAATATGTTAACTGACTGTTATCAGGTTTCCCCCATCAACTGTAGACTATTAACAGTTAAGTCTTGGGGCACCCAGGTGGCTCAGTGGGTTAAGCGTCCGACTTCGGCTCAGGTCGAGATCTCGCAGTCCGTGAATTTGAGCCCCACATCGGGCTCTGTGCTGACAGCTCAGAGCCTGGAGCCTATTTCAGATTCTGTGTCTCCCTCTCTCTGACCCTCCCCCGTTCATGCTCTGTCTCTCTCTGTCTCAAAAATAAATAAACGTTAAAAAAATTTTTTTAAAAAAGGAATTGTTAAAAAAAAACAGTTAAGTCTTCCCCGGAGTCAAAAGTTACATGTGCATTTCTGACTGCCTAAGGGGACAGGGGGTGTCAGTGCCCCTAACCCTTGTATTTTGACGAGAGCCAACTGTATTTTTAAATAATACTCTAATACTGTTGTTTCTCCTTCTTGGTTTTAGACATTGTATATTGACTTCCTGGAAAACATACTTTCCATTTGACAGATGCAGAGGTTGAGGGTCCGGAGGGGTGAAATGACTGTAAAAGGTCCTGCAGAACCTTGGTTAAATTCTCATACCAAATTTCACACTCTGCCACCATAAACTCTTATCAGTATTAGTAGGTCCACAACACTCATGACACTCTCTTAACTTTCTAGTTCATACCTGTTTCGCATCACACATTTGCAGAATAAAACAAAAAAAAAAAATTAAACCATTCACAAAAAAATAATTGCTCTATTACTGGTAGCGAAGAGCCCTCCTAATTAAGTCCTTTATTTCCGGGCAGAAAAACCTCATTCTATTCACTTCTTTTATTCAGTATTTGACAAGTCTTTATGCACAAATACCAACTAAAGGACTGGCTGTTTTCAAGGAGCTTAAAATCAGTTTCAACTTACAGCAGTTGCAACATTTAATTAAAAGATACTGGGGCGCCTGGGTGGCGCAGTCGGTTAAGCGTCCGACTTCAGCCAGGTCACGATCTCGCGGTCCGTGAGTTCGAGCCCCGCATCGGGCTCTGGGCTGATAGCTCAGAGCCTGGAGCCTGTTTCCGATTCTGTGTCTCCCTCTCTCTCTGCCCCTCCCCCGTTCATGCTATGTCTCTCTCTGTCCCAAAAATAAAATAAACGTTGAAAAAAAAATTAAAAAAAAAAAAAAAAAAGATACTGTTCCGCCTCGCTGAGCTCAAAATCCAACAATGGAGAAATGATGTCGATAATGTTAGTGACGGAGTTCAGGACATGCTATCTCCAAATACGTCACATTGGCACATTATTTTGACTTAAAGGCATTTTTTGTTTTTTTGTTGTTTTAATTTTTTTTAACTTTATCTCTTTTGAGACGGGGAGAAAGCATTTGAGCACAGGTCGGGGAGGGGCAGAGAGTGGGAGAGAGAATTCCAAGCAGGCTCCACAGTGTCAGTTTAAGCCCACAAACTGTGGGACCATGACATGAGCCAAAGTCAAGAGTCGGACGCTTAACTGACTGAGCCACCCAGGCACCCCGAGTTACAGGCATTTTTGTAAACAACAGGTGCAAGAAAGGTGCTCAGCTTCCCATTTTTTCTTCCTGAAAGCAGAAGGTGAAATCCCAGCACCAGGAGGAAAGAAACCTCATCAGAGAGGAACTTGAGTCTGGAAGAATTTTCACACAGAGACCTTAAAATAACTTCCTTGAGCCTTCCCTGTTTTATTTTAGTTGCTTTGCCACAATAGCCACAATTGTTCAACCCCGTATGTAAACATTTAGCTTTTGTCCCTTCTTTGTGTCATTTTCTCATGAAAGCCCCTGGGTCATGTAACACACTAAATAAGTTTGTGTACTTTTGTCCTGTTAACCTTTTTTTGTGAATTTAGTTCTCAGGCTCTGCCAGAGAGCCTAAGGAGGCAAAACTTTCGCCTGCCCAACGTTAACAGGCCACCAGTGGCCATTCTGATCCTAATTCCAAAAAACAACTCTCCCCCAAATTAGCCTGATCACCATAAATAGCAAAGAAACTGCTGCCAGGTTTTCATGCCTCATATTTCGCATCTCATCTCAGTAAAAGACTCATTTTCTATTAATGTGAATGTATCTTTTATGTCACTGATAGTACCTATTTAGCATTTTGTCTTTTGTTTACTTATTACGTGTCTTCCTCTAATCCTGTGAACTCAGTAGGACCTTCCTGTCTCGGTCCATAGCATCTATCGCAGTCCCTGGCACACAGCCGGTGCTCAATACTTGCTAAGCATTATCTTAACTTCACCTAGATGTTCCTTGCTTTGACTATCGCTGTAGGCTAACACTTTGAATACAACACTACAGTTAACAACGTGGCTCCAACCAATTTCTGATCCCTATTTTAATCTTAGTCTTCACGTCTAATTCATTTCACCGCACAGCGAACAGGAACTTTTATGGACAGTGGATAAGGTAACTTTCTTTCCATCCGTTTCCTGGGTTCACTAAAAAGGGCGAGGGCGCTAAACTGGAGTTACTGGGTGGAAGGAAGCCATTTGCGGAATTCAACGAATGTATTTTCCAACATCCACTGAAGGATGGTTCGGGGCAAGCTCCGGAGACGTCCGGCAGAGACGGCGAATTTCCCCTCCGAGCCCCCGAAAGGTTAGGTCGGCGAAACAGGAGAAGAGTGGGCGAGTCCTGACATTTGAGGCAGCGCTGGCGCAAGGGGGAAATTCTGACACCGAGGCCTGCAAGGGGCCCGGGGGGGGGGGGGGTGGCTTCGCCTCTGCTCCCCCCCGGTGTGAAAGCCCCCCGAGCGTGGGCCACCCGGCACCCATCCCACTGCCCGCCAGGAGCCGGAGGTCAGCAGCCCGCCCGCAGTGACGTCAGGCCCGCGGCCGGCGGCCGGCGCCCGGGATTGGTCGGGCCGCGCCGCAGTGGGCGGGGCGCTGCGTGAGGGGGCGGGGCGGCCGGCCGGGTCCGAGGTCCAGGTCGCGCGTCCCGTTCCCTGTGGGCGGGCGGAAGTATCTGAGCGACCCGCCGGACACGGTGGGGGTCACCGTCGCACCCTTGCGACACCGCGAACTTCCGGGGAAGGTTGCGGCCCGCGTAGGCGAGGCAGGAAGTTCACCCTTCCCGCCTCCTCAGCTCAGATTGGTTCCGGTGGCGGACGCCAGCGGGCGCGCGGGGTCACAGAGGGCTCCACCTTGGCTTTGGGGGAGGATCTGCGGAGCCTGGCGTCGGAATCGAGGCTGTGCCGCGCTCGCCTCGTTTGCTCTCACGTCTCTCCAGGTCTTGGTGGGAAACACTGCTCTGCTCTTAACTGGCATCTTACTGCTGGAAGAGACAGTAGGGTCTGATTGGGGCTTCGGTACTGGGTTATCAAAAGCGTTCAAACACCCCCCGTTTGTAAGACGTGAATAGGAATGCCCGCCCTTAGTTTGGTGAGGACCTAGTGAGATCTTACGTAAAAAAAGAGCTCAGAGGAATTGAAACGTGGCTGGTCCCTGCGGCGGTGCTTTAGTCCTGTTCTGCTGCAGTGTTTGCAGATTCCAGTGATCTTGGAATCACGGTGATCCGGGAGCCACGCCGACGTTTCTCTCCCTGGTCAAAGGGATCAGCTACTCCTCCCAGCAGTACACGTGTGAATCTAGCAGAACCTTCTGACTCCTTGCTCCTGCCCTTTGACTGTATCCTGCATCCCTTTCTTTTCTCTAGCCCACTTAGTGCACGTGGGGGCACCCACGGTGAACACATTTTGGCAAGCTTTGGCACGCCCGCGTAGTGCTGTGGATCCGCTGGCTTCGGCCGTGCGCGCCTATGTAGGAGATGACAGTCAATAGAAGGTATGCTCATGCGTTCAAATCCCTCCACACTGGGGTTCAAACATCTTCCAAACCTTTCACGTTCTTACCTTACTCTCCCTCATTCATTTTTTCTGTTCCTTGAACATGCGCTGTACTTTACCTCCTCCATGCTTTGGCATAAAGCAGTTCCCTCTGACTGGAATGCCATCTGCTTCCCACGCCACCCTTTCAAGCCTTTCTCCATCCTGCAAAACCCCGTTCCCTTGTCAAGCGCTCCAGGAGAAGGTATATTCCCACAGCACTTTGTCCTCCTATTACAGAATCTGTAAGGCTGTACGGCCTTATCTTGGTTATGGGTATAAACGCCTTCCTTCCTCTCTAGGCTGTGAAGGCTGTTGGGATGGTGTCCTATCTAGATATGCCTCGCAAGGCAGCAAAATTCACTCACGAAGCATCTATTGAGTGCCTGTCCTGTGCCCAGCACTGCTCTGGGTGTCCGGGACGCAGCCGTGAAAAAAACACCTCCCCTATGATAGAGCTGATGTCCATGAGGGTGCGAGAAGACAGTCAGCAATTGCATGGATGACTGTGGGTGCCAGGTGGCGATCTGTGCTAGGAAGGCCAGTACAAGGGAGAGGAGATGGAGGATCACAGGGTGGTGCTCTTTTAGAGAGGAGGAGACCTGGGTAAGATGAGGGGACAAGTCACCTAGAAAGTGAGAGGGCAGGATCTGAGACGAGAGAGCAGCGAAGGCCCAGGAGTGGGAGTGTGGTCCATCCGTCCGAGAGGGGCAGGGAAGGCCGGCTTGAGGGAGGGGCAGGACACAAAGCAGGAGAAGTGACAGATCAGGTCCTGGGCACACTTGCATCAGACATTCAGTAGATGCTTGTGAGTTGAATTTATTGAATTGCTAAGGGATAGAGAATAATTTAATGACAGTAACAATGAAACTTGGAAATTGTTTGAGTGGTATAGACCTAGTAGGCGTACCTAAGTACCCACAACTTATGCGCAGGTATGTTGGAGCTCTCATTTAGTGCAGTGTTATCGAATGGACAAAAAATCTTTTTTTTCTTTTTTTTTTTTTTTCGAGAGAGGGAGCAAGTGAGTGAGGAGCAGAGAGAGAGAGGGAGAACCCCAAGAGGGGCAGGGAGAGAGAGAAGCAGGGCTCACGTTCACCCGAAGTGGGAGTTGAACTCACAAACGTAAGATCATCACCTGAGCCCAAGTCAGATGCTTAACAACTGAGCCACCCAGGCGCCCCCGAAAATCTTAGTGAAAACCAATGGTTTATGAAGTGGCCCTCCATGATAATGGAAATTCCGGAAGAAAAGGAGGCAGGTTTTGTGAAGGAAGATATGGGTTGACGTGTGAGTGGAATCATTTGGGAGACAATTCTGATCACCATTAAAAAGTTCAAAAGGAAAGAAAATCCATCTTCTGATGCTGTCTTGCTTTTGGTTTGGAGGAAAAATACTTGTATATCAGTTGACAGAAGTCGAGCTTAGGAAATAGTTGGATGTGTCTGTGTATTTGTTAATTATAGAAG
This sequence comes from Puma concolor, assembly GCF_028749965.1. Lineage (NCBI taxonomy): Eukaryota > Metazoa > Chordata > Mammalia > Carnivora > Felidae > Puma > Puma concolor. The sequence goes on along the minus strand of NC_141674.1, from coordinate 5,512,209 downwards.
CACTCTCCTTCCCCAGGGCTAAGGGGAACGCTAGGGAGAGGAGGCCAGTACTCCACAGGCAGAAGCTGGCTTTCAGCTGAAAGTCATAAGCTTCAGGATAACCTTGCTTGTTGGGGTGACTTTTCTTTCATCATAGTTATCAGCTGCAGGCCACAAAACATTTCCCTCTACGTGACCTGTGGCAGCTATCTCTCTCCAGTAGAATTTTCAAATGCAGACCACTTGCTTACTTAAGAAGCTTTGGTTCCATGCTCTTAAATTTTGAAAAGTTAACCTAGCTTCCTCCAAAACGTGGCTGCTATTGGTTCCAGCCTTCATCACGTTTCTCGAGGTCGAAATTGACTGTCAGTTTATTGGCAATCCTTCACATCAATGAGATCAGATCAGAGGTGGTTTCCGACTCAGCTCGCAAACCACTACGTCGGCAGTCTCAGGCTCCGTTGCTGAGTCAAATATCTTTGTGTTCATTCACGGGAACGGGCCAAATGTTAAGGGAGCCTGGGAAGGAGAACACCTAGGCTCAGGCCTTGGCGTCTCCTTGCTCTAAAGGTGGCTGTCTGGTGTGCTGAGAAAATGCATGTGCTCGAATTCCAGCCTGTCTGCGTTTAAGCCCAGCTCCCTCCGTGCTAGCTGGATGATCCTGAACGAGTTCCCCGACCCTCACGCCTCAGGATCCCCATGTGAGTTAGGGCCCTCCCTTCACAGAGTTAGGATCAGAGGAGGTCACAGAGATGAAGCTGGAACGTTGGTCCGTAGTGGACACTCTGGTGCTGCCATTAACGCTTGGCTCAGTCACTTGAGTTCTCTCAGCTTTTGTTTCTTTCACATTAGAAGAGCAACAGCAGCTCTTGCCTTGTAGACTCGTTCAGAGGCTGTGTGTTTAGTGTGCTGAGTAGAACATCAGCGACGCAGGCAGCAACCGACAAGTACTGGCTATTATTAAGTATTCGAAGACATTGATTTGTCAGTGTTGCAACCTGTCTAAATTCATTGGCGAAGGGCCCATAGGAGAGGAACACGGGAAGTGATAGACCATAAAAATGTGCCATCTTGATGGGGATGGTGAGGGATACAAATTGTACAGAGGGACCTTTTGCCTTAAGGTGCAGCCATAGGATCTGTATAAAGATTCGAAAGAAGAAAGGAAGAGCAAATTCCCAGAGCTAAAACCAAGCATTGAGTGTCTGTCTCAACACAAGACATGAAAGGCAGCAAGGAGGCCTTGTGCATAGAGGTTGTGATCCTGGGGTCCTCAGATGCCCCGGGGCACAGATAACATTCAGGGGTCTATGAAGCTGGACAGGGAAAATCACATCTTTTATTTTCACTAACCTCTAGCAGAAATCTAGTATTTCCCTCAATCTTGAATTTAAAAATCCTCATAAAGAAAAAAAATTTCTTTAAAAAAAAAAGGGGCGCCTGGGTGGCTCAGTCGGTTGAGCATCCGACTTCGGCTCAGGTCGTGATCTCACAGTTCGTGAGTTTGAGCCCCGGGTCGGGCTCTGTGCTGACAGCTCGGAGCCTGGAGCCGGCTTCGGATTCTGCTTCCCCCCCCCGCTCTCTCTCTGCCCCACCCCTGCTTGTGCTCTGTCTCTCTCTGTCTTTCAAAAATGAATAAACATAAAAAAAATGTTTTTTGAATTTAAAAATCCTCGGAGCATAGCCAAGGGAGCGGAATCTATGATATTGCACCAGTAGAAATCAGTTATTTTCATATCACGTTATGGTTATTGCAGATACCCAAAAATACCATTTACACTCATGATTAATCTGTAATTAGGACAGGTATGTCTTAATGAAGGAATCCATCTATTACCATACATTGCAAGTTGACTTAAAACTTTTTTTTAACGTTTTATTTTATTTTTTGAGAGACAGAGACAGAGAGCAAGCAGGAGAGGGGCAGAGAGAGAGGGAGAATCCGAAGCCGGCTCCAGGCTCTTGAGCTGTCGGCACAGAGCCCCATGCGGGGCCCGAACCCACGCACGCGAGATCATGACCTGAGCCAAAGTCGGAGACTCCATCGACTGAGCCATCCAGACAAGTTGGCTTTTTAAATATTTGGTGGGTAGATTTCCAAACAACTGATTTCCTCTGTCGTCCTTTGTATTATATTTTACAAACTTAAGAAGTGAATTCCATGAGGGGTCTACAAGCATAGAGTCCACAGGATTGAAGGGTACTGAGCACAGAACGGTGAAGAGTCCTTGTTAAGAGCAAGGGCTCCAGAGCCAGCCAGCCAGCCAGGTCTGAACCCTTTCTCTGCTGCTTCCCGGCCAGGTGACATTGGGCAGCCTACCCGGGTTCTCCGTGCTCCGGTCCTCTCATCTGTAAAGTAGGGACAGAGGCTGTTGGAAGGTATGATTGGCATAATCTATGTAAACGCATACAATAGAGCCTTGCAGGAGTAAGGCCGCAGCAAATGTTAGCGACCAGCACAAAAGCATCTTATGTGAGCCGCACGGAAGGGAAAGTGTAAGACTTAGGCTGGGATACACCCACCAGCATGATCTCACAAGGGAGAGGGGAGGAAAACGTTAGGTCATGAAGAGGGAGGCCGACTATGAGACTGGAGTTAACAAACTCGTTTGTTAATTTACCCATTCATTCATTCATTGATTCATTCGGCAAAGGTTTCTTGAATGCCTGCTTCGTGCCTCTCCATATTGTCACCGACGTTTGCGGGGCCTAGAGCAGGTGTAGAAATGGCACTCGCATACCGTATCATATGTAAGAGTGGCAAATCAAGCGGAAGACGTGTTAAATGTGTTCTGTTTTTCTACTCCAACAGAGAAGTCTTCAAAAGAACAAAATAAAAATAGTATTGTTTCTATGTGACCAAGTTGGGAAAATATCAATGCTGGCTGAATTTAATTATTGCAGATGCCTGAATGTACTCTGATGGTCTGGAAATGTTTAAATGGGTGGTGAAGACACATAACTCGTAAATTACTGTTTCCTCCATACAATTTCTTTCTCTTGCCTTCATTTCACTTGTTGAGAACTTCACATAATCCGTGCTTTGCTGACAGTACTGACTTGACGGAGTAAAAGAATAAAATATAATCGTACTCAAAGAACAACAGGCTTTATATGCGTGTGATGTAAATTGTAAATGTGAATATGCAGAATTTTTCAATTCAAATTATTTTTTGTTTTCGAAAAGTTATTCTGCTAAAAGCTTTAAAGTTATTAAAATGAAATTATAATTGATACATGTCAAATATCTAAAATTATTTAAATATATCTGAGGCTTTTTATTTTTGAAATGTAATTAAATTCCATTAAATATTTTTCACAGAAATTTAAACCTCTGCAATTCTGAGGTTCAATGTCCTTCTTGTTGATTTTAGTAAAGAACCAATATTAAAATTCTTTTCTTAAAAATGTTCATTTATTTATTTAAGTAAGCTCTGTGCCCAACATGGGGGCTCTGACTTCGGCTCAGGTCACAATCTCACGGTTCGTAGGTTTGAGCCCCGTGTCGGGCTCTGTGCCGACAGCTCGGAGCCTGGAGCCTGCTTCGGATGCTATGTCTCCCTCTTTCTCTGTCCCTCCCCTGCTCGCGCTGTCTCTCTCTCTCTCTGCCTCTCTCTCTCTCTCTCAAAAATAAATCAAACATAAAAAAAAATAATACGGGGGGCGCCTGGGTGGCGCAGTCGGTTAAGCGTCGGACTTCAGCCAGGTCACGATCTCGCGGTCCATGAGTTCGAGCCCCGCGTCAGGCTCTGGGCTGATGGCTCGGAGCCTGGAGCCTGTTTCCGATTCTGTGTCTCCCTCTCTCTCTGCCCCTCCCCCGTTCATGCTCTGTCTCTCTCTGTCCCAAAAATAAAATAAAAACGTTGAAAAAAAAATTTTTTTTTTTAAATAAAAAAATAAAAAAAAAATAATACGAATTAATGTTGCAAAGGCTTCCTCAGACTTCGTGTGCAACTGTTACAAATCCTGTGCTGATTCACAGGACTTTCAGAACTACAGGAACATAAATAGGACCAAGAAGATGGACACTTGGGACTTCTGGAAACTACACTGGCCACAATATTCTTGCAAAATAATAGATTATGTGGGAATCGGTTACGTGTCAGGTATTCGAGACGGATTTGGCTTTGCCGGTCACAGCACGCTGGGGCTCGCTGTGTCTGCGCTTTGAGGCTAGTCGCCCAGCATAGGAATGCTGTCACCATGTGATTCTACACCCTAGACCGAGAGTGGTGGGGAAGTGTTTATCTTGATGAGCTCAGATAGTGTGTGCATCAGGTGAACTACAGAATCTGCCCATGACGGTTTTTATCAAAGAAGAATATGGTGACACGAACGGCGGACAATTCCTTAAACACCGGAATCAAGCTGTGCGGAGCCTTCAGTGGATTAATTCTGAAAATGGTGGATTTTGTGTAACATGAGCTGGTCAAGCTAGCCTTGAGAATCTTTTCTCTAGGTAAAGACTTTTGTGTCACTAGTGCCGCTTGAAACAGGGAGCTAACTGCTGTGCTGGGAAATGACAGACGTCACTTTCAGAGGAGGCAGTGTGTCTGCCCACAGACTATCCAGAACGTAGCTCCGTGAGCAGCACTGAGTTAAATGAAAATACAGTCCAGTTAAATGTCATGCTGCAGTGTTAAACCCAGAGCACCACATGTAAATGAGGAGGTCACCTGGTTAGATCGTGACTTTGAAAGTGTTAGGTGATCAGCAGTGTCATTTTTATGCGGTATGAAACTCCCACGGGGCGAACTCTGATGAAGTCGCTGCAGGGGATCCCACAATGACCACAGGTAAAGTGGCTTTTGGAGGACTCTCAGACTCTGGGAATAAATTCTGTAGACAGCCCGTGCATTTTCCTTCTCTTTTGCTACTTGCCCTGGTTGCTTTACAGATGATCAGCATGGGAAACTGGGGGAGGGAAATTTTAAAGTCATAAGTCACATAATAACAGCTCCTTTCTTCTTGAGAACTATGTGCCAGGCACTGAGCTAGGTACTTCACGTTCAATGTCTCATTTAGTCCTCACTAGATAAGGGTGAAGTACAGTGTTATTGTATCTGTAGGACGTGATTGGAAAAATTGACTCACGGAGGTTAAGAAATTTGCCCAAGGTCTTATGACCATTAATTGCAGAGCCTCGATTCAATCCAAGCCAGTCTGACGGCAAAGCTTGGGCTCTTAAGCAGCTGCCATACTCTACTGGTCCCATTATGTGGAGGACAGTGTGTGTGTGTGTGGGGGGGGTACATAATAAAATTGGACTAAGGGTAGCAAATGAAAACCACAATGAAAGACCACCTACCAGGATGACTATAACAAAAAAATTTTAACTAAAAATAGGGGCGCCTGTGTGGCTTAGTCGGTTAAGCGTCTGACTTTGGCTCAGGTCATTCATGATCTCATAGTTTGTGGGTGTGAGCCCCACGTCGGGTTCTGTGCTGACAGCTTGGAGCCTGGAGCCTGCTTCGGATTCTGTGTCTCCCTCTCTCCCTGCCCCTCCCCTGCTTGCACTCTGTCTCTGTCTCTCTCAAAGAATAAATAAACATTAAAAAATTAAAAAAATTTTTTTAATGTTTATTAATTTTTGACAGCATGAGTGGGGGAGGGGCAGAGAGAGAGGGAGACACAGAATCCGAAGCAGGCTCCAGGCCCCGAGCTGTCAGCACAGAGCCCGACGCGAGGCTAGAACTCACGGACCGTGAGATCGTGACCTGAGCCGAAGTCGGATGCTCAACTGACTGAGCCACCCAGGCGCCCCTAAAAATTTTTTTTTTTAAATATGCTTAAAAAAACAAACGGAGGTGGGGCGCCTGGGTGGCGCAGTCGGTTAAGCGTCCGACTTCAGCCAGGTCACGATCTTGCGGTCCGTGAGTTCGAGCCCCGCGTCAGGCTCTGGGCTGATGGCTCAGAGCCTGGAGCCTGTTTCCGATTCTGTGTCTCCCTCTCTCTCTGCCCCTCCCCCGTTCATGCTCTGTCTCTCTCTGTCCCAAAAATAAATAAACGTTGAAAAAAAAAATTAAAAAAAAAAAAAAAAAAAAAAAAAAAACGGAGGGCGCCTGGGTGGCTCAGTCGGTTGAGCATCCGACTCTTGATTTCAGCTCAGGTCATGATCCCAGGGTGGTGGGATTGAGCCCTGTGTCAGGCTCCACACTGAACTTAAGATTCTCTCTCTCTCCCTCTGCCCTCCCCGCTTCCCCCACCACTCGAGCATGTTCTTACCCTCTCTCTCTCTAAAATAAGAAATAAAAAAAATTTAAAGAACGGAAAAATAACAAGTGCTAGCAAGGCTGTGGGGAAATTGGAATCCTACGCACTGCTGGTGGGGGATATATAATGGTGCAGCTGCCGGAGAAAAGAGTCTGGCAATTCCTCAAAAAGTGAAACAGAATTACCATACAATGCAGCAATTTCACGCCTAGGTATGCACCCGGGAACTGAAAATCTGCTCGTACAAAAACGTGTACGCAAATATTCATGGCGACATTATTCATAGTAGTCAAAAGTGGAACAATTCAAATGTCCATCGACTGATGAATGGCTAGACAACATGCGGACCTCAGTGCGGCGGAATATTACGCAGCTGTGAAAAAGAATGAAGTCCTGATACATGCAAGGATATTGAGTAAACGTGCTAAGTGAGAGAAGCCTGATGCAAAAGACAAGACACTGTATGATTCTGTGAACAGGGAGCATCTAGAACGGGCAGATTCATAGAGACAGAAAACAGATTGGCGGTTACCAGGGTACGCTGGGGAGTGACTGACTGCTCATGTGTATCTTTTTGGAGGGATGAAAATGTTCTGCATTTATATACTGATGATAGTTGCAAAATCTAGTGAATGTACCCAAATGCACTGAAATGTACACTTTAGTGAAATTTGGGGCACCTGCATGGCTCGGTCGGTTGAGTGGCCAACTCTTGGTTTTGGTTCAGGTCATGATCTCACGCTTCATGAGACAAGCACCGTGACGGGCTCTGCACTGACGGCATGGAGCCTGCTTGGGATTCTCTCTCCCTCTCTCTCTGCCCCTCCCCTGCTTGTACTGTCTCTCTCTCAAAATAAATAAAAAATAATAATAAAGCAAAATAGTGAAATTTATGCTATTTGAGGTATATCTTAATTAATTTATTTTTTAATGTTTATTTATTTTTGAGAGAAAGAGACAGAAACAGAGCGTGAGCGGCGGAGGGGCAGAGAGAGAGAGAGACACACACACAGAATCCGAAGCACGCTCCAGGCTCCGAGCTGTCAGCGCAGAGCCCAGTGCGGGGCTCGAACTCACGAACTGTGAGATCATGATCTGAGCAGAAGGCGGACACTCAACCAGCTGAGCCCCCCCAGGCGCCCCGTTAATTTTTTTAAACGGAGACTTCAGATCAGGTCTCAGAGGTCCTTGAATATTGGGCCCTCTGGACCATGGGATCCAGCTTTTCTTTCCACTTTGTTTTGTTTTGTGGACAACAGGGAGCCACTGAAAGTTTCTAAGGAGCACGGTGGCATGATGGGAGTCGTGGAAACATGTAAAGTGCTTAGCACATAGCAAGTGTTTACTAAGCATTCGCTCCCTCCTCCCCTCTCTTCATACCCCATCTCTCCTGGGGGGAGACCCCAAGCCCCCATGTCTCCTGGGGGGAAATAGTTCTTTTCTGTTTGGATCCTAACAGAAAACCATCTGTTTTCGTTGAAACCACTCTTGCTCTACAGTTCCCTTGGTTGTCTTCCTGAGGGCCCCTAGCCTCTCGATACTGGACAGGTTCTTCTTAGTATCTCTGGAACACCCTCCTCCTCTTCCTCCTGCCTGACCACCTCCTCCACCTCTCCTTCCCCTGCTCTCCCCTTCCTCTTCTTCCGTCTGGAAAACAAAAACGGAAATAATGGTTTTCTGAAAAACCCTCGTAGCTCTCAACTTTACCTAAAGTCATCCGCCATATAAGTTCTATGCTATTTCTCCCTCCTCCTTCCCGCATCTCACCCACACAGCAAGGAGCCCAGTAGAAAGGAATCAGGTTGACCTGGGTTCTAATCCTGGCTCCCCGTCCTGCTGATGGTCTGGCTAGACTCATAGGCTCAATGTTCTCATTTGCATAGTGCCGTTCTAATAATGATGATGATATCAACTCCTGGGGGTCTTCTGAGGACCGTATTCATCAAAGGGCTTATGCGATGCCTGGTACATCAGTGCACTCAATGAGTTACAGCTATAGAATCATCATGATTATACAGGTAAGAGGCAGGGTATGGCGAAAGTGCTGGTATTTATCTAAGAGGTGGGCTTCATCCCCAACACCTCAAAGATGTTCGGGACCCATTAAAGGTTTTGACATGGAAGATTCTTTTAAAAAATGACAAAACCCTTTTCCCAAAGTCATCAGAGAGATGTCCTAACAGTAGAGAGCTGCTTCCAAGAAATGGTTTGAAGTGCCATTATCAAGTGGGGACGGGGGCTTTGGGGGATTTTGGGGTCAGCAGATATCAAGTGAGCAACCTCACAGAGTTGTGGCGGGGATTTCCCACAAGGCCCCGCCCCCGGCTGAGTCACCAAACTCTTGGGTTTGACCTGGCAGCTCTCCTCAAGAGTCAGAACCTCGCAGCTCTGAAGATCAAGGAGTGGAAAGTTCTTCACCAGCCCTGAGATCTCAAGGTTTGTCCGTTTGGGGCAGTCGGGGGAATGGAGTCGGGGTGGGGATAGAGGCTTTATTCTGTTTCTCCAGGTCTAGACTTTTTTCCTTCCAACTTCTAATAACTGTTGATCCATAGCCTATTACATAAGGACCAAGAACCTGGCCTCAGGAGATTTCATTCTTCTGAGCTTTGTTACTATATGAGCTTCAGACCTCAAAATGGGCAAATACATGTCTATTAAGAAAATATGATAATCAGCTGAGCAGAGAGGTGCTTCAACATTTTAGCGATTCGGTGTTGAGATTTTCACGTATTGTTCTGACAAGGGGGGAAGAGTAATAATGAGATGCCTTCCCACTGAGCTGAACTGTCAGATATGACTGCAGATTGTCGACTGACAGATTGTCATTTTAAGAACTCTGTCTCAGAGGCAGCAAGCAGCTGGCATTGTTGAAATCTGGACGTCAGTGCTAAGTGTCCATGAAAGTCCCCAAAAGTTCTTGCTATTGCTATTTCTGCATTTTGGCAAAATATGTTGGAAAGCGTGCTCTTAGACTTTGGCCAGCCTGCACAAGGCTGTGTGTGTAGTCAGGCCTGTCTGATCGTAGACACGTCTATGAATTCGCCACCTTTTCCATAACATTCCATCAGCGATTGTTTCGGAAAAAAACCCAAGTTACGGTCTTATGGAATTGCAATGGTAATGGTCCAAATGCAGATAATTCTAAAAAGGAGGAACCATCTCATTCTTGAAATGTTTTACCTTTTGCATAGTGGTATTTGCAAAACCAGCTACTTTGACTAAAATCCTTCTGGAATCTGCCTTGCTTGTATCCCATCTATGCAAGATTTCATCATGGGCAGTGGCTATTACAACATATTGGCTACCGTGTTGCTGGTCATGAATTTTGAGAGGACGAGACCAATTCAGGATTCTTGTAGCAAATGCCCAGCAGGTAAGAACCAAATTAGCATGTGTGTTTGATCTATCCTGTTGAACACCGTGGTTCGGTTAGTCTAGTAGTCAGGGCTAATGAGCTCTGTTTCAATGATGTTGTATTAATTCATTTACACATATTTCTTGGATGCTACATTTTAGCTGGGTGGACATACCAGCCATGTCACTTATTCTCTTGTGCCCCAGCTTTGTCCTCTGGGGATAATAAAAGATCCTATCTCCCAGCTTTGCTGGGAAGAACATATGATCAACTGTTCACTGTGGTGAACCGTGCATGGCACATGGCAAGACCTTGGTAAGTGTCAGCCTTATCTGTAAGGATCTGTGCTCAGCAGGGGGCACAGCAGGGCACAAGCTGTGGCAGGAGGCTTCACAGAGTAGGGAAGAGCAGACACACGAACGTTGTTAGTATACTGATCCCCTGAATCGGTCGTATTGGTCTCCTGGGGCCATCAAGAGAGATCATTGTTTTTTGTTCAGCAGAGGAAGGAAACTGTGCTCTTTCTATTGGTTTCTCTGTTGCGATATCTACACTTCGTTTAGTTGTAGCTCTGTGGCTATGCTAAGGGCAATATTGCAGTTCTAGAAAGTCCACCAAAAGAAAGTGTAGGGCTGCACCAGCCAGAGATGAGAATCATTGGTTCGTATTCTAGTTTTCCTGTCAACGTCACGATACTTCGGGTGATGCCTGTCCATTGTCAAACACGTACAGCCATTATCCACCTTCCTAGGTACTTTCTGTGAGAAAAACAAGGATCACATCTGCATTGCTTGCCCTTCAAATAGTTTCTCCAGCACCAGTGGACAGAGGGCCTGTGACATATGCAGGCAGTGTGAAGGTAAGATTCAAAAGATGTATTGTTGGGGCGCCTGGGTGACTCAGTCGGTTGAGAGTCCGACTTTGGCTCGGGTCATGATCTCGCGGTCTGTGAGTTCGAGCCCCGCGTCGGGCTCTGTGCTGATGGCTCAGAGCCTGGAGCCTGCTTGGGATTCGGTGCCTCCCTCTCTCTCTCTGCCCCTCCCCCACTCATGCTCTGTCTCTGTCTCAGAAATAAATAAACACTAAAAAAAAAAAAAAAAGATGTATTGTTTACCGGGACCTGTGTTGAGAGGACAGGTTCTTATTCCCTAGTGTATTGATTTCGATGGAAAATGTTAAGTGTTAAATAGGCTGGTTCCTTTGTCAAAAGGCAAGTCCAGTAAAATAATTCACTGTAAAAGCAGTAATTTGTGGATTGAGCTTTTAAATATTAGAGGAAACACATATCTGACAAGAGAGAAGCTTTTAATTGGGAAGATGTAAAAATGTCTTCTGTAGAGATTTAAAAAGAAACTTTATACTTGAAGGTCATTGGGAACATTGTAAATAGAGTGAGCATGTGGCTTTTTTTTTTTTGTTTTTGGTTTTGTTTTATTTTTTTTTGCCTTGTTTTGTTTTGTTTTTGTTTTTTGTTTTTGTTTTGTTTTGTTTTTTGGGTTTGTTTGTTTTTGAGCATGGTTTTTTGTTTGTTTTTTTTTAAATCACAGAACAGGGGCGCCTGGGTGGCACAGTCGGTTAAGCATCCGACTTCAGCCAGGTCACGATCTCGCGGTCCGGGAGTTTGAGCCCCGCGTCAGGCTCTGGGCTGATGGCTCAGAGCCTGGAGCCTGTTTCCGATTCTGTGTCTCCCTCTCTCTCTGCCCCTCTCCCGTTCATGCTCTGTCTCTCTCTGTCCCAAAAAATAAATAAACGTTGAAAAAATAAAAATAAAAATAAAATAAATCACAGAACATAAATTTTCTTCCTGGGTTCAGAGGTCAAGTGTAATGTAACACTGGGAAACTTTGTAGGTGTTTTCAGGACCAAGAAAATGTGTTCCCCCACCAGCAATGCAGAGTGTGAGTGCATCTCAGGATTCCACTGCTTGGGGGAAAGATGTACCATGTGTGAGCAGGATTGTGAACAAGGTCAAGAATTAACCAAAGAAGGTAAGTTCACTCTTCCTCAATCTAGTGCAAGTCTGTTCTCTAGATGTATGTCATTGATTTAGGTCTTGGTCCTTTGAATATAAAGTAGAACATAGATTAGTAGAACCTTCAAGTAACACACAATGAACCACTGAGTCAAGTCTATGATGTTTACAAAATTATTTTGCAATCAATGGAAAAAACTTGAAATTTCAACATTTGTTATTCACCAGGATTATGTATTTTCATACATTCTCTACATATATATAAAATCCTCTATGTACAATTAGAATGAAAATTTTAATCATCTTGGGGGTTCGTTTCCAGGAGCATTGTTGAACAATCTGTGTAGATTGTACTAAGTTAATGCTTTTATTATTATGTAATTATGTTCATCTCAGAGAGAGCTATAAAATCATGAAAATATTCCCTTTCTTATTGTTGCTTTAATTTTTATGCAAGGTTGTAAAGACTGCTGCTTTGGGACATTTAATGATCAGAAACATGGGACCTGTCGACCCTGGACAAAGTATGTATAATTTCCTTTTGCTTTCAAAATAAAAAATCTGGGTTAACCTTTTTGTTTTTTTTAATGTTTTTTCATTTTTGAGAGAGAAAGAGCCAGAGTGTGAGCGGGGGAGGGACAAAGAGAGAGACACACACACAGAATCCGAAGCAGGCTCCAGGCTCTGAGCCATCAGTACAGAGCCCGACGTGGGTCTCGAACTCAAGTACCGCGAGATCATGACCTGAGCCGAAGCCGGACGCTTAACCAACTGAGCCACCCAGGCGCCCCTCTGGGTTAACCTTTTTAAAGAAAAAGAATGTTTTCACTGAAGCTTTTAAAAATCTATCCAGTATACAGGGGACCCTGACTAGCTCAGTTGGTGGAGCGCGTGACTCCTGATCTCAGTGTTGTGAGTTCAAGCCTTTACGTGGCCTTGGAGCCTACTTAAAAAATCTATCAAGTATAGGTATAGAAGGACATATGAATAGACAGCATGGGAGCAGTATGAGGTAATAGTGATTTGATGCACAAAGTGGGCATTTTCTCCAGAAGCAACGCCCAGAGCATTTAGCTCAGATTTGCTGGAACTTTGTTACTATCAGCCCCTCAGCCCCAGCTGTTCTGTTCTGTTGCCTTCCAATCTCTTTGCTGCCTCTTACTTTCCTCATCGATCAGCCCATCTTCAAGTACAATGCCAGCACTGAGAATTGTACAGGAAGGGTAAAGTGTATTTCCTACCCCCAAAAACATAACATCTACCTGGACAGACACGACCATCACAGAAGTAAAACAGCCAACAGCATACATGAGAATATGCTTGTTGCCTTGTGTGATCAGGACCAGAGCTACTCAAATTGTGGTCCGCGGATGGGTGCTGACCTACAGACAGTTGGTTGTCCGTGGCAAGAACACCACACACATTAAGAATAAGCATGTAGAGGGGCGCCTGGGGGGCTCAGTCGGTTAAGCGTCCAACTTCGGCTCAGGTCATGATCTCATGCTCTGTGAGTTCAAGCCCCACATCGGGCTCTGTGCTGACAGCTCAGAGTCTGGAGCCTGCTTTGGATTCTGTGTCTCCCTCTCTCTCTGGCCCTCCCCCCGTTCATGCTGGGGCGCCTGGGTAGCTCAGTTGGTTAAGCGGCCGACTTCAGCTCAGGTCATGATCTCGCGGTCCATGAGTTCAAGCCCCGCGTCGGGCTCTGTGCTGACAGCTCAGAGCCTGGAACCTGTTTCAGATTCTGTGTCTCCCTCTTTCTGACCCTCCCCATTCATGCTCTGTCTCTCTCTGTCTCAAAAATAAATAAATGTTAAAAAAAATTTTTTTTTAAAGAATAAGCATGTAGAAACTTTTGAGGTAATCGGCAGAGTCACCTAATAAAAATTTAGGTCTTGTATTTTGTATGCCTTTGTTCTTTCTTCGTTTGATTTTCTGGCTAGAAAATCTTTATTTTTATTTTTATTTTTTTATTTTATAAGTAGGTTTCACACCCAGTGCAGAGCCCAGCACGGGGCTTGAACTCACAACCCCCAGATCAAAACCTGAGCTGAGATCAAGAGTTGGACGCTTCACCAACTGAGCCACCCAGGCTAGCCACCCTTACTGGAAAATCATTTTATTATTTTACATTTACATTCTTAGGTTTTACAAAAATATTGGTTCATACAGATTGGAAAAGTGTTGTTGTTTTTAACGTCTTATGACACAAGTAGTTCAGAGAAGTCAGTGAGTCTGCGTGGAAAGTGGGATTGAACTGGGCTTTGGAGAATGAGTGGGTTTACATTAGGTAAAGGGACAGGGGAAAAGAAATAAGGACAATGATGATGATGGTGATGGTGACGGTGATGATGATAGCTTCCATTTATTGGGATGTGTGGGTCTGGGTTCATAGAGTCCAGCCCATAAAAGTGTGTCCTTGGGGCCATTCATTTGCTCTTCACAAAATCCGGGGGGGCACGTATTCCTTATTTTGCAGATGAGAAAACTGAGGCCCAGAGAGATTTTCTAACTTGCCCATGGTCATTCTGCAAAGGGACAGACCCTGGGTTCAAACCCTAGTCTGTCTGATGCCAACAGGTCCTAGGGTTAAGAACTCCTAACGCTTATGCCAGGTTGTCTGTCCTTCATATATGCCAGACATGGTCAAATACGTTTAAGAAATTAAGGGTGATCTGGGGCACCTGGGTGGCTCAGTCGGTCAAGTACCCAACTTCAGCTCAGGTCATGATCTCACGGTCCTTGGGTCCAAGCCCCATGTGAGGCTCTGTGCTGACAGCTTGGAGCCTGGAACATACTTCAGATTCTGTGTCTCCCTCTCTCTCTGACCCTCCCCCACTCATGCTCTGTCTCTCTCAAAAATAAATAAAGATTAAAAAACTAAAAAAAAAAAAAAAAAAAAGGAAATGGAGGGTGAGAGACTAACCAGTCCCAACAGTGAACCAAGCTGTCAAGGGACAAGGCTCCGCAGCCTGGGAAGAAAGAAGAATCCAGTTAGGTGGGTAGAATAGGATGAACTACGGAGAGCCGTAAAAGCTGGAGGAAGCCAGCCAGTCAAATGGGCATTTTCCACAATATCTTTATGAACCCAGACCCACACGGCTTTGTCACTAGGCTGCTTTATTGGATGAGAAATGTCAGTATTTTTAAAGAGAACGATCTGTACCTAAATTAATTCTCTGAACTCTTTTCATTGGACCGTCTAAGCTGTTCGTTGGATGGCAAGTTTGTACTTGTGAACGGGACGAAGGAACGTGATGTGCTATGTGGACCAGCTTCGTCCGACTTCTTTCCACGTACAACCTCTGCCACCATACCCGCCCCTGCAAGAGATCCAGGTAGGTGACTCCTTGCTATTAAATCGGAGGGAATGTATTATGGCTCTTCCGATTGGAATCGAAGTCGCCCCGGTGCCGTGATGTCTCACATCTCTGCCTACGACAGGCACCTCGTCCGTGCCTCCCTTCTTGTATCCTGGCATCTAGAAGCCCACCAGTTTTCTTCAAGTGTTTGTCATGCAGTTTGACACACACCTTAGTAAGCAGAGCAAGGTGAGACTTGACCCAAACACCTCACCTTTGATAATGTGAAATAAAGGCGGCTATGGAGTCCCATATTTTCTATATTCTAGAGAAGCCAAAGCACTTAATGTGTGTGGGCCTCTAGGAAAATTACTTAGGTTTTTAAATAGAGGTCTCTTATACGCAGGCAAGTTGATCAGGTTAGCTGATTCAAGATGTCCAAGGTACCACTTGTCTTTGCGAATGGGGGTTTACCAGTGTAACCTATACCTATGTAGATATGAGCATATTTGCAAAACTGTGTATCTGCATGCATTTTGCATTTTTCCTTTTGCTCTTTTTTGAAGGTCCTACCTCCCAGATCCTCATCGTCTTCCTTGCGCTGATGTCAGCTGCCGTGCTGTTCCTGGTGTTCTTTCTGGCACTCCGTTTCTCTATTGTTAAACACAGCAGAAAGAA
Organism: Puma concolor; assembly: GCF_028749965.1. Lineage (NCBI taxonomy): Eukaryota > Metazoa > Chordata > Mammalia > Carnivora > Felidae > Puma > Puma concolor. The sequence goes on along the minus strand of NC_141674.1, from coordinate 5,496,713 downwards.
ACTCCTGTATTTATTCAAACGACGTAAGACCAACACAGTTGTATTTGTTATGAGCTCTTTTGAGGCAAGAGTGTTTATAGCAGAAAGGAAAAGTTTCTTTTTTGGGGGTTAGTACAGCACAATGGTTTCGAACAGGGGCAATTTGGCAATTTGGCAATGTCTGGAGACAGTTTGAGTGGTCACAACCTTGAGGGGGTGGAGGGCACCTGGTGAAAGGAGTCAGGGAGGCTGCTAAAATCCCACAATGCACGGGAAAACAGAGTTATCCCCCCTCAGCTCTTACCAAAACCTCTGATTTAAAGAATTATCCCTCCCACCTTCAGCCCCGGTTACAATGGAGTTCTTTATAAAAATGCTTCGGGTGGGGCGCCTGGGTGGCGCAGTCAGTTAAGCGTCCGACTTCAGCCAGGTCACGATCTCGCGGTCTGTGAGTTCGAGCCCCGCGTCGGGCTCTGGGCTGATGGCTCAGAGCCTGGAGCCTGTTTCTGATTCTGTGTCTCCCTCTCTCTCTGCCCCTCCCCCGTTCATGCTCTGTCTCTCTCTGTCCCAAAAATAAATAAACGTTGAAAAAAAAATTAAAAAAAAAAAATGCTTCGGGAGAGTAGTGATGGGCAATTAGTGAGATGCGATGAACTGTAATCCATTTTTTAAGGTTTTAGGTCGTTTACACAAACTTTCTGTTTTGAAATAACTATAGGTGTACGGGACGTTGTAAAGACAGTATAGAAAAGTCTCGCGTGCCACTCATGGGGTTGCATCCTCCGTAACCGTAGCACAATATCCGAACCGGGCAGTTGACATTGGCGTGTCGTGTGTGCACAGCTGTCTGTCACCTGATCACGTGCGTGGACTGGCATAAACTCTGGCACAATCAATACAGAACTGTCCCCTCCCCGCAAGGATCCCCATCCTGCAGGTCCCCTGTGGTCACATCCGCTTCCTCCCCCCACCCCAACTCCTGGCAGTCACGAGTCTATTTCCTACACCTGACACTCTAAGAAGGTGATATAGATAGAAGCATGCAATATAATAAGTGGATTATAAGCGTGTGACCTTTTAAGAATGGATTTTTTTCACTCAGGTCGATGTCCCTGAGATCCCGAGGTCTAATGTGCTTCCACAGTGGCCTTTTTTTTGTTTTTCCTTTACCATCGACCAGCATTCCGTGGCATCAATGAACCTTGGTTTGTTTGACCATTCACCTACTGAGAGACATTTTGGTTGTTCCAGTTTCTCACTATTGCATGTAAAGTCTTTGTGAGTAATCGCGCACAAGTTTCGCGTGGACTTACATTTTTGTATCTCTGGCATAAATGCCCAGGAGGGCAATTTCTGGGTCATATGGTAGGCGTATGTTTGTTGTTTGAAGAAACTGCTGAACTATTTTCCAGAGGAGTCGTGCCCTTTGACATTGCACCAGCGGTGTGAGCGAAAAACGTCTCCTCATCCTTACCAGCATTTTGTGCAGCCACGGTGTCTTACGCAGCTTTTCGAAGAGGCCTACGGTGGTGGATTACTTTGGTCTTCAGTTGCCTTGCCCTAGGGAGCGAACAAACATCTTTTCATGTACTGACTTTCCATCTGTGCGTTTTCCTCAGTGAAAGGTTCCTTCATGCCTTCGGTCTGCTTTCCGATTGGACTTTTGTTTGCCTGTCTTACTGTTGACATTTGAGAGTTCTTCATATCTTCTAGATGAGTCCTTTGTCAGGTGTGTGGTTTCATTGTTTGGCCCCACTCTGCAGCTCGCCTTTTCTTCCTCTTCCCAGGGTCTTCTGCAGAGAAAAAGGTTTTACTTTACTTTTATTTTTTTAAAGACTTTATTTTTAAGTCATCGCGACACCCAACATGGGACCCCACCTCACAACCCTGAGGTCAAGAGTCGCGTGCTCCACCGACTGAGCCAGCCAGGTGCCCCTAGAGAGAAAGGTTTTAATTTCGATAAATCCAACTTGCCAGTTTTTTGTTTTGTTTTGTTTTAATTTGTGGAGTCACGTCTGAGAACTCTTCAAGTTCTGGATCGCAAAGATTTTTATTTTCTCCTGTGTCATCTTCTAAATGTTTTACATTGAAATCCATGGTTTAATTTTAGCTAAGTGCTATATAAGGTGTGAAAGGTTTACATCAAGATTTTTTTCAGTGTTACCTATTCATTTATTTATCTACTTACTTTGCCTGGGGATGTCCACTTGTTCCAGTATCATTTGTTGAAAGCATCCATCCTTCTTCAGTGAATTGCTTTTGTGACTTGGTCAAAAAATCAGTTGGCGGTACTTGCGTGGGTGCTATTTCTGGTTTCTCTCTTTCGTTCCACTGATCTGTGTGTTTATTCCCTGCCCATACCACACAGTCTTGATTACAGCAGCTATAAAACAAGTTTTGAGTTTAGGTAGAGGGTCGGTGGATTCTTGCCACTTTAGTCTCCTTTTTAAAAATTGTTTCGGCTGTCCTAGTTCCTTCTCATTGCCATATAAATTTTAGGACAATCTTATCTGTATCTACAAAAAAGTCAGCTGGGATTCTGAAACCAGTTGTGTTCAGCCTGTATATTAATTTGGTGAGAACTGATGTCTTTACTAGGTAAAGTGTTCCAGTGCAACAAAATATGTCTCTCCAATTTATGTATATTTTCTTTTATTTTTTATCAGCATTGTGTGGTTTTCAGCACAGAAGTCCTGTACGTATTTGGATAACTTTAGGCCTTAGCATTTAAAGTTTCTTAACAATTGCAAGTGGTCTTGTATCTTAAATTTTGGTTTCCACCTCTTCATTGCTACTATTATCGGAATACAGTTGATTTTTGTAACTTGATCTAGTATTCTGATTTTGTTGAACTCACTTGTTTGTCATGGGAGGATTTTGTGAATTCCCGGGGATTTTACATGGACCGTAATGTCATCTGCAAATAGAGACGGTTTTATTTTTTCCTTTCCAAACTGCATGTCTTTTTTTTTTTTTTTTCTTGACTTACTGTGCTGACTAGAACTTGTTTGTTTTTTTTCAATTTTTTAAACATTTACTTAGTTTAGAGAGAGAGAGAGAGAGAGAGCGTGAGCAGGGGAGGGGCAGAGAGGGAGGGAGACACAGAATCTGAAGCAGGCTCCAGGCTCTGAGCTGTAAGCACAGAGCCTGATGCGGGGCTCGAACTCATGAGCCGTAAGATCGTGACCTGATCCAAAGTCAGATGCTCAACCGACTGAGCTACCCAGGAGCCCCATGTGCTGGCTAGAACTTCTGGTGTCAAATTCTCTTAGTTTTTCAGCCGAGAGTGTCTTGATTTCCCCTTCATTCCTGAAAGATACTTTCGCCGGCTATTGAATTTGGGCTTGCAGAAGTTGTCGCTGGCCCTTCAGGTCACATGGGGCTGGAAGACATTCCCCACAGCAGGTGGAGCTGTGGTTTAGCTCCTTGCCTGGGCCTGGGCAAACCAGGCTCTCTGGAGGCCAAACCCCCTTGCTCGAGGGTCTGAATCAGGCAGATTTGCACCCTGTCAGCTTCCCTGTTCAGGGTGAGCCCTCAACTTGGCTCTGCAGAAGAACAAAGCTACTGGTCCTGTTTGCTACTCGGGCTTCTCAAGTACGTACTCCGTAGGCCAGGATCTGTGCGCTGGTGGCCATAAGCGCCTCCCCCTTCTCCGCTGCCGTCAGGTTCCCAGTGGTTGGACCCTGAAGATTCCTCTGCCATCCCAGTGGCGTGAGATCAGAGCAGGGGCTCCCGCAAAGCGGTCCTAGTGCTGGGAGAGGCTGGTGGTCCCCTGGGGGTTCTCTTTTCTTTGGCATTGGAGGGGCCGGAGGCTCAGGGAGAACCTCTCTGTGTGGTGCTGTGCTGGCCTGATGGAGGGGCATTGAGGTCAACAGCGGCTGCTTCTCTCACTCTTCTAATACAGTCTGTCTTGACCTCTGTAGTGTCGAGGTGGGGCATGCTTCGGCCTCACCCGTGCGTCCTGGGGTTCTGCCAGTGGTGTCTTGCCCTTGAATAGTCTTTTTTTTTTTTTTTTTTTTAACATTTATTTATTTTTGAGACAGGGAGAGACAGAGTGTGAACAGGGGAGGGTCAGAGAGAGGGAGACACAGAATCTGAAACAGGCCCCAGGCTCGGGGCTGTCAGCACAGAGCCCGACGCGGGGCTCGAACTCACGGACCGCGAGATCATGACCCGAGCCGAAGTCGGTCGCTTAACCGACTGAGCCACCCAGGCGCCCCAACCCTTGAATAGTCTTTAGTCGTTCTTCTTGTGAAGGGGAAGCAAAGTCAGGAGCACACGCGGTTGCCGTCTGGGTGAGGTCATTCCCTTCGGTGATTTTTTACAGCAAGAGGCATGTGATATCGAGGCAGGCGCTTTTGCTTCGTCACGCTACTCAAAAAAATAAAACTCAGTTTAAGATGCCGAGCTGCTCGTTGGTAACACAAATTACTTCACACCAACGCGTCAAAGGAAACCTGGGAGCGAATGCGCAAATCAGTTCTTTCATTGCAGAGATGGAAGTGGTAGAAGTATCTAATATCTTGGTGCCATAAGCATTTTCTTCAAAACAAAGTGTCTAGGGTGTAATCGAAGCACCTCAAGACTCAAATAAGCACCGCTGAATTGAAACTATGCTTACGTTCGGGATATGACTAATTTTATGCTCCAGTGATTCACGCTCGAGTTTTTAAGCCCTTGCAGCAAATAAAGACAATCACTGTTCAGGGCCAATAAGAGTAACTGGCAAAAAGAAATTGCAAACAATCCTGAGAAAAAGCTCTTCCGTGCGTGCTATCGCTTTTCTTGTCGATGAACTTGTTCAAATCAAAGTTGAGCGCGGTTGCTAGAAGATGTCCTGTGACTGTGATTTATGGAACCGGGCTGTTAAATGGTTAAGGCCAACAACAAAAGATGACTCACTTTTAAATTACTTTTCAGCGTTTATGAGACCAGTGCAAACCGCCCAAGAGGAAGATGCCTGTAGCTGCCGATTTCCAGAAGAAGAAGAAGGAGAGTGTGTTCACACTATTCTGTGAAGCAGCCGCTGGGACTGTCTTGAGAAGAATCAGCACAGAAACATGAGTGATCCCTCTATCGTAGCTTTCTAAATCGAAAAAGACCATCCTAGATAAGACTCAGGATTACCCCCCAAGTTTTCTCAGAATGCTAACAGGTTGGCCTTTAAAAAATGTATCCCTTTTAAGTGGATGTGTGGGACCGGGGCATTTTCTAGATAATGTTTAATAGCCTTGAGATGCTTTCTTTTCTTTTCTTTTCTTTTTTTTTCTTTCTTTTTTTTTTTTTTTTTGAATTCTAAAGAGACTTGTACTTCAAATGAAATCATGTGGGCCAATGGTCCAGCTAAAATGATAATCAAATTTAATTCCGTTTTGTGTGTGTGTGTGCTAATAGGACAAAAAGTCATAAGATGCAGGAAATACCCCCAACCAAATCTTCCTTTGGTTCAGACATTCGACACAATGATCTCTACTAATGTGAGGAGGGAAATTATGACAGGGCCCAAATTTGAGGTCAAGGGCAAAATATCTCAGACCTTCAGGAAGAGTTTTGGAAAGAGTTCGGATGTCTTTGCACATCTTGTGGTCCCCTCCACCCTTGTGTCTTCTGCTTTGTGACTCTCCTCTCTGAGACAGGGTTTATGTTTTGTTGTTGTTGTTGTTGTTTAATGTTTTTTTTTTTTAATTTACTAGTGAAGTGTAATTGACAAGCAATGTTATATTTGTTTCCAGTGTAGAACCTAGTGGCTCAATTCTGTACATTACTCAAGCTCACCACGATTATAAGTGTAGTCCCAATCTGTCACCATAGGATGTCATTACAGTGTCATTGACTGTATTCCCTGTGCTATATTCGTCATCCCTGTGCCTTATTTATTTTACAACTGGAAGTTTGTGTCTCTTGAGCCCCTTCATCTGTTTTGCCCATTAAAAAGAATTGGCTTATGTGTTTTTAATTCTTAAAACCATTAAACATAATATTTGATATACTAATCGAGGAAACGGGTAGGAATGAACAATTCTAGAACGAACACCCGTGAGCCCGTAGCCCACGAGAGCAGAAGTTGCCAGACCCCGAAGGACCAAATCTGAGGCTTTGTATGGCTTCTGAGCTAAACGTGATTTTTACATGTTTAAATTGTGAAAAACAAATCAAAATAAGACTAATATCTCATGACATGTATGTATGTATGTATGTATGTAAAGTTAAAATTTCGGAGTCCATAAATAAAATTTTATGGGAACATTCAGCCACACTCAGGTGGCTTTTGCATCACAACAGCAGAGTTGAGTAGTTGTGCAAGAGACTGTATGGTCTCTACAGAGCCTAAAATATGTAACATCTGACCCTTTATAGGGTCAGGGTCAAGGTCAGAGCATCCTCTCCGTGTTGCTTTTCCTCCCTCATCTTCTGCCTACCTCTCCACCTCACCCCCAGGCACCGTCTCTCAGGAACATCAATTCGATCGATTCCCTTGCTTTAAAAAAAATCATTGCTCACATATGTATGTACTCCAAAACTACGTTATTTAGTTTCGCTTGTTTTTTAGCCTTATGACAATGATATTACACTGTATGTGACTTGGTTTAATCACTCAAAATTCTATTTATAAGATTCATTCATATAATTGTGTGTAACTAGAATGCATTCATTTTAACGATTGTATAATTTTGCAAATATACCATAATTTATCAATGCGTTCTGAATCAAAAGATATGTGAGTCATTTGCAGTTGTTTTTTTTTTTTTTTTTTTTTTTTGCAATTATAGGCAATGTTGGTATGAATTTTTTTTTTAACCTTTATTTATTTTTGAGACAGGGAGAGACAGAGCATGTACGGGGGAGGGTCAGAGAGAGAGGGAGACACAGAATCTGAAACAGGCTCCAGGCTCTGAGCTGTCAGCACAGAGCCCGATACGGGGCTCGAACTCATGCACAAGATCATGACCTGAGCCGAAGTCGGATGCTTAACCGACTGAGCCACCCAAGCGCCCTGGTATGAATGTTTTTTTTCATGTGTGTCTTGTGGAAGAGTGTCTCTAGGGAAACTTCCTTCGAGTGAAATTTCTGGACCTTTGGGCATATGAATGTTCAACTTTATAAACTAAGTTATGCAGAAATAACAAATGTCCCTCCCTGCCCCCTCCCCCCCCCACAATCTTCATGGACTTGGACAAAACAAGCATTTCTTGCTATCATTACATGGCCACGGCAGGCTGAGAGTGGCTCCGTCCCACGTGACTTCACTCGGATTTAGGGGGAGGGGGAGCTTCTACTTGGAACACTGGCCGTCTCAGGGCAAAGGCATACGTGCCACTTTGCTCAGAGCTGGTTGGTTAGAGTCTAACCTTTAGAGCGAGTCATGTGGTGAGGCTGGCATCGAACAGGGCAGAGAGCGTAATCTTTGCGCAGAGAGGACCAGAAAATATGTTTGAACAATATAACTCTGCTACTGTGCTCAACGCTTCTCAGAGCAGTAGTTCTAACTCATGGTCATGTCAGCCTCACCAAATCCCATCGTTGCTAGCATCTGGGATTGGCAGACTCTCGATTTTGCCCATCTAGTGGGTTTTAGAGGGCGGTTTCACTGTGGTCTTATTTTGTATTTCCTGAATTACTGATGAGCATCTCATCCCGTGTTTTTATATCACTGGTGTTTCTTTTTGTGACACGCTTGCTCATGTTGTTTGCTCGTTTTTAAACACTTGGTTGTCTTCTTCTTATTGGTTCGTCATTCTTTATATATTCGCGATAATAATCTTTGGTTGCCTGTACATATCATGAATATCTGCTTTGTTTGTAATTTTTTTCTCTTTTTCATTATGGCCTTCTCCGTCTTTCCAGTAATCGGCAAAAAAGTTCTGACTCTGGTTAAGTTTACAACTCGTTTCTTATATCGTCAACACATTTTTGTTTCTTGATGAAAGAAACCCTTCGACGCCTCAGTATCATAAAGATACTTCCACACCTTTTATTCTGAAAGTTTTAAGTGTAATCTCTCAAGAACTGATTATTGTGTGTGCTGGGAGGTGATGGTCCAATTTTGAGCCCTGTATGCCGATAACCGCCAGACCTGGTGTCGTTTATTCCACGGTCCAGCGTTTCCCCATGGATCTACACTACTGCCTCTGTCCTTCTCCGAGTTCTCCATATCCGTGGGTCTGTTCCTGAGCTCTCTGTTCTGTTCCACTGGTCAACGAGTCTGTCCCTGTGCCAGTACCACACTGTCTTGGTTACAGTAGCTTTATAAAAACTCTTGATCCTCGGTAATACGAGTATTTAATTCAATGTCCCACAGAGTTTTATAAAGTTTCTCCAGAAGCTTTGCTCGTACATCTTTTATTAGATTTATTTCTAGGCACCTTCTTACTTTATAATTTTGTTTTATTTATTTTTCTATTAAGTTTATTTGTTTTGGGAGAGTGAGAGAGCAAGAGCAGGGGAGGGGCAGAGGGAGAGGGAGAGAGTAAGAATCCCAAGCAGGCTCCACACTGTCGGCACAGGGCCCGATGCGGGGCTCAAACTCATGAACTGTGAAATCACGACCTGAGCTGGAACCAAGAGTCGGACGCTTAACCGACCGAGCCACCCAGGTGCCCCCATAGTGATATTTTTATTTGTTATTATTTTTAAATAGTCTCCGCCCCAACACGGGGCTCAAACTCACCACCTGGAGATCAAGAGTTGCGTGCTTTACCGACGGAGCTGGCCAGGTGGCCCTTGTGTTTGCTTTTTGGATGATTGCGTTTATTGTGGGAGTATAAAGATATAATTGATTTGTTTCTATTAGTTTATAGCCAGCCTCCTTGCTAAACCTTCTCTTTTTTTAATGTTTATTTATTTATTTTGAGAGACAGACCTCGAGCAGGAGAGGAGCAGGGAGAGAGAGAGAGAGACAGAGAGGGGGGGAGAGAGAGAGTCCACTCTGAGCATGGAGCCTGACACAGGGCTCAGTCTCACGACTGAGATCATGACCTGAGCTGAAATCAAGAGTTGGATGCTCAACCCACTGAAGCACCCAGGTGCCCCTTAAACCTTTACTTCCGGTAGTACGTATGTAGATTCTGGGGGGTTTTCTGTACAGATAATTGTGTTATTTACTATAATAATAGTTTCTTCCTTTCTAGTCCTTTGTCTTTTATGTCTTTTCTGATTGACTTAGTGCTGGTCCTACAGTACAAAGTAATAGTCTTTTCCATCTTATCTATAGGGGATATTTTCAGGGGATTTTTTGATAAATGTAATCAGTCAGGTTAAGTTCCCTTCTGCTCCTGGTTTGTGCAGACATTAAGTTTTTAATTTTAAATCATGAATGCATGTCACATTTTACCAAATGACTTTTCTTGGGGGAGAAAAAATAATTTGATTGCCGATGACTCAGCCAGAGGTTCTATCATCTTTGATTTGGATCTGAACTTCAGCCACATTCCAAGAAAATTACTGTCTGAAGGAAATTGAATGTCATAATAGGTATTCCTGTTTTCCTCTCTTCTTTAAAGGATGTATTTTTAAAAGTACTTTGGTGGATGACAAAATTATATGCGTTCAGAAAAAAATGTGTTATTTAAAATTTTTTTAATGTTTATTTATTTTTGAGACAGAGAGCGTGAACGGGGGAGGAGCAGAGAGAGAGGGAGACACAGAATCTGAAGCAGGCTCCAGGCTCTGAGCTGTTAGCACAGAGCACGACAAGGGGCTCAAACTTAAGGAGCCGTGAGATCATGACCTGAGCTGAAGTCGGATGCTTAGCCAACTGAGCCACCCAGGTGGCCCCATCAAAAATGTGTTATTTTAATTTAAGTAGATGGAATACCTTTATCTGCCTTTGAATCTTGCGGATAACAAAGGCCACTTCAGGAACAAGGCTTGGGAATAAATTCTGATGTGGCTTCCTTTCTCCGCTTCCGACACCCGATGTTTAATTTTCCCTTGGCCATTATCCTCAAAGGGATTGGTAGTGGCCTACCATCATGGGTCACCCTCGCTAACTCAACTAAATTCATCTGTCCCAGATGAGAAACACGGAAAATCCACCGTTTATTTTGCCTCGCTGACAGAGGCTGTGTTTATGACACAGATTGTATGATACTTTTAACATAGTAGATTTTGGTAAAATGTGTAAAATTTAAAAATGAAAACCACGGCAACTTGGAGAATGAGTCATTTTTTCCTTAAGTGGCAGTTAACAAAGGAAGGAAATCAAAACAGAATAATAGGATCCCCTTTAAGAGTTAATTTAGGAATCCAAGAGTTCAGTTTAATAGAAATGAGTGTACATTTTTACAAAAATAGATGAGCATATTTAGGGAGCAACAAGTGGGAAACGGTTTTCTAAAGACTTAAAAACAAGCTTAGGTTACTTCTGAACAAATTTTTATTTTTTTTTCTCTGGTGGAAGGTGTCATTCTGATGGAAACTTTTGACATGAAGGGCATACAACTGCTAAAGTGAGTGTCTTCCTTCTGTGGAGAGCAGACATTTCCATCTGTGGGTGGGATGTACGAATGGGCGTCAGCTCTGGTGCGTTATGTGCGGTCTGCGGGGTGGGGGTGGAGTGGTGGGAATATTGGTCATTATTGATGTTTTTAAAAAAGGGATTCTATAATAAAACACAAAGTTACCATTTTCACAGAAAAAAAAGAATATCTAAGAAAAACGCTTATCTTGTATCTTATTTTCTTTTAAAGCTTATCTTTCAAAAAGTTCACGTTACTCTTGCAACATTGAATTGTAAAGGCTAATAATGAAATAACATGTCGTTCTTTGGGAACCATGCAGGCAGACTTTAGTGCCAAGGTATGTGAAGGATTTAGAGTTTGGGATTTCTTGCTCCCAGCGACTGACACTTTAGTCACATGAAAACGAATGCTGCTTTTTATACCAGTATTGATTTTGATAGCTGTCTTTAGAATTAATTGTCATTGAAGCCTGTCAAATATGTCCTTTACAAATTCGAGTGAGTGGGGAAGGGGCAGAGAGAGAGGGAGACACAGAATCCAGGCTCCAGGTTCCAGGATGTCAGCACAGAGCCCAACGCAGGGCTCGAACTCGGATACTGCAAGTTCATGACCTGAGCCGACATTGGATGCTTAACCGACTGAGCCACCCAGGCTCCCCGTGAACAGGCTGATTCTGATGAACCCATCGAAGGGACTGACTCTGAAATATAAACGACCTGTTCGCTGAACTAGCATCCTTCCAGTGCCCTGCACCTGGGGCCATGTGAGGGCACAAAGGACCCACTGCCCGCCTGAGGGCTTTGAGTCCAGGGGACTGACCAGTACAACCCGAGAAGGACGCAATGTCACCAGGACCTGCTCTGTGCCAGGAATACCACTGTGCAAGTAGCTGGAAGGAGCCCTGCCTGCCTAGTACTCCCAGCCTGGTAGGGAGACAGCTGTCGTGGGGGAGGGGGGACTCTGTGCCAGTGGGAAGCCCACTTGAGAAGGGGTGGAGGGAGGGCTTCCCGGAGAAGGAGGAGGAGCCATCTACTTCCACTGTGTTTCCCAGAAGGAGCAAAGACCCCAGGCAAATGGGAGGGAGGGCCGGGGCTGGGGACCAAGGGCAGATGAAGGAAGCTATAGGGCCAGCAGGGACCAGAAACCCAGATTTCATAGGCTACGTGAAGAAACTTGGATTTTATTTATTTTTTTTAATGTTTATTTATTATTGAAAGACAAAGTCAGAGCGTGAGCAGGGGAGGGGCAGAGGGACAGGGAGACAGAATCCGAAGCAGGCGCCAGTCTGAACTGTCAGCACAGAGCCTGATGTGGGGAGCTCGAACTCACAAACCGTGAGATCATGACCTGAGCTGAAGTCAGACACTTAACTGACTGAGCCACCCAGGCGCCCCAAGAAGCTTGGATTTTAAACTGTGGATAATGATTGCAGAGCCAGGTTAGGGATCTGAGCAGATACGCACTTAGGAAAGATCTCCCTGATTACAGTAAGGAAAATGGATTAATGAGAGTCAAGACTCAAAGCCCTTAGGTGGCCAGTGGGTCCTTTATCTCCAAGCCAGATGAGGGGGCTCCTACAGGAGTCGGGGTGCCTGTCGGGGTGGGGCACGAGGCCTGGTTTCCGGCCATGGCAGCTGTGGGGAATGATGCACAGGCAGAGCCGAGGCCCTGCAAGAGATGAGGGAGGAAGGAGCTGGTCCAGTGTCAGTGCAGACCCTGGGGGTGCCCCGCAGAGGGCCACGTTGGTGGTGGGAGAGAGGGACAGGGAAAAGTGGCCTCACAGAGAACCAGGGCAGGGTGCCCAGAACCGGCGGATGAAAACAGAGTCAGGAGGGCCAAAGTCACCAAGAGGCCAGGAGGTGACAATAGAACATACCTTAGGTTTGGCAACAAAGCAGTCACCTTACTGGAAGGCCTTTCAGGGGCATGGTGACCCTAAAAGTCAAGCCGTGGGATGGAGGAAGGCATGGGGAGTGACAGCAAATGTACCCACACTTTTCAAGAGTCAGACGGTGGAAGAAAGGAGATGGTGTGAGACGTGGGGGTTGCCTGCGGGTCAGGCGTCACATAAACACGGATGCCCTCTTAAATCTGAAGTTCAGATAAATGATATTAATTTCTCAGTATAAATGTGCCCCAGACAAGGTTTGGGACATGCTTTTACTAAAAATTATCTGTTGCTTATCTGAAATTCAAATTTACCTGGGAATCCTGTATTTTTTTATTTGCTGAGTTTGGCAAACCTAGTGGAGTGGGGAGTACCGTCGACTCTTGAACAATGTGGGGGGGATTAGGGGCACCCATCCCTCCACCCCCATGGCAAAAATCTGCCTGTAACTTTTGAGTCCCCCCCAAACTTAACTACTAACAGCCTACTGTTGTCCAGAAGCCTTAAGAATAACAGAAACAGTTGATTAACACATATTGTGTATGTGACATGTACAATAAAGTAAGGCAAAGAAAGAAAATGTTAAGAAAATGATAAGAAACCAACACATGTACAGTACTGTATTGTATTTATTGGGGAAAAAAATCTGCCTGTAAGTGGACCTGGGTGGTTCTTTTTTTATGTTTTATTTACTTTTGAGAGAGAGCAAGTATGAATGGGGGAGGTGCAGAGAGAGAGGGAGACAAAGACGCAGAAGCAGGCTCCGCACTGACAGCAGAGAGCCCAATGTAGGGCTCGAATTCAAGAACTGCAAGATCATGACCTGAGCCAAAGTCAGACCTTCAATTGACTGAGCCACCCAGGTGCCCCTGACCTGTGCAGTTCTAACCTGTGTTCTTTTTATCACTATATTGCCAGTCTAATTACAATATGTCTTGGTGTGGGTTAGCTTTTGGTGATTCTGACAGGAGTTCTCTGTGCCTCTTGGATCTGGATGTCTGTTTCCTTCCCCAGATTAGGACAGTTTTCAGCTATTATTTCTTCAAGTAAATTTTCTGCCCCCTATTCCCTCTCTTCTTCTGGGACTCCTATGAAACAAATGTTATTATGTTTGATGGAGTCACCAAGTTCCCTTAAGTCTATTCTCGTGATCCATAATTCTTCTTTCTCTCTTTTGTTAAGCTCCATTATTTTCCATTATTCCGCCTTCTATGTCACTAATTCATTCCTCTGCTTCTTCCAGCCTGCTGTTCATTGCATCCAATCTGTTTCCAATCTCTTGTATTGCACTCTTCATTGCTGATTGATTCTTTTTTTTTTAAGTCTTTTATCTCTGTAGTACGTGTCTCGCTGATGTCTTCTTTTCTCATGCTCCGTGAGTATCCTTATGATTGTTATTTTAAATTCTCCATTAGGCATGTTACTTATATCTGTTCCACTTAGATCTCTGGCCACAACTTTATCTTGTTCTTTCATTTGGGATGAATTCCTCTGTCTTGGCATTTTGTCTGAATCTCTGCTTTCTTCTCTGTGTTAGAAAAGCAAGTTATGTTTCTTGCTCCTGAAAGTAATGGTTTTTTGAAGGGGAGATCATGTAGTGTCCAGGACCTGGTGCCTCATGGAGTGTCTCAGGTGTGTGCTGCGTGCACTCTGCTGTTGTGTCGTGGCTGCTCTATTCTTCAGGCTGTCCTTGCTGTGGCAGTGTTTGCTCCCTGGCCTGAATGTAGTGAGTGTTAACCACATGTGCTCTGGTCTGCTTGTAAAATGAGACCTGACACCACCTCCACTAGAACTGAGGCCCTGTAGAATTCTCTGGTCAGAAGATATGGTGTGGGCCTGGGTTTGTGCTGGTCTTCCAGGGGCACGGCCCACTGTGCTGGGACTGAGGCAGGCCTGACTTAGAAGGGGTGTCCTGCCAGAGCACAGGGGGTGGCGTCTGGTACAAGCAAGTTAGGCAGCCAATGTGAGTGCTATGGGGCTTCCCGCAGGTAGCTCTGTGTTTATGCTGAGGGGCAGGGGAGGGAAATGGTGCCAGACAGCCCCTTTGTTCCCCAGAGAGGTGTCTTCATGAACACTACCTCTCAGGGACACACTTTGAGAAGAGCAAATAATCTTTCCCACTGTGTGTCCCAAGCATTTTTCAGATTGCTGTTTCCATGCTTTCTGACCCTTTTTGTTGTTGTTGTGGGGGTTTTTTGTTTTTGTTTTTGTTTTGTTTTCTGTTTTTTTTTTTTTTTTTTTTTTTTTTTTTTTTTTGCCTGCTTTCTCTTCAGGAGCAGCGCAATGCCCTCTGGGCTCTATCCCAGTCAAGCCCTGTGGGTTGCAAGAACTCATGAGATTCAACCCCTCTCATTTTCCAGTCCAGTGGCATTGGGGAACATTCTCCTTGTGCGTTCCCCTGTGTGCTCCTCTCTCTTACCTATCTCCATGACCATGGCTCCCCCCACCCCCTGCAGCACCCGAGATCTGTTTGTCCCCCAAGCCACATCTCCACACTTCGTACCTTCTTCGATGTGGCCTCTTCTCTCCCTTTAATTGTGGAGTTTGTTCTGCCAGTCTTCAGGTCAATTTCTGGGCTATTTAGGAAGATTTTATAGTTATCTAGTTGTGTTCCTGGGATGAGGCAAACCTAGGGTCCTGCTACTCTGATGCCATCTTTCCCCCCCTCTAAATTGTGTTCTCTTTTAGTTGAGGAGACTCAACGTGATATACAGATGTTCAAGTCATGGCAGCTGGTGCCTGGTGACCCAGAGGATGGCCCAGAACACAGGGAACAGTGATGACAGAAGACCCCAGTTTTATAGGAGGATGGGGCCAGATGAGTGAAGATGGTGGTAGGCCCCCGGTTTTGATGGAGGGGAACAGGAGGGGTGCCTGCTAGAAGGTTCTCCGGGGTCCGTTATGGGCATGGGGGGTGCAGGGGAGACTGATGGATGGAAGAATGAGATCTGCCTTATTGGAGGCTTGGATTGCTGCTAGAACCCAGGTGAGCCTTCGCTCTGCAGGGATGCAGGTCCAGATACGCTGGGGGCTGTGTAGGGTCAGGAGAGGCAGGACAGACTGCCCCCAGACTGACAGAAGGTCAGAGGGACAAGGAAATTGAAGATACAGGCAAGAGAGTGGCAAAAGGACTCCATGTTCATATTTTATGCATTAATTGTGCACTTGTTATAAAGGCCGTTTTAATACCTTATTCAATCCTTCTGAAGCCAGGTTAACAAAAACACAGGGTGACGATAAGTTGCAGCAGCACCTTACAAAACAACAAAGCAGCCTTCTCTGGGAACTGGGATGTTAGCATTTCATAAGGACAGAGTTTCAGTTTTGCAGGATGAAAAAACTGATGGGGACTGATGGTGGTGGTGGCACAGTATGACTGTGCTTTGTGTACATAACCTGTACACTTAAAAATGGTTAAAATGGTAAATTAAAAAAATGTTTATTTATTTTGTTTTTTTTTAATGTTTATTATTTTTGAGAGTGCATAAGTGGGGGAGGGGCGGAGACAGAGTGGGGGGGACAGAGGATCTGAAGTGGGCTCCATGTTGACAGCGGGGAGCCCAATGTGGGGCTTGAACTCACAAACCATAATATCATGACCTGAGCCAAAGTTGGATGCTCAACTGACTGAGCCACCCAGACGCCCCAAAAATGTTTATTTATTTTGAAAGAGAGAGGGAGAGTGAACAAGCAGGGGAGGGGCAGAGAGACAGGGGGAGAGAGAGAAAATCCCAAGCAGGCTCCTTGCTGTCATCACAGAGCCTGACATGTGGCTATCCTATGATCCTGGGATCATGACCTGAACTGAAATCAAGAGTCAGACGGTCAACTGACTGAAACACCCAGGTGCCCCAACTTTTATTTTTTTTTATTAGACAAATAACTTTTATAGACAATTAAGAAATACTTTTTTTTACATTTAAAAAATGATAAACCCACCATTTGCTCACGTGGCTTTGTAAGAGAGGAAGGGTCTGTTGAAGATGATCCACATAGGATGCTGGGATGTGGATCAGGGCATCTTCCTATCAGTGTTAATGACAGAAGAAAAATTATCCTTTCATCTTTTCTGATTTTATCTAAGATAATCTATCTAAGTGTCGAAATAAAATTTTCTAGTCCTGGGGTGCCTGGGTGGCTCAGTCGATTAAGTGCCTGACTCTTGATTTTGGCTCAGGTTACGATCTCATGGTTCGTGGTTAGAGCTCCACCTCAGGCTCTGTGCTGGTGGTGTGGCGCCTGCTTCGGATTCTCTCTCCCTCTCTCTTTCTCTCAAAAATAAATGGACAAACTTAAAAAAATTAAGAAATTTCCCGTCCCAATCAAAGAAAGGGAATTAAACATTTATCCTGCCTGTCCCATATACATCATCTTTCAGGGCAACCAAATACCCCCGATCGGGGAGGGAAATTATGATACCAGAAAGCAACAGCAATGACACCGTTTTGCAGCCCTTAATGAAGTAATTAATTCAGACAAAGATCATCAAAGGAGGAAACCATCAGATAAAAGTGAAGACTGAAAAGTAGATAGATAAGTACATAGATACAGACACGCCGATAGAAGGCTGGCTGGACAGATGGAGGAGACAGAACCTCTAATCCACATGGAAGAGGTTTCGTGTTCACTAAGATTTCAAAGCTGAATTCACTATGTAATCCCTAGACCCTGCCCCTCCTCCAGCATCCCTGCCCTCTTGCTTGAGGAGGCCTTAAGGCGAACACTCCTATGCAAGGACCTGGGTCCTGTCCCTCACCCTCACCATCAAGCCGATTTACAACCTCAGGCATGTCTCCAACTGCACAGATGTAACCCCATCATTGTGCTGCCCACCCTTGATCAAGGGATGCCCAGTGTCCCCAGGGTGAAGTTCAAAACTCCCAGGTCACCATCCCAGCCAGCACCAAGCCAGTCTTGCATTGAATTGCCAGTTCTCCGCACACACCAGCTGTTTCATGACTCTGGATTCGACCACAGGCTTTTACCCTCTGCTTAAAACACCCTATCTGCCTGACAAAATCCTGCTCTTCCTTAAACATCTGCCAAAGCAGCCTCCTTCTGTGAGTCCGACCTCCCTCCATAGACCCCTCCTTCCCTGGGCCTCCCGCTGTATGCATATTGGCCCCGTGTCCATCCATCCATCCATCCATCCGTCTGTCTTCCTGCCTGGCTGTAAAACCCTTGAGAGAGGAAGTGTGGCTTACTCATTCTCTGAATCCTCAATTCCTATGTAGTATATAGTATGTGCTTAATAAATGCTTCCTAAATATATTGCCTGTCTCCTTTAAAACAGAGGCAGGGGAAGACCTGACATTTCATCTTAAGGAACACTGCAAGGGAAAAAGAGATTTATCTGCCTGATTAAACTTTTGGTGATTCCTGACAATTTCCAGCAGGAAATCGGAGGCCAATTATAATCTGATTAAGATTTTAAACAGATTTATTTTTGCGGTTGCACTCTTATTATATAACATTCTCCAAGGATCCTTTCGTGCAGTGAAGGAAGGAGCAAAGCTCACTGACCTGGGATTTTCGATTTGCCTCATATACTCCATGTATGGCCAGTTAGAGGGTACACAGGCAGTTTAAAAACCTTCCAGATTTAAACAGTATAGAGGTTCCTCAAAAAGTAAAAATAGAACTACTTTACAACCCAGTAATTGCACTACTGGGTAGTTACCCAAAGAATACAAAAACACTAATTCAAAGGGATATATGGACCCATGTTTAGAGCAGCATTATTTCTAATAGCCAAATCGGGGAAGAACCCCAAGTGTCCATTGATGAATGGATAAAGAAGATGTGATAAGCACGCACGTGCGTGCACACACACACACACACACACAATGGAATATTAGCCATCCAAAGGAACGAAATCTTGCTATTGCAACAACACGGATGGAGCTAGAGAGTATGATGTAAATGAAGTCAGTCAGTCAGAGAAAGACAAATACCACGTGGTTTCACTCACGTGGAATTGAAGAAACAAAACAAGCAAGGATTAAAAAGAGAGGGAGAGGGAGGGGGAGGGGAGAGGGAAAGGAAGGAGGGGGAAGAGAGAGGGGAGAGGGAGACTGGGGTGCCTGGGTGGCTCAGTCGGTTAAGTGTCCGACTTTGGTCCAGGTCATGATCTCTCAGTCTGTGAGTTCGAGCCCTGCATCAGGCTCTGTGCTGACAGCTTGGAGCCTGCTTTGGATTCTGTGTCTCCCTCTCTCTCTGCCTCTCCCCTGATCACACACTCTCTCTCTCTGTCTCAAAAATAAGTAAGAGTTAGAGAGGTAAGCCAAGAAACAGACTCTTTTTAATTTTTTTTTAAGCTTATTTATTTTTGAGAGAGAGAGAACATCAGCAGGGGAGGGGCAGACATAGAATTCAAAGCAGGTTCCAGGCTCTAAGCTGTCAGTTCGAGCCTGACACAGGGCTTGAACTCATGAACTGTGGGATCATGATCTGAGCTGAAGTCAGAGGCTCAACCGACTGAGCCACCCAGGCGCCCCTGAGCAGACTCTTAGTTCGGAGAACACACTGATGGTCACCAGAGGGGAGGAGGGCGGGGGTGGGGAAATGGGGATGGGGATTAAGGCGGGCACTTGTGAGGAGCACCAGGTGATGCATAGAATTGGTGAGTCCCTATACTGCGCACGTGAAGCTAATGTAACACTCTAACTATACTGGAATTAAAATGAAAACTTAATTAAAAAGTGAAAAAAAAACTCTTCCAGATTTTACAGATATCTCAAACACAACGTTCCCAGCATGATTTGTAGAAGTTGATTTCAGATGACTGCTTCGCTTCCCTGCCCAAGGTCTGACTCTGAGGCCACCACGTGGACAGGGCTGAACTGGCTCCAAATTCGGCTGCTCCCTGCCACCTGCGGGCTCTCTCCTTTTCTAGAAGCGTGTGCCACATGAGCTTTTCTCTTGTGCAACCTGATTTCTTGACACCGAGAACGGTCAGAGGTCTGCTTCCTTTCGTCAACTTTCAATCACTGTTTCAGCTTCATCCCAAAAAGCTAACACTGGCTACCATATTTATTTATTTGTCACGTTCCTTAAATACCATGTGTAAAATACAAACTAAAATATCCTAAAGTCAATAATAAATAGATTCAAATATAATCCAGAAAAAAAACTTATTCTATGATCTGAATTTTAGAAATCTCAAAACTCTAGAATTCTAACTTCGGCAGTTGTGGGGAAAAAAAAATCTTTCACCTAATCTTCGTTATGAAAAGTACATCAAATGGGTAGTTACACACATGAAGCTCACTTGTCAAATCCCAAATTTGAGCTACTACTAGTCAAGGAGAAACAAGGTAACTATTTGGAGGCCTGGCTCAGAATCTAAAAGCTGGTAGCTTCTTTATTCCTTTTTCCTTTGTCTTCCTCCCTTTCCTTCCTTCCTCCTTCCCTTTCTTCTCTCCTCCCCTCCTTCCTCCTTCCTTTCCTCCCTCTGTCCCTTCTCTCCCTCCCTTCTCTCTTCCCCTCCCTTCCTCTCTTCCTTCCTCTTTCTCTTCCTCCTTCATCCCTCCTCTCCCATTGCTCTTAGCAAACCTGATAATCAAATGTAAACACAATAACACATATGTGCAGGCCTTTACTCTTGCAAAATTCGATCTTTTAGGTTTCATTAGAAGTCTTTACGTCATACAATACACTGCGAAGAACAAGACCCCTCTGCCACAAGAGGGCAGTAAACACCACTCGGTGCAGGCGGCTGGCCAGGGATCAGAGAGAGAAAAGAGCTGGGCGGGAAAGGGACCAAGAGGATGTAAAATTTCAGCCTCTCCTTCCGTGGATGGGAAGAAGGATGGCCTAAGAAGTTCGGCAACTTGTCTGAGATCATGGAGCTAGTTGCCAGAGTCTGTTACCCTCAAAGAATAACATGCCTCCAAGTTAAAGAGAATGAAGTAAAAGGTACCTAATTAGGGATGCTGTTCCCTAGTAACCCAGTAGTCCGATGACTATGCATGACTCACCACAAGAAAGAAAATATTTGCTCATGGACAGGAAATAAGAAACTCTTTCCTGCTTTAGGGCATTTGAATTTGCTCTTCCTTCTGCCTGGAATCCTTTCCCCGACCTAACCCAGGGCTCAGCCTCATGCGCTCAATTATCTGCTGGACGAGTCCGCATGGATTCTCACAGACATCTCAAACTCGAGATATTCCAAAATGATCGACACTCCTTGCTTGGGGTTTGACGGCACTGGATTAACCTCTCCAGGTCTGTTTCCTCATTTATAAAATGAAGACGAGAACATCTGCCTTACCCACATTTCCTGAGGCTTTAGTGAGTTTATATATTCACTCAGATTGTATATATCATGCGGCACAGTACCTGATCCATAGAACACCGCGATGAATGGCAGCTTTTTTAGTTAATATCACCTTCCTCCATAAACCAGTCCTTCTCATTTCCTCTCCCACGGCAGAAAACAGATTAGTATCCTTAGATTGTCTTTTTCACCATCTGCATTTAACTAACCCATACATCTCAGTGTATATTTCCAGAATCCAGTCCCACCTTTTGATCCCAGCTGCCACTGCCACTATCCTAATTCATGCCTTCAGCACTTTTTGCCTGGACCATTGCAGCTGCCTCCCAGCAACCTGCCTCCCACCCAGGTTCCACACAGCAAGTAATCTATGCAGGATGGAGCTTGGTCATGTCATAAGAGACTACTGTGAACAGTAAAGTCATCTGGGTTTAGGGCTTAATTTGATGACCTTTTTCCCTCTGTTTTAATAAATCCATCTAGAAGTGATTTTTGTAAATGTTTGGGGTGAGGTAGGGATTCCACTCCATTTCTTCTGCCTGGATAACCAACCTGTCCCCCCTTATCTGCAATGTCACTCTTGAAAACTCAAGTATCAAGGCCCCCTGGGTGGCTCATTGGTTGAATGTCCGACTCTTGATGTTGGCTCAGGTCGTGATCCCAGGGTCATGGGATTGAGCTCCAAGTTGGGTTCTGCTGAGCATGGAGCCTGCTTGGGATTCTCTCTCTCCCCCCAACCCCCCTCTCCCTCCCTGCTCAAAAAAAAAAATTTCCAAAACTCAAGTATCTAATTACAGATGAGGTGAAAACACAGGTTTTGGGCTTTAACACTCTAAGTCCACATAAAGCCTAGAAAAAAATTCAATTCAGCGCATTTGTGATACTTCCCTTGGAAAACGTTTCCATAATGAACTGAAATAGGGGAAGTGGCATTTGCTCCCCCACACCCACTCTCTTGTCTGGATGACAGAAACACAGACGCTTATTTAACTCAAGTGCTGACTTAAAAAACAACAGCAATGTTGCTTCTGAAATTTAGCATATCAAACACTGATTCGAAAAGTGGAGAGCGCCTCCATGATGTAGGTTTGCCTCCTTTATTCCAGTTATAACATGAAATTCTTCAATGAACTCTTAACAATTCTTGATTAAGAAATGAAGACTGAGCAATGCGGCCTTTGTTTGGCTCTGATGATGAAAGACTATTTTTCAAATGATAGTTACCTTTAAATTAATAATTGATTCTAAAACAGCACCGTGCTTTTCCTCACCTTCCCTCAGCCACCGGTGTCCATCCTGTGAATTTCCTGCACGGAACACCCAGCTCCAAGGCACTGTCACTGGGGGCAAAGGGGATGGCCTTAAGAAGAGAACAGCTGCTTCAGGCATCCGAGGTAGGGCCAGTTTTAACTGATGCCCTGAATGGTGCATTTTCTTTCTGCACAAAGCTGATGATGAAAACAGAGGTTAAATATCTGGCCACTTATAATGATATAAAACAAAGAGGAGGCAAAAAAAAAAATCAATAAAAGATTAAAAACAATTTCCAGGTCTGAAGAGTGGCATATTTTCTTTCCTTCTATTTCTCAGTGATCTGAAAAACTTCTTCCTGTAAACTTTCCACATATTCTATTGACTTTGTTTCTCTCTCTTTTTTTTTAATGCTTACTTATTGAGAGAGAGAGGGAGAGAGAGAGAGAATGCAAGTGGGGGAAGGGCAGAGAGAGAGAGGGAGAGAGAGAATCCAAAGCAGGCTCTGGAAGCCTGATGCGGGGCTCAAACTCATGAACTGTGAGATGACGACCTGAGCCAAAGTCAGACACTTAATCGACTGAGCCACCCAGGCGCCCCTATTGACTTTCCGTTCTCTGTGATTTCCCCTCCACCACCCCCAGTGAATGCGGCAAAGACCTCATAGGAGCGTCTAGACCTGTTACTGTAAATTCCACCGCTGGATTGCAACCTGCGTGTGCCATGGATTCAAGGGCAACGAGGTCATTGTCCCAGACAACTTCCTGGGGCTGGAAGGCACAGGGCGAGGAGCAAATCATGATAGAGAAGCCAAGGGGGAGGGTCGTCTTTCTTACCTTGTGCTGCCAAGAGCAAGAGAAGGTTGGCCCTGGAGGGCTTGACCCCTGAGAGTCCGGGAGCAGGTGTCTGGATCACTGTCCGCGCTCTTCCAGGTGTGTCTCAGGACCAAGAAGGAGGGTGCCCCTAGCCAGGTGGCTTCCAGCTACAACACGCATCAGCTCAGCTCTTCTGGGCATTGGGGCCGTGTTACTCATTTTCAAGAGAAAGTTTCTCTTTCATTCCATTCTCTCCTGAGTCAGCTAGTGATCAAACAAGCATGATCCACGTCTTCCTTCCCTTCTCTTTCTTTTCTTTTCACGGAAGGATCTCCTTAAACCTCACGACTATCAGTCTCTTTCTCTGGTTTTGTAAAGCCTAACGCCCCTCCGGAAGGGTCCCCTGATGCCGGTCCATGTACTTCTCATCTAGACTGGCTGGATTCCTTCTGCACCTCCAAGCCCTCTGAACGGCCGTCCTGCTCATGGCTGAGAGAGCCCTGCACCCAGCACAGCACCTGGGCACACAGCAGGTGTCCCAGGACTAGTTGCTGGTACGTTCCAGAAAAGTAAACCTACAGAAGGGTCAGTGAGCTTCATTACTTACCCTACCCTAAAGAATGCGGCAGAGTGGGACATTAGTCACCAAGAGAAGAAAATTTGCATTCAAACATACACCCTTTTTGGAATGAGGAAGGAATAAAAGTGAGGATATATTTTGTAGATGTGATTAAGGTTTGGAGAAAGTGATTGAGGTTTCTTCATACATTTGTTGTTGAAGGTGGAACTTGAAAACGTTTCTTTCCTGCATTTTTGTTTCTTTCAGCTCCCCAGACATTTGAATATCTTTCTAAACAATTTCAGAATTATTAAAAGGTTTTGGAAAGGTTGTCTGAACAAGGATAATTGTTAATCTGTAAGTCACATCTTCCCTTTTTGCTTTGAAACCTATTTGTTCTGCAATGCCCACAGAATTTTTTTTAAGTTGATTTATTTTTTGAGAGAGAGAGAGAAGGAGAGAGAGAGCACTCTGGAGGGAAAGAGAGAGAGGGAGGCAGAGAATTCCAAGCAGGATCCACACTGTCAGCTCAGAGCCTGATGCGGGGCTCGATCTCACGAACTGTGAGATCACGACCTGAGCCGAAATCCAGAGTTGGACGCTTAACTGAGCCACTCAGGCACCTTAGCCACAGAAATTTTTCAATTGCAAATGTTAGCTTTTTTTATTTAATTTTTTTTTTTACATTTATTTATTTTTGGTAGAGACAGAGCACAAGTCGGGGAGGGGCAGAGAGAGAAGGAGACACAGAATCTGAAGCAGGCTCCAAGCTCCAGGCTCCGAGCTGTCAGCACAGAGCCCGATGCGAGGCTCGAACTCACAAACCATGAGATCATGACCTGAGCCAGAGTTGGACACTTAATCGACTGAGCTATCCAGGTGTCCCAAATGTTAGCTTTTTAAAAATTAATTTGCTGCAGGTCAGATCTTGTACAACAGCACACTGCCATGAAGAAGTTTAAACAGAAAGTAAAGATTCATAAATCTCAGCCACAGCCCCACTTTCTGATAAAATCAAGTTTGTAAGAACAGAAGAACTTAGACAAGCTGCTAGTGTCCAGTGAAATAGGACCTCACCTGTATTATGGCCGATTCTATTGCTTCGATGGCCACTTCTCCCACGGGGTCAGCATCCTGCTCCCACGCCCAGCTCCCTGATTTGGGGGTTCTCCCACGGACATTCTCGCCTCACAGGTAGGTAGGGCTTTGCAGGTACCATGGGCCGCCCGGGAAGGAAACAACGGGGGGCTCTGTCCACTGAACATCTCAACAGAGCAAAATCAGCTACATGGTTCCTGGACATTCATCTCTGGACTCGCACAGTAAGATTCAGCAAAATGGCACCAAACACCCAATTTTCCACGTTGGCACTCAGTGGTAGTCTCTGAATGAGTTGTTTCCCATGGGTCTGGTCGTCACCGTTCCTGGAATTGGCATTTCAGGGTCCAGCAGAGCAGCTGGTCAAGAACAAGTTTCTGAAGCCCGACGGCTCTGTCCTTCCTGGGAGAACCAGGCCTGTCCCTTCACCTCACTGTGGCCATGGCCTCACCTAGAGGGGCTCAGGGGCCATCACGAGGATGCATGAGTTAATGGTTGTAAGCGGTTCAGGGCACAGTGAGAGCTGGGTTCAATATTCATGAACCAAACACATAATTTCAACATTCCCAAAGGGTGAAAATAAAGGGATACGAGCTACGCAATTCAAATCCACTCTTGGAGAATGTTCCTGTGGTCCCGAGGAATCTCTGCATGCTCCAGTCTTTCCTTTTTTAAAAAAACTTTTTAAAAATTAATTAATTTTTGAGAGAGAAAGAGACAGGGCACAGGCAGGGGAGGGGCACGGGAAGAGACACAGAATCCGAAGCAGGCTCCAGGCTCCGAGCCGTCAGCACAGAGCCCAACGTGGGGCTCGAACCCACCAACCGTGAGATCATGACCTGAGCTGAAGTCAGACGCTTAACTGACGAGCCACCCAGGCACTCCCCTAGTCTTTCCTTTGTTGATGGTTTCAGAGGCACCTGTGCCTTTGAACTGCGTGCTGCCTGTCCCCTACCGCCCTGGCAGGACGCCCTGTCCTCCTCCCCCAGCCTTTGCCCTGAGAAATCTGAGAAGAGGTGCACCCCCAGCACGACCAGTCAATGTAGAGGGTTCAAAGACCTCCATTTGTTACGGTGGCCACGGAGTGACCAAGCAACAGTCCGTGGAGGAAAGAGTCCACGATGTGTCTCAGTGGCTGTACCCAAGTTTTCTCTCTACCCCTGCCTCTGACTCACTCCTATGGGCTTCAGACAAGAAATACTAATTTCCCAACTGCAGCATGGGGGTGAATAATTGTGGGGTTTTTTTCTTTCGTTCCAAGCAGCTCATGGCCTCAGACCCCTCACGAGACGTTTGTGTTCACACTCGGTGATGCTCTTGGGGTCCCCGCTATGTCACCTACCACCTGTGCTTGCAAAAATGGTATTTCTGGAAGTGTTTAACTCCCAGCTCTCACTTTTTGGTTTCTGCTATGAGCCAGTGCTCTGTCTTCAAGGATTGCAAAACCCTGACAAAGTAGTCAAAGGAGAGGAAGAGTAATTAAGTGGCCACAGTATCGGCATTCAAATCTCATGCGTTTATCAATTTGTTCAGCCCTGAAAAAATGTGCTCAACTCATGGTGTTGGGACCTAAGGAATGTGAAGACAGGTAAGGTCTCTGCTCTGAGATTTCACAAGAGAAGCTGAATACGGTGGGCTGAAAAGTGGCCCGTGAAGATGCCCATATTCTGTTCCCCAGAACTGGTGGCCACGTGACTTTGCATGACAAAAGAGACTTTGCCAAGTTAACTTTGCTAAGTTAAGGATCTTGAGATGGGGAGTTATCTTGGGTTGGGGTAGCCCGATGTAATTGTGGGGTCTTTATAAGTGAAAAAAAGATGTGGGACAGCCAATGTCAGAGTGAGGAAAAGACCCGGAAACCCCATCGACATGGAGGAAGTTGACCAGGGCCTACAGAGTGCAGGTGGCCCTTGGAAACTGCAAAGGGCAGGGAACAGATCCTCCCCTAGAGACTCCAGAAGGAATGTAGCCCTACTGACACATTGATGTTAGCCCAGGTGAGAACCATTTCAGACATCTGCCCTCCAGAGCCCTAAGATTGTAAGTCCGTGTAAAGCCACTAAGTTTGTGGTAGTTATTACAGCAACAACAGGAAACTCATACACTGACAATGACGACAGAGTGTGACAGGTGAACAGATGTGCACCTATTTCACAGAGAGGTAAGGGCTCGAGGAAGGCTTTTGGGAAGGTCTCCTAGATGAAGCAAAGGATGAGTGAATGTTCGCCAGGCAGAGAGCTGGCAGGGTACGTGCACGTGGAGCCACCATCGTAACCTGGTCCACGGACATATCATCCGTCACTCCAGAGGGTTCCCTGAATCCCTCTGTAGTTCACCCTCCTCCACCACCACCCCATCCCCGGGCAACCACTGACCTACTCGCTGTCACTTAGAGTAGTCTGAATTTTCTAGAATTTATATAAACAGAACAATATAATATGTATTCTTTTTTTTTTTTTTTTTGCCTGCCTTCTTCCACTCAGCGCGAAGATTTGGAGCTCCATCCATTTTCCCACATCTATCAATAGTTCCTTCCTCTATGTGGCTGGACAGTACCCCATTGTATCAATATACTGCCATTTCTCTGTCCTCCTGTTAACGGACATTGGGGTGTTTCCCGGCCTCTGGTTATTACAAATAAAGCTACTGTGAACATTTGTGTACAAGTCCTTCTGTGGACATATGTTTTCTTTTGAGTAAATGCCTACAAACAGAATGGCTGGATCACAGGGCAGGTGTACATGTAACTTTTTAAGGTATACATGTGTTTTTTAAGCAGCATCTACTCTTTTGACAATATGTTGTATCTTTCTCTGTCAATAATACACCTCATCATTTGAATGCTTCCAGAATCATCGTTGCAACTACATATTTGCATATTTTCTGATTATCTCCTTGGGATGTATTCTTTGAGGTGGTATTACCACATGAAACGTGATCTAGTTTGGAGCCATATTCCCAGATTTTATCATGAGGACAGAAGAGCTTCTGGCCTGGTATTGGTGCTCCTCTGCCCGCATGGCCCTTGGGACAAGGGTGGACATTCAGATGTCTACTTGAAAAGAAAACCCAGTTCCAGTTGGCCAGAGTCAGGCAAGGTGGGAGAGTGAAAGGGCTAGGTATGTGAAGAAGCTGAGATCCAAAAAGATGTGGGGCAGATTTTCAGGGTGCTTCCTAAAAGAGGTAGTCTTGTGGTTGGTTTTTGTTGGTATTTTCATTGAACTCTTAAATGGTGGGGAGGTTGGGGAGA
This sequence comes from Puma concolor, assembly GCF_028749965.1. Taxonomy (NCBI): domain Eukaryota; kingdom Metazoa; phylum Chordata; class Mammalia; order Carnivora; family Felidae; genus Puma; species Puma concolor. Next base: position 5,469,135 of record NC_141674.1, on the reverse strand, counting down.
TGGGTTCTATTTTTAAAGGCTGTATTGAAAGGATCATCTTACATTGAGTTGAAGTCTCTCGTCCTATACATTTCACGGACTGGACCCATGGCCCCCACCATCATCCCCACCATCTAAAACCCCATTGCCCCCACCATCATTATCATAACTAACACTTGTTGAATGCCTCACCTTACTAACACCTTTGATCCCCACGTGCAAGTGAGTGCTGTCATTATCCCCAGTCTGCCGACAAGGGAACTGAGAAGCAGAAAGAATTTGGCCAAGGTCCCACAGCTGGCCAGAGGGAGGGTGGGGTTCCCACTCCAGAAGTCTCCCCAGAGCTTCATGGACCTAGCCCGTATCCATAGGACAACCCCCAGAATGTTAGCAGACAGCCCCTATGTCCCTCCAACCTTCACAGTTGCCTCGGCGAGATGGTTTCCAGACACCTAGTCACCGCCAGCACACAATTCGGTTTATCAGAAGTTAAGTGGAAGGAGCCTGGGTGGCTCAGTCGGTTAAGTGTCCGACTCTTGGTTTGGGCTCAGGTCATGATCTCGAGGTTCGTGAGATGGAAACCCACGTCGGGCTCTATGCTGACAGCACAGAGCCTGCTTGGGATTCTACTTCTCTCTCTGCCTCTCCCCTGCTCCTTCTCTCTCTCTCTCTAAGATAAACATTAAAAAAAATAAGTTAGGTGGAAATCTCAAACATTACATGTGGTCCGAGGAGGCAGGAGCACAGCACTTTCACCTCCTTCACCTTAGACACTGTCTTGGATGAGATGCCCAGAGGATTTTCAGCAGCCAGATCCCTGCGTTGGCTTCTGCAGACAATGGAGACCCTGAAGCGGACACGGCACTGAAAATGAAGAAGGGATGATGAGAAGGGTGCAGACGCTTTGTGGGAAAAGCTACCCGGACCTTGTCATTGAAGGAACAGTGGCCATAAAGGAGAACAGTGACTCACAGATGATGCATCAGAGGGGTTGAGGCTGGTGTGGGGGTGAGGGCCGCCGGGCAGAGGCGGACTGCCGGATTGGGCCGAGAAGGCTGAGGCTGCTAAGTGCTCTTTTAGAATTGTTGCACTTCAGGGCAAAGTGCCACGTATGTGAAAATGAGTCGCGTGGCTGGGACACAGTTTTCCATTCCACAGAATGGAAAAGGGGGTCAGAGAGACAGATGTGGATCATTAACACAGATATAAAGGTTCAAGATCAACTGTAAGTAGGGCTGGACAAAGCAGTGCCTGGATGCAGGAGCTGGGGGTGTTCAGCATCTTCAGTTGATGGGGGAACCCAAGGGGTGAACCTTTGAATTCCTTTTTTTTTTAAAATAAGATTTTAAGTAATCTCTTCACCCAACATGGGGCTTGCACTTACAACCCCGAGATCAAGAGTCACACGCTCCACCGACTGGGCCAGCCAGGTGCCCTTGAATTCCTTTAATGTGCTCGTGTCCTAGCATGATTCCCCAGAATCTTAGCCTACTTCTGCCAGACTCGGGACCAGAATTCTTAACATCTTCCGCAGTTGCGTTTTGGGCTTTGGAAAGAGAAGCCAACTGCTCCTGTGGTAGGTCGTTTTTGCCCTCTGAGCTTAGCTGAAAGTCAATGCCATACAATAGCAACCCGGCTGACTTCATTTTTAAAAATTTTTTTTTTTCAACGTTTATTTATTTTTGGGACAGAGAGAGACAGAGCATGAACGGGGGAGGGGCAGAGAGAGAGGGAGACACAGAATCGGAAACAGGCTCCAGGCTCTGAGCCATCAGCCCAGAGCCCGACGCGGGGCTCGAACTCACGGACCGCGAGATCGTGACCTGGCTGAAGTCGGACGCTTAACCGACTGCGCCACCCAGGCGCCCCGCTGACTTCATTTTTAAAGAACAATCACTCATGAGTATCTCAATTCACTTCTAATATGTTTTTACATTTTCGGTATTTTTTTTTAATAATGGATTCATTGTTGCAGATAAAGATTTAAACTTGATCTGTGTGTGATAAAGATTTAAACTTGATCTGTGTGTGATCGCATCCAGTATTAGAAGAACTCATCCTTCTGCTTCCTTGATGTCTGCCTTCGCCTGCGGATCACACAAATGTGCCCGAGTCCGAAGGTAACGTAGGAGTTTGTCTGGATCCCAACACCCTGCTATGTGGGAGAGAGGCTCACTGAGGGGTGCTGTCTGCAGGGAGAGGCCCAAATGGAAAAGTCCAGGCACTTCATGCCATAATGGAGCCTCTTAAGAACTGGGAAAAAGAGCCAAGTGATTTACGTCATGCTGACAAAATCCTACCACATGCTACTTGGCAGTAAAGGGGACAACCTAGAGAGAAAGGCTGACAGCCTACAAGAACGGCCAAATGAGAACTTATTTTTGCCATTTTTTTCCCTGACAATTAAAAAAACGTCACAAAAGAGTCAGTGTGTAATGTAATGGCTGCATGGACTTAAGAACTGAAGCTGAAGGGAGACTGAAGGGGAAGAGAAATTCTGCTTCAGGGTTAATGCCAACACTTCATTGATTATCTGGCAACTACTAATAGCTCTTTTGTGAGCCATCGGTTTCTTCTGCCACCTGGCAGGCCCTGCTCCCCTCAGCTTGTCAGTGAGCCCCGTCTTTTAATGAGAACACGTAACTCTACGATGGCTATTGATCGTTCCGTATCTTTAGGAAAGCAAACCAAGAAGCTTCTTCTTGGGAGGCAGAATGTTCAACAGCTGTGTTAGAACTGTGTTCAGGGTGGGAGCAGCCCACCGTGGCTACAAATTGTTTTCCTTAAGTTCTCACCTACATGATAGTTATAGGTGGGTTTGGGACTCCTGGGGGTGGTGTGTGGGTTTGCTAATGGAAAGAAATGAAACTGTTCTGGTTAGTGTTCTCTACTGGTTAAAGTTTTCTTAAGTTTTCTACTGGTTATCTACTGGTTCTTATGATCTTATCTTCTTAATTTTATTCCAGTGTAGTTAATTAACATACAGTGTTAAGTTTCAAGTGTACAATATAGTGATTCAACACTTCCATATACTACTCAGTGCCCATCATAACAGGTGCACTCAATCCCCTTTACTTATCTCACCCACCCCCTCACCCACCAATGGATGGCCCTCCAGGAACCATCAGTTTGTTCCCTATGGTTAGGAAAATAATTCTGCAATAAACATAGGGGTGCATGTATCCTTTCAAATTAGTGTTCGCATATTCTTTGGGTAAATACCCAGAAGTGTGATTACAGGATAATAAGGTACTTCTAATTTTTTTTAACATTTATTTATTTTTGAGAGAAAGAGCACGAGTGGGGAGGGGCAGAAAGAAAGAGGGAGACAGAGGATCTGAAGCAGGCTCTGTGCTGATAGCAGTGAGCCTGATGTGGGGCTCAAACTCACGAACCACGAGATTATGACCTGAGCCGAAGTTGGATGTTCAACGGACTGAGCCACCCAGGCACCCCTATTTTTAAAAATTTTTTAAATTACATTTATTTATTTTTGAGAGACAGAGTGAGACAGAGCGTGAGTGGGAGAGGGGCAGAGAGAGAGGGAGACACAGAATCCAAAGCAGGCTCCAGGCTCTGAGCTGTCAGCACAGAGCAACACGAGGCTCGAACCCACGAACTGTGAGATCATGACCTGAGCCGAAGTGGGATATTTAACCGACTGAGCCACCCAGGCGCCCCATCTATTTTTAATTTTTTGAAGAACCTCCATACTGTCTTCCACAGCGGCTGCACCAGTGTGCATCCCCATCAATTGTGTGCAAGGGTTCCTTTTTCTCCACATCCTTGCCAACACTTGTTTGTGTTTTTTATTTTAGCCATTTTGACAGGTGTGAGGTGTCATCTCATTGTGGTTTTGATTTGCATTTCCCTGATGATGAGTGTAGTTTTTAACCACTTCTGAATCTAATAAAACTTGAGCCTGACAGCAATATTCATTCTGAGCCTGTTATACGTAGAACAACTCAGCTTTTGTGAGATTTCCTTTTTAGGGATTGTAGAAGTTATTGCAGTCATCATTTTAGATGCTTTTCTAGAGATATCCAAGAGGACAAAGAAATAAGGACCAGATAAAGAGCTGGAGAGAATCTATAGGAAAGGGAACCTCTAGGCACGCATCAGAGGGTGAGTCTGTATGGATTGAAAACTAACCCATGTTACGCTTACTAATGTTGTGTAACAACCCCAAAATGTCATGGCATAAGACAGTCTATTTTAATATGATTATGGATGGATTCTGTGGATCAAAAACTAAGACGGGGATGATTTGTCTCTGCCCCACCAAGCCTGGCCCTTTACCTGGGAGATTCCATGGCTGGAAGTTAATATGCTATCTGGGAGCTGGGCTCATCTGGAGGCTTCTTCACTCACATGTCTGGCAATTGATGCTGGCAGTTAGTGGAGACCCAGCTGGGCTGTCAGCCAGAACACCTCCACATGGCCTCCCAAGTGCCCCGGGATTCCTCATAACATGGTGACTTCAGGGTGGTCAACTTCCAGCATGGTGACTCACATCTCCAAAGGTGAGTGTCCCGATGAACCATTAAGAAGCTGCATCACCTTTTATGACCTAGCCTCAGATACCACACGGTACCATTCCTTGCATTATATTTGTTGCAAGTCACAGGGTGTAGGGGTTTTTAAAAATGCCTACAAATTCTTTGATTCTCCCTTCCAAGGGTGGAACCCAATTCTCCTCCTCTGCACTTAGTGACACACGTATCACATATATCACTATCATATGACACATGAATAGAACATGGCAGAAGTGAAGATATGTGACCTCCAAACTAGGTAATAAGAGGCACTGCAGCTCCTTCCACACCCACCGACCCCCATTCTTGAAGCCAGCTGCCATGTCATGATGACCCTTTGACAGCCCTATGGACAGATCCACATGGTAAGAAACTGAGGTCACCTGCCAATAGCCACGTGAGCCAGGTATCTTGGACATGGCTTGTCTCGGTTTGTTTGGGCTGCTAAAACAAAACGACCACACAGTGGGTGGCTTGAACAACAAACATTTATTTGTCAGAGTTCTGAAGATTAGGAAGTCCAAGATCAAGGTGTTGGTGGATTTGGTGTCTGGTTTCTTCAGAGATGGCCATCTTCTTGCTGTGTCCTCACCTGGCAGAAGGGCAAGAGAGGTCTCTTGATTTGTCTCTAATCCCATTCATGGGGGTTTCATCCTCACAACCTAATCACCTCCAGGCTCTACCTCCAAATACCATCACTTTGGGGATTAGATTTCAGTACATGAATTTTGGGGAGACACAAACATTCAGCCTATATAGCAGAGATCAAGGCTTCAGCTGATAACTGTAACCTGAGACCCTGAGCCAGAACTACCCACTTAGGCCATTCCCAGAATCCTGATGATCAGAGACTGAGATAATAAATGTCTGCAGTTTTAAGCTGCTAAGTGTTAGGATAACTTGCTACTCAGCCATAGATGATAAATACACAGGGCCAGGCCAGATTTGAGGGAAGGCCACATATACTCCATTTATCAATGGGAAAGTATAAAAGAATTTGTGGACATGTTTTAAAACTGTCCTAATTCTTAAGGGAACAATAAAGAATTATTTTGCTCCCCACAGACCCCATAAAAAAACTAAGTGCTCTGTGGAGGCTTTACAGCAAAGCCTGCTTTCATTATTTGTTCTTTTTTTTTCTTTTAGAGAGAGAGAGAGAGAGAGAGAGAGAATGGGGGAGAGGGGCACAGAGAGAGGAAGAGAGAGGCCCAAACAGGCTCCACATTCAGTGCAGAGCCTGACACGGGGCTCAGTCCCACAACTGTGAGATAATGATCTGAGCTGAAATCAAGAGTCAGATGCTTAACCAACTGAGCCACCCAGGTGCCCCTCATTATTTGTTCTTAATGTCAAAACAGTAGCATGTGTGAAGAATCATGGGTCTCTACTTGGTCAAAGAAAAGAGAGTTCTTGATGAAACTGGCCACCATTTACTTTATTAATAATATGATCTCTTTCCCCAGAGTTTCTCTCAAGTAGCTTCACTGAACATATTGTGCTTGATCTCATCTTTGATCATGCCATTCCCATGCTGGTCCCTACCCTCTTCTCCAATTTCTCCTTAGTAGGGAACTAACTCTATTCAGACTTTATGTCCTAGGCCAGGAATCCATGTTACCCAAAAATACACCCAGCGAGGCTATGAACATAAAGGCTATGAACCCACTGCTGCCTGGGACTCCCGGGAGGATTTCTCTCTTACTGTACTCGCTACCCTGCATGGTGAAGACCTGTTTGTGTGTCTGTCTTCCCCATCAGGGAGCGCTGTGGGGAGTGTGTCTTATTCTGCACGTTGGCGCCAGCATCCAGCACGTCCAGAGCACTGCCTGTCAGTCAACAGTGGTGATGGTGACGGTCTCCATACCTACAGGACAACAGTAAGAGCCGACACCATGCACCATGCCAAGCACATTTTCACACCATCTCTCTTAATCCTTGCAGTGAGAAGGATGACTACAATTCCCCTTTGGCAAACGAGCAGGCTGTGGCACAGAGAGATTAAGAAATTGTCCGTGTTGCCTAGTGGGTGAGTGGGACCGCCCATCCATTCACAAGAGTCATCAGACCTCAGAGTCTGCACTTGTGCTGTGATTCTATATTGAACTCTATATTCTCAATCCAAACAAAACCAACATCAGGATTCTTAGAGAGAAGTAACATTTAAATACATAATGTTTCTTAGGTTAGTTATAATGATATTTTATTAATAGGTGCCATATTATTAAGTGGGAAAGGAGATGAAAGAGAATAAGGCACAACAGAGTCAATTTTAGCGCATCTTAAATAAAAGGTGTGCACAAAAATGCTGACATAGGTAAAGTTGGGGAACATTCTTTGATTGGTCTGTAAGACCTACTCATACTTAGAAACTTACAGGCTCAATGACCAGGAAAGAAACCACTGAATCCTTCAGCTATATCCCGACATTTCTTATTTTCAAACTAGTGACTCTATTTTACCTTCTAAAAAACAATTAACACAACTGGCCTGCATACAGGAAGAACTCAGGAATGACCCTCCAACCCTAAGCCACTACAAAGACTAATACAGACCTCACGTAAACTCAGGAGTTGTATTTACTGGAAAGGGATCTCCTGTTGTAATGTAATTGTATTCTAATGCAGGCAAATATGGTTTTCTAAAATACATTTTGATGTTCACCGATTAAGTTATCCTGCTCTGTCTATGTAGGCGAGCAAGACAGGGAGGTACAGAATGCAAAATAAACATGAGATTGACCTCACAAAGGTAAAAAGAACAACAGATGCTTTCTCCAGAGGCTTTAATGCGGATATTATAACTATGCTCCGTGGGGTAAAGGTAAGTACACGACAGATGAATTTTTGTGCAGAGGACGTGTCTTCTTGAGCACCCCCTCCTAGGAAGCTTAATCTGGTCTACAAACTGGGCAAAAGAGGTGAGTATACGTGTGGTTTACTCATTTGTGTTCTGAATGCAAAAGCTATTATTTGAGAATCTGCACAAAATGTGGCATGGAGACATCATGAAGAAAAGGGGAAGAAAAAGCAATTTCCAGCCCAACACGATTATTCAGATAGAGCCTCCACTCCCGTGACTATTAAGTCCTCCTAACAAATGACCCATCTTGAAGGGAGGAAATCAAAGTACAAATAGCGACTACGTGAGAAATGTGAAGAGCAAACAAGGAGGTGGACTGGTAAGGAAATCAAACTTGAAAATGGAGGGGGGACTGGTAAGTTTCTCATTGTTTTTCCTCTTTTCTTTCCTGCCTTTGACCTGAGGGCAGCCCTGGTCATAAAACTCTGCAGCTCTGTTTTTTTGGGTCAGAGAACCAGGAAAAGCAATCCTCACAAACCAGAGAGTATGGGAGAATCTGTTTTCTATCTCTCTCTTTTCTCTTTCCAGGCCTTGCCCTGAAAGCAACCCCAGTCTCATATCTACAAGGTGGCAGAGAGCATAACAAAGTCAGAGAGAAAGTCTGGATTTCTGGCCATAGGACTGAGAAAGGAGCCCCTGGGAGCCAGAGAGTGTTCCGGGAATTACAGAGAGGAGGGAGCTGGTAAAGGAGATCCCTTAATTCTACATATGAATGGGCACAGGTCCGCAGCTTGCCCTTGGGCTGTGCATGTGCAGGAGAGACTCAGAGCGACATAGCAAAGACTTTGAGAATTGAACTACAAACATAAACAGCTGCCTGCACCCCAGGCTAATCTCTGAGTGCTACATGCATGAAACAGACACTAAGGAACACAGCAAAGGTTTTAAAAACTTAAGTGACATTGGAACCACCATTCACAGAAGGCAAAATAGAACTTGTGGTAGGAACCTAGCCAGGTAACTGTATGCTAAACAACAAGTCAGTGTTCTCCAGAGGATTTCAGCAGGACACAGAGTCTCACAACAAAAGCATCAAAATCAAATACTGTTCGGCATATGAAGATCCAGGAAAATGTATGCTCCATGGGGTGAAAACTATGCTCCATGGGGTGAAGGTAAATACACTTCAAATGAATGGAAAGATAGAAGCTCTCAGCAGAAAAATAAAAAAAAACTATACAGGGGTGCCTGGGTAGCTCAGTCGGTTGAGTGTCTGACTCTTGGTTTCAGCTCAGGTCATGATCTTGCCATTTCTGAGTTTGAGCCCTGCATCGGGCTCTGTGCTGACAGAGCAGAGCCTGCTTGGGTTTCTCTCTCTCCCTCTCTCTGCCCCTTCCCTGTTTGCTATCTCTCTCTCTCTCAAAATAAATGAATAAACCTAAAAAAAAAAAAACAAGAAAAAATACACTATACAACAGAAATGGAAACTTTAGAATTGAAAACTACAATGTCTGAAAGGAAACAGAATGTGGATGACAGAGGAAGAAGTAAACTTGAAGATAAATTAAAGGAAATTATTTAACTTGAAAAACAGAAAGATAATTAAAAACAATTGAACAGAGCCTCTGGAAACATCAAACATCAAAACATCTAATATTTGTGCCATTGGAAGTCCAGAAAGAGAAGAGAAAGACATTGGTATGGAAAAATATTTGAAGAAATAATGACCAAAAACTTCACAAGTTTGGTGAAAGATATAAATCTACAGATTCAAGAGCCATCAAACAGGGTATACTTAAGGAATATTAGGCATAATAAACTGGTGAAAACCAAAGTTAAATGAAAGATCTTGACAGCAGCCAGAGAAAAGCGACACCTTGTACAGAGAACAATCAGAATTACCGTGAATTCTTCATCAGAACCTATGGAAGACAAAAGACAGCAGATCAACATTCTACACTCAGTGCAGATATTCTTTAGGAATGACAGCAAAACAAAGACATTCTCAGATGAAGGAAGACTAAGAGAATTTGTTGCCAGCACAACTGCTTACAAACAAATACTAAAATGAGGTTCTGTAGGCTGAAGGCAAGTTCTGTAGGCTGAAGGCAAGGAAACTTGGTACTTCAGGAGTTCCTTTAGGAATGAAGAAAGAACAATAGAAATGGTATGTATCTGACTAAATATAATAGACTATTTTCTTAAGTTCTCTAAAATACGTATACTGCTGAAAGGAAAAAAATAGAGCATTGTCTGGTAGAATTTTAGGTGAATATAGGTATAATACATAGGACAACTACAATATAAGAGAGGGTGTAAAAGGACATAGATGCTTACAAGGTGTGTATATTTTACTTGAATTGGTAAAGTATTAATCTAAGTAGACCATGAGAAGTTAGGTATGTATATCATAATCCCTAGAGCAACCACTATAAGATAATACAAAGAGAAATGGACAAAAAACACACCAATAGATAAATTTAAATGAAATACTAAAAACATTAAAATATTTTAAAAGAATGTACGAAAGGGGGCACAGAGGAACAAAAAAAAACCAGTGAGAACAGAAAAAAATATATATATAAAATGGGAGGCCTAAAGTCAACCATATCAATAACTACACTAAATGTAAATGGTCTAAACACACTGATTAAAAGAGAGACTGTCAGATTAGATTAAAAACACAAGACCCAAATATATTCTATATTTAAACAAATATAATGACTTAGGTTAAGAGCAAAAAGATAAAAAGAGATACACTATGAAAATACTAGTCAAAAGAAACTGGAGGGGCTATATTAATATAGACAAAGTAGATTTCGGAAAAAGAAACAATAAAAAGGGGATCCAAAAGGACATTATAATAAAAGAATCAATTTACCAAGAAGATATACAATTCCTGAATGTGCATGCACAACAAAAGAGCTTCAAAATCCATGGAGCAAATCATGATGGAATTAAGAAAATTCACAATTATTCCTGGCGATGTCAGCAGTCTTCTCTCAATAATCAATAATTTCTAGTGCAGAAAATCAGCAAAATTTGAGATTTGGAAAACATTCCATCCAAAACAATAGAATACATAATCTTTTTAGGCGCACAATGGGACATTCATCAAAATAGGCCATTTTGGGGGGTCATAAAACAAACATCAGCAAACTTGAAATAACTAAAATTTTGCAAAGTACATTTCCTAATTATAATGAAATGAAACTAATAATCAATTACAGTAAGGTATCTGGAATATACCAAAACATTGTGAAATAAGAAAGGACACTTCTAAATAACCTATGAGTCAAAGAAGTCATGAGAAAAATCAGAAAATATTTTGAACTGAATAATAAAATATAGAACACATTAAAGTTTGTGGATTCCAGGTAAAGCAGTGCTTAGAAGGAATCTACAAGATAGTTTCTAGAACTAAGAAGTAAATTTAGCTAGGTCACAGAATATGAAGTAGTATACAAAAATTAAGCGTATTTTTATGTACTAGCAGTGAACAATTAAAAATAGGAATTACAGGTGCACCTGGGTGGCTCAGTCAATTGGGCATCTGACTCTTGATTTTGGCTCAGGTCACAATCTCACGGTTCATGAGATCAAGCCCGCATTGGGCTCTGTGCTCACAGTGTGGAACCTGCCTGGGACTGTCTGTCTCTCCCTCTCTTTCTGCCCCTCCTGCTCTGTCTCTCAAAATTAATAAATAAATTAAAAAAAAAAAAGGAATTACACAGACAGGACCATTTCTAATAGCACCAAAACCCATAATCCTACTCCCAGGTGAAACTTTTTTTATCCATTTTGAGTTTATTTTTGTGTCTGGTGTAAGAAAGTGGTCCAGGTTCATTTTTCTGCATGTCGCTGTCCAGTTTTCTCAGCACCACTTGCTGAAGAGACTGTCTTTATTCCATTGGATATTCTTTCCTGCTTCGTCAAAGATGAGTTGATCATACGTTTGTGGGTTCATTTCTGGGTTCTCTATTCTGTTCCATCGATCTGAGTGTCTGTTCTTGTGCCACCAAATGAAAAAAATTTTTAAGTGATACAGAATCTGTATGCTGGCATGTATCGCAGCATTACTCATAATTGCCAGAGACTGCCCTTCAAATGGTGAATGGATAAATTGTGACACACCACTAAATGGAATATAAAGAATAAAAAGAACTGAAATATTGATTCAGGTAAATTTCAAATGCATTATGCTAAATGAAAGAAGCCAGCCTCAAAAGGTTACATACTGTATGATGATTCCATTTATATGATATTCATGCAAAGACAAAACTTTAGGGATGGAGGGGGCATCGTCAGGGATGTGTGTAGGGGTGTAGGGGGAGGCACAGACCACAAAGGGTCAGCATGAGGGAATTTTGGGGGGTGAACGGAATTATTCTGCATCTTGATCATGGTGGTGGTTATATGATTATCACTGTTTAGCAAAAAGTGTACATTTCCCTGGCATGATTAAGTTCAAATTAAATTAAAAATGTTAAAAAACAAAACAAAACAATGGAATCCACAGTCCTCATCTGAGTCCAATCTGAGCTACCAGTCCAGCTCAAAACATGGTAGAATTGCAGACTTCGACATCAAGGACACTGGAGGAAATTCGCTTTTGTCATTGTTGTTTTAGTCTGATAAAATAGAAGAAGGGAAATAAATTGTGTTGTATCATGTTATAAAAATGACGATATGGCCAACAACAGTCAATAGGCTTTTTTTTTTTAAGTCAGAGGATATTTCTCTTCAGAAGAAAAATATTGGAAAGCTCAATAAGGCAATATCCATCTTCCTTGTACATAATCATGTACATAATCGATTTCTTTCTCCAGAACGCTCCCATCTTTGGATTCTTCCCCTTGGTTTCCTTTTATTCCAAGAGAGCTACTGAAATCCCTGCATTCCTTCCCTGTGCTTGAAATAAAAATATAGAGTAAAGTGTAGGTCCAGTGCAGCAGTGATTTCTACAGCGTCAGACAACTCTATCTTCAGCACAATCACAATGACAATCACATCAAAGTGTATTTGAGTTTTGTTCTTTGATTGCCACACTATTGTTAGACTGTCATTTATTTTATTTTATTTTATTTTTATCCAGAAGCTGTAGATTAGATCGATGTGCATTTGTTCAGGGAAATATTGTGTATGTAAGTCTTCCCAACAGGGATGAACATTAACTGACTTGCAGCTGTGGCCAAAAGTCCATCAAATGGTACAGAACATTAAGAACAAATATTTTTCAGCATTTTGTAAGTGGGAATGTTCTGTAAGTTATGTATTCCTACAATACAGTACAACAGTGCCCTTTACCAAAAAGCAAAACCAGACAAATTTTTTTAGCAATTTCTCAAAATAATTTTTTATTCCTAGGTGATGACTCAAAAACATTAATAATGTGCAAAAATACAACTAAATATCAAGTATAAAAATCCTTAATAAGGCAAAAATATATCCCCCTGTAGTTCTGTGAAATTCATCCACTTTCATTTACTTTTGATTATGAGCCATAGAGTACAATTATGACAACACTTAACTTCTATTATAAAGTCCAGAAATGGGCCTCAGAATTTGCTTTCTAAATAATACTGATTTAATTTCTTTAAAAAGTTTATGATAAAAGTGTGGAGTTTAAAATCTGATGTAGGGATACCCTATAAAACCAATTCCTTTTGTTTTGGGTATCCCAATAAGTGACAGGGCAGTTCACAGCCTTAAATCTGATATACCCCGACAGATCTAGCATGGGTTTGAGTCCTATGAATTAACATTAAAAATAATTTCTTTTATATGTATTTCAAATTAACACTAGCTTGATCACGATCTTAAGCATCCCTGTGTGAGCTGAATAGGGCTATCTGGAAGTGGTACTTTCTTTGTGTCAGTAAATATTAATCACTTGGGTCACTGGGGGCAAATTGTCATCTGTTCCCGCAGCCTGGGCGGAGATGGGTTTGGAGCCAGCAATCCAGAAGGCAGGAAAGGGCCGGAGGCCTGGGAGCCCCTGAGGCCCCGCAGTCTCGGCGACGGCCGGACAGTTTGTGTCAGACCTTCCCCATGTCGTCGTCCGGGAGCGCGGGTAGCGCGCAGGTCGGTACAGAAATTTACACGTGGACACCTCGGATGCCTTATAACTCGGAACAGGTGCGGACAGGTGACTCCCGAAGGGCCCGCGAGACCAGATGGCTTGATTACAGGAATGCTTATAGGGATCAAGTACAACAATCCAAGTGCCAAAAACTACCCGCTTCGGGTTCCGTCCCCACCCTCAGCCCCGGGCTCCGAATCCCTCCCACCTCCCGGGGCTCGGTCCTACACGCCCCTTCTTGTCCTTCCAGGTTACGTCCCTCCCGACTTCCACCTCACTCACCTGGCTCCACCCGCGCTATCCTCGGAGGCCTCGCCCAATCTAAACTACAGGCCGCCTAGCCCCGCCCCTCACCCGTATTGACCACGCCCCTTCCGCCTGTGCCCTCTCGCTGCGCCACGTCAGTCACGTCACCCCTTCCCAGGCCCTGCCCAGCCCCGCCCCATCACTCCCTCCAGGTACCGCCCCCTCCTGTCCTGTAGTCGCGGCGGTGGCTGGTGTGGCTCGCGGTACCCCTGTGCGGATCCCAAGTCCTCTTCCCCTCCCTACAGCCCCCCGCCCCAGGTCATCCTATGCCGGGCTGTCTCCTGCACTTCCTGGGCGGAGGGACCTCGCGCTCAGGACGCCAGTGTTGCCTCCCGGACCCACGGGCCCAGCCAGGTGTTAGTTAGCAAAGCACCTGACACAGCAGCCCAGTAAACACACGGAGAAGGAAAAACAAGAAAGGAAAACTTATTTGGGGGAAACTTTCTAAGGATATTCACTTTCGAATAAGTTATGTACAAACCAATAAAAACTAGTGCAGGTGGATGGGTGGATAGATGGTGGGTGCATGGATGGATGGATGGATGGATGCGTGGGTGGTCAGGTGGATGGATGGGCAAGTGGATGGATGGATGGATGGATGGATGGTCAGGTGGGTGGGTGGATGGATGTGTGCTCAGGTGGATGGATGTGCAAGTGGATGAAAGGATGGATGAGTGGATGGATGGATGGATAATGGGGGGTGGGGTGGATGGGAGTACCGCGAATTGTCTTTTAGAACAGTGGCCCTGGGAATCAGAGCTTTGGAAAATTTCTACTGGAAGAGACCAGGTGCGATTTGGCCGGGCATGTATGTATCATACAGACAACACATTCTTTAATTAAACGTCAGCATCATCAACAAAGTTTTTGAGCACCTGCTAGGTTCCAGGCAATGAGGATACCGCAGCCAAAAAAACAGAAGGCCCCGTCCTCATGGAGCACACAGATACCAGCCCGTAGGAGGCTGCGGAGAGAAGCCAGGACAAGGGTGACATGGCACCTGAGGTGAGGGAGGGTTCTAGGGTGGCATCTGATTAAATGAACTTGGGCTTGTAAATCACTGAGTGCCCGTCACAGAGACAGCACACTGTATTATGTGTTTGAGAGATAAGCACATGGATGAATGGTGAGAAGAGAGCAGCCCCTGGCAGGTGGGGCCGGCCTGGCCCTCGCAGCTGGCCCTACCGAACACTGATTTCACTGAACCATCAGGCCAGGTCACCCTGTGTCTGTGCTGGACCAAGACAAAAACAACGGCGCCGGTAATCTGGTCTGCTCAGACAAAAACAGGAGCGCATTCGAACCACAAAAAGGATCCAACATCCCCTACCTGGCTAACACGAGAGACGGCGTCTTCTCTTCCAGTCACTACTTTAACCTAGTATGGTTTGTCCTGCTTCCTGGATAACAATTACTGAGACCCAGGAGTGGAATCATCTCTGCTTCCTGACAGCAGTCAAGCCAGAGCACGGCGCTGCTTCTTGGAGCCCCCACTCCACCATATCACCCACCCCAACTCCTTAAGGTCCTTTACAGTACCTCCTTCCTGGGACGCCACATGGTCCCCCATGATGCATGTTTTTATGAAACGCATCAAAAAACCCAACTTTGTTTGGCTCTGGGTGTGTCCTTGTTTTTTTTTTTTTTTTGTTTGTTTGTTTTGTTTTTTTGTTTTTTTGTTTTTTTGGCTAGCAGACATTACAAAAAAGAAGTAATAAAAGTGAAATGATTTTTTTTTAATTTTTTTAACGTTTATTTATTTTTGAGACAGAGACAGAGCATGAATGGGGGGAGGGTCAGAGAGAGAGGGAAACACAGAATCGGAAGCAGGCCCCAGGCTCCAAGCTGTCAGCACAGAGACCGACGCGGGGCTCGAACTCGCGAGCCACAAGATCATGACCTGAGCCGAAGTCGGACACTTAACCGACTGAGCCACACAGGCGCCCCAAAAGTGAAATGATTTTAACAGAAACAATAGTTTGATATTCTATATGTTTAGAAACCTGAGAGACCCTCTCCATCTTTACACTGGAGGATTCAGGTAAGCTAAGTTCTGATTTTAAAAAGGGCCTGCAAGAAATACAGGGGAACTTTGGAAATCAAAGCTTAGATACTGTTTCAGGGGACAACTGGGTCTTCTCACTTGAAATATCAAATACCTCTGTGAGTCAGGGACTCCGACGCACTGTGTAGAATTGAGTTTTGATGATTAGATCTGAATTGGCAAAGAAGTATCAAGGATACAGGCTGCCTTCCATCACGTACGAGTTAAGGAAGAGACATAGAAATGACAATCATGATAAAGTCACCCAGCTGGCTCAGCTTGGCCCAGTGCCCGTCCTCCTGGTAAATACATCGTGGTAGCATAGCCACGTTGGGACTTTTCATTTCCGTTTAACTCTGCGCCCAGCCCTCGGTTGCAATTAATATTCTCTGTAACTAAAAGCCTTCTGTGACATCAGAAAGATGAAAAGTCCTGGCCAAAGCCATTCGGGCATCATTCAGGTGACATTTGAGTCATCCCTTGAACGTTGCCTAGATGAGGCTCCCGTGTAATTGGATGAATCAGATCAATAAAGAGAGTGGATGTTTACCCGGCATCCCCCCTCCCCGCCCCCCTCCTCGTCATCCACAAGGTGTGACGCATCCCCCGATGCATGAAGTCCAGACCTGGAGTGTCACTGCTTTGGCAGCTCATCCTTCTTTGAAAAGTGGCCTTCTGGGTCACCGGGGTGGGGATGGACGTCTCTGCTGGAAAAATAATGCCTGGCAGTGAAGATCCGGCCCACCTGTGGCTGCCCACAAGGTTCCACTGAAATGCAGCATTTTTAAGGCCAATGGATAGACCACTTTTTAAAAGTATTTTATAAAAATCTTGGCCCATTGAGTAAGGCTGTTATCACTAGGCACGTTGTCATTTTCTCAGGTGGTCACCTCCCTTCCGGGGAGTTGTGGACAGGGCCATACTCATCCAGTTCCACAACGTGGCTCCTCTCAGGCACCCCTGCTGTGGAAGGGCCCCTAAGCACCCGCGGCTGGTGGCAGGGCTCCCACCTTCCAACACTGCCAGGTCACATGAAGGATATCAAGGACGGGGAAACCACCAGCCCAGCCAGGTATGTGTCCCTGTAGCAGGCCCAGCGCTCACAAGCTGCAGGAACTTGGCAGGCTTCTGGACTTCGTGCAGCCTCCCTTCCAGCATCTGAAAAGCAGGGATGTTGCCCTAGCTCCGTCCCTCCCCCTGGACACTCCGGTACGTGTGCCCACGACATGCCGAGCCTGGGACACCTGCATGGACATTATCGTTATTATTCCACTGATAGAGGAAGCGCCCGGCCTCGTAGGCTTTCCTCCATTCTTTCTAGAGCTCATTCTAATCAGCCTCTCAACCCTCGATGCCACCAAACCGCTCTTGCCAAAGACTCCGTGGGCCTCCTGGGCCCTCATCTCCTCTGCTCTCCTTTCCTGTCCATCCCCAAGTCCTTGGTGACCCATGCAGTCCTATGCCTTTGCACACCATCTGCTGACTTCAGGTTTAATCTATAGCCCAGGTCTTCTGCCTGATCTCGAGTGCCTCCAGCTCCTTCTTGACCTCTGCCTGGCAGGTCTCCAACCAACATGTCCAAACCACTCTCGACAATCCCCCTGCAAACCTGCTCTACCCATGGATATCCACATTTTCTTACAGGTGATGGAGCCCTTCCAGGTTCTCAGGTCAGGAACGTTGGGCAATTCTCTTGAGGCAGTTCTCTTGAATGCCAGTCTCTTGAGGCAATTCACCAGAAAATCCTAGTGGTTTGTCCTTCAAGATAGCTGCAGGGGTGCCTGGGTGGCTCAGTCAGTTGAGCATCCGACTCTTGATTTCAACTCAGGTCATGAACTGTGAGATCGAGCCCCACATTGGGCTCTGCGCTGACAGTGTGGAGCCTGCTTGGGATCCTCTCTCTCTGCCCCTCCCCGCTCATGCTCACTCCCTTTCTTTCACTCTCTCAAAATAAATAAACTTTAAAAAACCCACAATAAGTGCAATATCCAGCCATTGTCACCACCCCCAGTTCCAGCCTTTAGAGGGCAGTCTCTCCTCTTCTGCCTTGTCCACGCCCCACCCCTTGCAGTCTCCTCCCCACACAGTGGCCAGAGTGAGCCTTTAAAAACACCATTCACATTCTGCCATACCTGTGCTCCACACAGGCTTCCTAACCTACTCACTTTAAAACTCCAGGTCCCTAAAATAGCCATCAAGAACCTAGATCTGTCCCTCTACCGTCTCTCTGTCTGCAACCTGCACTGTCCTCCCCCTTGATCAACTCTCCTGGAGCCATGCTGACCCCCAGGGTGTTGCTGAAAGCAGGCAAGACCCAGTCCTACCCCAGGGGCTTGGCAGTTCTATCCCCTTTGCCTGGAATGCTTTTTTTCACAGAGAGCCACACAACACTCTCCTCCTTTCCTTCTATACTGATCTCCTACCTAAAATAGCCTCTCCATCCCATCACCTTCCTAAGTCTAGTTCTTCATGGCATTTATCGCCACCTGATACCCAGATGTGAATGACACATTAAAAACCCTTGTTTAAAACCCTTCATTGCCTCTCCTCTTTGCCATTAAAGGACACAAATCCAAATTCCTTACCTTGGTGATATGACCTAGTCCCACATACCTCTCTGGTCTTAGCAAGCTGTGCCCAGCCTTTCGCAAACACGCTGAGCGCATCCTCTGGGCTTTGGTTCAGGCTGTTTTCTCACCTGGTCCCCATTCACCTCTCCCGAGAAGCCCCCCGATTCTCCTGGGGGGCGAGGTGGGGCTACGATGCCCAAGAGTTATTGCCATCGTGCAGTTGACAAGGACGGCATTCACTGGCCATTTACACGAAATGGTTATCTGAGATATAAATTAATCTAAACTAAACCTATAAAAAATACAGATTAAGTTTTTCATTAATCTACGTCAACTCTATATCTGACAGTCTATAACCTGTTTACACTAATAGAAAATAAGAGTGGACCCCTATGATGTCTGAGATGTCATCTGAATGTGAGCTGTGCTGGTTTCAGGGACCCGGGTCTGTCTCAGAAATGGCGTAGACACTGCATTTCTGAGACAGTGTCTGAGGAGCACAAACGCACTCCTGATAGGTCGTCCTGGATTATGACAATTAGTCCTCAGAAAGTCCTAAACAGGCTTGAAACACTGGGCAAAGTCACCCCTATCAACTTCTCCTTAGGGAGCCCTCCCAACTGAGGACTCTGCCCATATGACACAAGAGTAGAGATGACAGTTGTTTCAGAACAGACCAAAAAGAGATTTGTGACTTTTCTATTTAGCCAATGGATGCTGGTGCTCCATGGGCACGAGTCACCCCAAATACGTCATATTAACTCTTTGCTTCTTCAAGACACACAAAAAAACGCCCCTCTGGTTTAAGAAGGTAATTTGTAACTAACGAAGGGGACCCCCACCTCTTAGGAAAGGTGGTCCTCATTCACACCTGTTCTGCCATAGACACGAAGCTGCTCTGCCTACCAAGGACCGTGAGGATTGAATGATGTGTCAGTACATTTCTGGGACAAGGTGACATTGTCATTGAGGGTCTGTTGAAGGAAAGAAGCTAATTTTCTTTTAAGCTTAAGCCTGTAGTAGTAACTTAATTAGGCCATGCTGTAAAATCATCACTAATAACTGTCAGAAGTGCCCCTGAGTCACCAGAGGATGACAAAGCTTGGCAGACAGCCTCTTCCATAGAGAGGAGCATCTAAAGTTCACCCCACCTCTCAGAAATGTCCTCAAGGGGCACCAACAGTCCCCCAATCTCAGCCTGCCTGCTTCCGGACCTCACGGCAGGACTTTCCTTCAGGAGTGCTTTACATATACACGTGTAATATATATATGTAACACATAGGTATGTGATATATAATAAAATAAGGGCACCTGGGTGTGTCAGTTGGTTAAGCATCCAACTTTGGCTCAGGTCATGATCTTGTGGTTTGTGAGTTCGAGCCCCGCATGGGGCTCTGTGCTGACAGCTCAGAGCCTGGAGCCTGCTTCCGACTCTGTGTCTCCCTCTCTCTCTGCCCCTCCCCTACTCGTGCTCTGTCTCTCAAAACTGAATGTTAAAAATATTTTTAAATAAAATAGCACTTAAAAACAACCCTTCACCCTACACAGTATTTTCAATTTCACAGTATTACATACCAGTTCTTGTCCACATATTCCCCTTTTGTTACATAGTGTCAATCACCTTGTATCCTAATTCCTTAACGTTATTTTATTTTCCAAGTTTCTGTAATCTTTTAGTTATCATTTGAATGATTACTAAAATTATGTGTTGCTACGCTCTATGATCTTCCAACTTACACATTTATTTTGGGCATTTAGGCCAGAACCTGGTGCCTATAGGTTGAATTACAGCTCTTTGTGGGTGTATACTATTTGACAGAGTGGTCTTACAGTGCATTTTTTGTCATTCTTGTTTTTTATTTATTTTTTTGTAGAGAGAGAGAGAGCATGTGCGTGCACATGAGCAAGAAAGGGGCGGAGGGAGAGAGAGAATCTTAAGCAGATTCTATGCTCAGCTTGGAGCCCGGCTCGGGGCTCAATCCCAGGATCCTGGGATCATGACCTGAGCAGAAATCAAGAGCTGGATGCTCAACTGACTGAGCTACCTGGGCTCCCCAATCATTCTTGTTTTCTAATTTGAATTAGTTGCCAAATCATGGATAGCCCTTAAAATTCAGATTTCTAACATTGAGAGTTGGCAACTAGCAGCAGGAGTCTACCTCTAGAAAGAACATAAGCTCTCCACTTTGCCACAGTCCCCACCACTCCCTATTGCCTTCACCAAGCCAGCCTCGCTCATTTACATGATCACTCCTTGATTTCTGTAGGCAGTTCAGTCTGCAACCTTTGATTTAATGCCTTTGCCTCCACAGACAAGAATGCAGATGACTACCGGCAATGTTTTACTTCTGTTGTTTTATTTCTGTAGGGTAGATTTCTGAAAGCAGGTTTATCGGGTGTAAGTATATTTTGGCTCCTGCCATACTGTATTCTATCTGGGATGTCCTCTCTCGCGCAATAGCTGCCCCAGGCACCCTCACGCGGGGCTGTTCGGCAAAAGCCCTGCTGCACTGGGCCAAACCCTCTCTCCTAGGAATTTGCAAATTGGATGTAAAGATAATGTGTCTGAGCTGATCTTTTTTTTTTTTTTTAATGTTTATTTTTGAGAGAGTGTAAGTGGGAGAGGGGTAGAGAGAGGGGAACTGAGGATCCCAACAGGCTCTTTAATGACACCCCTTTTGGGGCTTGAACTCATGAACTGTGAGATCATGGCCTGAGCTGAACCCGGAGGCTCAACAGACTGAGCCACCCAGGTGCCCCTGGGTTGATCTTAAACTGAAGAAAGGCATGTTTTGGGCAGTGGGCTTTATGTTTGGTCAAACACACGTGGAAAGGAAAAGAAACCAGTTCTGCAAAGAGAAAGAAGGAGATAAAATGGACAGAAAGATGTCAAAGCAAGGAAATGTAGAACCAGAGAGAGAGAGAGACAGAGACAGAGACAGAGACAGAGACAGAGCGAGAGAAGGAAGAAGGGACTAAGTGTGAGTCAAGTCACTAAAGGGCAGAGGTCAAAGGAGCAGGAATTCCTGTCACTCTAGGTCCTGGTGGGTTTCTGGTTCTGCTACTTACTGCACAGCCCCTTGTATTCTAGAAGCTATCCTGTGTCGTTCCAATACACTTGTTTTCTTAAGCTGGAGCTCAGTGGTTTCTGTGGGCGCCAACTTGGCCATCAGGTTCTCGGGAGCCGCTTTCTGTCTTCTCGGTCCACGGCTGTGTCCCCCACCTGGCAGTGCAGGCACATTGTAGGTGCTGAGATGTCTGAATACGTAGATGAATCTGCAGTAAGATGACCACTCTCCACCCTACCAGACCTGGGAGCATGTGAAATTGCCCCGACTGTCCCTGTCCCTGTTGAGGCACTGATGACCCCCATGCGGCCCATCCCAGGGGTCCATGCATGGTACCTGCCCATTAGTGGAACGCTCCCCTCCCTGGCCAGTGCTGGGACTCTTCTGTTAGTGCCCCACCCCCTTCCCCAGGTGCTCCTCTGCATCCTCTGGGAGGTCCTCCAAATGTATGGCTCCCTGATGCCGTCTGGGTCTCTGCTCAAATGTCCCCTTCCCGGAGGCCACCCGACTGTCCTGTCTGAACTAACATCTTCCCTGACTGCCTGTCTCACTGCACGGTCTCCCTGCTATGCTTTATTCTTTTTTTTTTTTTAAGTTTTTATTTATTTTCAGAGAGACAGAGACAGCATGAGCTGGAAAGGGGCAGAGAGAGAGGGAGGGAGGGAGGGAGGGAGGGAGGGAGGGAGAGACAGAATCCCAAGCAGGCTCTACACTGCCAGCACAGAGCCCAATGTGGGGCTTGAACTCACGAACCGTGTGATCATGACCTGAACCGAAATCAAGAGTCAGACGCTTAACCAACTGAGCCACCCAGGTGCCACCACTATGCTTTACTCCTCATCATAGCAACAAAAAACTATCATGGCAAATATGCATTTTGTTGTCTGTTGCCTCCAGTTAGAAAGTTCACAAGAGTAGAAACTTACCATCCTTCCCCAGAAACAAGGCCTGACACTTTGGCGCCCCACACGTTGATTTCACAGGTATTTACTGAGTGCCTACCACGTACAAATAACAACCTAAAATATGTAACCGTGCTGGAAGGCACTTAGTGCAATGGGACAAATAGAGCGAGGCGGGAGATGGTTAAGGTTGTGGGCAGCTTTGTTGCAATTTTTAAGCAGCAGGGTCAGGGAAGGACTCATGTAGGAGGTAGTGTTCTAGCAAACACGTGAAGGAGGTGAGGAAGAGAGCCAGGCACATGTAGGAACAAAGACCGTTTTAGGTCGGCAGCAGTCATTGCAAAGGTCCTGTGGCAGGAATGTGTTCAGGAAGCAGTAGAGTTTAGCTGTAGGGGAAAGTGGTATTGGAAGATGTGAAACATGAACCTGGAGCCAAGGGAGATTTCAAACGCAGTCACCCTTATTCAGGTATCATTTACATACAATCAAATGCACCCACGTTAAGTATATAGTCTGAGTTTTGGTCAATGTATATATAACTATGTAACTGTTGCCTTGGTCAAGACACAGAACATTTTCATTACCCCAGTGGGTGCCCTAGTCTCTGCACAGTCAACCCTCCGCCTCCCACTGGAGTGTGCTGCAAGTTCTAGAACTTCATTTACGTGGAATCATGCCGCACGTACTCTCCGAGGTCTGGCTTAGTTTGCTCAGCAGAAAATTTTTGTGATTTTATCATCATGTCGTGTTTATGAGCAGTTCCCTTGTGTTGTTAAGCAGAATCCTCCTCATAGGATTTAGCACGATTTATTCGTCCATACGTCTGTGGATGGACGCTGCGTTGTTTGCAGTTTTCTGCTATTATGAACAAAGCTGCTGTGAGTGTTTGCATACAAGCGTTCCTCGGGTCTATGTATTCGTTTCGCTTGAGCATCTGTAGACCTAGCATAGTCTAGCGGCAGGCTTTCTGGGTTGCACACTTTAATGTATGCTTAACTTTACAAGAAAGTTACAAACAGGGAGGTTGTGCCGTTTTTTTTTTTTTTAAGTTCATTTATTTATTTTGAGAGGGAGAGAGAGAGCACTAGCAGGGGAGGAACAGAGAGAGAGAGAGAGAGAGAGAGAGAGAGAGAAGTAATCCTACGCCAAGTTCCACACTTCCAAGTGCAGAGCCCAGCGCGGGGCTGGAACTCACAAGCTGGGAGATCGTGACCTGAGCCAAAATCAAGAGCCGGATGCTCAACTGACTGAACCACCCAAGCCTGCCGGTTGTGCTGTTTTGTTTCCCCACGGGCCCTGCGCCTTCGCCAACACCTGGGATTGTCGGTCTTCTCGGCTGCAGCTGCTGTGGTGGGTGCATGGTAGCCCCTCACTGTGATCTTCATTTGCATTTCTCTGATGGAATCAATGCTATTTCCTCATGTCCTTATACACCTTCTTATACTACGTACAGCTGTGGAGTATGTGTTCACTCCTTTACTTGGGTTATTGGCTTATTGAGTTGCAATTCTTTATACACATTTCGTATCTACAGAGAAGTCTTGCATCAGGGACCCATTTTGTGACTATTTTCTTGCAGCAGTGGCTGGTCGTTTCATTTTCTTACCAGCATCTGGCAAAGAGCAGATGTTTCTAATCCTGGTGCAGTCGGATCTATCCATTTCTTGCTTATGTGGTTGGTGTCTCGGCTAAGAAATGTCTGTCTACCCCAAGGTTGTGGAGGGGCTCAAGGGTTGTTTTTTGTTTTTTTTTTTTTCCCCTAGTCATTCTGTAGTTTTAGCTTTTATTTCAGGTCCATCGAGGGTTTTGAGCAAGGACCTGACATGATCACACTTGTGTGTCAGAGGCACCCCTGTGCTGTGTGGATGCCGGTGGGGCAGAGTGGGAGTGCAAGGCAACAGTCAGACGCGGGGAATGTTGATCGGCGAGGGTTTCAGGTTTGTGCTCTATCCCTCCTTGATGGATAATATTGTAATTTAAGGCTGCTTTGGGCCCAAATGTTTGCTGTGCATTTTAACTTCTCTTCACTAAAGTAAAGAACTGATTTTAAGTTTCAATCTGCACATTGTCATTCTTTGGGCATGGAAGCCCCCAACACAACAAGACAGTTCATCTATCATTCTTGAGAGGTTACAAAAAGGGAGAGCAACATATTCCAGGTCATGCCTGCATCATGCCTGCTGGGACTCATCAACCCATGTCTTCACCTTGGCCACTTCAACCCCGGTGCTACCCTTCCTTGAATTTATGATTTATTGCTCTCAGTTACTCTTTTGGCCAGATTTATAAACCTAACTGTTCTGTCTTTATATAATACCTACTTTGTACACTAGGCAATGACAGCAAATTTATTGTCTATGAGTTGTTAACCTTGAAAAATTACATCAATGCAAAGTGATTGCCTTTTAGCCTCCATAGCCAATAAATTTAATTTTTTGGAGGGGGGTGATATGAGTCATAGGATCATATATATATATCGCCGATCACAGAATGAGGAGCAAGTTGAAAGTTCTGAGCAACAGAAGCCAAGAAGGAAGACTTCTGTCTCTTGCCAAGCATGCACAAGCTGGTTTGTTGTCTGCTTTTCATAGGATGCTTACAACCTCTCTTCTCTCTGCCCGTCCCTGACTCCAGGGAAGAGGCTCTGAAGCTCTCAGGTAAGATGGATTTGTCCCCTTTATGTTAGTCTTGGAAGAGTCTTTGAGGGTCTCATATGCAAAGTTGGGAGAGAAGGACGGGAATTCTTTCTTGAAGGAGTCTTGCTAAATTAAGTCTTAGCTATGGATAGAATACTAGAGGATCCTTACGGCACATTGTAGGTTTTTTACTTTCTTTCTAAAACATAGGGGTCGAAAGGGTGGCTTTGCTTAATTCATGTCACTTCTGTAACCCAAAAATGTTGTTTTGGTTGTTTTTTTTTCCAATTTTAAAAACCGTACTACATTGAAAACATCATTACTCTTAGTTTCTATTTTAAACGAACTGGTTGGATGTAGAATTTGGTTGTTCCAATTGTAGATTAAAACTATTTTATATTAAGTTAAAAAGTAATCACCTGACATGTGTTACATGAAGCAAAAATATTTATTAAAAAATACAAAAATGACAATCTAGAGCTCGGGATGACACCGATTTCCAGGTACAAGTATCTTGTCCTTTTGATTTATGTTCCATTCAGATCGAGTGTAAGTCGAATTTTTAAAAAAAAAAATCAGTCAAGCAGATACTTATTTTGCTATTTCCTCTTAATTTAGTTTCAGAAATGAAAAGGCTGATGCTTGGTTATTAGTTTCCACTAAAACTTTAACTGGATTTTATCTTGCCTTTCATTTGGGGTACTTTTAGACTTAAAATTTTAAGTGAAGAGGAAAACCCTTCTGGACCATTGATTTTATAATTTCTTGTCTCTAAGGTTTCTCCCAAGAGGCTTTTTGACAATCAGCAAAAGCCTTGTTGGTCAGTCATCTGTGTCCATGATTTGGCGCAGCCCATGACCTCCTGTCAGTCACATCGATGGTCAAAAACAGGCATTGAGAGGCACCTGGGAGGCTTAGTTGGTTGAGTGTCTGACTCTTGATTTCGGCTCAGGTCTTGATCTCAGGGTCGTGGGATCAGGCCCCATGTTGGGCTCTGTGCTGAGTGTGGAGCCTGCCTAGAGATTCTCTCTCTCCTTCCGCCCCTCTGCTCTGCTCACGTTCTAAAAAAAATAAATAAAAATAAAAATAAAAAACAGGCGTTGACTTTACTGAATCTCTGCTATTTAAAAAGAACAGTACAGGATGAAATCACGATTGACTATTCAGAGAGTTCTGTCCCCTTCAAAAATGTACTATGTATTAAGATTTTTTAAAATCATACATTTAAAAAATGTATTATGATTTAAAAAAAAATTTAACATTTATTTTTGAGAGACAGAGAGAGACACAGTATGGGGAGGGGCAGAGACAGAGAGGGAAACACAGTATCTGACAGAGGCTCCAGGCTCTGAGCTGTCCGCACAGAGCCCAATGCAGGGCTCGAACCCACGAAATGTGAGATCATGACCTGAGTCAAAGTCAGACGCTTAACCGACTGAGCCATCCAGGAGCCCCTATTCTGATTTTTTAAAATGCAGATCAGTGTAGCATCGTATTCAAATTCTAAACAGGTGGCAGCCTGCCTTCAAGTTCTTGCCTAAACTTTTCTAATGTATTTGTTTTGACATAAATGAGCCTTCATTACACACACAGTTACACGTGGTCAAATTTTATAGATTTTCATGAATAATCTTCAGAAATGCTGTGAATGTGCTCAGATGCCGTCATAATAGTTTCAGTGCATTGTCTTCCAGTCAAGGTTGTAGCTGAGCATCTGGAAGCGGCCAGCAGGCGGGTATTCCAGGACTCCCGGAGCCTCTGATCTCAGAGTGCGGCTGCCGGCCAAGAGAGCCTTCCGGGAGCCAAGTGCCCGCTTAGTACACCTCCCACCTTCCACGCTCATTCCACAGGCCGTGCACGCACATTCCTATACATCTTATACACACATACCGCACCTCTTACATGCCATTAAACTGACCACATTTCACATTAAAAATGTTATTACTATCAATGTATTTAAAGAGTATTTTAAGGTTCTTTCTTATTATTATTCAATAATATTATTCTTGAATAATATATTATATTATTGAATTATATTCAATAATAATAATAATAATTCAATAATTGCGGCAATAGGCAGTAGATAAATAGGAACAAAAAAGAACTACTTTTTCAAGTGGAAACTCTTTTTTAACAAATTCTTCAAATTAAAAAAATTTTTCTTAATGTTTATTTACTTTTAAGATAGAGCACAAGTGGGGGGTGGGGGCAGAGAGGGAGACACAAAATCCAAAGCAGGCTCCAGGCTCTGAGCTGTCAGCACAATGCCCAACGCAGGGTTTGATCCCATGAACTGCAAGATCATGACCTGAGCCCAAGTCGGATGCTTAACCAACTGAGCCACCCTGGCACCCCGGTGGAAATGTTAACTGGTCCTGTGGCTCAGCTCCACTCTCCTATTCAAGGCAGCCGAGCGGCTTGGCAAAGTCACATAAGGCAGAAGAGAGTCAGAATTAGATCCACTCCTCTTGATTGTCTGGCCTGCCAGCTTGCGAATCGGATCACAGCATTTCCACGTCTTTGTTAAAACACCACTGACAAATCACGAACTTAGTATTTGGGGAATTTCTAGTGTTCTCTCTCTGTCCTCGAGCCCCCAAAAGACAACAGGGAACAGAAATAATTGATGAACCAAGCTACTAACCTCTTCTATTACTCTGTGTAGCACCTGATGGAGACGCAAGATCAACCTTGGATGAACTGGAAAGAGTGTACCTCCTGCAAATGCTGGAGATGTTAGGGGCAGAGAGAGACGACAGTCTTAGGAAAGCAGGTAAAATAATTCATGCGTGTACAGGCTGTCTGATTTTATTGCCACTGAATTACTCCCTATTCTCATCCACTATGTGAGGTAAAAACCTGTTTTGGAATAGAAAGGTGTTCTATAAAACATGCTAATAAACTGCCCAACACTCTCCACTTCTGGTGTAAAGACTCCTCTGCAATTTGGTGTTTTCTCTTTCTCACCAACTCCTTGCAAGCATCATGCTCTCCTTGGTACCTCAGCATATCTACATTTTTTCTCTGTACACATTTATTTTGGAGAGGAAGGAGAGTGTTATCCATTCCCAATAAGTGCAATTTTATTTTTTTTTTAATCTTTTTAATGTTTATTTATTTTTGAGACAGAGAGAGACAGAGCATGAGCAGGGGAGGGGCAGAGAGAGAAGGAGACACAGAATCTGAACCAGGCTCCAGGCTCTGAGCTGTCAGCACAGAGCCCAACGCGGGGCTCGAACTCACGGACCGTGAGATCATGACCTGAGCCGAAGTCGGATGCTTAACTGACTGAGCCACCCAGGCGCCCCTATTTATTTTTTTAAAAATGTTTGTTTGTTTATTTATTATTTAATGTTTATTTTTTAGACAGAGAGAGAGCATGAACGGGGGAGGGTCAGAGGGAGAGGGAGACAAGGAATCCGAAGCAGGCTCCAGGCTCTGAGCTGTCAGCACAGAGCCCGACGCGGGGCTCGAACTCGCGGACCGTGAGATCACGACCTGAGCCGAAGTCAGACGCTCAACCGACTGAGCCACCCAGGCGCCCCTAAAATGTTTATTTATTTTGAGAGAGAGAGAGAGAGAGTGCACATGTGCACGCAAGGGAGGGACAGAGCGAAGGGGAGGAAAGAAGAATCCTAAGCAGACTCCATGCTGTCGGCGCAGAGCCTGATGTGGGGCCCAGTAAGTGCAAATTTAAATTCTGGGTTCCTACTTGTTAAAATCTTATGCAAATTACTTAATCTTCTGGTACCTCAGTTTCATCATCAGTAAACAGGATTCATACAAATATCCACCTCATGGGGCTCCTGTGAAGTCAATGAGAAAATGCAAGTGAAATGCTCACCGCAATCACACGCAGTTATCAACAAAATGTTAGCTCTTACTAGTTTCTCCAACTGTATTCCACTAAGCAATGACACCAAGGCTCAAAACATTTTGGAAACAAAATGGGGACTTTAATAGACACTGTTTAATAGAAGTCCATTCATGTAAAATGTTCTGAGTGGACTACTGGGGAGAACACAGCGCCCTCTGTGAACTCCATCAGAGACAAGGACAAGGGTACTTTCCCAGCAGCCTTCAGGTAAATATTGCTGCAGAGTGAAAACAGGGAGATCAGAAACTAGGCACGACTCAGTAATACTCTATTTTGTGTGTTTTAAATAAAACAAGCATAAAATAGAAACCACAGATCTGATGATGAATGGTTTTCAAATACTGTTTTCCAGGTCTCGGTACTGGCACTGCTAACCCGCGAGGAGGTATGAGACAGGTAAGTGACCATATTTAGGAGAGCTGGGTGAGGCATTTTACACCTTGACTTTAGAGGATCCTACATTCTTGAACTGGGTAGCGTTCAGGGTAGAAATCATGCCTTCAAGTAACTGGCCAATCAGTGTTATCTTGGAGCATGTTTTTCTAAATTTTGATGTGTATAAAATGTGCCTACCAGACCTTATCCAGTGCTCAACTTTAACCAAGCTCTCCCCAAACATTTGACCAGAGACCATTTTTGTTGTTGTTGTTGTTGTTTTGTTTTGTTTTGTTTTGTTTTTTGGCTTAGTGCCCAGTAACATCCTTATAAAAATACACTGGAAACACTCGATCCTGGAGGTGGTGTTCACCACCCGAGGTCCCAACAGGGATGAACCCCCCCAGAAGGGGGCTGGTGTAGCTTCTGCATGTGACTAACTAAAAGTTATCATTCAGATGTTTATGAGTGGAAGGATTATGGTTAAAGACTCTAAAACCACAAAGGTAATTAGGAGGATTTGCTCATGAAATTCTACAATAAAAACAAACCGAAGGGTCCATGCTTAAATAGGTAAATTTCAGGGGAAATACAAGCCCTATTTTATTTTATTTTATTTTATTTTTTTCAACGTTTATTTATTTTTGGGACAGAGAGAGACAGAGCATGAACGGGCGAGGGGCAGAGAGAGAGGGAGACACAGAATCGGAAACAGGCTCCAGGCTCTGAGCCATCAGCCCAGAGCCCGACGCGGGGCTCGAACTCACGGACCATGAGATCGTGACCTGGTTGAAGTCGGACGCTTAACCGACTGCGCCACCCAGGCGCCCCACAAGCCCTATTTTACGCAGAAGATGGTAACTGTACAGAACATGTTACTGACATTATTTAAACAGAAAGAGGTCAGTGAGGGCTTAGGAAACTTCATGGCCATCAGAGGGCTACATAGACTTGGTGGACCCCTGGCTGGGCACAGGGAGACCTTCCAGAGCCATACTCTGGGTTCATACTGCAATTACAACGGCAAACAATTTCAAAGGTCCTATGTCTTAACTACAGTTCCTTTTTCTTGCAGTGGTCTTAATTCATTGATAACCTATGTTTTCTGTTTGTTTTTGTGCATTGTTTTAGTTTCAAGCTTTCTTTGGACAAGATCCTAACATTTTCCTGAGTCATCTTTTGGCCAGAATCAGGAAACAATATAAGAAACGTGGATCTCCTTCTGAATGCTTCTGGAAATACTGTGTCTGAAGTAAAACGAACATCTATTAGTCAACTCAAAAACAACCACCTTAGAAAGTTAAAAATAAAAATGTCTGACTTGAAAACAGCATAGAAAAAAACTAAGCAAACTATACCCCGTTCATTACTATTTGGAAAAATAAATCCTCTATGTTTTGCAAATATCATGAGTGGTCATTTTATTTATAAACAGGCCCTGAACATTTATAATTTTTCTTTCCATCGATTTATTTTTTAAAAATATTTATTCATTTTTGAGAAAGAGTGTGTGCATGAATAGTGGAGGGGCAGAGAAAGAAGGAGAGAGAGAGAAAGCAGGCTCCACACTGTCAGCCCAGAGTCCAACATGGGGCTCAATCCCACAAACTGTGAGATCATAACTGGAGTCGAAATCAAGAGTTAGACGCTTAACCAACTAAGCCACCCGAGCACCCCTTCGTGAATTTATAAAGAACTCTCTGAAAATTGAAAAGTAAAGCTAATAAAATTAACAGAAGCAAATACTAAGCAGAAAAGTCCCAAAAATGCAATTTAGTTGAAACAGTTAAACTACAACTCACTTAAACATTACCTTTCCTACGTGTCCCCTCAACCCTTAAAAATGACATATGGTATCATCACTTAAAAAAAATCAGCATCTTGTGGAAAAGTCTCTACAGTGAAGGATGTGTAGATGCGGGCTGGGAGCGGTCTGAATTCTCCTCAGTTTCTGATGGGGTAGGTTCACGTGCTCAAATCCCCTGTCCCTGAGCTTTAAACTCTTAACAGAGACACATGCTTGCTCTCGGTTCCTGTGAGCTGCAGATGTGCAGCTCGCTGACTCGGGGATCGTCTCCTATACAGGGAAGAAGGCTGAGGAGGGTTTAGGATCACAGAATGGAAGGAAGAGCCCATTTGTTAATTTTTAAAACCCGCTAATGTGTGTGTGCACACACCAACTTACACTCTGTGAATGCGTGTGTACAAAGGTTTATTGACACAGTGCAAAAAAATGTCTCCAGTTCTGCATGTACAGTTTATGTTTTTCCTTAAAAAAGATACCTGATTGAATTTACCTTGTGAGTTATAACGAAGTTTTTACTTAATTGCAAAATGACTCCATTCCCACAGCATTGTGTTTTTCAAAAATCTTGACCTCATATCCAAGAAAATAGTCACCTTCTGGGTAATATTTATGTAAACATCGAAGCCTACGGTATAGACGTGTATTACCAATTTCTGTAGTTATTCATACAAAAAGTTAATAAACCCGAACAATGAAGTATAAAGGTTGGCAGAGCCCCCCTGGGGGGCAGCAGTGTCACTGCTGAGCGTCCCCTCTCCCCTCCAGCAGTGCGAGCATCGCGGTGCAATCTCTGAATACGCCAACTAGTCTACTTGTCAACATATGAAAATTATAAACACAGCGCTACTACAGATCTGCCTACAACAAGCACCGGTTTCAGATCAAATCTGGCATAATATTTGTGCTGTAAGATGTGTACGAAGGTAAAGAAATCAGCAAACTCAGGTAAAACGAACATCCAGACAAAGGCGCTTCCATTATTAGAGAACGTAAGGTTTCAAACGGGCTGCATGAAGCAGAGTGGCCCCTGAGAGCCACACATCAGTTTTGATTTGTACAAATTAAAACTTTTATCCCTACAGAAGGTCGCAATGACTACACTGATGGACAGTATCCAGGCTGGTTAGTTTTTCTAAAGTTGATTTTTCACCAAGGGTAAAAATGCCACACAACTTGACCAAGATGACGAGGACTTCAGAAATCACTGAATGATCAGGATGGAGTAGAAAAGGACAGTTCCATATTTGCATAGAACTGCTTAGCATTTGAAAATGGTTCTGACACCTTAAGATGGACTCACCCTCCAGAAAACTCTACTTTAGAAAGGATACCTGAGCTACAGGAATTGAGAATCAGGGCTCCGCAGTCCTCATGGATGAAGAGGTCGAGTCTCCTAATTATTATCAGTTATATGTACTTTACAAAAGGTATCAAACTTGGAGGGAGGAAGAGAGTTAGCTTGAAACAAAACAACAAAACATGAAAGATCAGCCAGTCTGTTATATAAAAGATAGAAGGTCCTGCTCCTTTGCTCCTATTCCTTTCTGATCTGTGTGGGTGTGAACCGCATGAGTCCCCCCAAGTCTGGGCAGGAATCACGGATTTCTCTCAAGAACAGGGAGCTGACTTAGCAAGTAAACAACCCACTCACTTCTTCACAAACACAATCAGGGCCGGAGTAGGAAGCACTGATCCGTGGCCACGCTGCACCCCCGTGAGGACCACGGAGCTCCCGCAAACCGCGGCTGTCACCGGGAAGCCACCACGGCACTTACAGACCTCTGGCAAAGATGGACAGACCTCTTGTGTGTAAATTGGTTGGAAAGAAAGAGTTACGTGTTAGTTTTGGTGAGACAACGTTCAAACACATAGGCATAAAGGAAGAGTATTATTTCTTTTTTTTTTTTTTTTTTTTTTTAATTTTTTTTTTTTCAACGTTTATTTATTTTTAGGACAGAGAGAGACACAGCATGAACGGGGGAGGGGCAGAGAGAGAGGGAGACACAGAATCGGAAACAGGCTCCAGGCTCTGAGCCATCAGCCCAGAGCCCGACGCGGGGCTCGAACCCACGGACCGTGAGATCATGACCTGGCTGAAGTCGGACGCTTAACCGACTGCGCCACCCAGGCGCCCCTAGGAAGAGTATTATTTCTTACGTGACTTCTGAAACTCTTTACAATCATTATTTTAAAAACCAGAACCTTAAAAAGGAGAATGCCACTGGTTGAGTGAAGAGCTCTTTCTTTTTTTTTTTTTTAATTTTTTTTTTTTTTACGTTTATTTATTTTTGAGACAGAGAGAGACAGAGCATGAACGGGGGAGGGGCAGAGAGAGAGGGAGACACAGAATCAGAAGCAGGCTCCAGGCTCTGAGCCATCAGCCCAGAGCCCGACGCGGGGCTCGAACTCACGGACCGCAAGATGGTGACCGGAGCTGAAGTCGGACGCTCAACCGACTGAGTCACCCAGGCGCCCCAGAGCTCTTTCTGTTTTAATGTTACACATGCAAAAGCTAACTTAACTCCAAGGAATAAGCTCATTGTAAGTAGACTGGTTTTTAAGATAAGACTTTGGGAATTTCAGTGGAAGGTGGAAAATTAAAAGGAAAGGCATCTATAGGAATAAAGCTCAGAATCCAAACCTAAAAGCCAGCTATTCCCAGTGTACTGATGGGCGATATTTTCTAACACTGGAAGTGACTTGGCGTCGTGAGGAAGCGGAACGTCTCCTCTTAATCTCGGGGGGAAGCACCAAGTTGTGCACAGGCCGCATGAAAGTACGCAACTTATGGAAACCATTCCGAACAGTATATGGCCTGCAGGTGGGATGTCCTACGTCCTCCCACAGGAAAATGATCCACGTAACAACAGAACGAAATAAACGAGGCTAACATTCGGGGCTACTTCTAGCCATACTTCTAACTACCATCCATTTTGGGTGACACCCGAAGTCAAGTTTCTCTGTGCACACACCTCTCTAGAGGCCATCCAATCTGCTCAGAGGATGGCCAACCAGAAAGAGAAGCTGACTGACAGCTTTAATACACCAGGAACACAGGAATGAAAGACGGTATATACAATGTCTGTTTCAGAAAAATGATGCCTGTTAAAAAGTCCAGAAGGGAAAACCTTCACATTCACTGATAGCTTCATGGCCATGTAGGAGTCACACCAAGAGGTCTGCTTGTCCGGCAGGTGCCATCTCCATGGCCACTCAACTGCCGTTTGCTGCTGGAGCTTGACCACAGGACTCTGCGGCGTCACCAAGGGAATCTTTGCTTTCGCAGGTGACACAGCCCTCCAAGAGAGAACAAGAGCAGGCAAGAGGACATGATGTCGTCTGGAAAGTCTTACAATCAGTAAAATGCTGGCCAAGCACCCTACATCTCATTCCCCAATTTATTCAATTCATGCCTAAGAATCGTCTGTATTACAGGTCGTTCCTTATTATTAAAAGGTAAATGACAATTGTTTACCTACTTTTGCTTATTCTGAAGCTCATTCGTATACTCTACTCAAAAGCACACAAATAGTATTTTAGTTTTTAAAGTTTATTTGAGAGAGAGGGAGAGAGAGCGCATGCACACATGAGCAGGGGAGGGGCAGAGAGAAAGAGAAAGAGGGAGAGGGAGAGAGAGAGAGAGAGAGAGAGAGAGAGAGAAAGTCTCAAGCAGGCTTCCACACTGTCAGCGCAGAGCCCAACACGGGGCTCGAACCCACAAATTGTCTTACGAACAAAGACACGTGGAGTGCCCAGCTCAGCTCCTGCTGTTGGCACTACTGTATCTAACCTTTCTTACTTTGCGGGCACTCATTCCTTTCTTTAAAAACAGGTGGGGGGGAGGTTCCGGCACTTGTTTACTTCAGAAGCCCTAATACCACAGTGTTTTGAGTGCTTAGCTTTCTCCTCTTATCATAGTTTTTAAATTAAGTTTTTCTGATGTTTATTTATGTTGAGAGAGAGAGAGAGAAAGAGAGAAAATGAATGAGTGGGGGAAGGGCAGAGAGAGAGAGACAGAGAAAATCCCAAGTAGGATCCACGCTATTAGTGCAGAGCCCTTTAAAAAAAAATTTTTTTTTTTTATCTTACCATAATTTTTAACTTCACACATTATCATCTCCTGCATCTCAACACTTGTGGGAATACAGAGCTCATTACAACTGTCACAATCATTCCACGGAGCCACCATCAGGACCACGAGCAAGTCAAAACTCCACTGTCTAGGCCGCTCACATATGATCTGACTGAGAAGATCTCACAACAACAAAAGAGCACCTGGGGCTCACGGAAACTCCTGCCAGGTATGAATACTACCTCTGGTGTGAATCTTACAACTTGAGTTTTAACTCTGTTCAAACACACCTGCATATATGAAATGCAAGTCCCTTGGTCCTCTCCTCCCTTGCCAATCATGTATCAAAGCAGGTGTCCCAGAACATTCCAACTGGTAAAAACACTTGCAGTCAAAGAGACCTGTATTCAAAATCAGAGGGACTGCCCAGCCATATATAAAGTGTCCAACATCTGTATACATGACTGTGTTGTTTGTCGGTAAAGCAGGGATAGTAAAGTTACTGCAAAAGTAGCTGTGAGGGTTGTAATTTTTGGTGGGATCGTGCAATAAGTATTAAGTGCCTCGAGCACATCCAGGAATGACAGCTGTTGTCACTGTGCTTACCTGGATGTCTATCTCGAGGGACAGCCTGACTCTGAATCCAAGAATGCACCTTGGCCAGCTCCTCCCTCTGCGTGCGTGAAAACTGGGGTTGCTGCGGCCGCATGCCCACCAGCCTCTCCAGGTCCCCTTTCAGCACGGTCTCTTTCACCCTGTGGACAGACAAGCGACCTCAGTCCTGAATAAGGCACAGGGTTCTCGTGTGATCCATGAACAGCTCTGTTTGGGTCTGTGATATACTTTCTATCTCTTGCTAATATACAACGTGCCCATTAAACAAAGAACTGAATCAGCTCTTTGTCAAGCTGGTGAAGCGAGAGCTCTTTCTCTCGGAGAAAGCATCTGTACCAGCACCTGAATGGGGCAGACGCAAGACACAGCTTTCCCTCAGCTCCTCTCTTCTCTCAGAATGCGAAAAATTCAGCGTCTAAAGAGAAAAGTTCTTGTATGTGTGTGTCATCTGGGGAAGCGGTGCTGTCTTTGTTTTCCGGTCTCATGATGCACACGTTGGTGCGGTCTGGATCTGAGTGTGCACGGCATTGCCACTACAGCCACTGTTCCGGGATCATTCATCATTTAACTTCAAATGAATGAATGTGAAAATACATTTCTGTAGGAACATCTATAAAAACAGAAGTTAAAAATCACTTAGTATTAAACAATACACTTAAAAAACCATAAAAGTTTCTTTAAAAAACCCCATTTAAAAGGGGGGTCCTTGAGGGCACCTGGGGGGCTCAGTTGGTTAAGCGTCCGACTGTTGGCTCTGGTTCAGGTCATAATCTCACAGATCGTGAGACTGAGTTCCTGTAAGCGCAGAGCCTGCTTGGGATTCTCTGTGCCCCTCTGTCTGCCCCTCCCCTGCTCATGCTCTGTCTCTCTCTCTCTCTAAATAAACTTTAAATAAAAGTGGGTCTTTTAAAGTGCTTTCTTACCTCTCAGGTACCTGATATGTCATTAGAATGCACTCAGGTGTCTGTTTTATCATTCTCCACATGGACTCTTCAGCAAAACCGGGAAATGTTTCTTTCTTCTGTACATCCTGAGACTGCTGTCCCTCTGAGGTGATTTCAGAAGAATAATCACCACTAGTGGAGTATATGCTGTGGTCACTGCTTCCTATCAAAGACCAACAACAATTACAGATTAGGAGACACTGTTAGGGGCAGATTTGCCAAACTCATTCTTCCCACTGTGGCAACCAGCAGACAGTCTTCGCCATCACCCAGCAGTGGTCCCAGGTGACCCCCTTGGTTCCTCCGCCTTCCCTAGATGTCCCTCTCACTCCTCCTGAGCTGTCCACGCTCAAGGCCACACCTCACTCCTTCTCATCACCTGGAGATGTTCCAGGTCAGCTCCAAAATCACTAACATCTCAGCTTTGCTTGCTCGTCTGCTTGTTCAAGTGCGCCAACTACAAAGTGCCCCGGCCCTTCAGCCCACAGTCCATCATTCAGTCACACTCTTTACAACACCTGAGATTTCTTTTTCCCTCTCATTTTTCACACTATCAAAATGTCAATTCTCATAAAGCCAACAAGTCAGTTCTGTTCTTATGTAAACCCAAGTAACCAAAGATAGGGATAAAGTTATTTATCATTGGGTACACCGATCCATTATCACCAAAAGGATCTTACAAAGCTGGGTAATCCTGCTACAGTCTCTGGCCAGCCCGTCCTGGCAATGACTGTTCTCCATGTCTCTGTTCCCTGACTCTCACCTATTGAAAATGTCATTACTGACACTAAACACAAGCTTACTCCTCACCTCCTCCTGTTACAACAGAGAGGTATCCACCCATCCCAAGGCCCATTCCTTTATGGCTGCTATGGAGCCTTGCAAATCATTCCTTTCCTAACTCGCATCGACTTTTCTAGATCCTTCTCGTCAACTTTGAAACAAAAACAAAGCAAACAAAAGTACCTCTCTAATTTTTTAAAGAGTAAGTACATGGGCGAAGATGGTGGAGAAGTGGGAGGACAGGGATTTTCCTCATCCCTCAAACACAACTGTATTGAGGTCAGAGCACTTGGAACACCCAGGAAATCGAGCTGCAGAGTGGCAGAAGGATCTCCACAGTTGGAGGGGGACAGTTTGGCAGGACTGAGGTGTGTGTATGTGAATTGGGGGAGGCAAAACGGCATAGGCACAGAGGGGAGGGAATCCCTTCTGTGCAGAGACAAAAGGGAGAGAAAGAGGAGTTGTAAAAGTCGGCCTCAAGTTACCACAAGAGGAAAAAGTCTCTGGATCACGGAATGGGGAACAAGAAATACGGAGAGTGCCAATTTCTGTTTTGCAAACAGCCTTAGGCGCTGAAACTCGGAGGTTTGGAAGTATGTGACTTTCTCTGGAGCAAAGCTGGAGCAAAGCTGGGAGCCATGGACCACGCTCCCAGGAGGTGGGAAGCCGGCCGGAGTGCAGAGTGCAGTGTAGCGATCTCAGGGGCGCACTGGGAGAGAACAGTCCCCTTCCTGGAATACTTGGAGAAATGGGATTATTGCCTCCCCAAGGACAAAAGACCCCGAAGGTACCAGCCAAAGGCCTTTTATCAACAGGGCGGAGTGGCGCTATTCCAGAACAGGGTCTGGGCAGTGCAGGATCCTTGAAGACATTAGAGAGCCTAGAAGGCACGGGAGACTGTGGAGCAGGACAAGCCTGCCACCCACGCTACTCTGTGAGGGCCGTTTGAATAGCATGGTTTGAGACACCTGGTCCGGGGAGCAGAGACTGGGGTGTTGCCATTTTTTCCCCCATCATCAACAGGGTGGGGGTTCAGGAAGCAGCACAGTGGCCCCCAGTGGAAGTGGGACCTGCTTACACCAAACCCCACCCCTCCATGACTGGTAACTGCTTATCTACAGGAGTGGGACTGACACTGAGCAAACCAGACGGCCCCTCCCCCAAACCAGCACAGCCGCTGGTCCCAGGCACCAACAGGCAACTTTTTTTTCTTTTCTTTTTTTTTTCTTTCTACCCTCTTCTTTTTTTCTTTTGGAATTGGGCTCATAGTTTCTGATTTGTATATATATGTGTGTGTGTGTGTGTGTATATATATATATGTTTGATTAGGCATTTTCATTCTATTCTTTTTATACCTTTTCTGTTTCTTCTTCTTTATCTTCCTTTCTCTTTCTCTGGATTTAGCCTTATAGTTTTTGATTCTCTGGTCTTCTCTTCTTTCATTTTTCTCTTTTTATGGGACCAGGCTTCCCCACCCCCCTTTCCTTTTTTTTCCCCCAGGGTCACTTCAGTAAACAAATCAAAGCACACCTGGTTGAAGGTCCAAACACTCCACCACTATGAGCAAGAAGGAGCTCTGCAGAGGGCTGACCAGTGGGACACAGAGGCCAAAACACAAGAACAGCATGCACACAGCAGACACCAGAAATACTTCCTGAAGTGCCAGGCCCTGGACAGTGCATGACCCCTTTTTACTATAGTAGCTCTTGCAGATGCAGGACCTATAACAAGCTTTTAAAACACACAAAAGACAGAAACTTAGCCAAAATGACAAAACGGAGGAATTATCCCCAAAAGAAAGTTCAGGAAGAAATCACAGCCAGATTAATTGCTCACAACAGGTACAAACAGTATGTCTGAAGAAGAATTTAGAGTAACAGTCATAAGACTAATAGCTGGGCTTGAGAAAAGCACACAAGACACCAGAGAATCTCTTGCTGCAGAGATCAAAGACCTAAGGAACTAGTCACAATGAATTAAAAAATGCTATAACTCAGATACAAAATAAACCAGATACAGTGACAGCAAGGATGGAAGAAGCAGAGAAGAGAATAGCTGAAATAGAAGATAAAATTATGATTATGTAAAATGATGAAGTGGAAAAAAAGAGGGAAAGGAAATTACTAGACCACGA
This sequence comes from Puma concolor, assembly GCF_028749965.1. Taxonomy (NCBI): domain Eukaryota; kingdom Metazoa; phylum Chordata; class Mammalia; order Carnivora; family Felidae; genus Puma; species Puma concolor. The sequence continues at coordinate 5,429,607 of NC_141674.1, read as the reverse complement.
GGGGAGAACGAGAGACCTAAGTGATTCAATGAAACAAAATAATATCCGTACCATAGGAGTTCCAGGAGAAGAAGACAGAAAGGGGCAGAGGACTTACTTGAACAAATTATAGCTGAGAACTTCCCTAATCTGGGGAAAGAAACAGGCATCCAAGTCCAAGAGGCACAGAGATCTCCCTTCTAAATCAACAAAAACAGGTCAACACCATCACGTATTATAGCAAAACCGGCAAAATACAAAGATAAAGATAGAGTTCTGAAAGCAGCTAGGGACAAAAGGTCCTTAACCTACAAGGGTAGACACATAAGGTTAGTAGCAGACCTGAAACTTGGCAGGCCAGAAGGGAGTGGCAGGAAATATTCAATGTGATGAATAGGAAAAATACACAGCCAGGAATACTTTATCCAGTAATGCTGTCATTCAGAATAGAAGGAGAGATAAAGACTTTCTCAGACAAACAAAAACTAAAGGAGTCTGTAACCACTAAACCAGCCCTGCAAGAGATCCTAAGTGGGATTCTGTGAGTGGAAAGCAGCAAAAACTACAAAGGACCAGAGACATCACAACAAACATGAAATCTACAGATAACACAATGACACATTTTAAATTCGTATCTTTCAATAATCACTCTGAATATAAATGGGCTAAATGCCCCAATCAAAAGACACAGGGTATCAGAATGGATAAAAAAACAAGATCCATCTATATGCTGCCTACAAGAGACTCATTTTAGACCAGATGCTACCTGCAGACTGTAAGTGAGGGGATGGAGAACCATCTATCATGCTAATGGACATCAGAAGAAAGCTGGAGTAGCCACACTTATATATAAGACAAATTAGATTTTAAAACAAATACTGAAACAAGAGATGAAGAAGGGCATTATATCATAATTAAGGGGTCTATCCATCAAGAAGAGCCAACACTTATAAATACTGATGCCCCCAACATGAAAGCACCCAAATATATAAATCAATTCATCACAAACATAAGCAAACTTATTGATAATTATACCATAACTGTAGTAGTCTTTAATAAAATACTCCACTTACAGCATGGACAGATCATCCAAGGAGAAAATCAATAAGGAAACAACAGTTCGGAATGACACTCTGGACCAGATGGACTTAACAGATATATTCAGAACATTTCATCCTAAAGCAGCAGAATACACATTCTTCTCGGGTGCACATGGAACATTCTCCAAAACAGATCACATTTTGGGTCACAAAACAGTACTCAACAGGTACAAAAAGACTGATATACCATGCATATTTTCAGATCACAACACTATGAAACTTGAAACCAACTCCAAGAAAAAATGTGGAAAGCCCCCAAATACATGGAGGTTAAAGAACATCCTATGAAAGAATGAATGGGTTAACCAGGAAATTAAAGAAAAAAATTTAAAAATATATGGAAGCAAATGAAAATGAAAGCACGACAGTCCAAACCCTTTGGGATGCAACAAAGGCAGTCCTAAGAGGAAAATACATTGCAATTCAGGCCTATCTCAAGAAGTGAGAAAGTTCCCAAATACACAACCATACCTTACACATAAAGGAGCTGGAAAAGCAGCAGCAAATAAAGCCCAAAGCCAGCAGAAGGGAAATAATAAAGATGAGAACAGAAATAAACAATATAGAATTAAAAAAAAAAACAACCCAGAACAGATCAATGAAACTAAGAGCTGGTTTTTTGAAAGAATAAACAAATAACCCCCTAGCCAGACTTCCCAAAAAGAGGACTCAAATAGATAAAATAAAAAACCAAAGAGGAGATATCCTAACTAACACCACAAAAATACAAACAATTATAAGAGAATATACTATGAGAAATAATATTCCAACAAACTGGACAATCTGGAAGAAATGGACAAATTCCTAGACACTCACAGACTACCAAAACTCAAATGGAAGAAACAGAAAATTTGAACAGACTCACAACCAGCAAAAAAATTGAATGGGTTATCAAAAATCTCCCAAAAAAATAAGAGTCCTGGGCCAATGGCTTCCCAGGGGAATTCTACCAGACATTTAAAGCAACGTTAATACCTATTCTTCTCAAACAGTTCCAAAAAATAGAAATGGAAGGAAAGCTTCCAAATTCATTCTATGAAGCCAGCATTACCTTGATTCAAAACCAGACAAAGAACCCACTAAGAAGGAGAATTACCAGCCAATATCCCTAATGAACACAGATGCCAAAATTCTCAACAAAACACAAGCAAATTGAATTCAACAGTACCTTAAAAGAATTACCCATCACGATCAAGTGGGATTCGTTCCTTGGCTGCAGGGCTGGTTCAATATTCACAAATCAATCAACATTATATACCACATTAGTAGAAGGAAGGATAAGAACCATATGATCCTGTCAATAGATGCAGAAAAAGCATTTGACAAAATACAGCATCTTTTGATAAAAACCCTCAAGAAAGTTGGGACAGATGGAACACGCCTTAACACTATAAAAGCCATATATGAAAGGCCCACAGCTAATATCATCCTCAATGGGGAAAACTGAGAGCTCTCCCACTATGATCAGAATGCCACAGGATGTCCATTCTCACCACTGTTATTCAACATAGTGTTCGAAGTCCTAGCCTCAGCAATCAGACAACAAAATGAAATAAAAGGCATCCAAACTGGCAAAGAAGTCAAACTTTCACTCTTTGCAGATTACATGATACTCTACATGGAAAACCAGAAAGACTCCACCAAAAAAACTGCTAAAGCAGATACATGAATTCAGCAAAGTTGCAGGATATAAAATCAATGTACAGAAGTCAGTTGCATTTCTATACACCAATGATGAAGCAACAGAAAAAGATATCAAGGAATCGATCCCACTTAAAATGGCACCAAAACCCACAAAATACCTAGGAATAAACCCAACCAAAGAGGTAAAAGATCTCTACACTGAAAACTATAGAAAGCTTATGGAAGAAATTGAAGAAGACACAAAGAAATGGAAAAATATTCCATGTTCATGGATTAGAAAAACAAGTATTTTTACAATGTTGATACTACCCAAATCAATCTACACATCCAATGCAATCCCTATCTAAATAACACCAGCATTCTTCACAGAGCTAGAACAAACAATCCTAAAATTTGTATGGAACCACAAAAGACCCCCAATAGCCAAAGTAATTTTGAAGAAGAAAACCAAAGCTGGAGGCATCACAATCCCAGACTTCAACCTGTATTACAAGCTGTAATCATCAAGACAGTATGGTACTGGCACAAAAACAGACACACAGATCAATGGAAAGAATAGAAAACCCAGAAATGGACCCACAAATATATGGCCAACTAATCTTTGACAAAGCAGGAAAGAGTATCCAATGGAAAAAATACAGTCTCTTTAGCAAATGGTGCTGGGAGAACTGGACAGCAACATCCAGAATGAACCTGGACCACTTTCTAATACCATTCACAAAAATAAATTCAAAATGGATAAAAGATCTAAATGTGAGACAGGAAACCATCAAAATCTTACAGAGGGAAACACAAAGCAACCTCTTTGACCTCGGCTACAACAACTTATTAGTAGACATGTCTCCAGGGCAAAGGAAGTGAAAGCAAAAAATGAACTATTAGGACTTCATCAAGATAAAAGCTTCTGCACAGCAAAAGAAACAACAAAACTAAAAGGCAACCGACAGAATGGCAGAAGATATTTGCAAATGACATATAGGATAAAGGGCTAGTATCCAAAATCAATAAGGAACTTACCAAACTAACATCGAAAAAGCAAATAACGCAGTGAAGAAATGGGCAGAAGACATGAATAGACACTTTCCATAGAAGACAACCAGGTGGCAAACAGATACATGAAAAGATGCTCAATGTCACTCATCATCAGGGAAATACAAATCAAGACCACAATGAAATACTACCTCACACCGGTCAGAATGGCTAAAATTAACAACTCAGGAAACAATAGATGTTGGTGAGGATGTGGAGAAAAGGGAACACTTTTGCACTGTCGGTGGGAATGCAAACTAGTGCAGCCACTCTGGAAAACAGTATGGAGGTTCCTCAAAAAATTAAAAATAGAACTACCCTACGACCCAGCAATTGCACTACTAGGAGTTTATCCGAAGGATACAGGAGTGCTGATTTGAAGGGGCATATGTACCCTGATGTTTATTATAGCACTATCAACAATAGCCAAATTATGAAAAGAGCCCAAATGTCCACTGACTGATGAACGGATAAAGAAGATGTGGTATATATTCAATGGAACACTACTCGGTGATGAAAAAGAATGAAATCTTGCCATTTGCAACAACATGGATGAAACTAGAGCGTATTATGCTAACCGAAATAAGTCATACAGAGAAAGACAGATATCATATGATTTCACTCATATATAGAATTTGAGAAACTCAACTGATGAACACAGGGGAAGGGAAGGGAAAATAAGATAAAACAGGGAGGTAAACCATAAGAGACTCTTAAATACAGAGAACAAACTGAGGGTTGCTGGAGGGGAGGTGGTGGGGGGATGGGCTAAATGGGTGCTGGGCATTAAGGAGGGCACTTGTTGGGATGAGCACTGGGTGTCATATGTAAGAGATGAATCACTGGGTTCTGCTCCTGAAGCCAAGATTACACTATATGTTAACTAACTTGAATATTTAAAAAAAAAAAAAAAGTTAAACAATGCATGTTAGTCAGGTTACTTCTCACTGTCTTGTCTATAGTCAAAATTATGATCTGTAATTCCATTTTGTCACCCAAACTCCACATATTTTTCTAAGTGTTATCAGCACATATTAATAAATAATTTTGATGAGGGAAAAAAAGTACTTAGGAATAAACTTAACCGAAGGGATAAAAGACCTATATTCCGAAAACTGTAGGCCACTGATGAAAAAAACTGAAGACACAAACAAATGGAAAGATATTTAGTGCTCATGAATGGGAAGAATTAATCATTAAAATGTCCACACTACCCAATGCAATCTAAAGATTCAATGTAATACCTAGCAAAATACCAAAGGTATTTTTCACAGGAGTGGAACAAATAATCCTAAAATTTGTATGAACTACAAAAGACTCTGAATACCCAAAGCAAATTGGAAAATGAAGAACAAAGCTGGAGGTATCATAATCCCAGATTTTAATATACACTACAAGGCTACAGTAATCCAAATGGTATGGTACTGGTACAAAAACCAACACATAGATCAATGGAACAGAACAGAGTCCAGAAAGAAATCCATGCTCGTAGAGTCAATTAATCTATGATGAAGAATGTAAAAGAAGGAAAAGACAGGACCCTCAATAAATGGGATTAGAAAAATTGGACAGCAACATGCAAAAGGATGAAAAACTGGACCACTTTCTGATGCCACTAAAATAAACTCAAAATGGATTAAAGACCTAAATTTGAGATGTGAATTCATAAAACTTCATTCATAAAAGGTAGTCATCTTTTTTGACATTGGCCTTAACAACATATTTAAGGATATGTCCACTCAAGCAAGAGAAACAAAAGCAAAAACAAACTACTGGGACTACACCAAAATAAAAAGTTTGTATACAATAATGGAAGCCATCAAAAAAAGAAAAGGCAGGGGTGCCTGGATGACTCAATCGGTTAAGTGTCCAACTTGATTTCAGCGCAGGTCATGATCCTGCAGTTTGTGAGATGGAGCCCTATGTCAGGCTTTACGCTGACAGCGCGGAGCCCGCTTGGGATTCTCTCTCTTTCAAAAATAAACATTAAAAAAAATAAAAGACAAATTACTGAACATGAGAAAATATTTGCAAAGGATGTATCTGATAAAGGGCTAGTACACAAAATACATACAGAACTCATACAACTCAACACCAAAAAAACCAATCTGATGAAAAAAATGGGCAGAGCACCTGAACAGACATTTTTCCACGGAAGACACAGAGATGACCAACAGACACATGAGAAGATGCTCAACATCACTCATCATCAGGGAAATTAAAATCAAAACCACAATGAGATACCACCTAACACCTGTCAGAATGGCTAAAATCAATGACACAAGAAACAACAGGTATTGGCGAGGATGTGGAGAAAAGAGAATCCTTGTGCACTGTTGGTGGAAACGTAAACTAGTGCAACCACTGTGAAAAAAAATATGCACCTCCCTAAAAAAAATTAAAAATAAAATTCCATGCGATCCAATAATTCTACTACTGGATATTTATACAAAGAAAACAAAAATACAAATACGAAAAGATATATGCATCCCTAAGGTTACAGCACAATTATTTACAATAGCCAAAACATGGAAGTAACCTGTGTCCATAAATAGGCGGATGAATGAAGAAAATGTGGTATGTATATATACATATACAAATATATATACACACATATGTATATATTTACATATATATGTATATACGTGCGTGTATACACACACACACATACACATACACAATGGAATATTACTCAGCCATAAAAAGGAATGAAATCTTGCCATTTGTGATAGCATGGCTGGAGTTAGAGTGCATGCTAAGTGAAACAGTGAAAGACAAACACCGTATGATTTCACACATATGTGGAATTTAAGAAACAAAACAAATGAACAAAGGGGAGAAAAAAGAGAGAAAGACAAACCAAGAAACAGACCCTTAACTCTAGAGAACTAATGGTTACCAGAGGGGAGGAGGATAGGAGGATAGGGGAAATAGGGGGTGGGGATTAAAGAGTACACTTATGATGAGTACTGAATGATGTACAGAACTGCTGAATCACTGTATTGTACAGGAAACAAATATAAAACTGTCTGTTAACGACACTAGAATTAAGATAAAAAACCTAAAAAAAAGATGTGATACACACACACACGCACACACACACACCGGACTACTACTCAGTCTTAAAAAAGAATGAGACCTTGTCATTTGCAACAACATGGATGAACCTAGAGGGTATTTTGGTAAGTGAACTACGTCAGACGGAAAAAGACAAATACCATATGATGTTGCTTACAAGGAGAATCTAAAAAACAAAAGAACAAATGAACCAGAAACAGACTCATAAATATGAAGAACATGCTGATGGTTGGTTGCCAGAGGGGAGGGGATGGGTTTAGGTGAAATGGGTGAAGGGCTTAAGAGGTACAAACTTCCAGGTATAGACAAATAAGTTAATGGAGATGAAAAGCACCACACAGGGAATACAATCAATAACACTGTCATAATATACGGTGAGAGATGGTAACTACACTTCATGGTGAGCAGCACATAATGTATAGAATTGCTGAATCACTATGTTGTACACTGGAAACTAATATAACGTTGTATATCAATAATACTTTAATAATAAAAATAAATAAATAAAGCTAATCATTCATTTACCGCATGACCTAGCAATTTCAATCCTATGTATTTACCAAAGAGAAATGAAAACACATGTGTACAAAGACTCACACTCAATGTTCATAGCAGCATTATTCATAATGCAACTGAATAACCATCAACTGGTGAACTGATGTCCGCACAATTTAATTGTACTTGGTAATAGGAAGGAACACCAGTAAGGATCAATCTCAGCAGCACTGGCTTACCTGAAAGAATCCCTATACAAAAGACTGTATACTGGATGATTCAATTCACATAAAATTATAAAAAATCAGAACTACAGTGACAGAGAACAGATCAGCGGTTGCCAGGAGCTGGAATATCAGGGCAGAGACTGACTACAAAGGGTCACAGAAGAACTTTTCCAGGCGATGGAAATGCTCTGTACGGTCACTGTGCTGCCGGTTACACAAATGCATACATTTGTCAGAACCGGTGAATTCTATTGTATGTAAACGCACCCCAATAAACCTTATAAACAGAGACAAATTACTCCCGCACCAGGGCCCAAACCAGATGGCCCATTACACAGTGATCTCCTGGCAACAGAGTGTGGGGAATTCATCATTTTGCTCCACTACCCGATGCTGCAGAACCTGTTTTGGAAGGAGACTCCTCGTGAAGTAATGCCGTGTAACTGTTCTTATTCCCGCTGTTGCCTACAACACGCTGCAGAAGGGAAGGCCACAAGAAGAGATTTTTAACATCTCAGGCATCATATTACAAAATAACTGGCAGATCTTGAAGTTCGCACGTTAAACAAAATGAAGCATATACATAACTGGCAAGCAAACAGTTCAGCCTGTCCCCGTCCCTTTGCACGGAACATTACATATATGGCTGGGTTTGCACCTGCTGCACGGGAGGCGCCATACGGTCGTACACTTTAATTCTGCTGTTTTGTCATCCCGGATGTCCCGACCGTTTTGTCAGTTCTTAGCACTATTCCCAAAACGAGTATTACAGCGAATGAAACAAAGTTGCAGCTACCCTGAGCTTATATGGCATGGGAAGAAGGACTACGTAAATATTACTTCACTTAATCCTCAGAATAAGCTATCAAGGTTCCGTCTCTTCATTTTTCAAGTCAGGAACAAAGGCAAAGGAGGGCTGACTGACTTGGTTCAGCGAACCGGCTGATCAAGTGACAGAGCGTCTGACTCCGAGTCTTATTCCACAGCCTAGCTCTGCTCACTAGGATACACGGCCTTGCATGAGATTCTAGCAAGTGCACTAATATCAGGCTTTCAAAATTGAGCATATTTTCTCTATCTGGATCATCACATTTTGAGCACTTGTCCAACAATGGTATCATATCTTGAAGGGAAGACCAAAGAAAATTGTAAATATTGACACTTGTCTTGATTCCTACACCTAAGTATAGAACATCGGATTCCAAAGTTTAGCCAGATAAATATATCTGAGAACGGCTTTTTAGGTAAAGAGATAAAAAAGTTAAGGGAAAATGACCCACACAATTTCTGGTTTTGAAAACGATGTGTGTAAGTATCCAACTAGAAACTGCCTCCTCTAGTGATAAGTCAATGACAAACAGCGGCCGCTCCCTTCTCCATACACACCTCACCTCCGTCCCTCAACCACGCCTCCAAGGGCACACTCACTCAGTTCAGGTCTTGTCAGTATGGTTTACTCCCAACTTACCAGAACACAACCCCAGTTGTAAAGAAGAAAATACATTTTGTAGGCAATGACTGTGTCAAATTAAATGACTGGATATCACATTTTAAAGGCGGGGGAGGGGCGCCTGGGTGGCTCAGTCGGTTGAGCATCTGACGTCCGCTCACATAATGATCTCGCGGTTCATGGGTTAAAGCCCCGCATCGGGCTCTGTCTGACAGCTCGGAGCCTGGAGACTGCTTTGGATTCTGTGTACCCACCTCTCTGACCCTCCCTCACTCATGCTCTGTCTCGCTCTGTCTCTCAAAAATAAACGGATGTTAAAAAAAAAAAAATTTAAAGGCGGGGAGCCCGGTTCACATAGGAAATATGAAAGACAGCACTTTGGGAAATACTACCAAGTATCTAAGGAACCAGGACTCAGCAGGCTGTTTAGTTCTTGCCTGTTACATGGAGTCAGGGGGATACAGTGCAAATCATAGCGCACAGTCTCAGCCACAGCTATGATGCCGATTACCTGCTCGGCCTTCAGTGTCGGCCCCGGTGCGAGTGCCTTAATTTTAACAAGAGGACGCACATTTATGTTCTCACTCACATGCTAGAAGTTAGTGTCACGTACATCCTCGGCTTCTGGGCAAATACCCCTTCTCATCTGATCTGAAGATTCGCGGGATCTGAGCGTGTCTTCCTGCAGTAAGTTGAGCCACAGTGGTGAGCTGCTCCTCGAGGTAGTGAGTGCGTGCTCTTCACGCGGCGTCTCCCATTTCCACTCAGCTCGCCTTCGGCTGAGGACCGACCACAGGGGTTCCAGCCTGGCAGCCACTGCCGATGCTGAGGGTGGAATTTCGGAAGAGTCTGGTGCTCCCAAGAACGGATATGGGGGGAAGGATGGTGACAAAAGGGGACAGACAGGGGGTTCGTGCAGGAAAATGGTCATCAAAGTATCTAAGTAGAGAGGAGGGGGGGCAGGAAAAGACTGCAAGCAGTTGGGCAAACGTGGCTCAGACAGACATTCGAACAGAGCCACTGCTGCCCCGTGGCCTCCTCCCCCACGGGGCAGGGCCGGGACGGGGGAAGGAGCCGGGAACGACAGGCCGGAGGCCCACGGAGAGGAGGCGGGGGAGGGGCCCCAGGGCTGTGTGTCCTGGACGTCCCCTCGTCCCCTCGCAAGTGGGGACAGAAGGCGTCCTTAGTGCCACTGCTGCCCGGCAGCTGTGGCAGCTTCTTCCCCTTGTGCTTCCCCTTCTTGCCGCCGGCCGCGCTGCTCTGCTTGGAAGCGGAGCCTCCTGAAAGGATGAAGGGGGGGGCATATTATGGAAACTAGAACCAAAAAAGAGAAGAACGCCATTCATTCACAGGTAATTGTAAGCAGATGAAGAAGACACGACACCTGCCAACAGGAACCGCGTCCACTACCACGGCTACTAAAAAGAGGAGCAAGAGCCCAGGTAAAAGCTGCTGCTAGAAAATAAACTTACTTCAGAATCTCTCAATCACTTTCTTATCAAATCAGCTTCTCAGACCCAGCATCTAAGAAATCGTTATCCCAGACAACAAACTGTCGGCAGGAATTTAGTTCAGCATCTCTCCCATCTGTTTCTTAAAAACAACCCTCCAATTCTTCACTTCCTCTCTCCCAGTACTCACACATATTTATGGAATTGATAAACGAGGCACGGTTTTTAAAACGTAACTACCTTGAACGTACAAATGTTTAGCTTTGCTTCTGCTTTCTTGCGGAAGACAGGCTCTGTAGGGCGATGACAGGATCTTTTCTCGGAATTTATCAACATAATTCTGTTCCTCGTTCTGTGCGTGGGCTGACAGCATGGCTTTTGTGAGCCCTACATGTTGAAATTCTTCTGAGGTCCGCGGACCTGGGTGTGAGCACGGGGTCCAGGGCTCACACGCTGGGACAGCATCCTCTGCCAGAGTCGCTTCTGCTGAGGTGGAAGGGGACAGATTTAATTTTAATTGCTATCAATCGTTTGCATTTATTTTATTTTCACTAATCTAATTGCTTTTCACTAAATTTTTACAACCATTACTACAATAGCTGGAATATAAGAAACTTCATCAACCTAGCAAATAAGTTGTTTTATTTTTTTCTACCTTTCTTTAAACTCTTTGTACACTCGCATATACATTTTGCAGAGTTGTAACACTCAATGTGCATATACACATTTACTAATATCTTCTTATTGTAAGTATTTTATCTTCTTAAATTCTTCAAATATGTTTTATCTTTGAATTAATTCTAAAAATCTGTAGTATATTCATGTGGTTCAAAAATCAAGAAGCATTAAACAGGCAGTTAGTAAATGCTCCCCATTCCTGTCTACTATGTATCTAGTTCTCATTTATTTCCCCCATAGAAACTCCATTTATTTCCTTCTATAACAGTCCAGATTCTTTATGCACCTATAAATAAGCATGAATACAGATTCATATTCCCCACCCCGATTTTTACTCAAAAGGCATATAATATGTACACTCTCTACAGTTTTTTTCACTTAACAACATCTCCTCCCCACTTTTTTTTTTTTTTTTTTGAGAGAGAGAGAATGTGTACACACAGGGGAAAGGCAGAGGCAGAGGGAGAGAAAGAATCCCAAGAAGGCTCCGTGCCTAGCACAGAGCCCGATGCACGGCTTAAAATCATGACCGTGAGATCATGGCCTGAGCTGAAATCAAGAGTCGGACACTTAACTGACTGAGCCACCCAGGTGCCCCAGGAGCATCCCTTTTACCAGCACGAAGACAGCCATTGTACATTGTCTACATATCACAGTCTTCCATTTTATGTGTATACCACAACTTATAGTAAACACCTGTAGACAGACTTGGAGTTGTCTTTTTAGATTTAAAATTGATAGTACTGGGGCACCTGGCTGGCTCAGGCAGAGGAGCATGTGACTCTTGATGTTGGAGTTATGAGTCTGAGCCCCACGAGCACTGGAAGAGGTAACCACATGGGTAAATAGTTGAAGAGATAACCAGTACCTACACGTGAGCAACAGCAGCGTGGGGTGGGATTTATAACATATGTGGAAGTAAGACTTATGCCAACAGACAAAGGCCAGAAGGGGGAAGCAGAAGTACACTATTCTTGGATTTTTATGCTATACCTGAAGTGATACAGTATTTCCAGAAGGTAGACAGTGAACCATTGAACATGTATACCCTAAGTCCCTAAGCAGCCATGAAAGTAAAGCTCACTCTGAACATAAACATACCTGGGTTAAAAGCAAAAAGGCAGAAAAGATAGAAGATGCTAATACTGATTTAAAAAAATGCTAGAGTGAATATATTAATATGAGACAGAGTGTATTTTAGAGTCAAGACTATACAAGGGATAAAGAAGGTCATTTCACAATGAAAAAAGGGCCAATTCAGAAGAAGGCTAAACATTTATGCACAAAATAAAAAGTTCTTTCAAAACACGTGAAGCAAAAACCAGTTTTACCACAAGGAGAAATGGACAAATGCATAATTACGGTCAGAGATTTCAGGACTCCTCGAGAAGCAGAACAAATACTGAGAGGACTAGTTAGGACAGACAAGACCTGAACAACAGTATCAACCAACCTGACCTGGTTTCCACTGAGAAAATATTCAACCAACAGCAGCAGAATAAACCTTCTTTCCCAGTGCACAAAGAACAGCCATCAAGGTAGAACACATCACAGACCATAAAACAAGGCTCAACAAATACAGAAGAATTCGAGTTCGTATTTTCTTGGACCACAAGGGGATTAAATTAGAAATCAGTAACAGAAAGAACTGTGGAAAGCCCCCAAATATGTGGTACTGAAGTAATATATGATAGCAAATATAGATACATGATGACATAAGTGATTTCAAAGGAGATGGTTAGGGGATAGTAGTCGGTATTTGAACACAATGAAAATGACACAATACAGCCAAATGTGTGTAACGCAGCTAGAGGTAAAAAAGAAAATTTGTATTAAAATCCATTAGGAGGGGCACCTGGGTGGCTCAGTTGGTTAAGCATCCGACTCTTGGTTTTGGCTCAGGTCATGGTCTCACGATTCATGAGTTCGGGCTCCAACATCAGGTTCCGCTCTGATAGTGTGGAGCCTACTTGGGATTCTCTCTCTCTCTCCCTCTCTCTCTGCCCCTCCCCTCCTCGTTCTCTTTCTCAAGATAAATAAACTTAAAAAAAAAAAACTGTTTTTAATCCATTAGGAAAGAAATATGTCCAAAATCAATTCAGCTTCCACGTTGAGAGACTGGAAAGAGAAGAGCAAGATAAAACGAAAGTGGAAGAAAGGAAACAGTAAAAATCAGAGGAGAAATCAGTGACATAGAAAATATGAAAACAATGAACCAAGCCAGTGCAACTGTAAGCTGGTGCTTTGAGAAGGCCAATCTAATCGATCAACTCCAGCCAGACTGATCAGAGAAAAAGGAGAAGACATGAAGGTGACAACCTCCGAAATGACAGATGGAACATCATTAGAGATCTTACTGGTGTCAAAAGAAGAATAAGAGAACATTATGCACATGTTTATTCCAATAAATTTGACAATGTAGACAAAACAGACCAAGTCTTTGAAAGGCAGGCAATAACAAAGTTCACTCAACAAGTAGAAAACCTGAACAGCCCTGAATCTGTAGTTAAAAACTTGGCCAAGAAAACTCTAACCCCAGATGGCTTCACTGATTTCTAACTGAATTAGCTCTCGCCAGAGAGCATAGTATGTACAACGTTATTTTAACTTTGAGACGTAGTACAGCTCAACATATTTTATACCTCAATGAATGCATGGCGTAGGCTTGAAAAGAACTCGTATTGTGCACATACTGGGTGCTATGTTCTCTGAATGTAAATGACAGCATTGCTCAGATCATCTACTGCTTTACTCGTTTTTTTTAACTAGATGTTTTATTAACTGCACGGAGGCAGTGTTACATTCTTCAATGGTTATGGAAAGTCTATTTTTTTCTAACTCTTTCCATTTTTACTTCCTACCTTGGAAACTCTGCTATTAGCGAATATACATAATGTATTATGATTGTTGTGTCTCCCTGGTGAACTGCTCACCACTATGAACCATCTCTAGGAAGACTCTGTCTTGAAGTCTAGTTTATCACCACTGGCACACCAGTCCTCCTGTGCTCATCATCTGCGTTGTGCCTCTTTTCTCATTCATTTATCCTCAATCCCTTGGTGGATTATATTTAAACTGTACTTTCCAGCCAGTATATAGCTGGGTCTTGATTTTTTTTTTAATCTGTTCTGACAATTTCTGCCTTTTAAGTGGAGGGGATACAGTTAGATTTAGAGCTATTATGATGGGTTTGACATGTTCCCTCTGGTGATGGTGGTTGTTGCTCTATTCCTCCTTTTCTGCCCTTCTTTTGGATCATTTGTGTGTTTCTTAAAATTACATTGTAACTTATCTCCTGGCTTTATTTCACAGGCCATCTTGACCCTGTTATGGATTAAAAAATATGTTAACGGCAATGGTTTCTGGAGACTGCTTATTAATGTCTGATTCCCTTCTCTGCCACTCATTTGCTACATAACTTTGCCCAAGTCACTTAACTCCTTTGTGCCTTAACTGTTGTGTATACGAAATGGAGGCCATAGCTTGCAGGGAAATGCATTTGGAGTCATGGTCCTCAGACCCGATCGTTTAATTAGAGTCAGGGTGTAAACTGCACGAATCAGGCTTTTCAGAGAGCAAAAGACATACAGATACTTTACAGAGACCGTGCTTGTGTTTCTTCTCCTTGGAAGAAAGATGTGGTCCCACAGATGCTGAGATTGGTTTAAGATCAGAACAATTATCAATAAATTCCCTTCAGTGAGAGCTTACAGGCTTCACTATCAATCTTTCAAAATGGTAATACGCACCAGGTTATAAAAAGTACAGTGGCATGACCACAAAATCTTTCCCCATTGGATGAGACCCCACCTTGTATGGGTTGAGTCACCGGCAGCTATTATGTCCACACTGGAATCGAAAGTATTAAGAAAAGGTATACTAAAAAATTGTGCAGCTGCTCTTTCCCGGGGGACTGGCTCAGCTCCAATAAAACTCTATTTTCAGTTCATTAGAAACATAATCTAAGCTCCAACGGTTGTGTCTCTGGTCTCTTCCCACCGACCCCCAGCCCGCCTGTCAATACTGTACTCTCCGTGTCCAAGGGTCAGTGTCAAGATTAGATGAGTTAATTCCTATGAAAGACTAAGGACAGATGGCTGCACACCGTAAGAGCTCAACACGTTTCCTGATGGGCCACTGAAGACCAGCAACAAGAAGTCAGATAACCGAAAAACCTGATTTAAAACCTCTGTCACCACTACTTCATCCACCAAATTGTTGTAAGGACAAAGTCAAAGGATAGGAGACAGTAAAAAGGAACAAAAAGTAGACATCAGAAGAATTTACCAAGTCATTATGTTGTTAAAAGGAAGAGATATTTTTTTCCTTTGTTTTCTTAAAAACCCTTTTTAACACCCCACAGGCCCTCAGGGGTTTCCCACCTGCCCCGCCCCCCACTGAGAACGTGGGGCACACTCATATGCACACATGCACACCTCGCCCGATGGCCGCTGGGTAGCCCCCTTCCAACGTCCACAAGAACTGTGGCATGGCGTGGCATCCAGCCTGGGGGGTGGGCAGTGGAGTTTGAAGGAGAAGGGACAGGCATCCCCAACTCCTCACAGGCGCCCAAAAGGAAGAGAATTTTGAACACACTCTCCTCATTGTTATCAGGCCAATATAAAAATATGGATGTGTATACGGTCCATCTGGTCACGGCCAATGTCAGTCTGACAAGGACACCTTCTCTCAAGGGCAACAACAAAGTGACCTAAGGCAGCCCCATAAACAACCTCATTAGTGATAGTTAACACTTGCTGAGGACTTACTACTATGTCACTGGGTTCTGTTAGTTCTAAGTGCCTTCCACGTGTCAGCTGATGTGATCAACAAATGACAATGATTTAGAAATATGGTCCAAACTATGTAACCGATACAAAGGTGGTATTTCCAAAACTACGGACTGATTTAAAGAAAGGACGACGTAATTATAATCCAGAAGTCATTCTTAAGTAACTGATATTAATGATGTGTTTTCTCACGACCCCGAATTTCATAGGAGTGTTCTTTAGAGCAGGAGGTAAACGTGGCACCTGACTCTGGCGGCGGGGCGTGGACAACGGTGCTGCCGTAGCTACACTGGCTCGTGCCAGAGCCCAGGCTCAGCGCCGCCGGGGACAGGCTCCGGGGGGCACGTCCTGCAGCGTCTGCGGACCGCCTGGCAGTAGACATCTTCAAGTGAGCTGTGGCTGGGGTCTGAGGCGCAGCTGGGGGCATGAGAGAAACCGACAGTGAAAAGAAAAATCCTCAAAGGAAATTTATGTTAAAGACCAAGTTTGCAGGTGTTTATAACTGGCCATTAAGGAGCAATAGGAAACCAGGATTGTTGGTGATTCACGAAATAAATAGAGACCAAACCCTTGAAGGAAAACCAGAAAGGGATGGCTCTGTACCCATCCTCTGGCTGGCCAGGAGGGCACTCGCGTTACCGTGCAAGGTCTGGGCATCACTTGCCTTGTGGTCCTGTCTGTCTAACGAGGATGAAGAGGACGCGCTCTTCCTTTTCAAAGCCGGAACGTCGCAGCTCCTCAGGTATCTGCAACAACATAACTAGGTCACGTGTGCCTCCCTGGCCCCTAATTTTGCCACTTCCCACATTTCTGCTCTTCTCACGGCACTTTTGCGTGGGTGTGCCCTACACTCTCCTTTGATGAGGTCTTCCCTGACTCTCCCAGCCTGAATCACTGGAGTGTCACATCTCTTTTACTGTGGCCTGGAACTGATCTCCAAACCTTGGCTCGTTTAATTTTTATCATCAAGGTCTTGTCTTCTCAACTGTGCCATGGCTCCCTCAAAGAAGGGACCAATCTTCCTGTTTGGCATCCCTTGAAATGTTCAATTTATTATAAACTGTAGGTAGGTACTCCATAAATACTTACTGACTTATAGTGAACAATCAAGACGATAGATATTAAGGACGATGGAAGGTGTGTGCTTACAGAGACAATGTATGCTTTCGGAAAAACTGGCATGTTCTCAAAACTTGTGTCTCACACCTGATAACACTGTCAATGCAGTTTATTTGCTGATAAGATGGGCTATGCTGGTCTTTTCTCCAATCTTCACTAGACTCCACATGCATGCTATCGTCTTTCAACGTCTGGAAGGCAGAAGAGACCTTCTGCTCATCTGAAACGGAAAGGATGTGTAACTAAAAATATTATATACCTATGAACTTACCCCACAAAATTAGATCAGGTCCTTTAGCATGTGTACATTCAGTAGAACATTCTGTAGCTATTAAAAACAAGGTCAGATCTAAAAAAAAAAAATGCACTGATACAGAAAGGCATCCACACAAAATGATCACATTTGTCTTTTGTTTTTTACAAAAAAGGGGTGAAACAAATGTTTCAGCAAAGACTATCGAGGAATAAGACCATTAGATAAAAGGCTGATGGAGACTCTACAATACTGAGCTGACACTACCTGCCGACTGGTTGATCCTGGCCTCACCGGGACGGGGGCAACCAGACACAACGTGAAGTGTAAGGGGCTGCCAGGCAGATGCTGTGTCCAACAGAACTTCCTGCAATGACAGAACTGTTCCTCATCTGTACTGTCCAATATGGTAGCCACTAACACCTCATGCGACAATTAAGCACTTGAAATGCGGCCACAGCAACTGAGGAACTAAATTTTAAGTTTTATTTATTTGTAAAGAATTTGAATTTAGATTGCCAATGTGGCTAGTAGCTGCCGTACTAGATAGCAGAGGTACACAGGGAAGACACACGGCCTCAGGCTGGAGCATTGAAGAGCTTCAACCTTGTGTAGAGAGCAATGAGCTAATAATGGAGATGGAGAAGAGCATGGAGACAGGTAAGAGAGAGCCCGCCAAATACGGCGTCACAGAGACCCAGAAGGTAAACTGGTTCAAGGAACGAGTAACTATGTTCAGTACTGCTGAGGGGCTGGGTTAGCCACGGTTGTTGTTGTTATTAATGAAGGTCATTTGAGCTGCGTCGGAAGAGACCACTCAATTTCTAGAGGGAATTAACTGAAAGATGACTCGTTAACTTTCATTTATGAACCTTTATACTTTTAATTCTTTAATAATTTTAAACTCGAAGAGGGCTACAAAAAAGTAGAGTTCCCAAATACCCTCTACCCAGCACCCACTAATGTAACATCTTGCAGAACTGTAACAGGATGAACAAAACTAAGGAATTCACAGTGGCACACTGCCAATCAACCACAGCCTATTTGGATTTCACCTGCTGTGCCATGAACTGTCATTTTCTGCTCCAGGATCCAACCTGAGATTCACAGTGATATCAAGTGTCAATGTCTCAGTCTCTCCTGATCTGCCCCTTGATGTGAGTTTCCCTGATGTTCTCTATGATAAGGCTGAGGTTATGCATCTTGGGGAGGGTTCCTGCAGAGGTGCTGTGCCCTTCCCCGTGCCCCACACCACAGGGGTACATGACCTTGACATATTTTGTTGTGGGTGTTGTCAGCCTTCATCACTGGTTAAGCTGCTGTCTGCCAGAGTTCTCCCTGGAAAAGTCCTTGAATGGACTTACTGCCACAAAACTGCACATTTAAAAATGGTTAAGGAGCACCTGGGTGGCTCAGCTGGTTAAGCTTCCAACTCTTGATTTTGGCTCAGGTCATGATCTCACGGTTCATGAGTTTGAGCCCCAAATCGGGCTCTGTGCTGATGGCGCAGAGCCTGCTTGGGATTCTCTCTCTCTCTATCGCTGCCCCTTACCTGCTCTCTCTTTCTCTCTCCCCCTCAGATAACTTAAAAAATAAATAAATAAAAATGTTAAAAAAAAATTTTTAACATTTTTATTTATTTTTGAGAGACAGAGGGAGCCCGTGAGCAGGAGAGGGGCAGAGAGAGAGGGAGACACAGAATCCAATGCAGGCTCCAAGCTCTAAACTGTCAGCACAGAGCCCGATGCGGGGCTCGAACCCACGAACTGTGAGATCACAACCTGGGCTGAAGTCGGATGCTTAACCGACTGAGCCACCCAGGACCCCGCCCAAAAATTTTAAAATGGTGAAAAAATATATACATACGTGTATATGTGTATACATGTACATACATATATATATACCACAATTTAAAAATATTTCAATTAATTTCAGCTTTCACTGGAGGATATTCCCCACAGCAGTTATTACTGTGAATGTTTTTTCCCCTTTCAGATTTATTGAGATATAGCTGACATACAGCAATGTGTAAGTTTAAGGTGTACAGCATAATGACCACTGACAGCAATTTCCTATTTCTACAAGGACTTCCTTGTAAATCCTTTCAATGGGGAAAACCAGTAAATATAATGCATGTATGCTAACCCTTGTCTATCCATCTGTCCATGCATCCATTAAATAGAAAGGCACGAGTTCATGCTGACACCTTCAACTCCAACCCAGCACCAAGAGTCAATTCTAACATTCCCTCTTTGCTGATCTGTAAGTTCCCTCTCTCATAGTGAGGAATCTATTGTTATCTATAACATACACACCTGTTTGTTCAACCTACCCTACGTCTAAATTACCTTTGGAATTGCTAAGCCATACTCGGATAAGAAACAAGTTTATCAACTTGATTACAGTGTTCATGTCCATTTGCATTTTGTATTTAGTCCTTGGGTATCCAGTTAACACACTGATTTCCAAAGTTACTTAGCTCCTTTCTTCCTTATACCCTCAGTATTTTAATGCCATTTATTTGTGATGCAGTTAGATTCATCTGTCACAGGCTTCCTATCACTTTGGGTTTCCTCTACATTCTGGGTGGGATGAGGTGTGCAGATCCATGACTTTTAGCAAATGCACACAAAGTTGTGTTTCTACCACCAGAGTAACAAACAGAATGTTTCCATCACTCAGAAATTTCCCTTCAGCTGTCCCTTTGTGGTCAATGCAGAAAGAATGCTTTTCTAGAATGGAATTGTAGAATATGTAACCTTTTGATTTTGACTTCTTCCACTTGGTAAAATGCATTTTAGATCCATATATGTTGCTGTAGGAATCAAGTCCCTTCCCTTTTACTGCTGAGCAATACTCCATTGTGTGGATGGACCAGTTTAACCATTTACCTAAATGGTGAATGACATCTTATGTTGTTTCCAATTTTTGATGAGCGTGAATGAAGTGTGATAAACACACAGACAAGTTTACGTGTGAACTCGAGTTTTTCTTTTGTTTGAGTAAATAAGAATGGAATTGCTGGGTCATATAGCAAAAGAGAGAATGTTTAGTTTGTAAGAAACTGCCAAACTTCTCAAAAGTGCTGTACAATTTGACATTACCTTCAGCACTGAGAGCTCCAGTGCTCACAGTTCTTGCCACAACTCGGTATAGTCAGTACTTTGTCTTTTACTTTTTAGCCATTCTAATTGGTGTGTGATGGTATCTCATGTGGTTTTCATTTCCTTATGACTGAGATTGAGCATGGTTTCCTATGCTATTTGCCATCTGGGTGTACTTCACTGCGGAAGTGTCAGATCTCTTGACCACTAAAAAAAAAGTTTATTTATTTATTTTGAGAGAGAGTGAGAGTGTGCGTGCCATGTGCACAGGTGAAGGACAGAGAGAGAGGGAGAGAGAATCCCAAGCAGGCTCTGTGCCATCAGTGCAGAGCCCAACACAGGGTTCAATCTCACGAACCATGAGATCATGACCTGAGCCGAAATCAAAAGTCAGAGGCTCAACCAGCTGAGCCACCCAGGCACCCACTGACCATTTTCTGATTGGATTGTTTTTTTATGTGTTGTGGATAGGAATTTTTTTATTGTACCTATAATTTGCAAATATTGTCTTTTCATTGTCTTACTAATGTCCTTCAAGGAGAAGTTTTTAATTTTGATACAGCCTGTCTCATCCATTTTTTTCTTTCATGGGTCATGCTTTTGATATTGTATCTAAAACCTCTTTGCCAAACCCAAGACCACAAAGATTTTCTCCTAAGATTTCTTCTAGAAGTTTATAGTTTTAAGTTTTACATTTAGGTCTATAATCAAGTTTGAATTAGCTTTTGTATAGCATGTGAGCTATGTGTTGAGGTTCAGTTTTTTAATACATGTGGATGTCTAATCATTCAGTACCATCTGTTGGAAAGACTATCCTTTGTCCACTGACTTGACCTTGCACCTCTGTCAAAAACTGCATTTGTGTAAGTCTGTTTTGTCTCTAATCTGTCCCACTGATCTTTTCACCAATATCACACTGTCTTAATTAGTAAGTTTTTTTTAAATTTTTTTTTAACATTTATTCATTTTTGAGACAGAGAGAGACAGAGCATGAACGGGGGAAGGTCAGAGAGAGAGGGAGACACAGAATCTGAAACAGGCTCCAGGCTCTGAGCTCTCAGCACAGAGCCCGACGCGGGGCTCGAACTCACAGACCGCGAGATCATGACCTGAGCCGAAGTCGGACGCCCAACCGACTGAGCCACCCAGGCACCCCTTAATTAGTAAGTTTTGAAATCACGTAGAGTAAGTCCTCCAACATTGCTTTTCTTTTTCAAAATTGTTTCGGCTATTTTAGTTTATTTTTTCATATAAGTTTGGGGATCCTCTTGATGATATCTATAAAAAAAAATCCTGCTGAGAGTTTAATTGGAATTACATTGAATGTACAGACCAACCTGGAGAGAACTGACATCTTAACAATATTGAGTATTCTAAATCATGAATTTGATATATCTTTTCATTCACCTAGTACTTTTAAGTTTTTCTTTCATCAATGTTTTACAGTTTTCTGTATATGGATTATTTCATATCTTCTGTTAGATTTTGTATTTAAGTATTTCAGTTTTGCATAGTTTTTAAAAATTTGTTTCCAATTGTTCCTTGTTAGTACACAGAAATTTAACTGATCTTCCACATGGACTGTGTATCTTGTAACCTTGCTAAAATCGGTAGTTTTTTTTTTTTTTTTTTTTTTTTATAGATCCTTCAGAATTTTTCTATGTAGATAGTCATGTCATCTGTGAATGGAAAGTGTTTTATTTCTTCCTTTCCAATCTGTATGTCTTTTATTTCTTTCTCTTGCCTACTACATTGGACAGGACTTCCAGTCTAATATTAAGACATGGTAAGTGGATACCCTTGGCTTGTTCTCTAGGTTAGGGTAAAAGCATTCTCTTCCCATCAAGCATAACATTAGCTGTAGGTGTTTGTAGATGCCTTTTTGTCAGGTTAATGAAATTCTTTTTCTGTTTCTCATTTTTGAATATTTATCATATGTAGATGTTGAATTTTGTCACATGCTTTTTCTCCATTTACTAAAATAATCTGATGGTTTGTCTTTTTTATTGTTAACATGAAGAATTAAAGTGCTTGACTTTCACATATTGAACCAACCTTGCATTCCTAGAATAAGTCATATTTGATTGTGATGTATTTGCCTTTTTTATACTTTGCTGAGTTTGATTTGATGATTTTGCAAATATGTTAATGAGGGATCCTGGTCTATAATCTTCTTTTCTTGAATTGTCTTTATCTTGTTTCAGTATTACGGTACTAATGGGCTCATAAAATGAGTTTGGGAGTTTCCTTTCCAAACTTCCTTCTTCTATTTTTTTTCTGTCTTCAATTTTCTGACAAAAAGATTATGTAGAGACTGGAATTATTACTTCCTTGAATGTTTGACAGAACTCTCCAGTGAAAGCATCTGGGCCTAGTTTTCTTTTTGTAAGGTTTTCAATTTCAAATTCAGTACCTGTAGTAGACAGAAGTCTATTCTAGTTACCTATTACTTTTACACTGAGTTCTTTTTTTTTTTTTTAATGTTTATTTATTTTTGAGAGAGAGCCAGAGAGCATGAGTCAGGGAGGGAGGAGAGAGACACACACAGAATCCAAAGCAGGCTCCAGGCTCTGAGCTGTCTGCACAGAGCAGATGCGGAGCTCAAACCCATGAACCGTGAGATCATGACTTGAGCTGAAGTCGAATGCTTAACCAACTGAGCCACCCAGGTGCCCCATTTTCACTGAGTTCTGATAGCTTGTTTCTTTCAAATAACAGACCAAAGTTGGGGGGATAGAGTTGTTTGTAGTCACTTTAACATCTGTGTGATCTTTCATTCCCAATATTGGCCATTTCTGTCTTCTTTTCTGATTAAGTATGGCCAAAAGATTAATTTTATTTTTATCAGCTTTTGATTTCATTTTCTCTTATTTCTATTTTCAATTCCATCGATACCTGGTTTTAAAGATTTCCTTCTTTCTGCCTACCTTGGATTTAATTTGCTCTTCTTGCTCTCATTTCTTAGGAGAAAGCTTAGATTACTGATGGAGACCTTTTTTCTTTTTCTTATACAATCAATGCTATATCAATTTCCCTTTAAGCGCTGCTTTAGCTTCATTCCACAATTTTTTTTGTTGTCTTTTCAATTCATTCCTTTCAAAATGATTTTACTTCCCTTTAAGACCTTGACCTGTAGGTTACTCAGATATGTGTTCTCTAATTTTCAAACACTTGGGAATTTTCTAGACAAACCTTTCAGTTACTGATTTCTAGTTTAATCAAGTCAGAGAATATACTTAATATGATTTATATATTTTTTAAATTGTTAAGGTTTGTATTATGGCCTAGAATAAGGTCTATCTTGATGAATGGTCCATGTGCCCTTCAGAAAAATAAGTATGTTGTTGTTGGTTGGAATGTTCCATACATGTTCAAGCCAATCTTCTTGATGGTGTTGTTCAGATCTTCTATACTTTTGCTAAATTTCTGTCCACTTGTTTTACCAATTAGAGAGAGGTTTGTTACGGTCTCTACCACTGAGGATTTGTTTATTTCTCAAAGTTTTTATCAGTTTTTGCTTCATGTATTTTGAAGCTCTGATGTTAGGTGCATAACCTTTTAGGACTGTTACATGCTCTCAGAGAATCAACCACTTTGTTGTCATGCAATATCCCTCTGAAACCCTCCCTGATAAAGTTCATGATCCTAAAGTCTACATTAGTTGATATTAATACAGCTTTCCGGCTTTCTTTTTATTCCTGTTAGCATGTGAATCTTTTGTAACCTTTTGCTCGTAACCTATATTTTTATTTGCAAAATGAGTTCTTGTAGATACTACACAGATGCCTCTTGTTTTTTCACCCACTGACAGTGTCAGTCTTCTAGCTGGTATATTGAGACCATTCACATTTCATGTGATTATGGATATAGCTGAATTAAAGTGTACCACTTTGCTAGCTGTTTTCCACTTGTTCCATCTGGGTTTTTGTTTCTTTTCTGCCTCATTTTGCTTTAAATGTTTTAAGTTCCACTTTATCTTGTCAAATGACATTTATTGCTTCTTTAGAAACTAGTTCTGATAGCTGTTCTAAATTTCATAACATACATCTTTTAGAAATCAGTTTCTACCTCCAAATAATATATTGCTTCTGATGTAAGGCCTCCACAGCAGCACATTTCCAGTGCCTCCCCCAATCCTTTGCAGTATTTTAACATAGACCACAAAAGCAGAAGAGTATTTTTGCGTTAGTTGGTTACCTTCCAGGGCAATTAAAAATATGTAAAAAATAAAACTTCTTCATTAACTCCATTTCCAGTGCTTGTCATTTCTTTGTGTAGATCCAAGTTTTATGTCCGGTACCATATTCCTTCCCCCTTTAGAAATTCCCTTAGCGTTTCTTATAGACTAGATCTGCTGGCAATACACTCCCCGCCTAGTTTTTGTTTAAGAAATCTTTCAATTTCCTTCATTTCTGAAAGATACTTTCCACCACGTAGGGAATTCTACACTAACAATTTTTTTGTCTTAAGACATTTTGTTTTCTAGTGTCCCCAGCATCTAAAAAAAATGCCTATTGTAATTCTTATCCTTGTTTTTCTGTATGTGCTCTATGTTCCTCTGGCTACCTTCAAGATATCCTCTTTGCTTTTGTTTCTGGCAATTGGAATATGGTATTTCCAAGTACGTGGTGTATTTTTTTCCCACGTATGTGGTGTTTTTATCTTGTGATTGGTTTTTATTTGGTTATTTTTTGTATCTATGCTACTTGGTGTTCTTCTTATCTGTGGAAAATTCTTGGTCGTTATTTCCAGTATTTCTTCTGGGATTCCATTACTCTTATGTTAGATCATTTGATAGTGCCTCAGGGTTCTTAGAGGCTCTATTCTACATGTTTCTTTCTCTTTGTGTTTCAGTTGACATAACCTGTATGTATCGATCTTCAAGTTTATGGATTCCTTTTTTGGGTGTGTTGAGTGCCCATCCAAGACATATTTACAACTCTAGTATTTCTTTTTGATCCTTTATTTTATGTCCCATCTCTATGCTATGATACCCATGTGGTTTTGCATGCTGCTCACTGTCCCATAGATTTTAATATATTAAATTCCCTGTCGGGTAGTTCCAACATCTGTGTCATATCCGTCTCTTGTTCAGATGGCTGCTTTATCTCCTGGGAGTTTTTTTCCTTGCCTTTTCATATGTTGAAAACTGAGTATCTTGTGTAGGACAGTGGAGACTAGCATGCCTTTCCTTCTGCTGGGTCTGTGTTCGAGTTAACCTAATTTGTTGGCCAGGCCTAAGGTCTGCCGTTGCTATGGGTCCATTCAACGTCGTTATAGCTTTCCAATTCCTCTAGTGACATTTTGTACTTACGTGGTGGCTGGTGCGCAAGTGAGCTTTGGGTTTTTTCCTATATCTGCTCCACTTGCAGCCTGTGGTCTTCCCCTGGTACTATGCCTTGGAGGCCTGTCTCTTGCGAGTTACCAGTTCCGTCAGCTAGTGCATCAGTATCCAGGGCTGTATCTCACTTCTCCCTGCAAGCACGTTTCTCCCTTAGATTTTAGGCCTGTTGGTTGCCACGTAGCCTCAGTACTCTGACATGTTCAAGAAAGCTCATGAATTTGCTGCCATATGGCTTTTTTCCTTCTCAGTTTGGAATGATGCTCTTTCCATCTCTCCCTGAGCAGAAACCAAAGCACGCTCACCCTGAATGAGTTCAGTTCATCGATCAAGATCTCTCCCTCAAGCACTACCACCCCAGAACCGGAACATTTTCCCCAATTTCTCTAGCTGCTTTTAGCAACTGGCATCAGTATATAAAGCTGATGAAAGGGCTTTATATCTTTGCTAGTCCTTGGCTTTCCGTATTAACTTTTGAAAATTTCCCATCTTCCTCTATTTCAAAGCCTAATCTGCCCTCATAAGAAAAGTAAAAATATAAACTTAAAACCTTATCTTCTTGTTGGCTCTGGCACCCTGTACATAAGCTATGTACACAATGACTACTTACTATTTTCCTTTCGGTTGGACTTATTTCTACTCAATTTCTAATATTTAAATTATAAGATTATCTTGAAGCTGCATACTTGTTTCTTTTGAGTAAGTTGTAATAAAGATTTTTTACTAGCTCTTTAAACTTGTAGGTCTTGAGATGTTAATAAAATCAAGATGCCCAAGTAACATTAGTTCTCCGAAGCTCTATCAAATGGCAGATCTTCCCTCTCACCCAAAAGACACGTCCTATGTGTGTTAGAGTCAAATACAGCATATAGCTAAGTAGTGGGATAATGTCAGTTTCTAGAACAGCATCGTAAATGCACAGAATTAGCTACAACTTGAATACAGCCTTTAAACCATGACAGTGATGGCACTTCCAGGCCAATGGTGGGTGATACAAAACTGAACAAAGCAGAAGGTAAGAAAGGATTTCCACTCTGACAAGAAATATAGAGGTCAGGACAAAAAACTGTGGCCCTCACATGAGGTCCTAGGCCTAAGCAGCAGTGAGCAGCACAAAGTGGACCACTTTCTTTAAATAAAGAAAAAATGTACAAATTTTAGCCGTCAAATCTCCCTAAAGAAGTCCCAATGCTAGGACATGGGATAATAACATACAGCAAGTCAGATACTTCAGGTAGGAAATCTGATGGTTTCAAGGGACAAAAAAAGTTGTTTCTGTCTCGTGCCCTTACAGCTACAGCAAAAGAAACAAGCAGAGTGCTCCTACCAAGGCAACAAGAAAAACCCACGGCCTGGGCATGCTGTATAGGGAGGGCAGCCTCAGGGCTCCCTGTGATACCACCTGAAAGAGCAGTGGTTGGATGTTTTTGTTGTGTAAATCATGGCAAGTACTGAAGGATATAGCTATGATTATTTTTTATTCTTATTGACTTTAGAGAAGAAATTTCACCCCTACTGTGTAAATACCCACACCTGACAAGGATAGAGACCATTAATAATATTCTGGTGACCAAACCTATGACGACTTCCAAAGTTATATTAACATTCAGGAAGACAAGTGAAGGGAAAGCTAACTAAACTAAAAAAGTTAATGAAACTTGGTCTCTACGTTATATCACAGATCCTTCCTCTGCTATGTAATGCCAGTAGGTTAACTTTTCTAAACAATGTCAATCATCATGATTGATCCAATTCCTTAGGAACATTCCTTACCTCATAAACATGTATTTAAAAAAAAATCCCCAATTTTACATTCAGTTGAGGTCATAAATATTCATTTGTTCTAAATGACAGAATTATTATGTTAATGTACTTTCTAAAATCTGAAACATACTCTAAAATTAACTCTTTTGGGGCATCAGGGTGGCTCAGTCTGTTAAGGTGGGACTTCGGCTCAGGTCATGATCTCACAGTTCGTGAGTTGGAGCCCTGCTTCCGGCTCTGTGCTGACAGCTCAGATCCCAAAGCTTGCTTCCCAGATTCTTGGTCTCCCTTTCTCTGCCCCTCCCCCACTTGCGCTGTTTCTCTCTCCCCCCCCTCAAAAAAAAAAATTAAAAAAATTTTAATTAACTTTTTTGATTTATAGATACCTTATTCGGAAGAATCTATGAATCTGCTGGTGTTACCGAAAACATTAATTCTTTAGTGGAAATACACTATAATACCATTTAGCTTCCCGAGCAGTATTTGCTGCTCCCATTATCATTATTGCTCTCGTCACCCGGGCAAGGAAAGGTGAAAGGTGACAGCACCGGCCTGTGGCTTTCTGCTCACACGCCCACGTCACCCCAGGAGAGGGCAGAGCCGTGGGAGGAGGTCTGGGCGCTGCTCCACTGACTCACCGCCAAGCCGTCCTGTGCGCATCGCCGTCACTTGCTTATCTGGTGACTTGGCCGTTGACTCAATGTAAAGCTGCTGACCGAGATTCTTAATTTTGTTTAGACTGGCGGAGACCTGCTGCAAAGTCAGCTGAGGGAAAAGAATGAGAGAAGGTGCTTCAGAAATTATAAACATGTACATTAAAAGATACACGAACAAAACACACGTAACTTCCGGTTCTCTGAGGACATGTCGGCTGAGAACACAGTGACCACGTTAACTCACTTTCCTCCCCGGGCCTCGGCACGGCCAGTACAAATGAGACTTTAGACACGTCTATTCGCAAAACGGTAATCTTCAGAAATCGTACAATAAACCCAAATATCACCTTCCAAAGCTGGTATTTTCTTTCAACAGCCATTGTTTCAAACCAAAATGGGGTAAGCAGGGCGTCTGCGATCGAGTAAGGTCCAGAATCTGTAACAGGAAGTCACAGGCGCTGAGGTGCAGGAGCGGCGCACACGCGCTCCGAGGACGCAGAGGGTGGAGGGCGCGCCGGCGCAGACGCGACGTGGCTCACGTACCGGCTCCCGGTGCGCGTGCGCGGCGCGGGGTCCGCCGGCCTCACCAGACGACGCGCCTCTGACGCGCTGTTCCTGCGAGGTGCTGCCCCCCGGGCTCCCACAGCTGTCGGAGGCGCTCTTGTGAACCGGCTGATTGGAAAAGGGGGCCGGGTGTCAGCGTTACGGGGTGCGGGCCGCCAGGGGACAGGCACAGCGTCTGGCACCCGAGAGTGTGTCTGAGATCACCGAACGCGAAGGTGAACGCTTCCGAAATCCTACGTGCGGTGTGTGAAGCTCCATGCTTCCGGCCCGAGGCTGACAAAAAAGACATTCCTCTCAAGTTCGGTAACTCTCAAGGGCAAAGTCTAGTTTTCTAGCCCGGTGGACATTTCTAGAACAAGTCTTTAGAAAGCCACATGGTTATAAGAGAGGTCACAAAATAGGACAGTCAATTCTAGTAGTTCTTTATGCTGAGTTTGGAACAGACGGAACAAATTAAATACCATACTTTTTTCCACGAACTTACTTCACAAACCCTAGAGACTTTACAAAAGACGCTTATGCCCGGGGGCGCACGGTTTTCTGTGTGACATCAGTCAACGCTTCACAAGCTTATTAGTTGGGTCTCCAGTAGAAATCATTTTTGGCATCTGCTTTCAAGAAGTAGTTTTTGCCACGTTTGTTTTGGAGTAACCAGAGATTCTGAGACCTGCCATCCCTCTGCCCGCATCCTTTACAATTAGAATTATTGTTTAAAAAAATACGGCAGATCCCAGAAGTTGAACACATGGCTAGTGTTGGAAATACAAGAAGGATGTTCTCATTTAGAAATAGCTTCCTTGTCTTACCTGCCTACTATGACTCGATTTGCTTAGAATGGGATCTTAAAAGAATGTTCTGTGCGTTTCAGTCAGGAACAAGATTAATAAAACAATTTAAAAAACAACCAGGAAAACAAAAACTCCCGGAACACAGACGGTAAAGATTTTTCTCTCCTTGCGGTGTACCTTTGTGAAGTGACTTCACTATGAGCAAATGTTAAAATAAAACACAACTATGGAAATTTTGTGTTTGCTTTTTAAAATCTCACTTTACCTGTAAGAGAAGTTTGTGAATTTGTTCTTGCAATTCTGTTACATCTTTGTCATTATGGTTCGTCTTTTTTATTTGGGTCGCGAAAACATCCTCATTCAGCGGACTCCTACAAGGTGCCAAGTGAAAGATGGAGTCAAGCAATTCAAAATGAATTTACAATAAAGTCTAAGGTGATTTTTTTTTTAATTTTTAAAATTAAGAAAAATTTTTTAACGTTTTCAGGGGCAGAGAGAGAGGGAGACAGAATGGAAGCAGGCTCCAGGCTCCGAGCTGTCAGCACAGAGCCCGATGTGGGGCTCAAACCCACGAACCGTGAGATCATGACCTGAGCAGAAGCTGGATACTCAACCAACTAAGCTACCCAGGCACCCCATGTCTAAGGTGACCTTTAAACAGAATGTTCAAATAATAAATCTGTACTTACACAAAGCAACTCTCTGACTTCAAACAGAAAATATAAAGCTAAAATTCCATTTATGGAGGCAGAGAAAATACTAAGAAACAAATGAGACATTAAGAGGCTTCTCTGGCTTGTCTAGAGCTCTAATCTTTCTTTCCACAATTGTGTCAGCACTGAATCTGTAGAAACCTAAAATCAGTGACAAGTAACCTCTCCACCTACCAAAGTATCTTCACCAGCTACTGGTTTCAAAATTCAACATTAACTGAATAACCTATGCTAGGAATTTTAAGACCCTAGGTCTGCCAGACAACATTTAATGTTTAACGTACCCAAGCACTTCAGTTATGTTATAAAGGTAGTTCTGCCACCCACCTATTGGTGAAAACGTGGCTGTCATGGTACCCTTAGTCTTGTTTATACTAGAGCCTTTTAAAACTACTACCTGAACACAGCCAGGGGCAGAAATGCCAGCAGAAATCATCGCGAAGAAGGGAAGGAACTGACTTCTATGCAGGAACTGACTTCTATGTATCTTTTATAACACACAGCAAGAATAACATTTTCTAAGTCCTTCCGAGGCGCCAGCATCGGTGCTCAGCATCTGGCACCGTTCCAGATGCTCTAGCAAGTATTACGTCCTTCACCAGAGTTGAAAACTTGCCCGAGGTCACCTAGCTGGTGAAGTCTAAGCAGGTATTCACAAAGGGACCAGAGCCTGGGCTCCAGAGTGCATGTTTGCTACGGTGGCGTATTGCCTCTTGGTACCTGAGTAACTAAGGTACCACTGATACGATCTACTGAGTCAGGCAAGTATCCCCTGAGTCCTCCAGACCCTACAAAGCAGGAATCATCATGATGCCAGACAGGTCTGGACCCTTGCTGAGTCACCTGACGCAGAAGCAGTAGTCAGGGTTCCAGTCGGCATGCCTGACTCCAAAGTCAACGCGTTCCTTTTTCCATTCTGCCATAGCCACTGTTTCTCGCAACTTAAACACACAGCCCAATTCCCTAAAAACTGAGATGCTGTCCCAAAGACAGAAGTAATTATCCACAAACCACAGGATGTTGGCAGCGTCAGTCAGGAAGAGCTCTGCCTCCGGAGACCACCTCCCTCTTTGTCCAGACCCCCCCCCCCCCCCGCCCCCGGCAACGTCGACTCCCTCGGTGCACAGACCGTGGATGGTGCCAACCAATGCCTATCAGCACAGCATCGTGCATGTGGTACGTAAATGGCAAACCGTACTGGAACGCACAGCCTGGCGCACTGTATGCGACACTCCATTGGTCTGTTGCCTGTGCCTCCCACTGCCACACGAGCACTGTGGGGTGAGGCTCTCTGGTCGATTTTGTTCACCTCTCCAGTGCCTCCAACAGTGCCTGGCACGTACAAGCAGGAATACGTCAGTGAAGGGGCAGGCTGGTTGAATAAAGTACATCTGATTTGTGATCAATGCATCCGTCCACTATAAGCTTGAATACCTTCCAAAAATGTTTGGGTTTTATTTTTCAAGTGAAATTCCAAAATGGAAATAGGGCAGACTGCTTTGTATTATGAGATTTACGTATTCCTGTTGGTGAAACTTTCTACAAAGGGAAGTTGTATGTTCAATCACTAATCATGTAACTCAAGACGATTAATGTGGAGGCTGCAGAGACAGGGCCTTTGTGGGGCAGCAGCAAATGCCGGGCAGCACCAGGGATGGAAGGAAGGCACACGAGGAGTCAGGGAGAAAACCTGGTTCTCGTCTGCATTTGCAACTTCCTCCCCTCAGTGACCTCTGCCAGGGTTACTCTTTCGCCAAACACGGATTTTAAGTGTAGAATGAGAGGAAACAGCACATAACCTGCCTGCCCACAGACAGTTAGGGTCCCTGCTAACTATCCACTTCCTGCTTCAACTGCCACACTCTCCAAAGCTCTGCTCACAGGTGACCGTGCCACCTCCATATCCTGGCTCTCCTGCTACACTAGGGGCCCTGTGATGGTAGAGGGGACGTCTGTCTGGTTTACCATCTCGTTCTCAGGGTCTAGCATGATGTCTGACACAGCCAGGGGTCCCTAAGCACTTGTTAAAATCATTTTATAAACACTATGAACAATTACCTTACAATTATATTACAAGATTAATACTTACTAGACTCTGAATACTTCCCTTACATAATTCTGAAAACTGAGATGCAGACACAGGTATAATTTTTTTTTTTTTAATCTGCAGACGTGGGGAGCACTTGGGTATCAGTTAATAATAAAAAAACTGAAAGGACACTTGGGGCATCTGGGACGTGGCTCTGGCACTGACAGGGAGGGTACGCAGACCAGTAGACAGATGTCTCATGAAAGCAATCATACCTGCCCTGGGGTTTCTCACAGTCATACTAAGCAACCACCTGCTTATTTTCATTTCCCCACAGGTTTTCCTACTGGAAAAAAAATGTCCTTTCTGACCAACGTGAATAACACTTACTGGGCAGTCATATTTCTTATCCCAATTATTACACTAGCTCCCTAGCACAAATTTGGTCTCATGAGTTAGGGCGGCATGGAGCCCACTTCTCTGCTTAGGGTTCCAGATCTGCTCCGCTGAGGGCCGAACCCAGATGTACACCGACGCGGGAGGACCTTGGGACCTCTTCCTGCCACGGCTAGGTGCCCTCGATTACAGTATGAAGACGTGCCAAAGTAAGTCTTACCGGCAGACCTACTGCTCCCAGCTTTGCGTTCATGTGCACAAAGCTGCACAACAAAACACAGAAGACAGAATTAATTTCTCAATCTCAGCAGGATCCTGAAGAGTTAAGTATAATTTCCGTGCTTCCAAAACAAAGACTTCACAGTCTGTGTGAAGAGCCTACGGCCCAGCTGAGAAACCTGCAGGTCAGTTTTAAATTTTAAACCAAAAAGTCAAGAGGCTCGGAGTATTTTAGGGGACAGGAATGGCGGGCCAGGTTGTTTCAGGTCCATTTCACAAGGTCCTGTCACACGGACAAGCGGCAGCCATCAAAGAGGCTTGAGTCAGCCGTGCTGGGCAGGAAAATAAAAACTAAAAAGCATCGAATTTTTAAAAAAATAAAGATTTGAGGGGTGCCAGGGTGGCTCAGTGGGTTAAGCGTCTGACTCTTGATTTAGGCTCAAGTCATGATCTCGCGGTTCGTGAGTTCAAGCCCCACATCAGGCTCTGTGCTGACAGAGCAGAGCCTGCTTGGGATCCTCTGTCTCCCCCTCTCTCTCTGCCCCTCCCACACACACACTCTCTCTCTTAAAATAAATAAACTTAAAAAAAAAAAAAAGATTTGATAAAATGGACACAAATAAGTGGAATTTGACAGCAGAAGCTGATACAAAAAGTTTTTACACACTCAGTAAAGAGAACTTTAAAATTCAGAAGAGAAAAAAAAAAAAAAACCCTTATCTCCCCATTACCTTACACATAGCCAAAATCTGTATTTTAATGTATTACCTTTCTTCTTTTTTTTCCTGTTTTACAATGTTTGTCTTTTGAACATGTTATGACCATATGGCATCAGCAATTTTGTATGCTGCTTTTTAAGTCTAATCTATTATCAATTTCTCATGTTATATAATCTTTGCAAAAATTTGTATTGACCAATAATACAACATGTCAAATATTCCAGAACTTTCTTAATGATGGGCATATAAGCTGCTCTAAGTCTGTCATTATGATTGAACAATGGTGCAAAAGATGTCTTTTCTTTGTAAAGCTTTTCTGTATTTAGGCATGTTCCCTTAGACTGTTCCCATAAGGGAATCATGGGGTCAAAGTGGTAGAAATCTTTTAAGGCTCTTGACGCGTACTGCCACACTGTATTCCAAAAGCACTTTAAAAACATTCTGTGCTTTATTCGGTTTATGTGTCAATTGATTCAAAGGGTGTCAGTGGGTGGAAGAATATTATTTGGTAAAAAAAAGTCCTTCTATAAAACACCAACACTGATGGACTTACGTTCGAACTTTATGCCGACCGATGATGAAAGAAACCTTCTGGCTCCACGGGTTCACGAAGCTGGACCAGCTGGAGTCCAATATGACGTAATCTCCATTTTGGGTACGGAATCGAATGGGTGAGTGTTCAAAGGGAGGGTGGCCTGCATACTTCAAGACTAAATAAGAGAATACCACGAGATTAGAATTTATTTAACGCAGGTATTTATTGCAAATGGCTGTTCCCAGGCATTTAGTGAGGTTTTCAGAAATGTCCAAATAGAGAAGAAACTGTTTTGGCAGCTTCAACACACTGCTTACCTGTTGAAGGGTGAGCTGTAGTGATTAGACCTTAAGAGGAGCTCTAACATGAAATGAAATGGAGAGTCGGAGCAGATGAGCGGTTGCTCCTGTAAAGAAGCAGGCCCTCACCTTTTTGGTGTATGGCAACCATGAGAGAACGGTCTTCGGGGTGCATGTACGCCAAGATGGATGTCCCCAGCAGATCCTGAGGTAGGTAACCCGGCAGAGACACCGCTCTGGGGACACACACAGCACGGGCAGCATGTTACACGCAGCAAGCAATTTTATTACTTTATACACTTTTAAAAATACTTTTTTACTTAATTCTAAATACGAAAGAAAAAACAGGTACGCGGAAGATGTCATTACCGCATTTATAAGAGCAAACCACCCGAGTGCCCATGCTGGGGAAATGGTTACACAATCTAAGAAATGCTGGTCATCAGACAGAGTGCATCAAAATCACCGGCGGAACTTGCTACAAGACGATTCACAGGCTCACCACAGGCTAAGTCAGGGCTGCTGGGGTAAGACCAGGAATCCGCATTTTTAGCAAGTTCCTCGGGGGTCTCTGATGCCCCCCTCCTTAAAAAAAGTTTACAAAGATCACACCATAATGCAGAAAAATGTTTATGATGTCAAATGAATGGGGGGGCTACAAATTTACACGGCATGGTTAAGACTGTACATAAGCAATGTCGCCTAGAAGGTGATGACAGACAGACAACTGGCACGCAGAAACGTGGGCGGGATGCAGGTTCATGGGAAAGCTGTGAATTCAATCTTCAGGATGACTTAGGAAGACCTGACCTCATAAATGTTTTCTGTGTGTACAAATGCACAAATACTTTCTCATGCAATAAATGTAAACCGTTAAATATCTCCAGCTAAATGTTCTTACTTTCTATAGATGAGTATTTACTTACTTTCTATACGGAGTATTTCGCTGTTATTGTTTAGTTTCAGGCTGTCTACTATTAAATAAGCCTATTTTCAGATGTTAAGATTTTTTAAAAATCAAAACGAATAACTATCATAACCGTGCCAGCTTTTCTGACTCTTTTGCTCTACGCTTACGTGTGCCGTGGTGCACCGATCCCCAGATTTTCACATTTCATGAATAAGTAAAATTTAAAAATAAATGTGGGGGAAAACAGAGGGTACTCATCAGGGGATAACAATGTTTCTTTTTCCAAATCAATTTATTTAAAAAACAATAATAAGGAACAACTACTATCTACTATCACTCTTCTTTAAGACTCTTTTAATACCAAAAAAGTAGAAAGGATGTAAGTTCAAAATAAGTAATAATGTTTTAAATTAAATAAACTTACCTTTACCAAAAAAAAAAAACAAAAACAAAACCTGTTCTTATTTTTCCTTTGTTTCCCCCCTCACTTCAGACTAATAAACATTTCATCAAAGCCTGGTTGGGGAAGCCCTTGTCTGGTGGAAATCACTTTGGCACAGGAAGAAGGAGGCCAGAGTTTTGGTCCCATTTCAAACACATCACATACTATGTGGCCAGGTTCATTGTCCTCTTGTGTGAAATAGAACAATAATTAAGTCCTGACTTACCTAAAGCAGACTATTGTGAAATCAAACATAAATCTGAAATCAAATTTAAATCTGAGAACTAGAATATGCTAACTACTTATATTAAAAATAAACTGCAAACTAACAGAAATCAAATGGGCAAATGGATAGATGTCTGTTACATAATGTAGAAGTATGTAAACATAATGTAAACGTTCTCACATTTTTCTCTGTTTTCAGAAACAAATGTCTTTCAGGCCTAAAGAAGTACTTACCTTTCGTCTATTTCAAGAAAAACACACCCTGGGGTGTGTGTTGTGGTAAAAATTCTTTTATCCATCGGGATTCGAGGAGCTATGAAA
This sequence comes from Puma concolor, assembly GCF_028749965.1. NCBI lineage: Eukaryota > Metazoa > Chordata > Mammalia > Carnivora > Felidae > Puma > Puma concolor. The sequence goes on along the minus strand of NC_141674.1, from coordinate 5,393,289 downwards.
AACAGAAAGACTCACCTAAAGGCAAATATCTAATTAGTCATTTACTTAACTAACCACTTACATTAAAAAGGAAACAATATCTCTATATGAAATGATAGAAATGTCACTTAGGGCGCCTGGCTTTTAAGTAGCCAAAGCTATAGTTAAATTATAATTTTCATTAACTCCATTTTAATTAAGTCAAAATGCAATGCCTAATAAAGTTAATTTAATTTTCTTTCTTTCTTTTTTTAAGGCTTCCCACCCAGTGCAGAGCCCAATGCAGGGCTCAAACTCACGACCCTGAGATCAAAACCTGAGCTGAGATCAAGAATCAGAAGCTTAACTGACTGAGCCACTCAGGTGCCCCTAAAGTTAATTTAATTTTTTATTTTTTTTAATGTTTATTCATTTTTGAGAGACAGAGCATGAGTGGGGGAGGGGCAGAGAGCGAGGGAGACACAGAATCCGAAGCAGGCTCCAGGCTCTGAGCTGTCAGCACAGAGCCCGACGCGGGGCTTAAACGCACAAACTGTGAGATCAGGATCTGAGCCCAAGTTGAATGCTCAACTGACTGAGCCACCCAGGCGCCCTCCTAAAGTTCATTTTAAGTAATTTGTGTACACGAAAAGCTTACTCACCACAAAGAATCCAACAGTCAAAGCAAGGGGAAATTAAAGGTCAGGACTAGAAAGCATGGTTGTATTTGGTGGTTGTGTGTAACTGAGCACCCTGGATTTGGTGTCGGCGTGATTTGGAGATTTCAAATCTATGTAATATAATTGGTGTGGCCAATTCTGCTGTAATTCATTTTGCAAGTGGAGTGATTTGAAATCACGCACAATTTCATTTGCAAGACACGAGAGGTGAACAGAGTCACCCACGAATACACAAACACACGCACACCCCTCAAACACCTATGGCTACCTCTGTGCGCTGCGTGTTACGAACCATGCCCGTCCACATCTGACTTCAGACAACCTTCCTTCCACCCCCCTCCTTCCACAGTAACTCAGGAGCCGTGGCAGGTGCCAACACCCACAGCCACAAGCCATCGCGGGGCTTTTTCAAGGTGAGGTGCCATATTTACTGCAGCGACTGTGTATTTCTTAACCATTTAATGTGTAAAACCGTTACTGTTTTTATTAGATTCGTGTCTTATTTTTAATGTGCAGTTAAGTGTTTTGAGTGTTGTGCCCCTAAAACCCATTTTTCCCATAAGCCCTGTGGTTTTGTGCATGTGTGTTTGGGGTTTATTTTGCACAGGACAGTAATTTTTAAGGAAGCAGATGTCAGGTTACAGCAGAGCGGACTGTAATTGCAAATAATAAATGTAAGCTACTTCCGTACTAATGCATGAATTTAGAAATGTAGTTCTGCCATCAGAAGATAAACTATAGTTTTTACTCAAGGGATTTCAAAACACTTAAAAAACACAAATTCGTTTTTGTGATGTTTCTGTGCCACACTTTCTATGCTATTTCACACAGGGCAGAAGCAAAAGGCCATAGGTCAGTCCCCAGTACAGAAAGGGTCAGAGGATCACATATCTGTGGCCAAGTCTGTGCTTAGACCCTTGGGCCATGCTGCTGCCTTGAAGGAGATAAGCACGCAAGAAGTCAAGGGTAGTAAATACACATCAGGGAAGATCTGCTATATGCTACAGATGCCCACAGAGTTCGGGGCCAAGCTGAAGCCTTGAGAGCTCTTTTCTGGTTCCACAGCTCAGTAAACAGGCTTTCACGTGTTCCCACCTGATGTGCTGACAGGTTACGTCTGATCTAAAAGCAGACACTCCGGACTCACCTTCATAACCAGAGCGAACTTTCTCCACCAGGGTGAGACAGCACGACTCAGGTTCCCTCTGGGTAGAGACATGTATGCGCATCAAATAGGGAATAATCCGGAATGGGTAGTAACGCTTCTCTTGCTCTCTGACTTCGCCTCCACTGAAAAGAATAAAAATGATGAGTGCCTGTCCTCACGCATTCAATTAGCCCAACGTGAAACCAGGCAGGAGAAATGTCTTATTGGTAATTTCTGAGACAGACAGATCAAGTCTAAAATGTTTAAACGTGTTTATTTGAAAGAGAAGAGAAACATTAGTTTATATTTTCAATACCCCAAGGCAATTATACTTATTCATTATTCAGAGATAAAGAGGTCTTATGAAAAGCTGCCCGCCTGGGTGGCTCAGTGGGTTAAGCATCTGACTTTTGGTTTTAGCTCAGGTCATGATCTCGTGATTTGTTGAGTTCGAGCCCCACATCAGGTTCTGCGCTGACAGTGTGGCACCTCTGTCTCTCTCTTCTCTCTCTGCCCCTCCCCAGCTCTCTTTCTCTCAAAATAAAATAAACTTATAAAAAAAAAAGAGGCTTTATGGAGAACCAGCTTAGTGAGTTAAAACTGGAACCAGCCATCCTGCGACTTTCCTTCTGACCGCCAAACCCTAACTTCCCAATGTGACTTCCCGCTTCTTCCAAGAGGGACAGGTGTAACTACCTATCTTACCTCATGCGTCTAAACCAAGTACCACATGACAGGAAACAGGGTTCCTTGTGATCGTGCCCCCAAAGCCAGTTCTTCACCGTCCCTTCCTCTGTCTCTCAGGGGACTGACTCAGTCTTACTGCTTTAGCCACACCTGATGGGCGCAGGGCCCTGTGTGCGGTTGAACACTCCTTACGTGCCTGCCTGAGCCGGAAAGCAGGGCTGCAACCTGCTGGCCAAGCCCCAACCCCCGCTGTGGGGCACCTCCCTGGGTCGGGGCGGCTCGACTCCAAGACTGTCACCGTTTCACAGCTCCAGCTGCCCAGAGGACACTTCTCCTTGGATACGACGGTCCCCTTAGTGTCCATGTGCCCACAACTGAATTCATACTCCCTTGTTTCTACCAGTCACATCCCCTCTCCCACCGTCATTTACATAGGTGTCAAACAGTCTGTAGTGGCCTAGAAGCTCCACGTCCGTCCGTGGCCACGTGCACACGCACTCCCACCCCCACCTCGCTCATTCGCCTCTCTGCAGACTCCGGCACCTCCACCAGTGCCCCCACTCTCCACCACGAACCCGCTTCCGCCACTGAGAAGAGGGTGGCCTTCCCCGGACCCTGAGCCACGAGCTGAGCCTGTGTCTCCCGCTCCCTCCGACTTCTGTGTGTGCATCTCCCAGGCCCACCCCGCCATGGGGTTTGCGATGCCCTGTGTGCGCAGGCGACCCGAGTCCCTGCCTCTAGCCCGGAATTCTCCCGCAACTCCAGACTCATGGACCCCGCCTGCTCAACAGCACGGGCAGATTCCCAACAGGTAAGGCGAACCTAACTTGTACTCTTGCCCTCCGCTCCAGGAAGCTGCCTTCCTAGTCTCCTTTGCCCCCGCACACGGCGACTGGAGCCAAAGACTCTTGCGCCACCTCGACTCAGCCTCCATTTCACACCCCAACCTCGACCGTGGATAAACTCCAGTAACTCTCCCATACAAATCTATCCACGATATCCAAGACACTTCCGCATCCCCTCCCCCCCGTGCACCTGCTGCCTGTCGCGCCCACGCCATCCCCAGCACAGCGCCCAACGCGGTCCTTTTTTAACACCAATTACCAGTTACCATCCTTCTGGAAGATGAAACTGAGAATGGCTAGAAGCCATGATAAGCTTAGCAACCTCCCCGCCCCCCCACCATGCAGAGTTGGTCTCCGGATGGTGATGCCACTTCCCAGCACGAGGAGTGAGGGATCCTTGGAGAAACAACTGACTCCGTGTCTGAGGCAGGAAATGTCTGGGAAGAGGCTGGGTGGGACATCATCCCTGAAGCCAAGGAGGCTGTCACCGACCACAGGGGCGCCCTCACACGGCCCCAGAGCTAACCCGAAGGGGCTCCGGCTGGCCACAGACGGGACAATTTGAGCACCACAGACATTAATGGGAAGCTTATCTTTTAGATCCCATTCTGAGATGCCAATGGAAGAAATGACGCACGACCTGAGATTCTGCTTCAGAATCATGGGGAGGGCGGGCTGAGGAGCAGGTGGTGGCAGAGATGACAGACCACTGGCCGTGGGTTAAAGTTATCGAGGCGGAATGGTAAGTGCATACCGGTCCACTGTCCTTTCTCCTCTACTTCCCTTTATTTTGCAAATTCAAAAACTAAAGTTTTCAAATAAATGATAGACCTGAACAAAACGTTTCCTTCAGAAGTCAAAGCTCCCTGTTTCTTCCTGTCCTTCCTGCTCACCCCCTCCTGTGCTCCAGCAGCATTAGCTTCCTTGTCACTCTGCCCACAGGCCAAGCATGCTCCGCCCCAGGGCCTTTGCACTTATCTGGAACACTCTTCTCAGAGAGGTGTGGCTCACTCTCTCACCTCCTTCAGACTCTGGCTCCAATCACGCTTCTCGTTAGAGAAGATTCCTTGACCCCCCTGAGAACACTAGTCATCTCTGTACTGCCCAGAATTCCCTTACTCTCTTGCACTGTTCTACACGGAACTTGCCGCCAGCTGACACATACACAGGCACCTGTTTATTATTGGTCCCCTACACACAGAATGTAAGGTCCATGAGGGCAAGAACTTTGTACCTGTAGCCTCGCCTGGCTCAGAGAAGGCACACAGGTATGTTTACTAATAAAACAAACACAAACAGCACTTACTATGTGGTAAGCACTGTTCTAAGCTCTTCATAAGAACTCCTCTGTAAAGGAATGAATGAACCAACACAGCCCTCCCTCCTGCACACCTTCCCCGGGGTATTGCTCCCCCAAGCACCGGAATACCATTACTCAAGTTCCCCCAACCCCACGGAGCGGCCGACTAATCCATTACAAGGCGTGTTCTCTTTAGGTTTCCACACGTCTGGAGCATTTAGGAACTTTAGTACTAATACTGGGAATCATAACATCGTTGAAACACGTTTTCTTTTTATTGACAAAGTAACAGGAACAAATTATAGTAAAAGTCACCAATGACTCCTACCAGAAATCAACTACTACTAAAATTTTGGTCTGTTTTCTTCTGGTTCACTATATCTGGACATTTTAAATCCTTCCCTTGAACAGATCTATCTTCCTTTAAAGTTATTGAAAATTTCAAAAATTCAGGGCACCTGACTGGCTCAGTCGGTAGAGCATGTGACTCCTGATCCCAGGGTTGTGAGTTCAAGCCCCACATGAGGCACAGAAATTTCAAAAATTAATTTTTAAATGTGACCAAAGGACAAAAAGCAAAAAAAAAAAAAAAAAAAAACCGAAAAAAACCCAAAAACCAAAAACAAAAGAACCTAAAACAATGGCCATTTGACAGTTAACTTACCATACAGTGGTTGAGAGAGAGAGAGAGAGAGAGAGAGAGAGAGACAATGCCCCTCCCTGCATCACTGGCTAACAAGAATCTTTTTGCCCTTTTTCCTGATTGCAGTTTTATGTAGGTAGGCATTTTGTGAATGTATGTCTCTTCCCAATCAAAATACAAACTTCTTGGGGTGCCTGGATAGCTCAGCTGGTTAAGCATCTGACTCTTGATTTTGGCTCCGGTCATGATCTGAGGGTTGTGAGATCGAGCCCCGTGTGTTGAGTTCTGTGCTCGGCATGGAGCCTGCTGAGTTAGGATTCTCTCTCCCCCTCTCCCCCACTTGTTCTCTCTCACACTAAAAAAATAAACAAAATACAAACTTCTGATGGCAAGATCGGAGTCCTAGATGAATCCAGAAGAATCTAAAAAGTACCAAATAAAATCAGAACATAACCCACCGTTCCCGGCCCCCACAAGCCCCGAGACTTACCGGATCCTGCAGAAAAAGGATTTCACCAGAGCGAATTCGTACTGAGATGCTGCGGGAAATAAAGACAAAGTGTTACTCACCCCCTCCCAGAGCAACAGGGCAGAGCAGCCCCTCCTTGGTGAGACAAACTTGAACTATCCCCAGACAATAAATGATTCTTTCAAAGGAGATACTCTTGGGGCTCCTGGTGGCTCAGTTGATTGAGTGTCCGACTTCGGCCGAGGTTGTGATTTCAGAGTTTGTGAGTTCAAGCCCCGCATCCGGCTCACTGCTCTCAGTGCAGAGCCTGCTTTGGATCCTCTGTCCCCCTCTCCCTCTGCCCCTCCCATGTTCACGCACGCTCTTTCCCTCTCTCAAAAATAAACATTATAAAAAAACAAAGGAGGAGATACTCTTGAGATGTAGTCACATCCAGGATCTTCCAGGGGCTTTCCTATTCTAGCAGTGGCTCTCAGACTGAGGGCGCTGGACTGAGGTCTGTCCCTTACTGCTTCCCGGGGTGCATCCTCTATCGCTGAAACTGCCCGTGCTCATCTCTCCGATATCACTGCAATAATCCGGTGACACGTTTACTTTGGTGATAAAACTCTATTTCACTGTAATAGTCTGGACACACCTCATGGATTGTCGACGTCGACAACTTCCGGCATTTAGGTGTATGACACATACGTGTCTTTCGCTTGTTTCTTGCCTGGAATAAAGTCCCTGAAGTCGGGGCCCTGGGCCAAGTGGTACGATCATCTGCCTCTCACTGTGTACTGTCCCACTGATCTACACAAGTTGGTCCAGTGTCTCTAAGGGCATTTTCTCACAATCCTCACGCCTGCCAATGATCGCACCAATTTTATTGCTCTCTGCATGAATTTTATTGGTTTGTGAAGTGGTAGTGCAGCAGCGTCTAAGTTTGCCTCGATCGAGGGGCTGAACCTTCTCCCCGGTGTTTGCTGACTATTTACGTCTCCTCTGCTTACAGCTCCTTGAATTTATCTTCTGGACATTCGCTCGCTGGGGTGAAAAGTCCTTACTCATAGGAACAGAGGAAATGCTTAAAACGAAGATGTTTTAAAAAGATACACTGAAGGAGCACACACAGTGAGAGCTCTAAAGAACCAAAATACTGGGACTCCTGGGTGGCTCAGTCGGTTGAGCATTCGACTCTTGATTTCGGCTCAGGTTGTGATCCCGGGGTCGCGGGTTTGAGCCCTGCGCTGGGCTCCGTGCTGAGTGTAGAGCCTGCTTAGGATTCTCTCTCTTTCCCTCTCCCTCTTCTCCCCTTGTGCTCCTTCTCTCTTCTCTAAAAAAAGAGAGAGAGAGGAAACCAAAATACTGAAAATGGTCCAGATCTTTGCACTTCTGAGCAGAATATAGGAAGAGTCAGAAAATGGGCTTTTGAATGATCAATGAACATGTACTTGATTAAAAATACACACACACACACACACACACACACACACACAAACTCCTTTTAAAAAGGCACAGATGAGGGGCGCCTGGGTGGCTCAGTCAGTTAAGCGTCCGACTTCAGCTCAGGTCATGATCTTATACTCCGTGAGTTCAAGCCCCGTGTCGGGCTCTGTGCTGACAGCTTGGAGCCTGGAGCCTGCTTCGGGTTCTGTGACTCCTCTCTCTGACCCTCTGCCTCTCACTCTGTCTCTCTTTCAAAAATAAATAAACATTAAAAAAAATTTAAAACAAAAAAAAAAATAAAAAGGCACGGATGATCAAAGTATTAGAATTCAGAGAACTATTAAAGTTCCAGTCCTGGAATTCTGAAACCAGAACACTGTTCTCACAGCACGTCTGTGAGAAAGAACGAGAGCGGGGGCTGACCGGGTAGGCTTCCTGAATTAATTCCTCTGAGACACGTTAACGGTCCTACCACAGAAACTGCCTCAGCAAAGGCTCGGGTGAACTTACGGAGAAATTACAGCAAGATAAGCATGTTTCAAAAGTATCCTCAATTTTTTTGAGATGATTTCTATGAACAGGACTCATTCCTTAATGCCACTTTCGAATGCCCATTTTTGTGTGATTACAGATCTCATTTTATTTTTAATGTTTTATTTATTTGACAGAGATGGAGTGCAAGCGGGTGGGGGGGCAGAGAGAGGGAGAGTGGGGGTGGATAGAGAGAGAGAGAGAGAGAGAGAGAGAGAATCCCAAGCAGGCTCCACACTGTCAGCCTGGAGCCTGATGCGGGGGCTCAATCTAACGACCATGACCTGGGCCGAAATCAGGAGTCGGGACACTTAACTGACTGAGCCACCTAGGCACACCCCCAGACCTCCTGTTTTAAAGTTACAGCCACAGGGACTCGGCAGTCAGGAGGGGCAGTGGTTCAGAGCACGGACTCTGGATTCACACCGCCAAGGAGAAACGTGGCCCCACGCTTACTGGCAGGGTGACCTCAGGTGAGTCACTTAGCTGTGTCTCCATGACTGCAGTGGCCAAGAAGGGGAGCGGCTCCCGGCATCAGGGGACAGAACTGACCACAGGCCACAGCTGCTGTCCCCGGGGCCCCGTATCCGATGTCCGCTCCCAGCCAGCGCCTGCACACAGAGCGAGACCGAGGCAGGACCAGTCCACGGAGACGCACGGCTCCTCCGGCGTGTGCCTGTGCCTCGGACTTGCCTTTGACTGCCTGGCCAAGCCTCCTCCTCCCCAGTCATTGTTCCCGCTCTTTCCACGGGTGTCAGAGGAGCGCTGTGGGCTGAGGGCAGTGCTCCCCTCCTCCCACGCCCTCCCCCAGCGAGTCTCTTACACAGCTGACCCCGCCCTGACGTTTGCTTTCCAGCAGACCCAAACTAACACAGTTAGCTTACCTGTCAAGTGAGGACAATGACCGTGTCTACACCTCATAAGGTTTTTGTGGAGATTAAATTAGTTAACCCACTGAAACATGAAGAGTCCCTTTCCATAGACGGTAGCAATGAGGATGATCCCCTCATGCTGCAGAACATTCCAAATACCTGCTGCCTTCCCCACCATGGGCGAGCTCGCGTCTCCCGGCAGCCCTGTGTCAGTTAACAGGCTGCCAGGAAACTAGCATTTCAAGGGGAGAAGCTAGCCGGCCTCCACAGTTCACGAAGGCACAGGACTCAATTTAAAGCTCAGACCTTCTGATTCTTTGCTTAAAATTCTTTACACACGGGAAATACTGGAACTCTACCAGAGGGCAGATTTGTTTGCACTACGTATATGGAACACCAGGCACCTGAACGTAACTGCATTCTCTAGGGGTCACGTAGGACACAGAGCCCGACTGTAGGATCTCAGGTAGTAGATGTGAGCCCGTTATCACTTCCACACCTCGGCTGTCACAGTGAATTCTTGCTTTTGGAAGCGTGCGCTGAAGGAACAGCGGTCAGAGCCTTCTGTGAGGGCCGCGCGACAAACCAAAGTGGGGATGTGCTCAGAGGCCAGGCCAAAAGCGGACGACGGCTGAGTTGATAGCTTCCTCTGTCCCCTTAACGTTCCAGGAGATCCAGGAGGGGACAGGAGACGGCAACACAGGCCCAGCCCAGAAATGGCCCAAGAAGGGTTGGAATCGCTTGGGCGTGTGGGGCACAGCACCGTGTGGCTAGTCACTGAGATGGGCACCGTCTCTCCATGGAGGAAGCCAACTTTTAGATCCAAAAGACGATTTCAGGGCATATTTATGTTTTCACACGGAGGGGAAATACCACAGCAGCAAGTATTACGCAGAGATAACATGGTTGAAAAGAACAGAGACTGGAGAGGCCAGTTGGAGGAGCGGCATCGGTAAGTGGGAGGACTGGCACACAGTGCCCCACACCTGCTCTGTTCACAGCTGTGTGTCAACACCCTGCATCCTCCCGGCCCACCGTGTTTGTTGAATACATGTTCGCGGAGTGGGTGAATGACCACTAAAAGCAGAGAAACAAAGGTGGACAATTAAAGGTTGAAAATACGTGTTCACGAAAGAGGAACACAAATGAAATCCACATTTTCGAGGGACAGGAAATGAGGAAGACAGGTGTGTGTCCTGAAGCTTACACAAACTGTACACAAAAGACGGGGCAAAGGTCTGTCACTGGAAAAAGGAGCCTGTAAGTGCAAGACTGTTCTCCACTAGACCACGTATGCACTAAAAAAACGGAATGGGCACAGAGTCCTAGATTTGCAAGATGAGAACGTTCTGGACGTGTGTTTCACAACCATGCCAACGTACCTAATGCTATGAAACTGCACACTTAAAAATGGTAAGATGGTAAATTTTGCGATTTTTTTTTACCACGATACATCAGATTTAAATAAAAAAAAAATGGAGAAAAAGGCTTGGAATCAAGAGGAAAAAGTTGATCTATATACCACACTCTTTGAGATACACTAACAAAGGATATGAAATAAGTAATAACGGGTGGCTGTAAAAAGAAGTAACGACTTATTTTAAAAAGCACACAGGACTGAATGCCACAGAGGAAACTGTGAACAGGCATCCCAGGTTCAGGCAAATAAGCATTTCAGAAGGAAAACAAAGCAATGAGATTTGTGAACTTTTAGGGGGAAGCAAAACTAGAATGGGAGCCGGCCATGAGAAGTTTATCTCCAAACAAAGCAAAGAAATAATGAAGTCAATTTAAGAGAAAAAAACATTTAATTTTATTAACTTAGAGGGAACAGAGTCTTCATAACAATTAACCTGCTATTGAGTTACGCAAGCTATCACACCATGTGTATGATATATAACCTACGTAGTTAATCAGCTTGACTAAATGACAGCATATTGATTGGAACTTTTTGTCATGAGAAGCATTTAAAGTGCTGTTTTCGTCACATTGACTTTTTATTTACTTTTTAATTTTTTTTTAAGTTTTACTTATTTTTAGTAATCCCTATGCCTAACGTGGGCCTTGAACTCACGACCCTGAGATTAAGAGTTGTGTGCTCCTCTGACAGAGTCAGCCAGGCACTCCACATTCTGACTTTTTAAAATAAAGAGGTAAGAAAAACCATACAGTTTGCAGATTCAAAATAATGTGTCAATTTTGGTCCTATCTCTCAAAGAATGAAACTGA